>NW_022681457.1:48671684-49279184 GCF_009764315.1 Trachypithecus francoisi
CTATTAAAATATATAGGACCTAAATATAATAGTAGACCAATTTTGAGAGATGTTTCCTTTTTGAGATATCTGGAAAAGATCTTGGCAATTTTTCTCTGCTGTGTATTTTTGAGGATAAAGGTTTTTTTCCTATGGGAATTTATGTTTAAAGTAAAAGATGATACAAATGATTTTATTCAGTTCAACAATTTTATTTATACACAGCTCTTCTAGAACTTATGTATTACATAAAGCAAAATTTAACTCTAGCCAAATACTATTTTTTTAGTCTAGACAAAGTTCAATTTCCTGATTTTAATTGTAATTTTTCCCCTAGATAACCAACTCGTTTTTCTTCAAACTTTATAGCAGTAAGTCTGAAATACTTTGGGAAGAAAAAGTTCTCTTAGTTTATTATTACATAAAGCCTGGAGGTATGCTTGTATTTGGTGATCCTTTTTTTTTTTTTTTTTTTTGCCCCCCGTATTTCTCTTCCATTTACTTGAAGAATCACTAGGAGTTTGGTTTGCTTTTTTTTCTTCTTTGATACATTTCCTAGTTCCTAGTTGGCAACTGAAGTGGTTAATCTAACCTTAGGCTTACTTTGATTTCACATCTTTATAAATTTCCATGGATTAATTATTTTGTAACTAGTTACTCTGTTAGTAAGGTTTGGGATCTATCCATATTGGCACTTTTTAAATAATTTACTTACTAGTTTTTGTGACTTTTTTTGAGTTCTATGTTTACTAAATGCTAATTTTGTGCAAGGTACTCTACTGAGGAGTTCATAGATAAATGATGTAAAATATCTGCTGCTCTCAGTTCACTATCTGGTATAACAGATCACACTTTTTGATGATTTAGCCCTATCAGTAAAGAATGTCTGCTTGTATCTAATATTGCTGTTTTATCAGTTAGCATATTGAAGAATGGTAAGGCAACATCAAAGACATTTCTCAGAAATATACCAATTAAGCAGAAAGCCAACTTTAGTGTTTCACAATGAACAAAAACACAGTTTTGAAAAATAGATTGTTTACATGATAAAACATACCAGAGAAGCAAGAACAAAAATAATTACAGGTTAAGTATCCCTAATCCGAAAACCTGAAATCCTCTAAAATATGAAATTCTTTGAGTGCCTTTATGATGCTCAAGAGAAATGCTTATTGGAACTTTTCACATTAGGGTTGCTCAGCCAGTAAGTATAATGCAAATCCAAAACCAGAAATCTGAAACACTTCTGGTCCCAGGCATTTCACCTAAGGGGTACAAAACTGTAATGCATTTCAATTACAAGGCACCTACATTTACTAATCCAATTTTAGTCTAATCTAAACTTAAAAATTATTTTACAGTTGTAGTAATGTTAAAGATAAAAATCAGCCGGTTTCAAAGCTCTTCGGTGTTTAGTGGTTTAGGCCTCTGTTATTTTGGGACGTCCAAATTTGATGGAAAATATTTCTTTAACGTCACACAGCAAACTTAAGAATTTCCACAGCAGCATAAATCTTTAATCTGTAAACTCAATAAATTTAGAGCACCATCATACAGCCTTTAAGAACACATGTTTGAATTTAAGGTTTATTAGAAATACAAGGATTGACATGCCTTTAAGACTTCAGAGTATGCCAAGACCTGGCTGAGGCTGATTGAAAGAGAATGTGGTTGAAGGCATCATAAATTCATAAAATAGAAATGATCTTTGAATAGGAAAATTTTGGGTAGGCAGAAGGACTTTCTTAGTGAAAATTTAATAAAAATTGTAGGTAACTGACAGTTTTAAAAATGATACATTTTCCCTAAATGATTCTCATTTAAAGTCAAACATCAACATATTTTTTTGTTTTGAAAATTTGAATTTTGGGGAAAAAAATGAATAGGCACCACTGTATACAGTTTCATAGAACAATAAATGTAGTGGGGTTTTTTTAAGTAGAAAAAAATTTGATTGGCTCTTTTACTTGTTTAATGTGTTATTTATTGTGCAGAAGTAATTTGTTTCACTGTGTTCATTGGTATAATGTGTTCTTTGTCTCTTACTATGCACTTAAGCAACTAAACTCAACTCGCCTTGAAGGAGATAACATTATGGTAAATTTCTCTTACATGCTCAACTTCCTGCATGTAAAATGGCTGAAGGTTTGTTGGCCTACTGTGTTTTCTACATCTTGAATAAAGTGCCTTCTCTTGCTATTAGCTGCATGTAAAATTTTGAAATAATTGGAACTATGTATTCATTATCTTTAACAATAAAAATATGAGGAAAAAATACTAGCTGAAGTGATACTGGAACTTTATATAGTGCCTTTTTGCACTGAGTAAAAGATGCTAATTTAAGCTGGCATTTATATTTTCACTTTTGGCAAAGAAAATTAACAAAATATACTTAAAGAAAGGTGTAAGGTATACACTTTGACTTTGCTGCTCAGTAGTTTCAAGATTTACCTTATTTTCACCCAAACTCAACATAGAATTAATTTTTTCTGCCATTTCAGGCCAAGACAGACCCCATTCGATTAGGTACTCCTGTAATGGCCAGGCTTGTTCTCCATCCAGTGCTAACTCACTTACAAAAGTTTTGGTGGAATGGTGATAGCCTTGGGAAAGAATAGAGGATGCAGATTGTTTTATGGTATCCAATGTATATGTTGAGCTTAGTTTGATAAAATGTTTGAACTATTAGAAGTTTTTTATTTTAGTAAAATAGAAAGTTGTAAAATCTGAACATAGCCAACAGTTTGTGCACATTAGCCAATAAAAATGTATAGCTATAGTGTGTTTTATTTTATTTCTAGATATATTACTTCATTAGAAGTGTCAAGGGATCTGCAGTACAGCTAATAAATTGGCAATTAAGTGGCTGCTTTCATTCACTAGCATTAAACTAAAAGCAGGAAAGTAATAGGAAAGATTATTGTACAGAATATATAAAATGCATTTTTGTTTTTGTTTTTTAAAAAACTAATTACTGAAGCCCTGGCTGAATTAGGGCTTACCTTAGATAGCAAGAGAATGCATTAATGTGTTTCCATTGTCCTATCTATAGATAAATGAAAAGGGTGAGAATATTTCAGTCATTGCTAATTTAACATATAAAGCATAGCTTTTCTTTTTGTCTCAGGTAAAAACATAATTATAAACAATTAACAGGACTTCGTTTCATTAATCATTTGTTTTTACTATTAATGTAATCTACTTATAGTAAAACACATTTACAGCTGGTAATTTTATATTTATTATATCTCCAGCTTATTGTTTCTCTCCAAAAAGGCTGTATCAGCAGCCATTAATCCTTGCTTTGCTTCATTTCCTAAAATTTTATAATTTATACTTAAATGAGAAATTCGAAATCATTTAGTCCAAATCTCTAATTTTCCAGATGAGAATACTGGAGCTGAGAAAGATTAGGTGTTCTCAATTTGGGAAAACTGTTAATTTATAGATTTAGCATAAGATTTTAGAATTGATAGTAATGATACATATAAAAGTCATACTTCACAGTATGTTAACCTGTACTGATTTAGTTACTACTGTGTTTAATCTATTAATACTATTCTGAAAAAGAGTATGCCATTTAAACAAGTATTTATATTTATCTATACTAAGTTGTAGAAAATAAATTCCAACTTTCATGCTCTATATTTTTCTCTAATTTTTAATGCTGGCTAGATTTGGGCAGAGGAGGTGACAAAAGTAAGTAAATTATTAAACTACAGAACTATGAAACAAGAATTTAGTTGACGTTGATTCAGTAAATATTTATTGGGCAACAACCATGGGTCCAGTCACAGTCTATGTTACTATACCTTATAAAATCTGAAAATGATGGATATGTTCAGGTCTCTTTAGCTAATAGAAGCTCCACCAAGCAGTTGAACAATGCTGCAGAGATGTGGTTTGCACACACACTGATAAATCATAGATACCTATACTAAGTGGTAATCTTACAGTTCCTTACTATAGAAGGCGGGCGAAATGCTTATTATTTTTTTAATGACAATTTTTAAAATGTAAAATATAGTTAACACCATGTCCTGTATCTTCAGAGAATGGGATATATCATATTTTGCACAAATGAATTTTTTTTTTTTTGAGATGCAGTTTTGCTCTTGTCACCCAGGCTGGAGTGCAGTGGCACAATCACAGTTCACTGCAACCTCCGCCTCCTGGGTTCAACCAATTCTCCTGTCTCAGCCTCCCAAGTAGCTGGGATTACAGGTGCCTGCCACCACGCCTGGCTAATTTTTTGTATATTTTTAGTAGCGACAGTTTTTTCACCATTTTGGCCAGGCTGGTCTCGAACTCCTGAATTCAAGTGATCCACCCACCTTGGCCTCCCAAAGTGCTGGGATTACAGGCATGAGCCACCTCACCCGGCCACAAGTGAATTTTTTAGGTAACTGAAGCTTGTTCTCTCCAGCACCAAAGCTAATTTTTCTCAGTCACATTAGTTGAAAAATGTGTAAAAATGTATTTTACTGCTGCATTAAATATAGGATAGCAAGTATTTGATTTTACTACAGTTAAGGTCATTATTAACATTTATTATACTGTTAACAATTGAATTTGTTGTTTTTCAACTATGTTGTCTCTTCCCTCAGTATCAGACTTGTTTCTTGTAAAAGTTGTCTGTATGACTGCTGCTAGCAGTTCTTCTGTCTATGTTACCATTTCTAATCTTCTGTGGGCTGGGAAAGCAAGTAATTAAACAAGAATTTAAGGAATAAAGTTAGAAACTGTAGTACATGCAGACTTGTTTCAAATGCTTTTTGAAGTCTTCAGAAGCATTTTTCATTTCCTTCTTATGTTAGGGCCTACCAAACTCTTGACATCCACATGAGGATAACACTGGGGGCTGAGGACAGGTGATGATTGTGGCCCCTGACAAGTAATAGCTTTATAAACTTTAACTTTCCTTTTCTGGCTTTGTAGGATTGATTATACAGTCTGTTTTATGCATAGGTTATAGAGCTATTGATTCGATGACTTGGATCTCCAGTATGAAATTTTTACCTTAAGCTCTTATCCCCCTTTGTGAAGTCTGTTCATCGATTTAGTTATGGTTCCACACTGGATTCTGATTTCTTCCTGAACTTCTAGCGTGAAAAGGGGCAGAGCAACACAGAAGAGAATATAGGTTGAACAAAAAAACTAGAATGTCTTCCTCTTTGGCGTAAAGATACGCCAGAAAATTTCTGACTTGATTTTGCAGTCTCAGCAAGTTTAGGAAATAAATTGATACAATACATGGGAAGAAACTCATGAAACATATTATATACATATATATAAAATCTAATGAAACCTATCAAAATGGATTTGAGGGGTTTTTTTCTTCTACACATGTCACTTCCGACATTTTTATAATTAAAAGTGTATAAATGACCGGGCGCAGTGGCTCACACCTGTAATGCCAGCACTTTGGAAGGCCGAGGGGGGCAGATCACCTGAGGTCAGGAGTTCAAGAGCAGCCTGACCAGCATGGTGAAACCCCACCTCTACTAAAAATAGAAAATTAGCCAGGCGTGGTGTCCCAGTCACTTGGAAGGCTGAAGCAGGAGAATCCCTTGAACTTAGGAGGTGGAGTTTGCAGTGAGCCAAGATCGGCCACTGCACTCCAGCCTAGGCAACAAGAGCAAAACTCTTCCTCAAAAAATAAATAAATGAAAATGTATAAATGTTAAAACTTTATATTCCTGGAGTATTTTAAGATTTTAAGCCATATGAATAGTAGGCAACACTGATCAAGATAGTCACAGCAAATGCCTCAGAAGCATTACCAAAATTTATGGCTTACAGATAACCCAGTCATGACATCATGGGCCAACAGATTCTTGCCCATCTTCCAGTTACATTTAAAAAACAACTCTTCTAGCTTACCTAACCTGTGTTATGCTATCATATAGTCTAGTAGCAGTTATTTTTAGCAGTAGAAAGTCTTTTCCCTTGAGATTTTTTAGACGACAGAATATCAGCCCTTTCTTATCTATCTTTCTAATGTGGATAATTTTATTCTGAAGTAAATTGATTATGCTAAACCTAATTTAAATTATTTTAGCCTCTCAGATCAATTATGAACAGTTATATATGCCAGAAGTATAGATGATTTGGGACATTTGACTATTTGAAGCCACCCAACATGCACTAAAACTTGTTCCAGAAATGAGATGCATTTTTCCCTATCATCTACCCTCTCTAAATAAAGTCTAGATTGTACAGAAGGACCTCCTAAGCTTTGTAACATGGTGCCTTTCTTCCTGATTAAATTTTACTCAAACCTAGAAAGCTGATCCCTCATCCTTAATGAGATCATTTGATATTTTTTATTCAGTGTACTTAGCATTAAAATATTGTTTCCACTTTAGTCTCAATCTTCCTGGTCACCTTAATCTGCTACCTAGTTTATTTGCTTACACCTTACCTAGAAATAATGTCAACTAGTAGGATTTTTCTGCCATTTCTACTAAAGACCATTAAATCTAACCGTACTTTCACAATCAAAGACCTATATGGGACTAGCCTAGTTTACTTATGAAGTGCATTTATTTTTGATTTGCTGTATTTACTTCTGTTACTCAAAGCCTTTTTGTATTCAAGCAGAACAGTAAATAGTGCATGTGTAACATTGATGTGATTGGTTTTCCTTAATGCTCTCCTTAGGAAGAACATTGCTTCTTTTTTTCTTCTGGGACTTTTTTCTACTTCAAACTAGCTTCCAAATGAAGCTTACTTTGTCCCTGCTATCAAAAAACCATGGGTTCTGGTTTTAGTCAAGTAAATTTAATTTCGACTTTTGACTTACTAATTCAAGCTTATTTCCATAAGTCCAAGCTAGAGGTCAATTCTTAGTCCCCGGGTTGTTGCCAGTGGGCCGTTACAGCAACTGATTATCTACTTTGCTGCTTCTTCCTTGTAGACTGGCTTACTAGGTTAACTATTGCTAACAAAGGGTGAGGAGAGGGAGATGAGACCTGAAAGAAAAAAGTTCATACCTTGTTGTTGTTGTTGTTTACTTTTATTACATCTAGGAAATGTCATAAAACATTTGCGTAGGTGGAAAATGCTATTTGTGCTGGAGAGGTAGTCAAACATATCATTATGATGATGATGTTACCAATGATAATGCCCAGTGGGAAATAAGCTAACTATTCTGAGTAAGCTGTGAGGTTTTATTTCTCTTTCCCACTTATTAACAACCAACTCTGACTAAAGGTTTGAGAAAATGTTTTTTGCCACTATTTGCTATTTTTAGATCTTGTTGATTTTTCAGTGAACTGTTTTGTCACAACAGTAAGCCTCTTTTATCAGATGGTTGAAACCAATAGTGGCATACTATTATTTACATCTCTTCCCAGCTCCACAGTGTGTGACTTCACCTTAGTAGCTGGAAATCAGCTGTGGTGGTAGTATTTATGTCATGAAAATCTGGATATGAGAGCTTTTTTTTTTTTTATTTCTTGGAGAAGAATTTAACAGCACACCACTGATTGAAGTTCAATCATAACTTAAAAAGCTTTTTAAAACCCTAGTGTATCTCAATAGATAGTATTCTGCTTAAGGCATTTTTTATGCATAGTTTGAAAAGAAAATTTAAAAGGAAGACATTTAAAATATAGGACAAAAAATCCTTTGAGTGAACCTAAAAACTGGTGCTAGCAACAAGTGTTTGGCAACTAAACGCAAGGTGAAAATCCTATGGCTTCACTCTAAAGTCTTTTGCATTTGAGACTGAAGACTCTTTAACTTCAAAGTAAAAACTATAGTAATAATTGAGAATTTTTTGCAGCAATATTATTTTATACTTGTAAAACTGATCATCTTAAAATTTTGTAAAATGTTAAAATTTAGCAAAGTTGATACTAGAAAATTTATGAAAATATCTTGACTTTCTCTTAGTAGTTTTTCTAGGCTCTTAAGAGTGTATTATTAAGCTTTAGTGTAACATATTCTTTTGAGTAAAGAATCAGTTGTCCACGTGGAGTAATACAGAAAAGCTAAGGTCTAGAAACCAGGGAACCATTTTAGATACAAAGCAGAATTGGGGAATTGCCATATTATAACTTGAGGTTTGTTTGGGGCATTTTTTTTTTAACCATCTAAAATAAATATATATAAGATGGACTGAGTCTTCTGAAGAGATTCTAAAACTATATTCTTATTTAAGTCTGAACAGGAATTAAGAATAACTCAGAGTGAATTTGATCGTCAAGCAGAGATTACCAGACTTCTGCTAGAGGGAATCAGCAGTACACATGTGAGTATTCATTCATTGAAAATTCATCTGGAACAAGACTTTGTAGTCCTAAGGCAATTTTGGGAGGAAAAACTGAACTTCTCAGTCATTCATCAAGGAAATTTAAATTATGTTACTTTCCAATATATCTGAAGAAATATTTTAAATTTTTGTTTACATCTTATCACCTAGTTCTCCCACCCTCATTAAATATACAGGTAGTGTTTATTGGCTAAGCAGAGTTTGCTAGTGTACTGTTCACCAAGGCCAATCTTAATAAGCCTTGTAGTAAGATGTTAGATACTGGTGAGTCTACCTCAGTACAGTATTGTGGTCTGTTTCCCCCTTGCATTTGCCATTTAAGTTGACTATAGAGATAAGAACTGACTATAATTTTCCTTCACAGGCCCATCACCTTCGCTGTCTGAATGACTTTGTAGAAGCCCAGATGACTTACTACGCACAGTGTTACCAGTATATGTTGGACCTCCAGAAACAACTGGGAAGGTGATAATTTACTTTTCACATGTAAAGAGGAGAAATTCAAATTTTTGCATATGAACTAATAGTAGGGATGAAGATTAGAGGAATTAAGGCTCTTACTAGCTTTCTTAGAAATAGTTTCTTTTTTTTTAGGAAAGTCATTATCAGATTTCTGAGGTAACAGAATATTTTGAGCTCTTCTGGCACAGAGGCATGTTAACAGGGATGAGAAAAAAAAAAGTGAATACCTTTTCAGTGCTGTAAGGTTAAAAGTGTTTCAAAGTTCACTTTTTTCCTGCTACTGAATACTTTTTGCTATTGGTTGAGGAAGATATAATTAAATTGACAGTTACCCTTAAAGATAAACTAATTTATACTTACTCGTTACTCATTTGTTTACTATATTGAAAAAAAGAAAAGTTTTAGAATATTTCGTAAGACCTCATATCTACCGATGTGATTATTTTTAGTATGATAATATACTTTAAAGCAAAATGATAGTATGTAAAACACATAGCTCAGTCATTCATTCATCAAATATTTATTGACTGTCTGCCATGTGCCAAGCACTGTTACATATTCTGGGGTAATATCAGCAAACAAAACAGGCAAAAATGCCTGTCTTTATGGAGCTCACATTATAAGGTGACACTGAAAATAAAATAATGTTTAAGGCAAACGTGGTCTCTGCTCTCGCAATACTTAGCCTAGGTAGAAATACAAAGCAAGCCATTGGTAGACAGGCCATGGGGTTGGCAGAAAAATAGAAGGTGCCTGGTATTATGAAGGCATCTAACTGTGACTGAGGTACATCTAGCAGAGTTTCCCAGGTGAAGTTATCTTGGTAGGAATAATCTAGATGAAAAAGGGACAGGGATGAATATTCTAAGCAAGGAAGAATATGTATATAAAAAAGCCAGAAGAAAGAGAGAGTAGGGCAAGTTTAGGGACCTGAGAGTAGTCTATTCAGGCTGGAGCATAGTGTTCAAGAATGGGATGGTAGATGAATCTAGAGGAGTTAAGCGAGGTCATACCATGAATGGCCTTTAAAGTAAGTTGTTGTAAGGAGTTTGGAATTTATGTAGTGAGGAACCATTAAAACGGGAGTGATATGTAGCATTTGCAGGAAGAATATCAAAAAATCCTTTCAGGGAATAAGGTAAATAAAGTTACTTTGGTGTTTGTTTCTGCACATGAACACTTCAAAACTTGGCCTATAACAAAATTGGGCACATCCATGAAACCAATTTTGAACCTCAAAAATGAATTGCAGCCTAATCATTAGTTATTTTAATAGGATATACAGGAGCATTTACCTATCTGTATATTTGAGGTTTTATTAGTGGTAATATCTCAAGGCAGAACACCACTGTATCTTCACATCATTATAACTATTTTAAGCCGAAGAAGCCTTAGTACTTTTTTCCACTTTATCCTGAAACTCTGGAAGTGCAGCATAGGGGTTGCTTATACTTGCATTCTACTTAAAGCCACCCTATGCTTAGGACTCGGCCATTTAAACAAAATCCAGTTATTACATTATTACTGCACTTTGAGATAAGCTCCAGCAATACAAAGTAAAACCAGTGCTACTATTCTAGAAAAGAAAGTCTAGCTTGTCTCTCCACCCTCAATTATATTATTGCTAATGACCAATGACACTGGGGGAAGTTTTTAAGATAATACATGGAAATATTCAAATATAGAACTTGACAAATCATCCAGCTCTACACTAACACATTCAAAAGCTATTTATGAAGAATAGAACCAGATTGTATCGTTAATAGTTGCAATAACAGTACCAACAGGTAGTAGAAGTAACTGAATAACAGCAATCACTTTGGCTGAGCCTAAGTTGTGCATAGGTGCGCTACCAGACACCTCATGTGTATTACTGACTTTATAATCCTCACCACCAAATGAGTAGGTACTATTATTATCCATATCTTAAAGATGAGAAAGCAGAAGTACTAGTCACAAGATTAGCAATTTTTTTAACAATTGGAAGGCTTTTACATATCACGCTCCAGTGGCTTAATTGACATTTTTGTAGAATGAGTAATTGGTATGATTTTTTAATGTATCAATAAAAGTTCTTAGAAGGCAAAAGTGGCCTTTCAGTTCATTTTTTAAATCTTTAACTCTGCAAAATTGACATAGGTAGACTTCAGTGGCTAATCAAAGGCTAAAATCATACTAGTAGATTTGAAAGTAAAATATGGTTAGAGAACTAAAAAAGCTATGTGTATATACATTTTCATATAATAGAGCTTTTTCTTACCTTCAGAAATGTATGTATTTAATCCCTGCTGAAGAACCGAGTTCATTGAGGAAGGGATACTAGGAGAGGCGGTCTTAATTTTAGAAAGGAAAAGCTATATTTAAAACTATTTCTTCTTATCATTAAAACCCTTTATCCATCAGAGAAACATTTGCTTTTCATTTTTAAAATGCATTGTTCCAGATGTGGAGGATATAGTATATAAATAAAATAACCAAAATTCCTGCCTTCCTGGAATCTACATTCCATATGGGGGCAGAAGGGAGCAGAAAAGCAATATGTATATAAATCATATAGTATATTAGAAGGTGAAAATGGTGTACTGAAAAATGTAGCAGGAAACTCCTTTGGTCAGAGTAGAGAAAGATGTGAGAAAGCACGCATGCAGGCATCTGAGAGATGCTCCAGGAAGAGGGTGCAGCAAGCACAAAAACCCTGAGAGCGTGACATAGCTGGAATGGTCAAGGAACGGCAAGGAGGGCTTGGCTAGAGACGAAGAGAGGAAATGTGGAGTCAAAACATATAGGGCTTTGACTTTGGTCTTTACTCAGAGATTAGGAGCCTTTGGAAATTTTGAGCTGAGGAGTGACATAATTTTAGGCTTTAACAGAATCATTCTGGCCGCCACATTGAGGATAGGTGTTGGGTGGAAGCTGACATATCTGTTTCAAACTTATTGCAATAATGTAGTCAGTAATTCACTCAGAAGATAGCAGTGGCTTGGATCGGGGTAATTGTGGTAGATAGGATGGAAGTGGTCAGGTCCTGTGGGTGTATTTTTTTTTTTTTTTTTTTTTTTTTTTGAGACAGAGTCTCACTGTGTTGCCCAGACTGGAGTGCAATGGCGCAATCTCTGCTCACTACAAGCTCCTCCTCCTGGGTTCACACCATTCTCCTGTCTCAGCCTCCCAAGTACCTGGGACTACAGGCACCCGCCACCACACTCGGCTAATTTTTTGTATTTTTAGTAGAGACAGGGTTTCACCGTGTTAGCCAGGATGGTCTCGATCTCCTGACCTCATGATCCACCCGCCTCAGTCTCCCAATGTGCTGGGATTACAGGTGTAACTATGGGTGTATTTTTTTTTTTTTTTTGAGACGGAGTCTCGCTCTGTCGCCCAGGCTGGAGTGCAGTGGCCGGATCTCAGCTCACTGCAAGCTCCGCCTCCCGGGTTTACGCCATTCTCCTGCCTCAGCCTCCCGAGTAGCTGGGACTACAGGCGCCCGCCACCTCGCCCAGCTAGTTTTTTGTATTTTTTAGTAGAGACGGGGTTTCACCGTGTTAGTCAGGATGGTCTCGATCTCCTGACCTCGTGATCCGCCCGTCTCGGCCTCCCAAAGTGCTGGGATTACAGGCTTGAGCCACCGCGCCCGGCCCTATGGGTGTATTTTAAAGTCAGAAAGATTTGCTTGACAGAGTGTATGTATGTATATTGGACACAAAGATGTCAAGAATTATTGCAAGGTTTTCTTTTGTTTTGTTTCATTTTGTTTTTAAGATGGAGTTTCACTCTTCCAGCCCAAGCTGGAGTGCAATGTCGCAATATCAGCTCACTGCAACCTCTGCCTCCCGGGTTCAAGGGATTCCCCTGACTCAGCCTCCCAAGTGGCTATGATTACAGATGTGGCCACCATACCCAGCTAATTTTTTGCATTTTTAGTAGAAAAGGGGTTTCACCATGTTAGCCAGGCTGGTCTTGAACTCCTGGCCTCGGGCAGTCCACCCGCCTCAACCTCCCAAAGTGCTGGGATTATAGGCGTGAGCCACCGCACCCGTCTGCAAGTTTTTGACCTAAACAGCTGAAGGAATGGGGAGTTGTGGTTAGTTAAAATGGGGAATGCCAGAGGAGGCAAAGGTTTCAGGGATGGAGGTGTGGGAAGTATGTCAGTTACATTAGAAGCCCAGTTTTAAATATGTTAAGTTTGAGATGTCTGTTAAACATTTAAGTGGAGATATCCAATTTTAGGATATGCAGGTCTGGACTTGGATTGGGGGCGGGGTGAATTAGAGAAATTAGAGAGTTGTCATCATATCAAAGGTATTTAAATCTGTGAGACTAGATAAACCCTCGAAGGGGTAAGTATAGAGAAAAGAAGAGGATCAGGGACTGAGCCCTGAAGTACTCTAGCATGGAGAGTTGAGGAACAAGGCAAGGAGGATGATAAGGAATGAGGCAGTGAGGTAAAATGGAAACTAAGAGTATGGCCTGGAACAACATGTGTGAAAGTGGGAGAGAATGGTCACTGCATAGGTCAAGTGAGAGGAGGACTGGGAATTGACCATTGGATTTAGGAACATTAACGTCATTGCTAACCTTGACGAGTGGTTTTGGTGAAACAGTAGGCGCAAAGTAATGTTTGTAATGTAAGAGACTAGGAGGAGAGGACTTGTGACTGTAAGTTTAGGTAGATCTTTCAAGAAGTTTTGGTGTAAAGAGGAACAGAGGAATGAGGCAGTAGCCAGAGGAGAAAGGGGTGTCTAGCAATTTTTTGCTTGTTTTTTAAGATAGGAGAAATAAGGACATGTTTGTAAGCTGATGGGAATGATACAGTAGATGGAGAAAAGATGATAATGTGGGAGGGGAAAGGGAAGAATTGGTTGAGTGATATCCTAGGTAGGCAAAAAGGGATGAGATTTTGTGCACATGTGGAGGAATTAACATCAGGAGCATAGACAGCTCATTAAAGAGTTTCCTGGCCAGGTGCAGTGGCTCATGCCTGTAATCCCAGCACTTTGGGAGGTCAAGGTGGGCGGATCTCTTGAGCTCAGGAGTTTGAGATCAGCCTGGGCAATATGGCGAAACCCTGTCTCTACAAAAAATACCAAAATTAACTGGGTGTGGAGGTGCATGCCTGTAGTCCCAGCTACTCAAGAAGCTGAGGCAAGAGAATTCTTTGCTTAAGCCCGGGAGGCGGAGGTTACAGTGAGCCGAGATTGCACCACCGCGCTACAGCCTGGGCAAAAGGAGTGAACTCCTGTATCAAAAAGAAAAAAAAAAGAGTTCCTGATTGTTCTTTTGTGGCTCACGCCTGTAATCTCAACACTTTGGACGACCAAGGCAGGTGGATCACGAGGTCAGGGGTTTGAGAGCAGTCTCTACTAAAGATACAAAAATTAGCTGGGCATGGTGGCGGGCGCCTGTAATCCCAGCTACTCAGGAGGCTGAGGCAGAAGAATCGCTTGAACCTGGGAGACAGAGGTTACAGTGAGCCAAGATCGTGCCACTGCACTCCATCCTGGGCAACAGAGCGAGACTCCGTCTGGAAAAAAAAGGAAGCAAGCTCATCAGCTGAGTATAATGGTTATGGGGAGAACTGGTGAAATTTTGAGGATGGGCGAGAGGGTATGAAATAGTCATCAGGGGAATGGAAAGTGAAAGTGAATGGACTAGAGAAATGTAGTATCATTGCCTGGTGGCATGTGGACCCACTTGAGGTTCCTAATCATAAATTGAATGTAAAACAAAGCTTTTCTGTGTTTCTCCTGTTAAAATAGACGCATGGATACTGAGTAGGTAAATAGGGAGGTTTTTACCAAATCAGTACAATGAAGTGAGAGGCATAAGAAATGAGAGCGTATGTAAGGGGTTATTATGATTAACTATGGACATGAAGGTGTTGGTAGGATCATAGACCCTGGTAGGCTTGTTGATGTGAGAGCACTTGAAAGAAAAAGGCGATGGTCAAAGAATGGGATAGTAGAAACTATTATTATTGGAAGGGTTGTGGTTACTGGAATTGGTAAGATCTAGATGTGACTGTGGGAATGGGTGGCTGAACTAGAATCAGGTATAAAGTCAATAGAAGAGTTTGAGGATCTAAGAGGCTAAAGTGTTGGAAGAACTGTCCATATGGATACTAAAGTCACCAAGAATTAAGTAAGATACAATGTCGAGTGAGCCAGGTGCTAAAATCTTCTAGAAATGAAAGTAGGGGAATGAGGCATCTTTAGGTGATTACAACAAGAGATACTGGGTATCTCTTTTCTTTAAGTGATGGGAATGATACAATAGATGGAGAAAATATAATGTGGGAAAGAAAGATAATATGATAAAATATGATAATGTGGGAGGGAAAGATAATGTGGTAGAGTCGAATAACATGAAGTTGAAGGATTGGCCAGAATTGTTTACAGAAAAGAGTCTAAATAACAGTGATGAAGTTATAACATAAGACTCCTCCATTGACCTCTAGGTTCAGTGATAAAAGAGGAGTATGGGAGATAAGCAGTAGCACAGGAGGATGAAGGGAAGGTTTAGAGAAGAGGTTAAGGATACAGGGAATTTTGCTGATGACTGAAATGATTTCCAGATGGTATGGTGGTCATGAAGAGAAAAAGGGATTTTTCTAGTTTAATGAATTTATTAAAACTTAAAAACGAATTTTCATAGATAATTTTTTAGCTTAGAAATGGTTGGATTAGAATGATGTCAGACCAGCTATTTTGTACTGTTTTCTATTTAGTATTATTGGGGAAACTAGCCTTAAAATAAACTGAAAATTCTAATTATTTTCAAATTATTTATGAGCACATTAATCACAAAAATCACTGATTTCTAATAGAAAATTTTTCTAAAAAATAGAACAAATGAACTTGTAAAATGTGTCCTATTCTACCATTGAGTCTTCAATTTCATTGAGATAATTAGCAGTCATATTTTTTGACTGTCTTACCTTCTCATTGTGTGTATGTCCTTAAGGGAATAGTATCATTTCATCTTTATGTCTTCTGCTTCTCATAGTCATGCTGAACATGTAGATACAAATAAATAATATTTACATATAAATGACAATAAATATTTTATTTGAATAGGAAAATGTGATTGGACCAGTTTATGAAAAAGGTTTAGTTATTCACATATTTCTCAAAGAATTAAGTTGAAAAAGCCTCATACTTGTAGTATCTAATATTTAAGTAGTTTTTCATCAATATTTTTATTTAATAATTCATAAAGAAAAAATTAAGAAAATATTCTCATGGAAGCTTTTGGGCAGTGCTTTCAAAATAAACCATAATAAACCATCTGTTTTTCCTGGGGAAAAAAAATACAGCCATTAATTTTAAGTTAATATTATAAGGACAGTTTTGAAACTTTCAAGGATTTATATTTGAATACCACCTGAGTTGTCTTTTCCAGTGCGAAGTTTGGTAGAAAGTAAACAGCACCACCAAGTGGTGGTATTAAGGAACTTTAGTCACTTGGAAATAGATAATTCACTGTTTTCTTTTCAACAGTTTTCCATCCAATTATCTTAGTAACAATAATCAGACTTCTGTGGCACCTGTACCATCAGTTTTACCAAATGCGATTGGTTCTTCCGCCATGGCTTCAACAAGTGGCCTAGTAATCACCTCTCCTTCCAACCTCAGTGACCTTAAGGAGTGTAGTGGCAGCAGAAAGGCCAGGGTTCTCTATGATTATGATGCAGCAAACAGTACTGAATTATCACTTCTGGCAGATGAGGTGAGTATTGTGGGTATGAGAAGGAAAATATATCAGGAATTGACATACCTTCTAATATTATAACAAAATGTAAATTCCTCATTAGTTATTTGAAAACAGTTCCATAGATTACAGATAGTTATATTAACATAAAATTGTAATTAATATTCTTTAATGTAATAGAATATCATAGAAATATTTAAAACTTTTAACTGCCAAATAACTTGAAGATGTATAAAACTCCCTCCAATAAAATCCTTTATCTAGGCCAGACATGGTGGCTTACACCTGTAATCTCAGCACTTTTGGAAGGCCAAGGCAGGGGGATCACTTGAGGCCAGGAGTTCGAGACCAGCCTGGGCAACATAGCGACACCTCATCTCTATAAAAAATATGAAAAATTAGCTGGGCATGGTGGTGTGCGCCTGTAGTCCCAGCTACTCAGGAAGCTAAGGTGGGAGGATCATTTGAACACGGGAGGTCAAGGCTGCAGTGAGCCATGATCATGCTACTGCACTACAGCCTGGGCAACAGAGTGAGACCCTGTCTCAAAAAAATAATAATAACAAGTAAATCCTTTGTTTTTCAGCACAATTGATAATAATGTTTGAAGTCCTTTTGGTGAATAATTTAAACAGATTAAATAAAAATCTGATTGTTTTTCTACATGTTTATTTTTTAATGTAGTTAATGACTGGAAGTATTTTATTTTGCAGGTGATCACTGTGTTCAGTGTTGTTGGAATGGATTCAGACTGGCTAATGGGGGAAAGGGGAAACCAGAAGGGCAAGGTGCCAATTACCTACTTAGAACTGCTCAATTAAATAGGTGGACTATGGAAAGGTTACCCATCATGACATTGTATTTATATACAATTAACTCTAAATAAAGCAGGTTAAGTATCTTCCATGTTAATGTGTTAAGAGACTGAAAATAGCAGCCATCAGAAACCGGCCTTTCTGCCGATAAAGTTGCATGGTAAATATTTCATTACAGAATTTATGTTAGAGCTTTCATGCCAAGAATGTTTTCTTACAAAATTCTCTTTTTATTGAGGTTTCACTAATAAGCAGCTTCTACTTTTGAGCCTCAACTTAAAGCAGAACTGTTTTCTACTGGATTTTTCATTAACAGCAAGCTTTTTCTTTTATGTAAAATAAATCTATTGTGAACTGATATCAGTGACTCATTTATTAGGTATAATTAATAGCCAAAGAATAAAATTAAAATTTATTTTAAATTTTCGGTCTTAAAAAGAGCTGTAGGATATAAACCTCTTTTGTGAAAAGTAGAATTTTCTGAATGCTTTCATAGACAAAAATGCAGTTATACTATGTTTACCTGGTTTTCCAGCAGAAATCAAATGATTTCAATACTATGTTTTGATGGGTTATTTTGAGAATTGTTTGGTTTTTTAAACACTACAGAATGGTTTCTTTTAAATTTAAGAATAACTAGTTCTTGAAAAGCAATACCATATTTCTCAGATAAATTTGTAGTTAAGGTTCTAGAAAGTCTAGGACAAATTTACTTCATTAAACAAAGTTTTTAAGATTATTCAATTGGCACAATTTAATGCATAATTGGGATTGGATCCATTAATAACATACTGTGGTACAGTAAAGAGAATTTGTTCTTATTGAACAACAAATTTGTATAAAAATATGGAATAATGCAACTACATTATAAATTGTATACGAACAAAATAAATTTTGGGTCACTCCGAGCTTACTATTAAAACATTGAAAACTTTTTAATGAACACAGGCTATCTTGATGAGGATCTCTGGTTATGAAACACATACTAATGAAATTATTAGTGACACATTGGAAGCTAGAAAATTGCAGTTTGGGCCATTGCTATAAATCAGCAAATTGGCAGATTGTTTCCATGGTAAGATTTCTGTTCTCATTCATTCATTCAACAAACATTTGTTGAGGGCCAGATACTGTGCTGGTCAACTGGGGATATTATCCTGAACAATATGCACACAATTCTTGCCCCTGCAGAGCTTAAAGACCATTAAAGGATACAGAAAATTAAACAAGCAATTGTCGTGTAGTAGGATTAGTGTTGTGATGGGGAAGATACAGAGTACTGTATTTGGGAGTCACATAACTCCAATTTTGGGAGTGGGAGATGGTTTGGGGAAGAACTGTTCCAGATAAGGAGATGTGTAACCAAGACAGCATAGCACATTCTGTCAACTAAAGTAATTTACTCTAACTTAAGCATGAAGTACAAAAGTATAGTTCATTTATTGAGGGAATGTTAAGCTATTAAAATGATACTTTTTGGTACTTTAAAAAAAATGAATACTTAAACACGATTTTAAAATGTTGTGTTAAGAGCTCCTAATAAGAGCTTGGTAAACATGTTGACAATTTAACTCACAGTCTAAACTTTAAAAGTAGTTGTTACCCTTTTATTTCTGTGCCATGAGACAAATTCTTCTGCAGTGTTATAGTTGTACAAGATGTTTTGACTCACTCTGAATTACCATATTCTTAAACCCTCAAAAGCTGCTCAAGCTGGTCAGTTTTCTGTAAAACCAAGTAAATGAAATTTTCTCTCCCTTGAGAAAGGAAGTTCTGCAGCCTAGAGTACCAGCTATTATGTTCTATAAGTCCAGATTTAGGCTTTGAAAGATCATACCAAAACTTCAGGTTGACTTAAACAGCAACTGTAAATTAGGTTTATGGGAAATACAGTAATACAGGGGAAAGAATATCGGTAATGGAGTGAAATGGTCCTGGGTTCAAATCCAGTCTTCCTCACATACTGTGCTTTTTAAGCTTCAACTCAGATATGTAACTGCCTTTTCCTTACCAGTAAAATGAGGACAATAATTATGACACCCTAGAGTGGTTGTGAGGATTAAATAGCAAATGTTATCTTGTATTTCAGGTGCTTTTTAGGGAAAGTCTTGGCACATAGTAAACACATCCTGTAAATATCAGTTTCCCCTTGTTAGCCGCTGTAGCACTGTGACGTACCAAGTCTATAGGTCTTGCATATCGCTGTGTACCGGAGATACCTCTTTTACATCTGGGCTCTGTTTACTCTCTATCAGTCCTATCCTCCACCCTCTTTAAATCAGACCCCAAGTTTAACCTTCCCACAGTCAGTATAAATCATTTTTCAGAACTTTCAGCTTTCCATCAAGTGAAAGTTGATTTTAGTTACCCAGTAATGTACAGAAGCCCTCAATAATGTTAAGCTTCAAAGGCTTCTGGTACATTTGTCTACCACAGAACCACCACAATATATGTGCTTGTTCTTAGGTTTATTGCTTTTTATTTTAATGGGGTTTGGTTGTTTGGGTTTTATTTTGGTTTTGGCTTAAAGTCAAGTTTAGTTTTTACTCAAGTAAAGGCCTGTGAAGTTTCTTAGGCGTGGAAGAAAAAGCTTGGAAAGTCTATTAATTCATGGTGCGATTCAAAATTGTTTAAGTTCTGTGACACTGAGCTTAATCTATAAGTATAGTGACATGTGAAGCATGCACATATGAATGAAAAACTAAAATAATTGTAGGCTCTTCTACAAATGGAAAAAAAAGTGATTGGATTGTGTCTACCTTTTTCCTCAAAGTAATCTAACCTAAAAGGTCATGGTGTTAAAACTTTTTATGGTGCTAATCAGAAAAATTCATGTTGCAAGAAATCGGGTCTCAAAAATGGGAATGTGCCTCCTCACTCTGCATCACATGAGAAATAAATCCTGAGGCCAGGATCACCAGTAGGGTAGAGCCATCTTCATAGTCTCTTGGTATCCTCCCCCTGAACAAAGAACAGAGTGAGACAGGGAAGCTAGTGTTGGGAAAACATTTCTGTGGTAAATTGTGGAGTAGAGAAGACAATGGAGGGCAAGGCAAAAGCTCACAGACTTGTTTACCGATAGAAGCCCCACTCACCTCCATGCTGACAGAATTCCGGAAAAATTCCTTCCCTATATCCCAAGCACCTGAAATTTTGAAATATTGCCCTACTGTATAGCACTTTAAGCTTCGATGAGGTGCCGTAATGGAGAGATAGCTTCATAGCTTAGCCTATAGCCAACTTTGCCTCAGGACCTCTGGATAAGATGAAGTGGCTTTTACCTCATGTGAGTCTCAAATGCTGGAGAGGGAGTTCCACAACCACCCGTGCCTTTTCTCCCATATTATGCTCATTAGAAAGTCTACTCAGGGCTGGGTGCAGTGGTTCATGCCTGTAATCCCAGCACTTTGGAGGCTGAGGCAAGTGGATCACCTGAGGTCAGGAGTTCGAGACCAGCCTGGCCAACATGGGGAAACCCTGTCTCTACTAAAAATACAAAAATTAGCCAGGCATGGTGGCATGCACCTGTAATTCCAGCTGCTCGGGAGGCTGAAGCAGGAGAATCATTTGAACCCCAGAGGCAGAGGCTGCAGTGAGCCAAGATTGTGCCACTATACTCCAACCTGGGCGATAGAGTAAGACTCTGTCTCAAGGAAAAAATAAAAAGAAAAAAGTCTACTCAATAGAGCAGTGATTCGCAAAGTGTGAGACCCCAGACTGGCAATATTGGCATCTCCTGGAGACTTGTTTAAAATGCTAATTATTACTTTCAAGAACTTTCTACCTTCATTTGTACTTATTTTTTGTTTTCAAGGGCTCATGGAATTAGTCTTCCATGTGATAGCTTTTTAAATATTTTAAGACAAAAACTGAGTCTTCTAATCTTAATTGTGTTCTAGCAGTAGTCATTGTAATTATAGTTATTTTTATAATTTATTTTTTAGTGTATATCTGTCACTCTGGAATGTAGGCTCCCTGAGATAAAAACTATAATTCTTTTTATGCCAGTTACATTCCCAACTCTTAGCACAAGACCTAGGACATAGTATGAACTCAATAAATATTTGTTGAATGAAAGAAAAATGCAAATTTTTAAGCCTTTTCAGAGACCTACTGAATCAAACTCTGAGAGTGGAGCCCGGCAATCTGTTGTAAAAGCTATTTGAGTAATACTTTTGCACTCTAAAACTTGATAACCACTGCAATAGAACTAAGAGAACATGCATTTCACCTTTAGGCTTATTCTCTGACATCACTTGAAAAATCCGTTCTGCCTTCTGTAACCCTTACCAACAACATTGCCCTGTCCGTGTAGGGGAAACTTCTGGGCTATACTACAAGTGGGTATGAAGGTTTAAGGATATACATAGTGGGAAGTATTGCTTAGAATGCCAGTACTTGTTTGCTGTGGAAGGTTTCTAGGAATGGATTGCTTAATCTAAAGTAAGCACTACCACCGTCCACGTTTTCACTTAACACAGTGCCTTTTAATTGGTGACTAACATCAAAACACCTTAACAAACCGTTAAAACAGTATCAGAAACCACGTGTACATCCCTGTGCCTCTTAGATTGCTAAGTTCTGCTCTCGTTCTTCAAAGGACACTTTTTAAAGAATTGTTAATGCTTTTTTATAATACAAGTCATAGCCATGTTGGCAAAAAGAAAAAAATTCGGTGAGAAAGAAAAATCACTGATAATTCCATCATCCAGGGAGAATCACTGTTATTTAAGTATATGGCCTTCCAGACTTTTCTGTGCATTTATAGATTTTTTTAATGGGATCAAAGTGTACATACTGTTTTGTAACTTTTTTTCACTCAACAATACCATGACTGTCTTGCTGTATCAAGTATATTTCTACATCTCTTAATGGCTGCATGATATTCCGTCATATGTGCCACATTTTATTAAACTACTGTTGAATTTTTAGGTTTCCAACTTTCATTAATAAAGTGCTTTAAAGAACATTGTCTTGATAAATCTCGTATGTGTTCATATTTTCTGAAAAATACTTTGAAGTGGAATTGCTAGTGAAGAGGGTATGCCAGTTTTTAAAAGCTTTTGTTACTGCCATGTTGCCCCCTAGAAAACTTTAAGCAATTTATACTTTTATCAGCAGTATATGAGAGAATACGGTTTCTTTTGGAGGGCTTCCAACTAGAATGTTCTTGGAGTCTTTGGTTTAAAAATAAAGGGTAAGAGGGAGATTAAAAGATCCTGCAAAATAAAAGACCAGTCTTAAATTTTTCTTAAATTATGACATCATTTACTGTTCTTCCCTCTTTATCATATATTTTGTGTTACTTTGGAAATGTTTTTTTTTTTTTTTTTTTTTTGAGACGGAGTCTCGTTCTGTCGCCCAGGCTGGAATGCAGTGGCCGGATCTCAGCTCACTGCAAGCTCCGCCTCCTGGGTTCACGCCATTCTCCTGCCTCAGCCTCCCCAGTAGCTGGGACTACAGGCGCCCGCCACCTCGCCCGGCTAGTTTTTTGTATTTTTTAGTAGAGACGGGGTTTCACCGCGTTAGCCAGGATGGTCTCGATCTCCTGACCTCGTGATCCGCCCGCCTCGGCCTCCCAAAGTGCTGGGATTACAGGCTTGAGCCACCGCGCCCGGCCTGGAAATGTTTGTAGTACTAGTTGCCTCTTGCTTTTATTCAGTCTCCTGGAAGCATTATTACCTTTCTGATGCTTGCTGAGACAGTAGAAGAACAATCTTAACTAGACTTGAATCTTGAAGTATCTTTAATGCAGGTTTACTGTTTATGGATTTAGGGAATGTAGCCCTAGTGGGGAAAGTAGGATTTTGAAAGGTAGGCAGAACAGTGACTCTCCCACTTGTTTGCCTGGCCTTTTGTGAGTCATTAAACCTCTCCCACTTTGAGCCTGCTTACTCATCTCTAGAATGAGAATAATATAAACCTACCTTGTAGCATTGAAAGGATTAACCATATTATGAAGAGTGGCTGGCACCTAGTGGATAATAGTATGGCTTACTAGGATTTATAGATAAGTATGTTAGAGCAGTTGCTATTGTCAACCTCTGGAGTAAATATCACTGCCATTGCCAAAGAAATCTTCCTTGAAAGCTGTCACAGTGAATGGGCATTGTCTTGTATATCCTTATACCTACACAATCCTCATTCTTAGGGAATCCGGCTCATTTTTTCCAGTCAGGTAGTCAAGTAATCTAACCAATAAAACTCTCAGACAACATGTATAGTGGAAGATTTCAACATTACCATGCTTAACAACAGTATACTAAAGTGGTAATCACAGTCTTTTTAAGTGGTGAGCCTTGCCAAACTGCCCCTTCTGATACTCCCCCACCCTTGGCCCACAGCTGATCTTAGTGTTTCTGGGGGCTGTACCTCTACGTGAGAGCCTGACACAGGACAGGCGACTCAGCTCAGTAACGGTATTGTTAATTAGCTAAGTCTCAGTCGCATCTCCAGGACTGGAGATCACAGAATTGATTCATCTATAGTGAGGGAAATTTATTTAGAGAAGTATCTGAATTATAAAAGTTGCTCAGCAGTATTCAAAAAGATAGATGGACCAGGGTTGAACTGCAGTAATCATAGCAAAACCCCAGAGACCAACCCATTTTAATACTTGGATGAACCATAATACATTTAAATTAACATCTATTTGTTGATTATAACTCAAACTACTCAACCAGTAAAGAATTAGTAGTAAGAGAACTTCAGGGGGTTGTCAGTAAGGAAGGCTATACAGAAGGCTTCAGGCTTACGAGAACAAGATGAACAACTAATTGGAGGTGAGAAGAGATGGACTACCATTATAAACAACTTTTCAGAGAGTGATGCACCAGGGTTTGGGACACATGTTTCTGCTTAGTCTCATGTTCTAGTAAAGTTCTCTGAAGCTTGAGCTGTAGTAGGCAGTTCCCAACAACCAGGCATCAGTGCCAGCTGGGCCTTCCATCCCAGCTCACACTCCTAACCTAATTGCCTCAAAAACTTTCTGTGGTCACTGCCAGTGAATCTGAGGTTTAGTTGGTAAAACTGGAAGGTCACCACTGGCATCTGATAGAGCATTCTACAGAAGTGGGTATGGAATGCTGTTTTAATTCATATAGTTTAACTGGAGGCAATAAGGTTGCTCATCAGGATTCAAAATCTTACCTCAGTTACATGTCAGAGTTTTCCTCACTGATGCAACAGGGGCCCACTGCCTAGGCAACCGCGTGATGACAAGTATGTTACCCAGACGTTGTGCTTCTTGCTGACTTCTAACCCGCCCCCTTCAATGCTACCTATAGCCCACAGTGCTTGGCTCACTGCTGCCTCAAACAGAAAGTCAGAGCTCTGTGGCATGATGAGAGCCATTTCTTCCCTATTAACGCTCAATTGCAGACTTCCCAGAAAGCACAGCTCTCTTAAGGGCAAGGGCTCTTTAAATTTACACACACACAGCCAATTCTCCCAGGAGAAAGCCCTCACCAGATTGTGTGGTGAAGATAAATTCCACTGTTGGACACTTTGCAGTCCCGGAACCAAGGCTCCCGTTTGTCCCATAGCTCCCCTTGGTGTCAGGAAGCTGCTCACCTGCCTATTTCTACCTTCATGATAAAGTCCCTTTTAAGGGCTCTGTTACTTTATCCCACACTCTGGCATTGATTAGTACCATCTCATGACATCTATATGCTTTAATATATTTGGAGCCCAGTGTTAGGAGTAATAGAGTCCTACTCTATTCCTAAGCTATAAAATGTTACTATTACTATTCTGCCCAGACAGAATGTTTTCTTGCAAAATCACCTAGCACAGAAATTGACTATAGACTTTGGAATCAAAGAAGCAAATTTTCAAATCTCAACTCTACCACCTTATTAGCTATGTGTTCAGTAAGTGATACAACCTTAACCTGTTTCTTCATCTGCAAAATACAGATTAAAATGCTTACCTCCTAGGTTTGTAGCAAACAGTACTTCTCAGACCAGCGGCATCAGCATCACCTAGAAATTTATTAGACATGCACTCTCAG
Source organism: Trachypithecus francoisi (assembly GCF_009764315.1). Classification (NCBI taxonomy): domain Eukaryota; kingdom Metazoa; phylum Chordata; class Mammalia; order Primates; family Cercopithecidae; genus Trachypithecus; species Trachypithecus francoisi. The sequence goes on from NW_022681457.1 coordinate 48,696,937, forward strand.
GCAGCTACTGAATCAGAAACCCTAAGGATGGGGCAAAGCAATTTGTGTTTTAACAAGCCCTCGTGTGATTTGATGCATGCCAAAGTTGGTGAAACACCAGTTGCGAGGATTAAAAGAAATAATGCACATAAGGGCTGGACTCAGTAACTAGCATATAGTAAATACTTAACAATTTCTGACTATTATTATTGTCACTATTAGAATTTCTAAAGTAATGAATGAACTACACACTTTTCGGGCAAAGTTTCATATATATTTGTCATAACAAAGCTTTTCATAGACATTTGGCAGCTGAAGGCTCGAGGCTAAGCTCTCAAGAATATGGATTACAAATCCTTATACTTTAACCAATCATGTAGAAAATGAGTTTAAATTCTTTTCACCAAAAATTAACTGAACTCTATATAGAAAGTCACTGCACCTCTGCAAAAAAAAAAAAAAAAAAAAAAAAAAAAACAGTACTTGGAGAAAGGATCAAGATTTTTCTTAGAACACAGTCAGGGTCTGCTTCTACACATGGAAAAATGGGACAATTGAAGCTTCAATAATGGAGCTGCCAGCCCCATTATTGCCACAGCTATTGCCACATCATAGAATATCACCATGATCATATTCACCTGAAGTTTTTCAAAGCATATGCTTCCAATTGCATGGTGTGATTATAAAACAATTTCTATCATATACTCATAAAATAACCAGCTTTATTTCATGTAACTTCCTGATGAATGCCTCAAGATAAATTTGTTTTATAATAACCCCAGGAAACTAAATGAATTTACCTTCTACCCAGGCTGTTTGAATGTAAATCAATTACATGTTACAGAAGACTGAAATGATTGTGGTTTTAGAATCATCCACAAGCCATTCTTTCTGAGAGCATTTACCCAGCAAGTCCAGTAGAAATTAAATTTGTGGTTGTGTACCTTCAGGCAAATTATTCACTTAATTTCTCAGCCCCACAGATTTTTGTATCTGTAAAATAAAAGGATTGAACCAGATGATCTCTAAGATCCGTCCAGCTCTTGCATCGTACCATGTTCTAAACAAGCCAAAGTTGTTCATGTTTTAATTAACTATGAATTAACTTGAACAGCATGCAGAGTTCTACTGGCAGCTCGTTGATGGGGTTGTTTTCTTTATATTTTAGAGTATAAAGCTCTTCAGTCTGAACTTTCTAGAAAAGGCTGAATAACACTTTGTGAGAAACTCTTTAGAAATCCCGCTCTACCTGGGCTGACTTAGACCTCAAAAGTACCAACTTTGTGCTCAGACGTTCTAGTGGATTCTAATGAGTATATATGAAATGTGGTACTCACAGTCTTAGGCATGACTGGGCTTTCACATCCCCTTGGAAAAAGTTGCTAACACTTATTGAGCACTTTATGTGCTTTACCTTCATGAAACCTGTCAATAAAGTATATTTTCCCCATTCTACAGATGAGAAAACAAAATTTAGAGAGCCACACAGCTAGAAAAATGGCAAAGAAGTCTCACTGCTTGCCTTCCCAACTCCAAAGCCCAAGCTCTTAATCAGTGTGGAACACAGACACCTATTTTTGGAGTGTGCCGCCTAAATATGGTCAATGGCCAATTATTTCCCGCACTCTTCCCAGGTTAGTAACTTTCCTTGGGGCAGAAAAAGTATTGCTCTTAACATAAAGTAGCTATAAACTGCTGCTTAACCAACTAAAGAAACCTACAAAGGTCGTCAAGCCAAGCAGGGAGCTGCCAGTTCCATCACTGCCACAGCTGAAAGTGCAGAGAAATCAGTGTTGGTGTAAGTCAGAGCTTCTCAAAATGCAGGCCCCAGAATCTGTCAGGGGTGGGACTCTGCCGTCCTGTGGTTCAATAAGCTCTCCAGGTGATTCTGATGCACATGTTTGAGAGTCACTTGCTTACATATAGCAGAGAAGCCACCTGTCTCTCACCTCAAAGCTGACTCACCTGCAGAAACAATGAAAGAGGATAATGACAGGCCCCCCAAAATTACTCCAAGCTATCAAATTAAACTAAAACGTAATATCATTTTACTGACTCTATGCAATAAATAGAGCATTCATTAACGAGTAATTTGGTAAGCACGTGAGCATGCTCAGGAAATAATTTTTCCAGGAACAGGGAAAAGAGTCCATGGATTGGAAGTTTATTTTGAAATTCAGCTGTAAGGGAATATGTTCTATGTATCTGTCTTTTATCAAGGTAAGAAAGTGATATAATTTTATTGTTTTTAGCCAGTGTCTCAGTTTCCACTGGGGAGTTTATGTACCCTATTCGGCAGGACAAGAGCACATTATTTTAAAAAATAGATGCCAATCATTGGCATTTACCACATGCCAGTCACTGTGTAGGGTGATTTACACATTCTCTAATTTCATTCTTGCAACAATGCTATGAGGTAGAGATTGTCCTTCCTCTGCAGATGAGAAAACCAGTTTAGATAAAGACATTAAGCATAAATCTGCTAAGCTCATTTCAAGGCTCCTGACTCTCTAGAGAAAATAGACTTCCTGAGTTACATCTCCCTTTTCTTTTTTCTCTTGATACTAATGCATCATTCCTTTACCCCAAGACTGTCAGGCGCAGGAAGCCAGCACTCTAGACCTCCGTTCATGGCCCATTCCCACTTTTCCTTTGACTCCCAGCATGATGCCCACTCTAGCTAATTTTAAGACCATTTTCTGCAAACTTGAGCTCCCCAACACCCAGATAGCTGAGCTAAGTGGGCTGCTGAGACTAAAGGATCTATGGGGCCTGGGGGAAAAGAATGCCCCTGGAGGGAAAAGAAGAAGGGCAGTAGGTAGCAGAAGGCATGGCTTGGATGGGGGAAATGTGTCAACAGTGATACTGACCATGAACACACTGAACAACTAGCAAAGAGAATGGCTGATAATATGACTGTTCAATGGAGGAACTAAGGAAAATATGGTCATATTTGTAAATAGTTTATCAATTTTGTTTCACTGACATACAGCACAACAACTAGGGTACATATTATTAAATGGGTTGGATTAACTTTCTGGGTTTGGATTATTTTGCTGGAATAGTGAACTTCTTTATTACTGTGACAATGCTATACTACAGAGTTTGCTGAACACACAGCACAACTATCTGTTCACTACTTCAGAACTGGAGAGATCACTGGTCATATCTATATTTCCCTAGTTTGGAGAACATATATCCACCAATGGTGCATACATTCCAATGCAAAATACAAAAACAATGATCTGAGTTTGGTAATAAACCCAGAAACTTGTTAAGCTCTTATCAGCCATGTGTCTGTATTAAAAACCACCTGGCTACAGTTGAAAGATCACCTTCTATTTTCAGTCATTCGCTATATTTGCGGTAGCTTCACATCACTGATCACAGGAACTACAGTAATGGGCAGGGTGGCTGAGCAGGGATTCCTTTGCCTGTCTTCCCCAGTCCGTTCCCCAGTTCCTCTCTCCCAAAAGTCCTATCAATAGAGACCTTGCAACCTGAGGCAAAAAGTGAAAGAATAAAAGCTGCAGTAACCTAAGTACTTGCTGCATATCAGACACTGTGCTTAAAGTGATTTACATTCATTATCTCATTTTAACAACCTGAGAGGTAGATATGACTCTTATCTGTGTTTTGCAAAAGGGGATGTGAAGGCTTTTAAATCACATAGCCTGGTAGAGTGGTAGAGCCTGGGCTTTGACCCAGGGCTCCCTAATTCCAAAAGACTTGCTCTCAGTATCTACAGAGGACTCCCCAATGCACTATTATACCATTTAACTTGGCCAATGGCCAGTGTTTAAAATGGATAGGAGCAGAGACTTACCCTTTCTATAACCAAGGTAGAGTACAGCCTCTGAAATACAGCTGAGCAAACAACTCAAGCACAGTTTGGTGTTCCTGCCCAGTGGGTGCTGTTCCAGGAACTGATATCCCTTCCTTCATGTTCCTTAAACCCATGTGGCACCCACTATTATGGTATTGACAATGGGCTGAGAAGCCCCTTGTCAGTGTAAGCAGGGACTCTTTCTAACCTCATCCCTGGTATAGGAAATGAGCACCTCTTCTATTCTCTCTCCAGTCTACTCAGCTCTATCAGTAACTTGTCCAAAGGTTCTTTGGAAAGTCAGTTGATTGGAACACAGAGTACATATTATATAATATAAATGGTGATGAGGCTCTTAGGTCAGTGCACCAAAGCCTACTTAATCTGTAATGTGCCTGAAAATTGATGGTGCAGCCGAACCCAGAACAGTGCAGAGTTGTTGAAGACCCCTAAATTTCTCCAAGCCCAGGCTTTTCTATGATCCTCTAGTTCCAGGGCAGTAACCAACATGTAGTAGGACATAATAATAGCTCGTGTTTTCTGAGCACTTACCATGTGATTGATGGCGCTGTACACGCATGATCTCACTGGACCCCGACAGCAGCTCTAGGCAGTAAGCACAATTATTAGCCTCAAGTAATTGAGGCGTAGAGAAGTTAAGTGACTTCCCAAGGTCACAGAGTTGATAAGTGATAGAAGTAGGATTAGAACCCAGGCAGTCTGGATCCACAGTCAGTGTGACCAACCACCCGTGGACCTTTAGTTGCCTGAAAACTGGGAAGAGGACCCGAGGCTGGGCAAAGGCTCTGCCGTGTAGGCAGCTCCCACAATGCACACATGGAAATCACACACACAAGCAGGTAGGGAGTGGGCTGGACAGGAGCTCTGGTGAATCCCTCCACAAAGGTGAAGGAGAGTATGACAGAGACATCCACACATGCTTCAGTGCCTCTAGAAGAGGAAGAGGGCTGTGAACAGGACGGTGTGTCCATGGGGTGGGCCAGGGAGATGACAGGAGAACAAATAGCTTGCTCCTTCTCCACAGTTTCTACTGCTGCTCTGAGGCATGACCTTGGGCAAGTTCGTCCCCTTCTCCTTAAAGGGAGGGCCATAATAGTTCCCAACTCTAGAGTCTTTGTGGGGATTGAGTGAAATAATTCACTTTGCGTGGTGCCTGGTGCCCACTCACTGAGAACATCCTCTTGTGATTAGGACCATTATCATTACACCACAACGTCATCTGACTCTGAACACAGCCAAAGCCCACGAAAAAGCCCTTCGCAATTGGCCTTGCTAAGACAGGCTTGAGGGGAAGGAGGTTTCACCCCTACACTAGGACATAGAGCTGAACGGCAGCCACAGGAGCCCTCCTCCCTTGCCTCTGCTGATGAGGGCCGTAGTTCCAGTCTCCTTTCCCCGCCAACCTCTTACTAGCACCACCACCAAGAGGCATAATGAACAGGCTTGAGTCCCACCTCTTCATTTCCACTTCTCTACTCTCAGCAGCTAGGGCTAAGAAGCTGTGAAATGAAGGAATGCCCATTGGCAGGAGGAAAATGGTTGCCAAGTCAAGCAGGCCCTGAATAGTCAGCCTGGAGAACTGGCCATAATTTACTATAAAACAGTCTCTCCTGGTGATGAGGGGTGGGGCAAGAACAGAGGAGAGAAAACAGATGCCCCTTGAAGTTTTTCACCAAAAATCTAATGAGCCATGACTTATGAATGCAATGGTGTTTTGCAATCCACACTGTAATTCTTCACAATGTCTAGGTCCAGAGCCAGCACTCTGCTGAGAGGAGGGTTGCTATCTTTACCACCACTGGCAAAACAAAAACAAACAAAACTAAAGGCAAGATGGTTGGATCCTAAACTTAACATTTGGTTTCCCCATTTCTGTTATATATTAGCTGAGGAGGCTTTTGGAAGACCCAACAAAGACATTACATGTAAATCAATAACAATTTTCGTTTTATGTTCAAACCATGAACACTGACTAGCTAATTTTCATGGCATCCCTATAAGTGAGTTTTATGATCCTGCTCCAGTTCAATTCTTCAATACTGTAATCAGCTTAGATGATTTTTTAATGTATTTCCGTAAAATGATTTTTGCCAGCACCTTACATTTTCATCAGATTTTCTTGTCGTAGCTGGATACAGCTGGCACAGACAGTTAAGTGTTGTGAAATGGAGCAGACTGACAAGGATGGAGACTCAAACAAGACATTGGCATGGGCCTTGTGGAGGGCTGCAGGGAGTAGGCAAGGGGGCATGACCCAGCTAGAAGTGCCTGGGAGAATAGCCTGGTGGTTGTCAGCACAATCTACAAAAGCAATAGCATAGATTAAAAAGCAGGAGCCCAGGCAAAGGTCTTAATAGCTGAGGATATAGGACGTGTGACCGCTGTAGAGGATTGTCCCCAAAAAGTGGGTCGACATACCCCTTACTCTTACCTCTATGAGAGGAGTGTCCTCGGCTGCCCCGTTGATGGTGGGCTCTGCCACGTGCCTTTCTTGGTCCTATGGGATGTTAGTAGGCATGATAGGCAGAGGCCTGTGATGTGTTTGCACAGTTGGGCTTGCCCTCTTGGGCTTCCGCCAGCACCATGAGAAATGTCTGCCCGGGTAGCACTAGTTCAAACAGGATGAGAGACCTGTGGAGCAGACCTGGACCACACCCGCAGCTCAGAGCAAGCCAAGGTAAACACATTTATCAAGCATATTACTAATGCCTTCTCATCCTTCTAGTCGCAACTTACATGTCACTGTCTCAGAGGTCCCTGCCCTGACTCTCCTCCAGACTAAATTATGCCCTGGTGTTAATTGTGTTTCAACGAAAGAAAAGAATTAATTAGCATGAATTATTTGCTTATATGTTTGTTTTTTCCATTAAATTACATTCTTTGAAAGCAAAGAGCATATCTTATATGCTTAATATATTCTAGAGACTGTGGACTGTGCTGGAGCTCAATGAAGTCTATTAGGCACTTAGTAAATATTTGTAGAATGAAATATAGAAGGCACTCCTGGAGGATGAGACCACAACTACTACAGTGATGACACAGAGCTCTTCTCTCAAGGAGCTTTGCATCTACAGGGCCAGACCGTCAGCCACTGCAAAGTGATAGGCTAGAGCTACTTAAATCCTTTCTCCCTGTGGTCAGAATTGACCTGAGAGACTGAGCCAAGGTGTCCAGTTAACTATTGCCATGGAACAAATTATGACGAAATTTACTAGCATCAATGAACAATTACTTTTACTGTCTCTCAAGGTTTCTGTGGATCAGGAATTTGGAAAGAATTTGGCTGGGTCGTTCTGGTTCAGGGTTTCTCATGAGATTGTAGTCAGGTGGTAGCTGGAGAAGCTGGAGACTGGCCATACATCTCTTTATTCCTGTAATCTCAGGGCTGCTTCCTGCGGTTTCTCTGCACAGGTGAGTTGGGTTTCCTTCTAGCATGGCAGCCTCAGGGTAGTTGGACCACTTTCATGGTGGCACAGGACTCAAGTGCAGGTTTTACAGAAAGCAAAGTGGAAGCTGTATCACCTTTTTCTTTTTAATGTGGTTAAAAACATGTAACATTATCTGGCATGGTGGCTCATGCCTGTAATCCCAGCACTTTAGGAGGCCGAGGTGGGCAGATCACCTGAGGTCAGGAGTTCAAGGCCAGCCTGGCCAACATGGTGAAACCCCGTCTCTACTAAAAATACAAAAACTAGCCAGGCATGGTGGTGGAGGCCTGTAATCCCAGCTACTCAGGAGGCTGATGCAGGTGAATCGCTTGAACCCAGGAGGCAGAAGTTGCAGTGAGCTGAGATCACGCCTCTGCACTCTAGGCTGGGTGACAGAGCGAGACTCCACCCCAAAAAAAAAAAAAAAAAGTAACACAAAATCTTCCATCTTAACCATGTTTTAGTGTATGATTCACTAGTGTTATGTACATTGACATTGTTAGGCATCCAATCTCCAGAAATTTTACATCTTGCAAAACTGAAACTCTATGCCCGTTAAACAACAACTCCCCATTTTCCTCTCTCCCAAGCCCCTGGCAGCCACTGTTCTACTTTCTGTTTGTATGTATTTGACTACTTTAGATACTTCATAGAAGCGGAATCATGCAGCATCTGTCTTTCTGTGACTGATCCACTTCATCCAGCACAAGGTCCTTGAGGTTCACCCATGCTGCAGCACGTGACAGGATATCCTTTTGAAGGCTGAATAGTATTCCATTGTGTGTATATGCCATATTTTCTTTATCTATTCATCTGTTGATGGACATTTGGGGTGCTTCCACCTGTTGACTATTGTGAATAATACTGCTATGAATATAGGTGTGCAAATATCTGTTCAATTATCTGCTTGTTGCATCACTTTTTATGACTTAGCCTCAGAAGTCACAAAATAATACTTCTTTCAATGTCAGAAACCCACCCACATTTAAAGTGAGGGAGCAGAGGTCCCACCTCTTGAGGACAGGAGCACCAAAGCCACATTCTAAGAGGAGCATGTGGAGTAGGAGATACTGTTACAGCCATCTTTGGAAAATACAACCTTCCACGCAAGGATCCAGCTAGAAATGGAGGGGAGCAGTGGGAGGGATTAGGGAAGTGTTGTCAACCTGCAGAGGTTGGCATTCAGACACCTGCCATACAAATGAAGGTCATAGGCAAAGACCTTGCTGGCCACCAGCCTGCATCCTATACAAAATAGCACTCCATCACTTTCTATCTCCTTACCCTGCCTTATTCTTCATTCTTATTCTGATACCTTCTCCTCAGTACTTAATTATCCAATTGCTTATTATATGTCCCTCTCCACTAGAATATAAATTCCAAAAGAACAGGAACTTTTTCTTTTGCTGCCATGTACCAGAGTCTAGCATGGTAGCTGACACAGGGTAGGCACTCGGTAAAATTTCATTAAATGAATGAATGGATTCGAGAAAGATGAAAATTTGATTTGAGTTCTGTGTTACAAAGTGGAACCAGGGTCATCTGGTGTAGTCAGACAAACCTGCACGTAACTCCTAGTCTCACCCCTTACTGTCTGTGTAGCCTTCAAGGAGCTATTTAAGAAGAGAAAAGGGTGGGTAGCAAGGTAGCTGATGCTGAAACTTATCATCAGTATAGTCACGGCCAATAGAAACTTGGGGTCAAGTGATAGAATATTGACCAAGGGACCCCTCAGAACCCGTGAAGTCCTGAAGTCCACCTCCCTCATTCAGCAGAGGAGAAAGCTGAGGCCCAGGGAAGTGGTTATTCCTACCCAAGACCACACAGAGGCAAGACAAAAACTGGGGATCCCAAGTCCTCTGACTCATCAAACAATTGGGTCCATCAGAACCCAAGGTTGCAAGTGATAGAAATGTATCCCCATAACTAGCCCAGGCACAAGGAGAAGTTTAAGCCCCACCCGTGTTTTCTCACGAGTGCGGCAGATGCCCTTGTTGCCCTGCATCTCATCCCCTCACCCACACCTGCAGCTGTGATGAATAGCGTCACTTCTAGTGTACCCTGCCTCAGTTCTTCCACCACAAGACTTTCTCGAAAAGCACAGGAGCCCACTCAGCCCACACGCATGTTCAGCCAGAAAGAGAGAGTAGTCAAAGCCCCCAGGGACAACTCTCAACCAAAGAAGAACAGGAGCCATTAGGCAAATGCCCCAACCTTCCCTCCTATGGGTGGACAATTCTGGAGGCTTCAATGGTCCCTGCAGAGTTGAGCCCCTTTAGCCTAAAGCAGTGACCTTGACAATGCACACTTGATTGACTCTTTCCTTTTCCTTGTGCACTCTCCCTCTCTCCTCATACCTGCTTGCTGGGATCACCTCACAAATACCTACCTTCCTCTGTAAGTCCTTAACTTGGGCTCTGCTTTAGGAGAAACCTAAACTAAGAGGTCAGTCTATTGGTGATGTAGCAAAAAATGGAATATGTCTTAGTTATGCAGATATTGATCATTAGGGATACAGAAGGTAGAGGTTAACTGAGATAACATAAATAGTGCCTAACCCCAATGCCTAACCATCATAGATGCTTAGCCAATGTTACCATAGTTTATCTATTCTAAGATGCACCCTGTCTTTCACATTTCAACATTTCTAAAAACAAGATATACCTTACAATCAGCAAGATCTTACAACTATAATTGGCAGTATTTTTTTCTTTATTGGGTATATATAAATATTGGATGCATCTTGCAGTCATTGTCATTTTAGAGTCTTAGGTATTTTATAGTTCTCACTCAGTTTCTTCCTACACTGTGAGTCAGGGAAATGAAATGAATTGTCAAAGTATGAAGGCAATATGTGGAACAGAGCTAGTCAAAAGACCCATATTTCCCTAAAGCATGATAAACCGGAAACTTCCCCAGCCAAGAGGGAAAGAGACTGGGGGAGTCTGAAGGTCATCCAGGTATACGTTGAGATTCCACTCCAAGCAAATCAACGGAGACTGCGCTTCGTTCATCCTTAGCACCTGAGCACCTGGCTCAAGGTAGAGTCCAGCAAATGTCTGTGTACAGAAACAAAGTGAGTGGGATACCGACATGGTCTGTCCTGCCCATCCCGGAAGCTAACTTAGGAGGTGGAGCAGGTAGGGCAAAGAATGGGGGGCATCTTTGGAACACCAGGAATATCAATGTGCTGGTCCAACTAAAGAGAGTGAGCCAGTCCTTCGGTATGGCCTCTCACACCAGGGAGAGGCTCTCACTTGAATGGGTACATGCCGGGGGCTACAGACCCCACAGGGCGTAGCTAACTCGCATTCGCTTCATCGCCTACCCTTTTTTCTCACTTCGTATGGCTCTAAGGGCTCCCCATGCAGGGCTCCCAGTACCTTTGTCTTTCTCCTTCTGGTTTGCAGCCTTTTCCCTTCACAGGTTTATCTGATGACCACAAGCACTTTAGAGCCTGGCCTTTAAACTTTTTTCTTCCATCAACACATAGTCACTCTGTGTCTCATCTGTTTAGGCTAAGACCACTCCATAACAAACCTTATGGATGCATCTGGTATTCAAGGTTGATAATGAGTTATCCCTGTGAAGAACCTTTATATCTTAGGGACATTCTATGCCTTAAGTTCATAATGACAAACATATGCTAAGTGTTCCATAGGGAACTCACAGGGGCACTGCAAGACATTTTAAATTTTTTCAAGGGAAGCCCAGACACATCTGTCAGACCCTAAACAAATACTACTATTAAGTTATTTTGACTTACTTAGTAAACAGAAGAGTTAGATATTTATTTTGGCTTGTTTCATGAAAAAAGTATTGAGACACTAAATGTGCTGTAAAACAAAAAAAGTTTGGGAACTTATTTTCTCTCTTTCTTTTTTTTTTAATGAGATAGGATCTCGCTCTGCTGCCAGGCTGGAGTGCAGTGGCACAATCATAGCTCACTGCAGCCTCCACCTCCCAGACTTAAGTGATCCTCCCACCTCAGCCTCCCAAGTAGCTTGGACTACAGACATGCACCACCATGCCTGGCTAATTTTTTATTTTTATTTTTGGAGAGAAGGGGTCTCACCTATGTTCCCCAGGCCAACCTCAAACTCTTAGGCTCAAAGAATCCTCCCACCTCAGCATTCCAAACTGCTTGGATTACAGGTGTGAGGCACTGTGCCTGGACAAGTTTGGGAACTTCTACCTTAAACCAAAAGAGTAAGTAAGGGTAGCATTTGGAGCACCATAAAAGGCCTTAGGAAAATAATCGATGAGCCAAAGAACCCCTTCAGGAGCCCTAACTCACACCATGTAGGTAGGTGTCACTCTTCCTGTGGGTCAAGATCCCCAGGCTTGTCACCAAATCCCTAGTCCCATCTGAGGTGACACCTAACTTTAGGACTATTTGTCCCAAAAAGTGCAATCTGACCATGACCCCATAAACAAAAAGGCATGTGCTTAGGAATTATGCACTTCAGTGGTCAGAGCTGGTAAGAGCCTGCCCTTTCAGCCCTTCTCATTGCAGGAAGGAGCAGGAAGCAGCAGGGTCCAAGATCCATTTCCATATGGCCTGGCCTTCCCAGACCATATTAAATGACCTCCCCTTTTCTTCTACTATACAAATCCCATCTTTTCTTTAAGATCCAGGTATATAACATAGACATTATGTTTATTCTGAATCTGAATTCTTCACTAAAATGTAAGCTCCATGAAGCAGGGACTTCATTTGTTCACAACCGTATAACCAGTACCTATAAGAATGCCTGCTACAAAGTAAGCACTCAGTAAATATATTGAATAAATGAACTATAGTCCATGAAAGAATTAAGCCTTAATGTCCCAATTATTCACTATGTGAATTAACTTTTCTACTATGCTTCATGAATGGCACTAGCTATGTACCATTCTTGGAAGAATTGAGAAGATCGTCATTCAAATCAATTTCTGTGTGCTATGGTTCAGGTGAGGAACCATTGTTGAGAAAGCCTGAGTTCATGAGCAAATTAATGGATAAAAAGACCTACTTCCTCCAAGTAACCTCCTCTGATCATCCCATCCATATGATGTTGTAACTCTCCCTGGATCTATTAACTATGTCTTGGATTGGAAACGGTTAAGAGTAAAAGGCTTCTGCTTAATGACCAGTGTGCACTTAGGAATGCTCAACCATCCCTGCACGGTGACTTCCTGGACCCCACAGTGAATGGTTCTGTAAGCAGATCCAGCCTTTTAAAGGTTTCACAAAAGAACACTCCCACAATAGAGGCTGCAGTCTGAGTACTGTCTGGTACTGATAAGACTGCCTGGGAATGCCCTGTCCTATCCCTTCCCCAAATCAAAATCTCTTTGAAAGGCAGCCAAGCATTTGAGACCAACCAAGCAGTACTAAGTGCATTATCTTGTCTAAGCAAAGCATGAGAAGCAAATTAAGATCCCTGTTGCCCTCACTGACTTAAAAAAAAAAAAAAAACTCTGCTTTTACCTAATATATGATCATGGCCTTAAAGAGAACCTCCTCCCTTCCGTTGAAATTGTATTTAGCCTAAGGAGATTCAGTGCCCTCTGCAGTGTTATTTTATTTCTTTTTTAAATAGTTTCAACTTTTATTTAGATATGGGGGCACATGTGCAAGTGTGTTACATGGGTATATCATGTGATGCTGAGGTTTGTGATACAAATGATCCTGTCACCCAGATACTGAACATAATACCCAACAGTTAGTTTTTCAGCCTTTGCTCCCTCCCTCCCCCTATATTAGTCTCTAGTGTCTATTATTGCCATCTTTGTGTACTCAATATTTAGCTCCCACTAATAAGTAAGAACATGTGACGTTTGGTTTTCTGTTCTGGTGTTAATTTGCTTAGGACAATTGCCTCCAGCTCCATTCATGTTGCTGCAAAGGACATCATCTCATCCTTTTCTATGGCTAGATAGTATTCCATGGTGTATATATATCACATTTTCTTTATTCAATCCACTGTTGATGGCCACCTAGGTTGGTTCCCTGCTGTTGTGAATAGCGCTGTGATGAACATACGAGTGTGCGTGTCTTTTGGTAGAATGATTTGTTTTCTTTTGGATATATACTCAATAATGGGATTCCTGGGTTGACTGGTAGTTCTGTTTTATGTTCTTCAAGAAATCTCCAAACTGCTTTCCACAGTGGTTGAACTAATTTACATTCCAATCAACAGTGTATAAGCATTCCTTTTTCTCCATAGCCTTACCGGTATCTATTTTTTTTTTTTTGACTTTTTAGTAATAGCCATTCCAATAGGTGTGAGATGAAATCTCATTGTGGTTTTGATTTGCATTTCTCTAACAATTAGTGATGTTGAACATTTTTTCATATTTGTATGTCTTCTTTACAGAAATGTTCGTTCATGTCTTTTGTCCACTTTTTAATGGGGTTATTTGTTTTTCGCCTGTTACATTGTTTAAATTCCTTATAGATTCTGTATATTGGGCCTTTGTTGGCTGCACAGTTTATGAATATTTTCTCCCATTCTATAAGTTATCTATTTACTCTGTTGATAATTTCTTTTGTTGTTCAGAAGCTCTTTTGTTTAACTAGGTCCCACTTGTCAATTTTTTGTTTTGTTGCAATTATTTTTGAGACCTTAGTCAGAAATTCTTTCCCAAGGCTGATGTCCAGAATGGTGTTTCCTAGGTTTCCTTCTAGAATTCTAGAATATAGAATCTATAAAATATAGATTGAGGTCTTATATGTAAATCTTTAATCCATCTTAAGTTAATGTTTGTATATGGTGAAAGGAAAGGGTCCAGTTTCATTCTTCTGCTGGGGTCCAGCTATCCCCAGCACCATTTATTGAATAGGGAGTTCTTTCCCCATTGCTTATTTTTGCCAATTTGGTTGAAGATCAGATAGTGGTAGGTGTGCAGCTTTATTTCTGGGTTCTCTATTCTGTTCCATTGGTCTATGTGTCTGTTCTTGCACCAGTAGAATGCTGTTTTGTTTATTGCAGCTTGAGAGTATAGTTTGAAGTTGGGTAATCTGATGCCTCCTGCAGTGTCATTTTATAAGGACAATTCTGTTTCGACTTTCTCTGGTCATTTCTAAACCAATTAATAGCAACAGGAATGGGATTACTATAATTAGCTTAGACTTATTGACTCTATCCTAGGAACTGGGGGTGAAGTCTCCCAAATCATATGAGGAAAAGGTAGATACCTGAAAACAAAATGAGTGTTCTCTTAGCTGGGAAGCATGGCATGGACTGATTATGCAATTAGTATGCATCATGAAAGATTTCATAGTACAGACTTTTAAGGTAAAGATAACAACTTTAATGTTGACCACATTCAATACTAAATGTAAAAAAAAAAAAAAAATCTCTATTATTATCTCTGGCCTGCTTTTTCAGATGTTCTCTGCCACCTGCAGTGACCCAGTGGTTAAAAGAAGAAGAAGAAAAAAAACCTAGTTGTTTCCTTGAAGTGTTGCTTTTTAACTACTGCATATCATTTATGTGTGATTTATATATCAGACTTCATGCACCTAACAGCACAGTGGAAATCAGTGACAAATAAATGATTATACACCAGATCGAAAGTGCAAAGCTATGGGCAAAGCATGATAGCTGGACAGAGAAAAAAGTATTTACTTTCAACTGGAGGGATTGAGGGATAACTCCATTGAAGAGGTGGAGTTTAAGCTGATATCAGCAGGACTGGCAAGCATTTCATCCTGCGGGGATGATGGAAGCAAGAAGCACAAGGAAGAAAGCATAAGGAATGTTTCTGTATAGGAGTAGGAAAGTGTGCTCGTTTTCTATTACTGTGCTAACAAATTGCCACAAACTTGGTGACTTAAAGAATACAAATGTTTTGTATTACAGTTCTGTAGGTCAGAAATCTGACTTGGGTCACACTGAGCTAAAATCAAGGTGCTGGCAGGGCTGCATTCCTTTCTGGAGGCTTTGAGGGAGAATCAATTTATTTGATTTTCCAGGTTTTAAAGACTGCTTGCATTCCTTGACTTGTGGCCCCCTTCCTACTTCTTCAAAACCAGCAACAGTGTATTGAATGCTTTTCCTGTTGCCATCTCTGGTTCTCTGTTTCTAAGGACTTGTATGATTAGATTGAGTCCTGGACAATCCAGTGTAATTGTCCCATCTCAAATCCTTAACCTTAATGACAGCTGCAAAATTGCTTTTACAATTGTAAAGTAACATATTCATAGGGTGGATTAGAAATGGACGTCTTTGGGGGCCACTATTCTGTCTACCACAGGAAGGAGAGCAGCTGGCTCAAGAACTGGCCCAGCAGATGGATTAAGGAGTGTGGAAGGAGATGGAGGTAAAATTTCTACATTTGTGATACTTCTGGGTCTAGAATTTTTTGATAATGGAACTTTCTACACTTTCAATGCATATTCCCTTCATCCTGCAGATCTGATTGTTTAGCCTAGAGCTTCCTCAGAAACCATATGCTACCTGTGTGCTTCCCCTTTCCAACTCAGTGATACAAAAAAGAAGTATTCCCTCCACCAGCACTACCCCTCTGTCAATTAGAATAGGTTAAATTTTTCTGTGATAATTAACAGTCTCCAATTCTCAGTTGCTTAAGACAACAAAAGCTTATTTCTTACTAATGCAACATGTCCAGCACAGGTTGACCAACAAGCTCTGCTCCAAATCTCCTCACTCTAGATCCCAGACTGATAGAGCAGCCACTATTTCAAACATCACCAGGTGCCACAGCAGAGGGAATGAAAGTTCTAGAGGGTCTCACACCAGCTTTTATATGCCCCAGCCTCAAAGTGACACACATCAGTTCTACCCACATCTTATTGCCCTGAACGCTTCACATGACTCCACCCGCATGAAAGGTCCAAGAAGTATAAGCTTATCATGTACACACAGGCAAAGAGCTAGAAACGTGTGAGCAGCATTAATGATGCTACAACCCCCTACTTTAATTTTTACATGAATGGTACCCATATTCTTCCAATGTCTTGGTGACCTTTTTAACTGAACTCTTATAGTCAATCAAATGTTAAGTCCTGTCCAGGCATGATGGCACACACCTGTAGTCCTGGCTACTCAGGAGGCTGAGACAAGAGGATCCTTTGAGGCCAGGAACTGCACTTCAACCTGGTCAACATAGCAAGACTTCAAGAAAGGAAGGAAAGAAAGAGAGGGAGAGAGGGAGGCAGGGAGCGAGGGAAGGAAGGAAGGAAAGAAGGAAAGAAGGAAGGAAGGAAGGAAGAAGGAAGGAAGGAAGGAAGGAAGGAAGGGAGGAAGGAAGGAAGGGAGGGAGGGAAAGAGAATGAAAGGGAGAAAATGAAAAGAAAGAAAGAGACAAAAATGTCATGTCATGTCCACTCTTGCTTCAAAGTGTCTCTCCCATCAATCCTTTATTTTCCACTAGCACTATCACTATTTAGTTCAGGCATAAAAGTATACAGTACTTCATTTTCCAAACTTTTTCACTATGATCCATAGTAAGAAATGCATTTTACATTGAGACAAAGTACAAACACACACGTGCACACACACACACACACACAACTGAAAAGTTACTAAAGTTACTCTTACTCTGTTCTATTCTCTTTTTATAATGCTGGTTATGATTCATGTATTACCAATAGGATTGATGGATGGATGGATAGATGGATGGATGGAGAGATAGACAGATGATTGATTGATTGATAGATAGATAAGAGGGATTGATTAGAGAAATTGGCGTATGTGATTATGGAGGCTGAGAAGGTCTGTGACAGGCCATCTGCAGACTGGAGAACCAGGGAAGCTGGTAACATGGCTCAGGCCAACTCTGAAGGCTTCAGAAGCAATGAAGCCAATGGTGTAACTGATAGTTTGAGGCCCAAGGCCTAAGAACCTAGGGGTCCTAAGAAACTGGTGCAAATTCCAGAGTCCAAAGGCCAGAGAACCTGAAGTTCTAATGCCCAAAATCAGGAGAAGGATGTTTCAGTTCCAGAAAAGAAAAGTGAGAGAGAGCAAATTCACCTTTCCTCTACCTTTTTGTTCTATCTGGACCCTCAGCTGATTGGATGAGGGTGGATCGTCATTACTCAGTCCACTGATTCAAATGCCAATCTCTTCCAGAAGTACCCTTACAGACATACACAGAAACAAAGCTTTGCCAGCTATCTGGACATGCCTTAATCATAAGGCACTAACGAGTTGTGACCTGCAGTTCAATAGACAACAAAGTAAAATTCCTATGTACTTTAGAACTAAACCCGCTTCTGAGGCAGGAGAACGGCGTAAACTCCGGAGGTGGAGCTTGCAGTGAGCTGAGATCTGGCCACTGCACTCCAGCCTGGGCGATAGAGTGAGACTCCGTCTCAAAAAAAAAAAAAAGAAAGAACTAAACCCGTTTCAGAAATGACTTCACAACTCACTACTTAAACAAATTTAGGCATCATCTCCTCAGTTTTCGGACTACAACAGTGTTTCCTATCCCACAGGTGAGAATTAGCTTGATAACTAAAAGTCCTTGGTACCTAAAACTACATAGCAGTATTAGTCCTTTTTTCCTAGTTTGTCCCTCCTTCACCTTTCTTTTGGATTTCTTTTGTTCATTTTTTCATTCATTAATAAAAAGTTTATTAAGACCCCATTGCTTGAGGGGAAATGTGCTAGGCACTGGGGCTACAAAGATGAATAAGACATAATCCATGTTCTTGAAAAGTTTACAGTATAATGGAGGAGACCAATGTGTAAACAAATGATTGCCATGCCATGACATGGCAATCCTATAGCAAAAGAATGGAAATGACTTTATTGGGATTCGGAGGAAGAACAACACACCCTGAGAGAAGATGAAAGAGATTAACA
Source organism: Trachypithecus francoisi (assembly GCF_009764315.1). NCBI lineage: Eukaryota > Metazoa > Chordata > Mammalia > Primates > Cercopithecidae > Trachypithecus > Trachypithecus francoisi. Next base: position 48,715,008 of record NW_022681457.1, read on the forward strand.
TTGATTAAAGTCTGCTTTGTTCATGTGGCTTAAAATCTAGATTTCCTTATGGGGTTTTTAAAGCTTTTTCTGACCTGTCTTATTGCATGTTTGATCTGCCCTCTTTCTACTCCCCAGCAAGTGAGATACTGAATCTTTTCGGTCTAAGACAGGTGACCAACATTATTGTATCTGCCATTCCAATGGTTGTTGTCTTGAGACTAAGCTGGTCACATTACCATCCCTCCACTGATGTTTGGTACAGCTTTGAAGTCCTTGCATATCCTGTTGACACTGAATAAATAACCAGACAGCCTTTCTCTGCCTTTTCACTTTGAACCATCTTACCATGCTCTAAAATCCAGCTCAGTTCTAGCACTTCAAGAAACCTCCTCAAATTGCTCCAGCCTAGACTAGCCCTCTAAGAATCTCTAATGCAGTTGTCAAATTTTCTTGCATATTTCCTTAAATTTTTTTGAAAAATAATCTATGTGCACTCTACACAATTTTAAACTAAAAAAAATGTTAATTATAAGCTCAATTCCCAACATGTTCTATGATGCATACAGGCTCTGAATATATATTTTTTGTCAAAATCTTGGAACTTTATACTAAGATCAATTTATAGGCAGCATCCACCATAGAACTTGGCAAACCTAGTCATTGTCAAACCAATAATCTAAATCAGACTTACTTTGTGTCAGAAAAAGTCTTACTTCATTTTTCAATTCAAATAAGCATATTTATGCTCATCCCTGGGACAACCACCTCACTTTTAAATTCTAATTCAAAGATGAATGGGTGGATAGACGGATGGATGGATGGATGGATGGATGGATGGAGGGATGGATGGATGGATGGAAGAATGGATGGATAAGCCCTCAGAGTCTTGCCAAGAGTTTCTCTCTTGATAATAATGAAAAGTTCCCTTCAATATTTCCTTCTGGCACCCATGTGACTCACCTCAGGAGCAAGGCATTCTGGAATTGTTCCTTTGCTTAGTGCCCTGGGCAATCCACATTAATGGATTTAGGATGGATGAGAGGTTTGTCTCTCATTAATCAAAAAAAAAAAAAAAAGAATTTTTTAAAAGGAGGTGAGAAGAACCAACCAATCACAGACTTGGCAGATCAATCTTAGGAAAAAGTACAGTTGGAAATTGAGAATATAAAAATTAATTTCCTTACAAGTAATTCAAGAGCCTCATGGAAAGTCATTTGTTCTTCTCCAAAGGGTAGGCATTCCCTTTGGGTTGAAGACCGCTGCCCGGAGGTCCCCACAGGGATGCCCAAAGTCTAATTCCACACATGGACTTGTGTGAGTCTAAGCATTAGAGCTTGCCAGCTTTCTGACCCGCTGCTTAGTTTTAGGAGACCCCTTCAAGGTCATGTACTCAATTCCTCTCAGCTTTGTGTCCCCTGTTCATTGTGGCCTATTTTCATTTTATTTCCTTAATGAAGTTCTAAATTTCTCTCTTTTTTTTTTTTAATTAAATAGCCACTTTTATGGTAGTTTTCTGTGATTACATAATTGTAGTTTAGTTTATGTAATCATTTTTAGTTAAAATTTCTTATTGATACATACTTGTACATATTTATGAGGCACATGTGATATTTTGATAGATGCATACAATGTATAATGATTAAATTAGGGTATTTAGGATATCCATCACCTCAAACATTTACCATTTCTTTCTGTTGGGAACATTTCAAATCTCTTCTAGCTATTTTGAAATGTACGATAAATTATCATTAACTATAGTTACCCTACTGTGAACACTACTGTGAATGGCTATCAAATACTAGAACTTATGCCTTCTCTTTAGCACCAATTTCTTGAATGAAGAGGCTGTGAAAACTTACTTTAGCTTCTCTCCTCTTTCCCTCTTAAAAAAATTCCTGGCCTGGGCATCTTTTTCCTGGTTGAAAGGTGTCTAGATAACCACCTTGGTAGTTTCGGGTGGATTGGTGAACACAGAAACTGCATTTGGAGTTGGATAGTCTTACATAAACCTGTAGAAATGCCTGAGTAAATTTTCTGCCCCCACAAAGACCACGCACCCCTCTGTAGAGATAGGAGTATTTTTGGTAAAATATGCTTCTAGTTACAGGTTGATTTTCAGCCTGCCATTTTATAAAGTCCTTCTAGACTTGCTGGAAACATGGAAAATGCTGTATCTGCCCTAGTCTACAGCAGTATGACACCACGCAGTCCATAGAGTTCAGTTCAGCCACAGTTATTACACTTTGTGCACTTATTAAACAAAAGAAAAACAGAGGATTTCTGTCTTTGAAGAGCTCACAGATTACAGGTAAATCCAGGATATATACATATAATTGCAGTTATGATGGCTGCCAGGCTAACCACCTTCCCAGGAACTTAGGCTGCTGAAAGTCTTAGAAAAGGACTGTAAAATCTCCTAACATCTAAAAGTGGCTAAAAGAGGTATTAGGAGTTGACCACTTGGCTCCACTCTCTGGGACTTGCCCAGCTCCAGCCACCATGACAAGCATCCAAGTTAAATTCTCACTTCAAAATCTAATACCTGCTTGAAGAATTTCCCAGTTGCCTCTTAGCTTTGCTTCATGGCACATTCTTGGTAAATCAAAATTATAAACAAATTTATCCTGTCAACAAGGGACTATTTATCACTCCATAAATCAACCCAGATTTTTCATCCTGCTCTACTATATATGGTGGGTAAAGTATTCTAAGTGATCTTTGAAGCATTTGATCTCTTTCTTGAGAGAGGCAGCTTTGGGGCACGATTCCCAATCTTCTGGGGCAGGCAGGTGCTCTCAGACTTTGGTTCTGATGTAGTGGTGATAGCTGTGGTCTTCACTGCGCTACAGGTTGGCTGACGGGAGGTTGCTCTCCTTCCAACCTGGGGCTCTTGGTTACCCTTGAAGGAGAGGAAGTGAAATCTTCTTATTTTAATGACCTAATCAGAGGGGCTGAATCAAAATACCACTTGGCAATGCCTTAGTACATGATTCTCTAAGGCTCACATGAAGGAAAGGGTAAATAGTTTGTACTTTCTATCTAAATAAACATTTTCTGAAGTCACAGCACAAAGAGTAGACTACAAGTGCTAATATCCATGGATATCATATACAAAACAAGATTAGTACCTGAGCTCAGGAGGGAGTATTTGTACTTAAAACACCTAAAACATCGAATGAATGAGTCAGAACTTTAGCCTTCATTCTATCTGCCTTTGTAAAACATATCTCTGACTTCTCAGGGTAAACTTGATCTGATTCAAACTGGAAACAAGGTATCTTCTGGCCAAGATCTTCTTTCAGATTAAACAGTCTGAAAGGAAAAATGGGATTTTCCCCATTTTAAGAGAATAAACATGTGTCTCTGAGGGGAAGAGAAAATGAAAACATTCTATCAACCAGCACAGCACATTGAGGAACAGCCAGGTGCAACCTCAGGGCAACAAGACACATTTTCTCATTCTCCTTCACTGCCACCGTCCTTTCCCAACCCCTGCACTCCCTCTCCCCCACTCCATTCCCATTAAAAAACAGCAACAAACCGCTCTGATTAATGACTAAAGAATAAGAGCAGGTGTACAATCTTTATACATTTTAGATTTGTATCAAATTCACTCTTCTCAATTCCTCTTCCTAAAGCCCCATGGATAATCCTTTGCCATCTGCCCCTCCTCCCCTTTCCTTTCTGAGGCTGCTAATGAAAGTGCAGTGGACAGGACTGAAGAAGGACTTGAGCTGGCTCTCTCTGATGGACCCCTAGCTATCTCGGGCCCCCGCCTCCTGCTGGCAGAAAGCAATGCAAAGTGACTGCTGTAGGAGCAGCTGCTGAAGCTCATTTCCCTCCCCCGATGCCTGTCACATTCTTGGGCAATATTTCAGAAGCTTACTCATCCTGCCACTCACTTCCCCCGCCCCCATACCCCTGCCCCCAAACAAGACATTAGGAAGGAAACATGAGAGATTTTATTTTAGCCTAATTGAGCAATAGCCCTTACTTCATCTTGAGTAAGATAAATGGGCTGTCCAACTTCACTTCTTACTTTATCTGTAATGAGGTTTTTCTCTCTCAACTGTTTACCAAAGTATTAAAAAGCACTTTGTAGCGCCGGCTGGTATATTCCATCAAAGAGAGTCAATAGAACAGATGAAGACATATGAGAAAGTCAGGAGATAAGGTGCCTTTTACGAAAGTTCAGATTCCATACCTATTAAAAAGAACCGCTTCCCCCTCTGTGAATTCAGAGACAAAAAAACAACCTTTTCCTCTTTGGCAGTGAGGTGGTTTCTCATAGCGTAGGACAGCACCTGGCAGGTTTTCCCAGAGTCTGACCGAGGTGAATAATTAACTGTAGTCATTAATGTCCAGGTGGTAAGAAACTGCCAGAATTGTAAGATCCTAATAGGCCATTAACATCTCTATACTGGATGCACTTTTGTGGACTCTTCCTCTCACCAGCAGCGATGAAACACTGTTCTGTTCTTGCTCAGGTTCTGTCTCCAGCTATTCTGGAAGTCAGTCACATTCAGATGTTAAAAGGTACAAGATAGGGAGTCCAAGGAGCAGACCCTGCTCAGGATTTTGACACTAAATGCTGTGTAACCTTAAACGAGTCACTAAATCTCACCACTATATAATTTCTTCCCTTACAAAGTAGGGAAGAACTATCTCATGCTGATAAGTGTTCGGGTAGGAGATCTGTTTGATATATTGAGATTTTTACCTAAGAATTAAGTATGGATATTTTGTTGCATTATAGCCTCAGTCCTGTTTGTAGCTGTCATTCAGCAATGTGAGGGCCTACTATGCCTGTACTTGTGGCAGGGAGGAAGACAAAACATATAAACCTGAAAAGTGAAATAAAAGGCACAGCCCTATTGGAATGGGAAGCCAAATTTCTACTTCTGTTACAAAACCTCATGAAATATCTCTCCCTGACTGCCTCCCCAGCTATCTTGGCAAACAGTGCATTCCATAGAAGATCAGGGTCTTTATCACCTTGTGTAGTCATCTGTCTTTTCAACCTCCTCTGCCAGCCTGTTATCTTCTAAAAGAAAGGACAGTGTCCTATTCATTTCCTTATACCCCCATCCCTAGCATAGTTCCTGAAATATGGTAAGGCATGCAATATTTCTACGTAAGTGGATGGAATGAATAAATAAATGCCAAATACAGACCATAAGATCCAAAAGAGAGGCAGCCATGGTGGATAGAGCCCTGAAATAGGAGCCAGAAGACCAGGGTGCAAATCATCAACTTATTATTCCATGAAAGTCTGACTTTGGGCTCTCTGTGACCCACATCTAAAAAGTGCTAATGCCCAAACCGAACAGGGTTATTGTGGGAATTAGGTAACATGCTCTAAACAAAATTTAGCTCCCTTATCTTGTACTCCTTTTCCCTAAATAGTTGGAATACAGCACTGGAGTCCAAGTTGCAACCAAGGTGCAACTACAAGTTTCTAGGTTATCCAAGAAGAAAGAAGTTGTAAACCACAGGAGTAGACGAATTCTCAAGGAGAAAATGAAGAGAAAGAGGCTAATAGAAATATTCAGAAGAATCCCACAATTACAGGGCTGCAGAGATCATGAGCTAAAGAAAAGACTGAAGAAAGAGGATATTGTATCGTGCATCTAATTCAAGAACAGTATGGTGAAATCTAAGGAATGTCATAACAAGTTCCAGGAAATAAAAGACTAATTCATTATCCATGATTATTTTGGCTTCTAGGACTTAAATTTGGATCATTATTTAAAGCTCTTCTAGTTGGATGACCATAAAAATTCTCAATGCATTTTCAACAGTCTAACAAAAATGGAGGAGAAATTTTATGAAAGGAAATGGAACTTACGAATATATCCTTTTTCTCTTTTTTCCTTTCTTGTTTTTTTTTTTTTTTTTTTTTTTTTGAGACAGGATCTCAGTCTGTCATCCAGGCTGGAGTGTGGTGGCATGTTCATGGCTCACTGCAGTCTCAACCTCCGAGACTCAAGCAATCCTTTCACTTCAGCCCCGCACATAGCTGGGACTACAAGCACGCACCACCATGCACCACTAGTTTTCGTAGAGACAGGGTTACACCATGCTGTCTAGGCTGGTCTGGAACTCCTAAGCTCAAGCGACCCACCCACATCAGCCTCCCAAAGTGTTGGGATTACAGGCGTGAGCCACCACGACTGGCCAAACATCCTTTTTTAAATGAGTCATATGAAGGCTTTTTAGGCCCAGGCATGGTGGTGCATTCCCGTAATTCCAGCTACTCAGGAAGCTGAGGCAGGAGAATCACTTGAACCCAGGAGGTGGAGGTTGCAGTGAGCCGAGATTGCACCACTACACTCCAGCCTAGGTGACAGAGCGAGACTCCATCTCAAAAAGAAAAGGACTCTGTCATGCCTTCCCTGTGTTTCCTTACCATTGATTTTTTTTTTAAGGTTGAATAGCATTTCACTAGAAACAGACCCCCGTTAACTATTCCGTAATCCATACACTTCTGTTTTTCTTTTTTTTGTTTTTGTTTTTTTACTTCTTATAATTAATCTAAATAAAAATCCAATAAATTAAGAGCTCCTTGAGAGCAAGAACTGTGCTTATGTAGCTTAATATTTCGATCAACCCAAGGCCTGGCAGATAGTTGTATCCAGCTACATTTCTCTCTCCATGTCCTTCAGGAAGTCCTGTCTAACTCTCTGAAAGCCAGACCTCCTGGGTCTGCAACTTCCCATGGTCTCTAACTGGGCAACCAATATTTTTAGTAAAACCATTACTAGTTCCTACCATGTTCCTTCTGGCTCAGAGAGGTGCTACTTTCTTTTCTTAATTTTCACAAAACATCTATTGTTTAATCCCGCCAAGCTTATAAGTAGCTTATTACCTGTAGACATAGTCAAGAAATATGTTTAAGAACTAGGCTTACTTCTAGGCTTTACAAGATTGAAGCCATGTGTTTCTGGGATTTGTTTTCTTACTTTTCCTCATGTGAGTCAGTGTGGACCTAATCCCATCATTCCTTACAGTTACATGCTCATCCTAGGTTTGCCCCCATGTCCGAGCAGGAGGCATCAGCACACAGGCAGTTAAAACATGATGTGTGAAGAGAAGAGAACCCACAGTACCTTGTTCTCCGGAGATCTCTCCTGGGGTGAGGTGGCCATAGGGATGAGTGAAGACAGTGGTTTCACAGTTCTCTCACTTCCATTCTCTGATTCTGCTGCAGAGTTATCCCAAGGCTTGGCTTGATCCCTGGATTCAGCCCATTAGCAACCCATGGACACACTGAATCTCACACCCTAAGCAGACCTCTCAAAGGCAGGCACAGAGTCAGGCACTTAAGTCAGGCCTCTTTGGGCAGCCAAAGAGTCTCATGACCTAACAGAATTTCAGGCCTATCCTGGAGGGCCTAGTCAGCATAGGCAGGGAATGACTTTTTTCTGATCGCAGCCTCTATCTTGTTTTTCTTTTGGAAGTAGAAAGAATCAGAAACCTTCCAGAGATCAGAAACCATCATGACTGACATTTATACCAAGTGCAGTTTATAACACACTTTTGCAATGAATTCCCTCAATAACTTCCATTTTTCAGTTGCAAAAATGGCTGCACTACAAAGTCAATTGACCTACCCAAAATCACCTAACTGGTAAGTGGCCATGTAACAAACTCTGGTATGTTTGACTCCTGATGGCCTTGCTCTTCCCATTGCACTACCCACATTGCTGTCTATTCAACAAGTATTTATCCAGCCCTGATGATGCCAGGCCCTCGGCCAAGTTCCATAATATACTAGTGAACAAGCAATAGAGCTTTCACTTACACAGGGAAGACAGAGAGTCAATAAACACACGCTGAGAAGAGTAATTACCACATAGTGGTTAAAAGTTTAGGTTCTGAACCAGATGCCTGTGTTTGAATTTATACAGTTTTGTTTTATCTTAAGGAAGTTAATTAGGTTTTCTATGTCTTAACTTCTTCATGGGGATATAATATTACTATCAATCTTACAGGTTTTGAGGACCAAATGAGTTAATATGTGTTAATGCTCATAATTGGTTCCCAATATGAGTTATGATAACAGGAAACTCTGAAAGAAATGGGGTCTCTTACCCTATGGGAATGTGGATGGGGTAGGGATTGGTGAGGTTTAAGAAAGGTTTCCTGAAATCAATGTAGTCTAATCTGAGGCCTGAAGGATGAGTAGGAGTAAGGTCTGTGGAGGCTGAGTGCATGTGAGAGAGAGAATATTGAGAGGTGTGGAGGCAAGTGTAGGGTGGAAGAAAGAGCTGGCAGAGAACAGCGCATGCATAGGATCCATCAGACTGTAAATTGAGCCCATAGTTGCCACATCTCAGCGCTGGCTCCATTCCCAGATCTTACTAAAACACTTGTCAGGGTAAAGGGTGGGAAGTTTATCAGAAAGAGAAAACTTAAGGCTTTTAGCCTCTGTCTTATCTCAGTGTCTCCTGCTCCTTCTCCCTCTCACTTTCTCAGCAATATACAATGGGAAGAGCACCAAACTCCAAAGGTAACACTGGACTGATGCTGTGGCTCCATTTCCTACACCCATGACCCTGGGCATTCCATGTCTTCTCTAGGTCTCAGATTCCTTCTCTGTAAAAAGTGGTAACACCAATTCTTCCTTCAAGTGCTCATAAAATATGGAAGTTGCACAAACCTACTCAGGTTGAATTCTCAACTTTGTTATTGTGTGACCTACAGTAAGCTACTTAACCATGCTGAACTTCAGTTTTCTCATCTGTAAAATGGAAATGATAAGAATAATGTCTCCCAGGGCTTATCTCCCCAACTTTTTATTTTGAAAAATAATTTTATAATAAGTTTAAAGAATACCTTTATAACCTTCATATAGATTCACCAACTGTTGACATTTTGTCATATATTTGTTCATCCCCTGTACATGTATGTGTGCATTATGACATTGTGACATTTCTGCCCTAAATATTCCAAGATAAATCTCCTAAGAATAAGGAGATTCTTCTACATATCTGCCATACCATTATCACACCTAAAACATTTACCATTATTTAAAAATACCATCTAATAAGCAGCATGTATCCAAAGTTACTCAATTATCTTCAAAATGACTTTATGGCATTTTTAAAAACTCAGAATCTAATCAAGCTTCATGGACCACATTACCTATTATATCTCTTTTGTCTCTTTTAACACTTTCCCTGGTTTTTGGTTTTTTTTTTTTTTTTTTCGGTGGGAGGAGGAGGTTCATGACATTGATATTTTTGAAGGATTTATGCTAGTTGTCTTCAAATTGTCCCCAGATTTATATGATTATTTCCTCATTATTAGATTTAGGTGAAGTGTTCTTGGCAAAAAGACTGCACAGGTGATGGAGTTACAGCAGGAAGATGGTAGAATGGGAAGCCCCAAACCTTATTCCCCCATGGAGACATTGATTTAACAACAACATACTGTCCAAAGCCTTTGTGAAAACTTCAGAAACAGTTTGTAAGTTGCAATATCCCAGGCAAGCTCAAAACCAAAAACACCACATCTAAATGGTTAAGAAGAAACATTTCATTTCAATTGCGTCAGCCTTTTCCCCACATTGGCACAGTGTATTGTAACTGGGAAAAAGTATACAGCTTACACCTTCTCCCTTGGGAGAGAAGATTGGAACATGTGTCCAACATTCTGGCTTTCTAGATGGCTGGCCTACGGTCTGATTTCTATCTACCTGACCCAGAGTATTAACCAAATAAGCATATGTTGGGTACCTGAGGGCCACAGAGAACAAAGTAGAAATCATCAGCTTGACACAATGCCAGTCAGTCTGCAATATTCCAGACAAACTCCAGAGGGAACAAGCTATTACAAACTCCTTTTTAAAAAGTAAACAGGCTGGGAGCAGTGGCTCACACCTGTAATCCCAGCACTTTGGGAGGCCAAGGCATGTGTTTTTCGGGGTCAGGAGTTCAAGAACAGCTTGGCCAACATGGTGAAACCCCGTCTCTACTAAAAATACAAAAAAAAAAAAATTAGCCGGGCACAGTGGCAAGCGCCTGTGATCCCAGCTACTCAGGAGGCTGAGGCAGGAGAATCGCTTGAACCCGGGAGGTGGAGGCTGCAGTGAGCTGAGATCGTGCCATTGCACTCCAGCCTGGGCAACAATAGCAAAACTCCGTCTGAAAAAAAAAACAAAAAAACAAGTGAACAAACTTCTCTAATTGTAAAATTACACAAACAAGCTGAGAGAAGATATAACCCCACAAAAGGTTTCAGAGACCCCAGAATTGCTAGCCAGGATGATTGGTAAGGTTCTTCCCTTGTATGAAACCAGTCTGTAAGATCAGGAGAGGTGGCTGTGTTTTCAATTGCCCGAGTCACAATTCCCTGCACCCCTGCCAGCCCCCACTCCAAAAAACAGCACACAAAGAAACAGGCAACATGGTACAATATATAGACACATATATATATACTCATATATAAATATATATATAAATAATTCAAAATAATCTTTAAGAAGCTCAATGCTCAAGAAAACACAGATAGACAACTAAATAAAATCAGGAAAACTGCACATGAACAAAATGAGAAAATCAACAAAGAGAAACTATAAACAAGAAACAAACAAAAAATCTGGTGCTGAAAAATACAATAATAGAGTTGAAAATTCAGTCAACAAATGACTCGATCAAGCAGAAAAAACAATCAGTGAACTCACAGATCACTTGAAACTATCAAGTCAGAGGAACAAAAAGAAAAATGAATGGAAAAAAGTGAAGAAAGCCTAAATAGCTTATATAACGCCATTAAGTGGACTAATATACATATTATGAGAGTCTCAATAAAAGAGAGAAAAAGGTAGAGAGCTTATTTGAAGAAATAATTGCCAAAAACTTCCCACATCTGAGGAAGGAAATAGACATGCAAATTCAAGGAACTCAAAGAATTTCAAACAAGAAGAATATGAAGAGGCCCACACTAAATGACATTGTAATCAAACTGTCAAAAGTCAGAGTCAAAGAGAGACTCTTGAAAGCAGCAAGAGAAAAGCAACTGGTCAAATACCAGGTACCTCTCATAAGATTATCAGCAACTTTATCAGCAAAAACATTACAAGCCAGAAGTGAGTGAAATAATATATTCAAAGTGCTGAAACAGTCTGGGCATGGTGACTCATGCCTATAATCCCAGCACTTTGGGAGGCCAAGGCAGGAGGATTGCTTGAGCCCAGGAGGCTGAGACCAACCTGGACAACATGGTGAGATCCCATCTCTATAAAAATTTTTTTTAAATTGCTGGTTATGTTGGTACATGCTTGTGGTCCCAACTACTGAAGAAGCTGAGGTAGGAGGATCATTTGAGCCCAGAGGTCAAGGCTGCAGTGAGCCATGTTTACACCACTACAATCCAGCAAGTGAGCAACAGAGCAAGCAAGACCTTGTCTCAAAAAAAAAGTGCTGAAAGGAAAAAATAAACAAACTACCAGCCAAGGATACGATATTCCCAAGAAACTGTCCTTCAAAAATTAAGAAGAAATAAGTATTTTCACAGATAAACAAAAGCTGAAGGAGTTCATCACCATTAGATATGCCTTACAAAAACTGCTAAAGGGAATCCCTCAAGTTGAAATGAAAGAGCACTAGACAGAAACATAAGAATAGGAAAATATAAAGATGATAATCCTTTTGGTCAAATGTTGATGAAAAGAGAGCAGACGTTGACATACTTTTAGCAGGCACAATATAATTTCATAAAGAAAAAAATACTATGTAAGGATAAAGGGTGATTTCACCAGGAAGATATAACAATTAAAAATGCACCTAACCACAGAGCACACAAATATATAAAGCAAATATTGACAGAATTGAAGAGAGATAAAGAAAGTAAAACAATATCAGTATATTTCAATTTCCCACTTTCTTTTTTATTACTATTATTATACTTTAAGTTCTAGGGTACATGTGCACAATGTACAGGTTTGTTACATATGTATACATGTGCCATTTTGGTGTGCTGCACCCATTAACTCATCATTTACATTAAGTATATCTCCTAATGTTATCCCTCCCCTCTACCCCCTTCCCCACAATAGGATCCAGTGTGTGATAATCCCCTTCCTGTGTCCAAGTGATCTCATTGTTCGATTCCCACCTATGAGTGAGAACATGCAGTATTTGGTTTTCTGTTCTTGCGATAGTTTGCTGAGAATGATGGTTTCCAGCTGCATCCATGTCCCTACAAAGGACACAAACTCATCCTTTTTTACGGCTGCATAGTATTCCATGGTGTATATGTGCCACATTTTCTTAATCCAGTCTGTCACTGATGGACATTTGGGTTGATTCCACATCTTTGCTATTGTGAATAGTGCCGCAATAAACATATGTGTGCATGTGTCAATTTCCCACTTTCAATAATGGATTAAATCAACCAGACAGAAGATCAGTAAGAAAACAGATGACCTTCACACCTGTAATCCCAACACTTTGGGAGGCCGAGGAAGGCAGATCAGGAGGTCAGGAGATCGAGGCCATCCTGGCTAACACGGTGAAATACCATCTCTATTAAAAATACAAAAAATTAGCCGGGCATGGTGGTGGGGGTCTGTAGTCCCAGCTACGCAGGAGGCTGAGGCAGGAGAATGGTGTGAACCTGGGAGGCGGAGCTTGCAGTGAGCCAAGACTGTGCCACTGCACTCCAGCCTGGGTGACAGAGCGAGACTCCATCTCAGAAAGAAAACAGATGACTTGACCAACACCGAAGACCAATGGGATGTGACAGATATATACCAAATGTTCTAACCAACAACAGCAGAATACACAGTCTTCTCAGAAACACATATAACATTTTTTAGGATAGATTGCATATTAGGCCACAAAACAAGTATAAAGAAATTTAATACCAAATATTTTTTCCAACCAATTATTTTTTCTAACCACAATGAAATGAAACTAGAAATTAATAGCAGAAGGAAAACTGGAAATTATATAAATATATGGAAATTAACCAACACACTCTTGAACAACCGATGAATCAAAGAATACCTCCCAAGGGAAATTAGAAAATACCTTGAGATAAACAAAAATGAAAACACAACATGCTACAACTTAAGGGATGCAGCAAAAATAGTACCAAGAGGGAAGTTTATAGTGGTAAATGCCTACATTTAAAAAAGAAAGATCTCAAATCAACAACCTAACTTTATAACTCAAGGGACTAAGAAAAGAGCAAACTAAACACAAAGTTACTCAACGGAAGGAAATAAATAAAGATTAGCACATATATAACAAAACAGGAAACAGGAAACAACAGAAAAAAATCAATAAAACTAAGAGTTGGTTTTTTGGAAAAAATACAAGATTGACAAAACTTTTAATAACTATGAAAAGATAGAGAAGACTCAAATAAAAATCAGAAAAATGAGATGTTACATCTAATGCCACAGAAATAAAACAGATCATAAGACACTACTATGAACAATTGTGTGCCAACAAACGGAATAACCTAGAAAAAAATAGATGACTTCTAGGAACTTATGATCTACCAAGATTGAATGATAAAGAAATAAAAAGTTGAACAGATCTGTCAATAGTAATAAGGTTGACTTAGCAGTCAAAAACCTCTAAACAAAGAAGAGCCCAGGATCAGATAGGTGGTTTTACTGGAGAAGCAACAAATATTTAAGGGAAAGTTAACGTCAATTCTTCCCAAGCTCTTCCAACAAATTAAAGAGAAGGGAACATTTTCTTTTTTATTTTGTCTTTTTATTTTTTTTATTTTTTTGAGACAGAGTCTCGCTTTTCCACCTGGCCTGGAGTGCGGTGGCATGATCTCGGAAGAGAAGGGAACATTTTCAAATTCATTTTATCAGGCTAATATTACCTGATACCAAAATCAGACAAAGATACTAAAAGAAAGGAAAACTACAAATATGCACAATGAATATTAATGCAAAAATCATCAACAAAATACTTGCAAACTGAATCCAGTAGCACATTAAAAGTATTACACATCATGACCAAATGCGATTTGTAGAATGTAAAGATGGTTCAACATATGAAAATCATCAATATAATGCACCATGTTAACAGAATGAAGAGCAAAAACCACATGATCATCTCAATTGATGCAGGAAAAGCATTTGACAAAATTCAATAACTTTCATGATTAAAAACCACTCAAAAACTAGGAATTGAAGGAAATTAGCTCAACATAATAATGACCATATACAAAAAGCCCACAACTAACATTGTATTCAAAGATGAACAAATGAAAGCTTTCTCACTAAGATCAGGATTAAGGAAAGGATGCCCACTCCTGTCACTTCTAGTCAACATAGTAGTGCAAGTCCTAGCCAGAGAAACCAAGCAAGAAAAAGAATTATGAAGCACATGAACTGGAAAAATAGAAAGAAGTGAAATTATTTCTGTTCACAAAAGACATGATTTTATCTGCAGAAAACCCTAATGATTTCAACAAGAAAAAACTGCTAAAACTATTAAACTAATTCGGTAAAGTTGTAGGATACAAAATCAACACACCAAAATAAATTGTGTTTCTATACACTACCAATGAACAATCTGAAAAGTAAATTAAGGAAAGAATACCATCTATGATAGCATCAAAAGGAATAAAATGCTTAGGAATGAACTTAACCAGGGAGGTCAAAGACTTGTACACCGAAAACTACAAAACATTACTGAAAGAAATGAAAAACACAAATAAATTGAAAGACATGCTGTCTTCATGGGATAGGAGAATACATTGAATCCATAGATTGTTCTGGGTAGCATGGACATTTTAATATTGCTAAAACAATAATGTTGACAATATTAAAATGTCCACGCTACCTAGAGCATGCTACAGATTCAATGTAATCTCTATCAAAATCCCCATGGTATTATTTTGCAGAAATAAAAAAAAGTTCTCAAACTCATATGGAATCTCAAAGGACTCCACAGCCAAAACAATATTGATAAAGAAAAACAAAGCTGGAGGCCTCACACTTTCTGATTTCAGAACATATTATTAAGCTACAAAAATCAAAACAGCTGGGTATGGTGATGCACACCTGTAATCCCAGCACTTTGGGAGGCCGAGATGGGCAGATCACGAGATCAGGAGATCGAGATCATCCTGGCTAACACAGTGAAACCCCATCTCTACTAAAAATACAAAAAATTGGCCGGGTGTGGTGGCGGGCGCCTGTAGTCCCAGCTACTCGGAAGGCTGAGACAGGAGAATGGTGTGAATCCAGGAGGCGGAGCTTGCAGTGAGCCAAGATTGTGCCACCGCACTCCAGCCTGGGTGACAAAGCAAGACGCCGTTTCAAAAAAAAAAAAAATCAAAACAGTATGATACTGACATAAAAACAGACATAATGAACAATGGAACAGAATAGAGAACCCAGAAATAAACCCTAACATATATGGTCAAATGATCTTTGACAATGGTGCCAAGTATACATAATTAGGAAAGGATAGTCTCTTTAGCAAATGATGCCGGGAAAATTGGATATCCATATGCAAAAGGATGAATTTGTACTCTTACCTTACGATATGGTTTGGATGTTTGTCCCCTCCAAATCTCATGTTGAAATGTAATCCCCAGGGTTGGAGGTAGGGCCTGGTGAGAGGTGTTTGGATAATGAAGGCAGATCCTTCATGAACAGCTTAGCACTACCCCCTTGGTCATGAATGAGTTCTCTGACCTCACACGATAGGTGGTTGTTTAAAAGTATGCGGTTGTTTAAAAGCATGAGGCAGGAGAATGGTGTGAACCCGGGAGGCAGAGCTAGCAGTGAACCGAGATCATGCTACTGCACTCCAGCCTGGGTGACAGAGTGAGACTCCATCTCAAAAAAAAAAAAAAAAAAGCATGTGGCATATCTCTCACTCCTGCTTTTGCCATGTGACACTGCCTGTTCCTCCTTTGCCTTCCACCATGATTATAAGCTTCCTGAGGCCCTAACCAGAAGCAGATGCCAGCATCACACTTCTTCCTGCATGATCAACAGAACAATAAGCCAATAAATCTCTTTTATTTATAAATTACCCAGCCTTAGGTATTCCTTTATAGTAACACAAAATGGATGAATATACTTTACACTATATATAAAAATTAACTCAAAATGTATTAAAGATCTGCATGTAAGATCTGAAACTATAAAACTCCAAGAAGAAAAAAATATATAAGGAAAAAGATTTATGACATTGGATTTAATAACAATTTCTTAGATGTGACACGAAAAGCATAAGCAACAAAAGAAAGAATAGACAAATGGAACTACATCAAACTTTAAAACTTCTGGCAGCAAAGAAAACAATCAACAAAGTGAAAAGGCAGCCAACAGAATGGAAGAAAATATTTTCAAACCATATATTGGACAGGGGGTTAAGAGCCAGAATATATAAAGCAGTCCTTCAACTCAACAACAACAAAAACAAATAATTCAATCTTAAGATGGACAAAGGACTTGAGTAGATATTTTTCCAAAAAGTTACACAAATGGTCAAGAAGCATATGAAGAGATGCTCAGTATTACTAATTATCAGGAAAATGCAAACAAAATTACAATGAGATATCTCACACTGATTAGAATGGTTGCTATTACAAAAACAGAAAATAGTATGTGTTGGCAAGGATGTAGAGAAATTGGAGTACTTGTGCACTTTGGGAATTCAAAATGTTGCAACTGTTATGGAAACAGTATGGAGGTTCATCACAAAGTTGAAAATAGAATTACTATATGATCTGGTAATTCTACTTCTGGGTATATATCAAAAAGAATTAAAAATGGGATGTCAAAGAGTTATTTGCACATCCATGTTCATGGCAGCATTATTCATAATAGCCAAGAAGTGGAGCAATCTAAATGCCCATCACTGACAGATTAATGAATAAAAAAAAAATTGGTCTATACATACAATGGAAAATTATTCAGTCTTAAAAAGGAAGGTAATTTTATTATATGCTGCAGCATGGATGAGCCTTGGGACATTATGCTGGGTGAAGTGGGCCAACTGGAGGATAGACACTGATGGTTAGGTATCTAGAGCACTCAAGCTCTTAGAAACAAAAGGTAGAATAGTGGTTGCCAAAGGCTAAGGAGAGGGAAAAGAGGAAAGTTGTTTGTAAATATACAGGTTGGTTTTGCAAGATAAAAAAGTTCTACAGATCTGTTGCACAACAATGTACATATAGTTAATGCTATTGTACTGTACACTTGGGAGTGGTTGAGATGGTAAATTTGTGTTGTGTGTTGTTTACCATTATGAAAAAGAAATACTGCATGGGTGATGTGTACTTCCCTTTGAACCACATCAGAAATCATATGATGCCAGATTATCGTGTTATTGGTGATTCATTGTTTATTTAGCTTGTTTTTAGGATTCAGTGAGTTAAGAAAGGGAAAGAACAGTACAGTGGCAGTCAACCATGCAGTAAGAGACAGCTGTTATCGTGATGATGATTTTTTTTTGAACGGCCTTCCCTGTGTGAAACTCCTTGTTTCTTTTCTTCTGTTACTGTGGTATAGGCATCTCAGGAGAACTGCCCACAATCTTGTGGTTGTATCTGTCAAAGTCTCTAGTTTTTAGTGTGCGCACAGAGGCTCTGAATCATTCCGGTAACAAGATAACAGCATGTTCCCAGAATAAAGATCTCTGAACTATCTTTGGAGTTAGTCTGACCACTTCCCTATGGGAATAATTGATCTAGTAATGTCCTCATTTATCTGAATGCTGAGTAATTTTTTTTATCATGAAGCAATCAGTCTTTCTTAGCCATCTAAATTTAGAATCAAAGACTTCATCAGGGCTAGAATAGGAGATTTCTTCATTCCCTCAATCAGCAAACATATCAAGAACTGACCAGGCGCTGGCACTAAGACATAGTCTTTACCCCAGAAGCTTGCAGTCTCATGAGGGAGACCGGCTTCCAAGCCGGCCCTCACAGAGGAGTGCAATACTGAGGGCAGTTCGGTATGCACGGCATTGAGCTGCGGTACCGGGGCGAGGGACACAGGAAAGGTTTGTGCCCAAGTCAAGAACCATCACTCACACCACTGTGCTCAGATTTGGTCCTTGTGTGACTTCTTTCTATCCCCTATTTAAGTAAATAGATTCACGTAGGAAATAGACTAAAATAAATAATACCCAGTTAGCTGAAAGACCACTCACAGAAGTGAAAGAGTTGAATTATGTAGGTGCCATGAAAATTGGCAATAGAGAATGGGAAGGAAGAGCACAGACCCTGAAGTCAACTGAACTGTCCAACTTTACTGCTCTCTTAACCTTTCTGTGCTTCAGTTTCCTCATCCGTAAAATGAGACAGTAATAGTACCCACTCACAGGGCTGTTGGGGGGTTACATGAGGTTCTATGATAAAACACTTTCCACTGGCAAGCATGAGCAATAGCAATGTTAGTTGATCTTTTCATTATTTGGGTATAGACATAGTCTTTTTATTTTTTTTTCTTGTCAAACAGGCTGGAGTGCAGTGGTGTAACCCCGGCTCACTGTAGCCTCATCCTTCCGTGCCCAAGCAATCCTCCCACCTCAGCCTCTCAAGTAGCTGGGACTACAGGAACACACCACCACGACTGGCTAATTTTTTTCTATTTTTGTAGAGTTGAGGTCTTACTATGCTGCCCAGGCTGGTCTAAAACTCCTGGGCTCAAGTGATCCTCCTGCCTTGGCCTCCCAAAATGCTGGGAGTATAGGTATGAGCCCAGCCTAGACATGATCTTTAATTTATATATAATTTAAAATATAGTAGTAAGGCGCTGGCTTCCTATGGGGGCAGCTGGAGAATTTCTCCTGCTAAAACTCAGAGGCAGCCAACGCCTGTGTAGAGAGCCATGGCAGAATTCCCTAATGGCAGAATTTGAGTCATTTTATACTTGATTCATGGATGATTTGGGCCTAATTTGCTGATCTTTATTATCCTCTGTGGTTGAAGACAAAATTACTTTCTTCATACACCCCAGAAACCCAATTCAGTGGCTTTATTCTCCTCTGGAGTTGCATTTACAAAAATCTCACCACCATACTTTTCTACTTTAGTCCAGATTTCCTTGTGGTACTGTAATTTTATCAAATTTTTCTTGAAATAAGTAGACATGCACCAGAACCTGGATATCTTTTAGCTATTTGATTGTTCTGGTAATGAGATTTGACCAGAAAAGAACTTGCTAGGCCATATTTAAAAATCACAGATGTTATGGAATCATGGTGTAGAGAAAAGAAAGCAAATAAACTATTTTCTAAAATAATTTTAGGCCAGACATAGTGGTTCATGCCTATAATCCCAGCACTTTGGGAGGCCAAGGTGGGCAGATCGCTTGTCAGGAGTTCGTGACTAGCTTGGCCAACATGGTGAAACTCCGTCTCTACTAAAAATACAAAAATTAGCTGGGCGTGATGGTGCACACCTGTAATCTCAGCTACTCGGGAGGCTGAGGCAGGAGAATCCCAGGAGGCAGAGGTTGCAGTGAGCTGAGATGGTGCCATTGCACTCCAGCCTGGGTGACAAGAGCTAGATTTCATCTCAAAAAAAGGAAAAAAAAAAGGATTTTAAACATCACAGATCCGAGAAGGCACTTAAAATTATGTCAAGTCCATCACATTGCCTAAATGGTGCTCTCATCTTTTAGAAACTTTATCAGAAAAACTAGTAAGTTGGACTTCATCAAAATTAAGAATTTCTGGTCTTCAAAAGACACTATGACACTATACTGTATCTGATAGAGGACTTGTATTCAGAATATGAGAAGAACTTGTAAAATTATATAAAGAACTTGTAAAAATAAACAACCCAGTTTTGTTTTGTTTTGTTTTTACTGAGACAGTGTCTCGCTCTGTCACCCAGGTTGGAGTGCAGTGGCGCAATACAACCCAGTTTTTAAAATGGTCAAAAGATTTGAACAGGCACTTCATACACACACACACACACACACACACACACACAAATACACAAAGGTAAACAAATATACACACACACACAAATGGTAAATAAGCTTAGGAAAAGATGGTCATCATCTGTAATCCTTAGAAAAATTCAAATTAAAACCCAATGTGCTACTACTACACGTCTATTAGAATGTCCAAAATTAAAAAGAGTGACCATATCAACTGTTGATGAGGAGTTAAATTGGAAGCCTCATACATTGCTGGTGAGAATATAAAATAGAACAATCTCTTTAGAAAGTAGTTTGGCCATTTCTTTAAAAATTTAATATATTCTGGGCCAGGTGCAGTGGCTCATGCTCATAGTCCCAGCACTTTGGGAGGCAGAGGCAGGTGGATCACTTGAGGCCAGGAGTTTGAGACTAGCCTGGCCAACATGGTGAAACTCCACCTCTACAAAAAATACAAAAATTAGCTGGGCATGGGGGTGCATGCCTGTAGTCCCAGCTACTTGGGAGGCTGAGGCACAAGAATGGCTTGAACCTGGGAGGTGGACGTTGCAGTCAGTCAAGATTGTGCCACTACACTCCAGCCTGGGTGACAGAGTGAGACCCTGTCTCCAGAAAAAAATAATTATTATTATATATTCCTTCCACATGATCCAGCCATTAATTCCTGGGTATTTACTCAAGAGATCTGAAAGCGTACATCCATACAAAGACTTGTACATGACTGTTTATAATAACTTCAGTTATAATAATCAAAAACCCAAACAACACAACACCTATTAACAGGTGAATAGACAAACTGGTATAGCCATAGCCCTACATTGACACATTATTATGGTATAGAAGTGTATACATATATCAAAGCTTTTCAAATTGTATACTTTAACCATGTGCAATTCATTATATGGCATTTGTATTCCACAAATGGAACATTATTCAGCAGTAAAAAGAATAAACTATTGGTAAGTACAATAACATCTTCTAAAAGAAGTCAGACAAAAAAAAAGAATACATAACGCATTATTTCATTTATATAAAACTCTAGAAAACATCACTAGTCTTTAGTGACAGAAAGCCAATCAGTGGATCCCTGGGGATGGGGAAAAGTGAGTGTGGGAAGAACTGGCCCTGGAGATAAATGATTACAAAGTGTCAGAAGGCAACTTTTGGGGTTGATAATCCTGATTGCGGTGATACACTTTTTTTATAAAACCTTTTTAAAACAGGCTTTCTTTTTAGAGCAGTTTTGTGTTCACAGCAAAATTGAGAGGAAGGTAGAGAGATTTCCCACACCACCAGCACACGCACACATGCATATCCTGCCGGGCTATTAATCTCCCCCCCAGTTGTAAGAAATGCACCGCTCTGCATCTCCCCAAATGCTTTTAAAAAATACACTTTTTACAAGTGTATACATATGTCAAAGCTTCTCCAATTATATACGTTAACCATGTGCAATTCATTATTTGGCAATTGCACCTCAATAAAGCTGTTTTTAAGAAGAAAAATTATCAGAGGGCTTACACCATTTCAAATGGAGAACGGGCTTCACTGTTTTTGTTAATACTCAGCCTCTTTTACTTAATATCTAATTTACTATGCACCACAAATAGAAATAAACTCATTGCATATTTTTCTCTTCTTTATATTTCTGGTATTGCCCTCAGCAGTTAGTAACTACAGTTCTAGAAATCTGTTTCCACCCTCATAATACATCTCAACAGCTGCCAGTGGGTGGAGGCTACCCAAGCCCCATAGCAACTGTTCAAACAGCTGAAGGAAGCTTTAGGGTGGAGAGTGGGGCCAGGCCAGAGCCAGTGAGAGCCACAGGCAGGGAGAGTGGCATGCACCTGCCACGGGACACCTGGCTGACACACAGCCATGGGTACAGGTAGGGAGGACTTACACACACAAAAACTCATGTTTGATGGCATTTCAGCTCCTTCTCTCTTCTGTCCTATTGACCTCTTAGACTTTGTAACCTTTTGGGAGCCAGTTGTATTTAACTGTCTGCCTTGCCGGAGACTTGCTCACAGATGAGGGCTGGTTAGCAAGCCTGTCCCTTTGTTCCTGAGAGGCAGAAAAAGAATCTTTGACCCTGGTTTCTAAGCACAGTAAACAAAGGCCTTCTTGGCTGCCAGTAAGCTCAAAGTGCTCATTAAGCAAGAAGTTTTCTGGCCAGTGGTTGAAATGACATCATGCTTCCTCCTGGAATCCAACTAGAGATAAAAATCAGGTCATTCAATTTACAAAGAGAGAATGCTCCCTTCTGCTGCCAGCATTGGGGGCTGCTGGCTTTCAAAGAGATCAAGGGAAAGAAAGCCTATTTGAACCCAGGCTTTGAGATAGTCTCTGAAACTACCTCCACTTAATTCCTCATAATATGCAAAGAAATTCCACTCCAAATGCCCTCATGTCAGACAGCAGCTTAACTTTGCTGATTTTTCAAACTGAGTGTTTAACCAGATGTGGCAGTGAGCAGGTAGGTCTTATTAGCTGATAATGGAATAGGCCTTCAGGCCCTCTAAATATAAGAGGATGGAAGAAATGGATTATCTTCATCTTTTGACACCATAGATAAAAATTTGAAGTGGGGAAGAAAAAGGTATTGTGGGCCGGGCGCGGTGGCTCAAGCCTGTAATCCCAGCACTTTGGGAGGCCGAGACGGGCGGATCACGAGGTCAGGAGATCGAGACCATCCTGGCTAACACGGTGAAACCCCGTCTCTACTAAAAATACAAAAAACTAGCCGGGCGAGGTGGCGGGCGCCTGTAGTCCCAGCTACTCTGGAGGCTGAGGCAGGAGAATGGCGTGAACCCGGGAGGCGGAGCTTGCAGTGAGCTGAGATCCGGCCACTGCACTCCAGCCCGGGCGACAGAGCAAGACTCCGTCTCAAAAAAAAAAAAAAAAAGAAGAAAAAGGTATTGTGGTCTTAAAGACGTCCATTGAGATTCTTTTCAGAAAAAAAAAAAAAAAGTACATTTTTCAGAGGACAGTCATCTATGTCCTGTGTTATATTTTCTCTTTCTTTCCCTCCTTTCCTTCCTTCCTTTGTTCCTTTCTTTCTTTCTTTCTTTCTTTTTCTTTCTTTCTCTCTTCTTCCTTCCTTCCTCTCTTTCTCTTTCCTTCCTTCCTTCCTTCCTTCCTTCCTTTCTTTCTTTTCTCTCTCTCTCTCTCTCTCTCTTTCTTTCTTTCTTTCCTTTTTAAGGCCACTATAGGGCTACTTAAAACAACCAATAATCAGCAATTTTTTAGAAATCCACATGAGGGCCGGGTGCGGTGGCTCACACCTATAATCCCACCCCTTTGGGAGGCCAAGGCAAGTGGATCACTTGAGGTCAGGAGTTTGAGACAAGCCTGGCCAACATGGCAAAACTCGTCTCTACTAAAAATGCAAAAATTAGCCGGGCATGGTGACAGGCGCTTGTAAGCCCAGCTACTCGGGAGGCCGAGGCAGGACAATCGTTTGAACCTGGGAAGTGGAGGTTGTGGTGAGCCGGCCGAGATGGCACCCAAGCCTGGGCAACAAGAGTGAAACTCTGTCTCAAAAAACAAATAAAAATAAAAATAAAATGAACCGACTAAGCATGGTGGCTCATGCCTGTAATCCTAGCACTTTGGAAGGCTGAGGCAGGTGGATCACCTGAGGTCAGGAGTTCGAGACCAGCCTGGCCAACATGGTGAAACCCCGTCTCTATTAAAAATACAACAATTAGCTGGATGTGGTGGCGGGAGCCTATAATTCCAGCTACTCGGGAGGCTGAGGCAGGAGAATCACTTCGTACCCAGGGGGTGGAGGTTGCAGTGAGCCAAGATTGCATCACTTCACTCCAGCCTGGGTGAAAGACTGAGACTCTGTCCTGACCCCACCCCCCCCCCAAAAATTAATGAATCTAATATAACAGATGTTTTCCTAAAGATTCTTTCCCAGTAAGGAAAATATGGACACATCTGTAACCAGTTTGCAGATCCAGAATTTCTGGATAATTTCATCAAAATACTAGGTACATTTAATAAAAACTAAAACAGAAAACAACACTCCTACATGATAAAGTTTGTTTTGATAATTTACGTTACGTTTTATTCAATATCAAAATGTGCTGCATTTATAATTTTTAAAATGTCTTTAAAACATATTTTGTTGTTCCAAACAAGTGAAATGAGTGTTTCAAAATACAAACACACACACATTTCACAACTTACTGATCTGCACTAAAAATGTCACATTCATTAGCCCACAGATTACTTATAAGCCACCATAAAAGTCTCCTGTTGGCCAAGCATGGTGGCTCACATCTGTAATCCCAGCACTTTGGGAGGTCAAGGCGAGCAGATCACCAGAGGTCGGGAGTTCGAGATCAGCCTCGTTAACATGGTGAAACCCCGTCTCTACTAAATATACAAAATCAGCCAGGCATGGTGGCACGCACCTGGAATCCCAGCTACTCAGGAGACTGAGGCAGGAGAATCACTTTAATCTGGGAGGCAGAGGTTACGGTGAGCCGGGATCGTGCCACTGCACTCCAGCCTGGGAGAAAGAGTGAGACTCAGTCTCCAAAAAAAAAAAAAAAAGTATCTGTTGCTCCAAAAATTATTCCAAACTTAGAAACAAGAAAGAAAGACAACTGGGTGACCTTGGATCATGCTAAGCCCCATCTAATGTGAGTAGGGTCTAACACTGTTTGACTTACTAGTACTAATTAACCAGGGACCCAGACCCTTTCCAGTCTATAAAATTAGAGTTCATCTCTGTAGAAAACTGGTAAGTTATAATGATATTTGTTCCTCCAAGTGATAACATAACTCAAAGGTTATGATATAATTCCCCTGTAGGACATTAAGCAGTTTTACATCTAATTTAGCAGTCTTATTTCAGCATTCCTTTTTTCACTGACTATATACATTGAATCAGCTTTGTTATCCTGCCAGTTCCCTCATAAATGAATTCAATAAAACCTTGACACATGCATCTATTTGTATGAGAATTATCTTTATAGCAGTTTGGAAATTATGCTTTGATAATCTATCAGCATGTAGCAGAATATGAAATAGCAGAATGATCCCATTTTAAACAAATGAGTCTGTCTTAGTTTGGTTTCGCAAGAAGTAGACCCTAGGACATAGATCTGAGTAGAATAGCTTATTTTAGAGGTGCAGGGACTACTAGATGGGAAGTGAGGAAGTGACAGAGGGAATGGAAGGCAGTCACCAGAAGGTGGTCATTAAGCCTGCTACCATCCTGGGCAGCGATGGAGCTCAAACCACAGGGAAACTGCAAGACAGAGTAGAAAATATGCGTGTCAGAATTATCCCACTCAAACTGGGGAGAGCTGGGATATTTATACACCAATTCCTGTAAGTATTAATTGAGGACTGCTCCTGGGTATTATCAGTTCCCCAGCACTTCCTGCCACCTACATGGCAGCTTTTCTCAATGCTGGAGAAAGTTCTTGTGCATGAAGAGACAGACACAAGCCATGGGAAATCTTGGCGTTTACTGAAATGGTAGCTCCAAGGGATATAGACAGGATACTCAAGACCTTTTTTAAAAAATAAATAAATAAAACATTCCCATTTAGTGGGAAATAGTGTTATACTCAAGATCACAGAACCCAAGTTCAATACACCAACTTCCTCATGAAACAAAGGAACTCTTTTTTTTTTTTTGAGACGGAGTTTCGCTCTTATTGCCCAGGCTGGAGTGCAACGGCATAATCTCGGCTCACCACAACCTCCACCTCCTGGGTTCAAGCGATTCTCCTGCCTCTCAGCCTCCCAAGTAGCTGGGATTACAGGCACCCGCCACCACGCCCAACTAATTTTTGTATTTTTAGTAGAGATGGGGTTCCCCCATGTTGGTCAGGCTAGTCTTGAACTCCCGACCTCAGGTGATCCATCTGCCTCAGCCTCCCAAAGTGCTGGGATTACAGGCATGAGTCACCACGCCCGGCCTAGGAACTCTTTTTTCTATGATAAAATATCCAGATTTGATTCTTCATCAAAGGAGTTTTCCTCAAGATTAGTCAACTGCAAAGTAATCAGAGCACAAGGCAGCTGCTTTTCTAAAATAAATTTCTATTTCCAGACAGTTGAGGGGTCTTGAGTAGCACATTTGCCATCAGAAGTAAATGTATCAACTATATATGACCGTAAATGATCTTTTTGCAACATGAATGGAAATATCTGGTCAAATATTTCATTATGTCTTCTTTAAGGTATATTTAGAACATTTTATAATTAAATAGAAGCCTTTACAAAGTATTGGCCTAAATCCTAAATTACTTTCAAAAGTATTGATTTAATGTGGGAAAAAAAAAAACCTGGCCGGACGCAGTGGCTCACGCCTCTAATCTCAGCACTTTGGGAAGCTGAAGCAGATGGATCACCTGAGATCAGGAGACCTGCCTGGCCAATGTGGTGAAACCCCGTCTCTACTAAAAATACAAAAAACTAGCCGAGCATGGTGGCAGGCGCCTATAATCTCAGCTACTCAGGGGGCAGAGGCAGGAGAATTGCTTGAACCCAGGAGGCGGAGGCTGCAGTGAGCCAAGATCACAGCATCACACTCTAGCCTGGGGAACAAGAGCGAGACTTCGTCTCACCAAAAAAAAAACAAAAAACAAAAAACAAAACACTAACAAATATTTTTCACCCTACAAGAGGATTTCTTGGCCTGGTACCGTGGCTCACGCTTGTAATCCCAGCACTTTGGGAGGCCGAGGCAGGCAGATCATGAGGTCGAGAGATCGAGACCATCCTGGCCAACATGGTGAAAACCTGTCTCTACTAAAAATACAAAAATTAGCTGGGTGTGGTGCCGGGCGCCTGTAATCTCAGCTACTCGGGATGCTGAGGCAGGAGAATTGCTTGAACCTGGGAGGCGGAGGTTGCAATTAGCCGAGATTGCGCCACGGCACACTGGCCTGGCGACAGAGCAAGACTCTGTCTCAAAAAACAAAAAACAAAAATCAGCCAGGTGTGGTGGTGGATGCCTGTAATCTCAGCTACTCGAGAGGCTGAAGCAGGAGAATTGCTTGAACCTGGGAAGCAGAGATCATGCCACTGCACTCCAGCCTGGGCAACAGAGCGAGATTCCATCTTTAAAAAAAAAAAACACACACACACACAAGGAAGATTATGAGGCAGGAGAATTGCTTGAACTCAGTGATTCGAGACAGTGCTACTGCACTCCAGCCTGGGCAACGGAGCAAGATTCCATCTCAAAAATAAATAAATAAATAAAAAATAAAAGGAGGACTTCTAGATACCAAAAAAGAAGGAAGACTATGGACCACACTATCAGATTTATAAAATAGAAACTTCTACGTTCCTAGATTGCTAAAAAAAAAAAAGCCCATTGTGTGCGTGGGGGAACTTTATGAAGGGTCCGGCTCAGTTGTGCTGCTCTGAGGCCTCTGGAAGACCCACACTGAGGCCACATCAGCATGGTAGTATGTCCTGTGCACCCAGAAAGTGAGCAAAAATACCTCTCCTCAAGTGACATGGGCTCAAAATTAAAAATACTTCAACTCAAATACTTGCTCTGAATGTTCTGTTTGCCGAACACCAGATTATCTGGGTCAAAACCCAAGCCTCTAGCTTATAACTAGAAAATGAGGGTTCCTCAGAGTTCTACCCAAATCACAAGGGCATGATCTCCCACACCACCTTATTTGCATCGCTACATGCACATACGCAAACACATATACTGCAACCAGAACTCAGGACTTCCCCTTAAGTCCCTTCTTCTCTCCCCATGTATTCCCGAAATGGGAACTCCATGTAGGCCCATGCCACACTGTCAGTTGCAGGTGCCCACAGCAGCCACCGTGTTCTTCTGCCTGGCTCCCACACCATTTTCTGTGAGCAACTGTCATCAGCCTCACCCCCTCCCAAGTCTCACGGAGAATCACTAGAAAATAATTCCTGTACTTTCTTCTAACCAGAGACCAAGTTGGGAAGGAGATCTATACCATCTATACCATTCATCACTCCTCCTCCCACTTCTTCTCCTTCTCCTTTTTTTTTCTCCTCCTCCTCCCCTCTTTCTTTCTCAACCTGCTCCTCTCAACCTGGCCCTCAACCATAACTCTTCTCTCCTTCCTGATTTACAGAGCTGAAGCTTCCTGGCAAATCAGGGGATGCAAAGAGTTACAAATGGTAGTGGGACAAAGGGCCTTTAATACATCTTTCAACGGTGCTGACCTGCAGCCAGAATTTACCAGCCCTTCCTCTGTTCTAGTGCCATTGATCACCAAAGCAACAAGAAATATCTGAACTAGAGGGAGCACTCCAGTTTATCTGATTTCTGTGTTGCTATTGTTCAACAAAAATCCTAATACAAATCAGGCACTGTGTAATGTGGGTGTCCTAAGATCAACACAACTTTTTTCTTCTTCTTACTATTACTACCTTAGTTCAGATCACCAACACCCCCTCTCACCTAAATTACCTCAATGCCTCCATTTTCCCCAATCCCAACATATTCTCTGTATTGTTCCCAGAATAATTTGTCCAACAAAACATTTGATGGTGTCAATGTTGTAAAGAAAAGCACGTTCTCTTTTAAAATCTTTAATACATTCCCTCAGAACTCACAGCAAAGTTCCAACATGGTGAAGCTTACAAGACCCTTTGTGATCTAACTTCTGCTCATTTTCCCAGGCTCGTCTCTTGTCCCTGGCCTCCCTGGAGATCTCCATACATGCCCCCTTCTCTCTACTCATGCTTCTCACAATTACAGAAATACACTCTTCTCATCCCTTCATCTGTTAATTCTCACTAGTCTTCAAAGTCTCAGCCTAGACATGAATTCCTGTAGGAAGCATCCTCCAACTCAAGGCTGGGTCAGAGTCCCTCCTGGAGTTGACATCTTTGGAAGTATCTAATCAGCCCATGAGCCACACTTCCCTCTTCAAAAACTGAGCCTCACTTGCCCACTTCCCCAATTTACAGTCACTGTCCCCAGAGCCATGTTTTTACTCTGACCTTGCCAATTAGACCAGGGTTAAATCCTTCATTGAAGGAGGCCAAATTAGAATATCCTCCCCAAGAATTTGGCATAGGGACAGGCCATCCACCCTCCTGGTCAGGCTTCAACGTGTAAACCCAGGAAGGAGCTCTGGGGTGTTCATATCCCCCCGTGGGGACAAAGAAGCATGAGGCCAGTCTGCAGAGAAAAGATTGCAGCCCACCAGCAGAGCAAGACTACTTCTGGGGCTCCCAATGACTCTCCAGTTCCTGGTTCTGTAATAGTCCTATTCTGACATACTGCTACATTTTTGTTTTTTTAAATCCTCTCTTTTGTTTAAGAGAGCTCAGTTATTTTTTTCTCTAAGTCGAAGTCTTAACTAATACATCCTTCCTGTGCTCATTTACCACACGCTTCAATGGCCTGTTCACTAGTTTGTATCTTTCATTGGAAGCTGTAACCTCCTTAAGGACAAATATTATGTTTTATTCACTATTATTACATCTCAAACACAGTGTTTGGTACATCATAGGTATTCAAAAACTGTTTATTGAATTAAGGTCATAGTGAACACTTATTGCATGCTGACTATGTACCACGCACTATTTAACTCACTCATTCAATTCTCACAAGAAGGTAATTACTGTTTTATTTTGGGGATGGACTCTCACTCTATTGCCCAGGCTGCAGTGCAATGGCACCATCTCGGCTCACTGAAACCTCCGCCTCCCCGTTTCAAGCAATTCTCTGCCTCACCGTCCCCAGTAGCTGTGATTGTACGTGCACTCCACCACCCTCAGCTGACTTTTGTATTTTTAGTAGTGACACGGTTTCACCATCCTGGCCCGGCTGGTCTTGAACTTCTGACCTCGTGATCCACCGGCCTCGGCCTCCCAAAGTGCTAGGATTACAGGCATGAGCCACAGTGCCCTGCCCTAATTACTGCTTTTTTTATACCTACTTTACAAATCAGAAATTTAAGGTGCAGAAAAGTTACTCGCCCAGACCACAAAACTAGCAAATAGAATTTAAGTGTACGCAATTTAAGTGGGATTTAAGACAAGCTGAGGATTAAGTGTATGCAATCTGACTCCAGCGACCATGCTCTTAAGGAGGCCTCACCCTGCTTAATAGAATGTAAGAGAGAAGGGATGCAAGTTACAGTGCCTTTTCCTGAGTAGCTTATAGCATTCTTTTCTATCTTTCATATGGTTTGTCATGATTTTGTGACACTCATTTGGTACTGTATTTTACGCAGTCATCTTGGGTCCGGAATTGGTGGGTTGTTCGTCTCACTGACTTCAAGAATGAAGCCGTGGACCATCACGATGAGTGTTACAGTTCTTAAAGATGGTGTGTCCAGTTTACTCCTCCTGATGTCCCAACGTGCACAAAGTTTCCCAACGTGCACAAAGTTTTTCTTTCTGGTGGGTTCGTGGTCCCGCTGACTTCAGAAGTGAAGCTACACACATTCCCAATGAGCGTTACAACTCATTAAGACAGTGCGGACCCAATAAGTGAGCAGCAGCAACACTGACCATAATCCCCAAAAGAACAAACCTTCAGCTTGCTTCTGCTGGCGCGGGTGGCTTGCTTTTATTCCCTTATTGGCCCCCACCCACATCCTGCTGATTGGTCCATTTTATAGAGAGCTGATTGGTCCATTTTACAGAGCACTGATTGGTCCATTTTACAGAGAGCTGATTGGTCCGTTTTGACAGAGTGCTAATTGGTGTGTTTACAAACCTTCAGCTAGACACAGAGTGCTGACTGGTGTGTTTACAATCCTTTAGCTAGACACAGAAGTTCTCCAAGTCCCCACCCAATTAGCTAGACACAGAGCGCTGATTGGTGCATTTATAAACCTTTAGCTAGACAGAGTGCTGATTGATGCGTTTACAATCCTTTAGCTAGACAGAAAAGTTCTTGAAGTCCCCACCTGACCCAGAAGTCCAGCTGGCTTCACCTCTCAATGTCTGATATCTATATTCTTCTTCTGTGTCCTCTACTTATCCTATAAAAATGTCTCATCTTCCTAGCTATATTGGAAGCTCTTTCTTTGAGGTCAGGGACTGAGAAGTACACGTCTCACTATTGCCCTTATATTGGTTAAGGTGCTTTTATTTGCAAATAACAAAAATCCCAACTAAGACTGATTCAGATAATCAAGAGATTTTATAGATGTTTGCACTGAAAGGTCCAAAGGTAGATCTAGCCTAAGGTAAGGATTGATTCATGAATTCACATCACCAAAGACCTTGTTTCCTTTCTTCCCCCATTTCTGCCTTCCTCCTAAAGATGACTTTTGGAGTGGTCCTCCAAAAATATCTGCCAACAGCAATCAAGACCCTTTTCTTCTTTATTCTTATTTAGCATAAAAGAAAGAGAACTGGCCGGGCATGGTGGCTCACTCCTGTAATCCCACCACTTTGGGAGGTTGAGGCGGGTGGATCACCTGAGGTCAGGAGTTGGAGACTAGCCTGACCAACATGGAGAAACCCTGTCTCGACTAAAATTACAAAATTAGCCGGGCGTGGTGGCACATGCCTGTAATCCTAGCTACTCAGGCGGCGGAGGCAGGAGAATCACTCGAACCCAGGAGGCAGAGGTTGCAGTGAGCCGATATCACGCCATTGCACTCCACCCTGGGCAACAAGAGTGAGACTGTCTCAAAAAAAAAAAAAAAAAAAAATGAAAGAGGACACTTGTTTCGATATTCCTAGCAAATTATTATGATTTACTTCAAAATACATGCCCAGTAATTACTGAATCAATCACGATGACTGTGTGTGTGTGTGGTGTGTGTGTGTGTGTGTCAGAGAGACAGAGAGAGACGAGTTCACCGGTTTAGCCCAAGACACCTGGTGGGCCACACAGAATGTGCTCCTAGAATAATGTGTGGTGGTCAAACCAAAATGGAAGTGGTGGAGAAGCGGGACATAGAACCTCAGGATTGGCAGAGGCTTTGAAAGTTGGTCAGTACAGCCCCTCGTATAATGCTTCTACTTCCTAGAATAATCCTTTTCTTTGAACAATTCAGTCTTTTAGAATACTGATATCTGAATCTAGACCCTAGTGGTAGGTTCCAGTTAACTTAGAATAAGCCTAATCTCTTCTCCATGAGAATGCTTTTCTCATTGGAGCATGGCTGTCCTGCTTTCCTTCACCGGTTCCAAGTGGCAGGATTTTACACTCTTTCACCACCTGCTTATTGCACAGAAGCCCCCAGGAAGCCCTGATGTTGGGAAGACTGGGAGCTCCCAATATGATGAGCTTCCTTGATGACCCTGCCCACTCCCACTGCTCTGGGCCCAGTTCGTGTAGGGAGCAGGGGCAGTTGTTTCTCGCTGCGGTGGCCCATGAGGCGCTGTCTGAGGCTGCTGATCTTCCTACTGCAACACATCAGGGCTGGCAAGTGTGGAGCTTTCGGAAGCATATCTGTGAGTATTTTTCCCTCTAACTCAAGTTCTTGCTCTCTGGAGAAAAGGGAAGATGTGACCACAGTTCTTTCTTTTGTTGACACCCTGGAACAGACAGAAATGTCTAGCTGTTACAGAGAGTAATCTAAGGAAAGAAAGCCTTTTGTGGCTTCAGAAGCCATTTGCAGAGGGCATGAGTGTTAACACACACCGCTTAGATTCAAAAGCCCAATTTGGTCCTCAATTAGCTTCTCAGGATTGTTTCTCCTCCCATGAACATTTCCTTGGCTGCAGTTGGAGAGAAAGAGAAAAATTTAAAAAGGGGGAAAAAAAGCATAGCCTCACAGTGCTGTGCAGTGCAGGGAAAGCAAAGTTCACCAGGAGAGGGGGCAGCTGTCTGCCAGGGGTGCCTCGGGGCCGCTATTGATTTGCCAATGAGATTCCCTGGCTGGAAGCTGAACTTATTTTGGGTTCCAAGGCAGGCAAGAAGAGGAGAGAATGGGAGTTATCAGGCTAAATGAGACAGCAGAGGAGGTGTGTTTTGTTTGAAGCACCCTCACTCTTGCTTTTTAAAAACTGAAATACAACTGTTGAAGACAAGAATGAGGTGCTAGGGCCTAGTTCTTTTTTTTTTTTTTGAGATGGAATCTTGCTCTTTCGCCCAGGCTAGAGTTCAGTGGCGCGATCTCAGCTCACTGTAACCTCCTCCTCCCAGGTTCAAGCGATTCTCCTCCCTCGGTCCCCCGAGTAGCTGGGGTTACAGGTGCCGGGCTAATTTTTGTATTTTCAGTAGAGACGGGGGTTTCACCATCTTGGCCAGGCTGGTCTCGAACTCCTGACCTCGTGATCCACCTGTCTTGGCCTCCCAAAGTGCTGGGATTACAGGTGTGAGCCACTGCGCCCAACCAACGAGGTGCTAGTTCTAACGCCGAGCAACAGAAGGCAGGGCTCCTCCCGTTTCACAGTGTGGAAAGCAATGAGATGGGGCCTTCCTTCTTGGTCCTGAGCATATTCAGGTCATTGGCTTTTTGGAAGGGGAAACTGAGGCATTTTGCACCAGTCAATCTGCTGCTTAGGATTCACAAGCCAAAGCATTCCATCTTGAAGCAAATGACAGGGTTCTGGATGGCATCATGCTCTTTAGGAAGTTCTAGTGCCCAAACGTAGGCCCCTCCTTCACTGAAGGCAGAAAATTGGATTTTGTGTATGTGTGTCTGGGTTGGGGGGTGTTGGTGATACCGTTCCCATAGCCACCACTTTACTGTATTTGACGCCTCCTCCCAGAGCCTTCGCTCACTGTTCTGGAAGTGCCCATTTCTCCCTCTTTGCCCTCGATTGCATTTAGCATCCTAGCAGCTGAACTACAATTTTCTAATTATTAGGTTGATAAAAAAGTAATTGCAGTTTTTGCAATTACTTTTAATATTTCTCTTCACAAAACCTATATGCTTTTGGAAGGGAGGGGCTGACACTTTTGAGCACTCTCCATGGACCAGGCCTAGGGGCAGGTAGTTTTACATCCACTTTTGTGAGATATTTACACCTACCCATATTTTACAGATGAGGAAAGTTCAAGTTGTTCACCCAAGACCCCAGAGCAAATAGGTGTAGAGCCAGGATCCTTACCCAACCCCCTCTCTGCTACACCAGCAGGCATTATCTCATATTTGTTACATTACCATCAGCATGTGTTAGGTTTGGAGTAATAGTCACTGATTTTTTAACAGTACTTTTTAGTTTTTAATTTTTTTTAGAGATGGGGTCACACTCTGTGGTGCAGGCTGGAGTGCAGTGGTGTGATCATAGCTCATTGCAACCTCAGACTCCCCTGGGCTCAAGCAGTCCTTCCACCTCAGCCTCCCAAATAGCTAAGATTGCATGTGCACACCACCACACCCAGCTTATTTATTTATTTATTTAATTTCTGGTATTCTCGTTCACTTGGTTACATTTGTATAAAGTTCTGATTGCTGGTTGCTCAGATAACAAGTGACAAGGCAGAATTCTTTAAAGCATTAAAGTTCCTTAAACCTAAAGCTAAATCTTGAATACATTTATTTAATTATTTAATATCCTGATGGCAAACAGATTGATAGCTGCACATTTGGCATGTTTTGTTTTTTGGATTTTATTTTTCATTGCAGATTTATCTGGCAATGCAATAGTAAATTTTGTAAACTTGCATCAGGTTTATGAATAAAGAACCACTGAAAAATTTAAAAACAAACAAACAAAAAAACACAAGTCTCTCTATTGCCCAGGCTGGTCTCCAACTCCTGGCTTCAAGAAATCCTCCTGCCTCAGCCTCCCAAGTAGTTGGGATTACAGGCACAAACCACCTTACCAGCTCACTGCTTATTAGCTTCATGTTTACCATGTCTATCTGAAATCTGATTTGAAATTAACTAAGAGTATTTATAAATGGAAGAGCATGAGAAATAATTTTTACAATGTCTGTCTTAGACAGTTCAGGCTACTACTATAACAGAATACTATACACTGGGTGGCTTAAACAACAAACTTTTTTTCTCACAGTTCTGGAAGTTGGGAAGTCTAAGATCAAGTCATTGGCAGCAGCGGATCTCTTCCTGGTTTGCAGATGGCCACCTTCTCATCATATCCTCACATGGCAGAGGTAGGTGGGAGCCAAGCTCTTGCATCTCTACTTAGAAAGGCACTGATCCCACTCATGAGGGTTTCACCCTCATGATCTAATTATCCCAAAAGCCCTACCTCCTAACATTATCACACTGGTGATTAGGTTTGTTTTTGTTTTTTTTTGAGACAGAGTCTTGTTCTGACGCCCAGGCTGGAGTGCACTGTGCGATCTCGGCTCACTGCAACCTCTGCCTCCCAGGTTCAAGCGATTCTCCTGCCTCAGCTGCCTGAGTAGCTGGGACTACAGGTGCGCGACACCACACTTAGCTAATTTTTGTATTTTTTAGTACAGACAGGGTTTCCCCGTGTTGGTCATGTTGGTCTTGAATTCCTGGCCTTGTGATCCACCCACCTCAGCCTCCCAAAGTGCTGGGATTACAGGCATGAGCCACCGCACCTGGCCTTTTTTTTTTTTTTTTTTTTAGACAGAGTCTCGCTCTGTCACCCAGGCTGGAGTGGAGTGCAGTGGCGTGATCCTGGCTCACAGCAACCTCCACCTCCTGAGTTCAAGCCTCAGCCTCCCAAGTAGCTGGGACTACAGGCGCGTGCTACCATGCCCAGCTAATTTTTTGTATTTTTAGTAGAGAGAGAGTTTCACCATGTTAGCCAGGATGGTCTTAATCTCCTGACCTCATGATACGCCTGTGTGAGCCACCCAAAGTGCTGGGATTACAGGCGTGAGCCACCACGCCTGGCCAGTGATTAGGTTTTAAGATATAAATTCGGGAAGGATACAAACACTCAGTCCATAACAATGTCTGATGATATCTTGTAACTCATTTCATATTATTTACTTGTCTTGATAAACTTTTATTCAATATCCATGATTTCTACACGCTAGTGTATTTCCAGTTCCATAGATGAAGATAGACTTCCATCTCCAGTCTCCATCTTCTCTTAAGCCTTTATTTCAGTTGTACCTGTGAGTAATGGAAATGGCTCTTAACTCATTCTTTTCTGAAAATAATGGACATACAGCCGTTTTGCCACTATGTCAACAGACCTATATTCTCTCTCCCTGTGCTTGTGTGTGCGCGCACGCACATGTGTATGTGTGTGTATCTAGAACTTCAAAAGCAGTTATTATTGGCCATGCTGGGGGCTTCACCTTGATGTTGACCCAGAGGTAAGTACTGTTGCTCCATTTAGCAGCTGGAGAAACTGAAGCTCTGATGATTTTGACTTGCTCAAGGTCACATAGCTAGGAAGAGGTCACACTGAGGCACAGACCAGGTCTGATTACAAAGTCATGCTCTTAACCACTGCATATACTGCTGCCTCATTTCCCACAGCAGCGGTCAGCAGCCTCTTAAAAGAAGAAAGAGACTAAGAAGGGTCAAAGATAAGAGATAGCATAACAAATAGAAGCGGTTGACAGACAGTCTTTTTAAGATTGGGGGAGTATAGAAAAACATTTCCCACATGTAAAACTATAAAATGACTTTCTGCATATTAAACCTTGTGCAAATAGTTTTGTGACAGCAGTGACTGATGGAAAACACATTAACATGGAGAACAAGCATCAAGTTAATAATCTGAATTTTAAAGAGGCTTTTTTTCTGACAGATCAGAATCATCTTATAAATTTTTAAGAAATGTGAATAGGTGTCTGACATGAACGATTAAAGGGGAACTATTTAGTATTGCAAAATGAATTAAACCTCTAAAATGTCACCACGCAATTATGGCTAGAGGCAAAATTGCTAAAACTGGAGTAATAAATTGGGAAATTGCCACTTCCAAAAAGAAAAGGAAAATTTTGAAAGTTATTCTACAAACAAAATGCTCTTAATGGGGATGGGCCTGGAAGGCAGGGGCCTAAGCCTTAAGGGTAGGCATTGATAGGATGTGCAACCTGAGCCTCCTAACAGGCACTGTGGTCTGGCAGAGGGAAGGGAACAGCATCGTGATTGGAACTATGGCTTCCTCTTTCTCTTTCTCCTCCCATGACTCCAGCTGTGCTCTTCCTTCTAGACATGCAATTTCTGTTGAGCACATTCACTGCTTCTCACGGGTGTGATGGCTCCATCATCATATATTTAATAGTTTTCCAAAATCAATACCTCTTCAATGTAGTGCTTTTGAAATCATAGTTCTCCACTGAAAAGTACTCATGATGGTACGTACTTGACAACAACTTCACCCACCAGGGAACATATTATAAAGTGGGCTTGAGAGCATGGTTATCACACAGGGTGTCCATTTTCTTCATCTGCAGCTAATTCTATGGTGTGGAAATACCGCTGACACCAAGAACTTCATTCTGTAATTTAGAACAGAAAAAAAAATCCCAACTATCCGTATTTCTTAGGAAAGCATTTTAGGAAGGAACAAAGGGATTATTCACAGTTCTGAACTCATTGTGAGGGGCAAAAATTACAGGTATTTGTTAAATGTCATAATGTTTCTTTCTTCAAATGGTTATTCTTCATGGACGTGAATTTACTCAAATATTTGATGGAAAAGGAAACTGCGGTATTTCAGGCTGACAGTTTGAAGGAGTCTGGGAACTGGAGGGTTTGAATTCAATTCTAGTGAAATAAATGCCATGGTGGTTGATTGGGAGAGTATTTAAAACCTT
Organism: Trachypithecus francoisi; assembly: GCF_009764315.1. NCBI lineage: Eukaryota > Metazoa > Chordata > Mammalia > Primates > Cercopithecidae > Trachypithecus > Trachypithecus francoisi. Next base: position 48,752,504 of record NW_022681457.1, read on the forward strand.
CTCATACTGATAACTTCTTGTTGTCCTCTCCCAGATACCTCTCTGAAGACGGAGCTTGTCCAATTTTGGACGGATGGTTTAACAAATTATCAACTAGCTACCTAGTAGGAAGCCATTCAAAAGGAAGACGCAGGTAAGCAGTTTTCATGCCTTTTTAAACCAGCTAAAAATCTTCTGCAGAACCCGAAATCACAGAGGAAAGTAAAGAGAACAGCTTTGCTGTAATCCAAGAGGGGGACCGGAAACGCTGTCCCTGTGTTCTCTTGGGCGCTATGGGCCAGATGCTTCCATATCCCAAGTTCTCTGGAGCACAGTTTAAAAACCATATTATTCATCAACATGCAATCAGTGATTTCCTTTAGATGATGAAATTAATCTTTCTCTCATTTTTTCTCTCCGTATTTTTTAAATTTCCACAAAATATATTTTTATAAATAGCAGAAAGTAATAATTTTTTTCAAGCGACATATTATCAGGATGCCAAAAAAAGTACAGAACTCAGGTTTCTGACTCTTACTGGGGAGCAAATAAGTGACAAAATAAAGTGATCCATTTTGGGCCATATGAGAACAGAGGATTGTAAGAGAGAGATATTTGGTCTTTCCTAAGTCAAAGGCTCATGTTTACTTTTCCTTCACCTGGAGATAGCAGGGATAAACAAATGTTTATTTTAACTCTGCCCTAGATACCTTGCAATAGCTCCCAGTGAATACAGTGGCCAAATATGCTCTCCCACTGTTTAAGATTGAAGAACAAGTCTGACTTCATTTTGGGAACTCTTGTTACTTAACCTTATGGGCACTGAGGGTGGTCACTTTTAGGAGAATGATGTAAATTACCTGCAGCGTTTCTACCTGAAACCTGTTCCGCCCTTTCTTTTTCTAACATGCCATCATCTCCTTTTAAACTCTGAACCTCTGCCAACTCCTTTGTTCAAGTACTCCTTATTCCAGTGCTGTTTCCTAGGCTGGCTTTCCAGTCTTCCTGATTTCCCAGCAGGCTACAGCCAGACCACATCTATCATTTGATGGAGTTTACACTGATAGTGAGCTCAAAAAGTCAGTGTAAGGCCGGGCGCAGTGGCTCATGCCTGTAATCCCAGTACTTTGGGAGGCAGAGGCGGGCGGATCACGAGGTCAGGAGTTCAAGACCAGCCTGGCCAACATAGTGAAACCTTGTCTCTACTAAAAAATACAAAAATTACCCAGGCATAGTGGTGCACAGCTGTAGTCCCAACTACGCGGAAGGCTGAGGCAGGAGAATCACTTGAACCTGGTAGGTGGAGGTTGCAGTGAGCCGAGATCACGCCACTGCACTCCAGTCTGGGTGACAGAGCGAGACTCTTGTCTTGGGGAGGGGGAAAAAGTCAGTGTGATGGGGTCATCCCAAGAGCAAATAACCCACTAGTTATAAAAGTGCCTACTTTGAAGTCAAGCAGTCAGACCACAATCTCTGCTCTACCATTTCTATGCTGCATGACTTCTGCCAAATTACTTAATCTCGGTAAGACTCAAGTTTTTCATTTAAAAAATAAGAATAATAAATAAAACCTGCCTCACAGCGTTGTGTCACAGGCTTCCTGTAAGAATTAAATGAAATCATTTATGTAGGACACTTGTCACAACTTGTGACATATTTTTTAAGAACTCAAATGATAGCTATTTATAATTATTATTATTATATGCTTAATATTTCTATTCTAGATTCTGGAACAAGGGAGGTGATGATGGTAGGGAGGAAAAGATCATGGACTTGTCCAGGAGACCTCAGTTCTACTTGCTCAACCTCTGTGCTGTGAAGTGAAGCTACTATACTAGATGAGGATCTCACCAGACAGGGTCCCAGTAAGACACAGATGGTGAACTTAATGAGTGAATTAAAAGGAGTTTAACCAAGGGATTATTTACAGGGTGTGGACAGGGTTAAGGGAGACCATGAAGCATCCAGGGATTCACATCAGCAAGGAGCCATTGCCACCCTTGATCCCCACCTGAAAGGAACAAGAGTAGGGAATGGTGTTCCTAGAAGCTGGCTCCTGGTTGGAGCTCTGGAAGAGAGTCAACCCACAAGAGCTGTATAGAGGAATTCAGGCACTACAAAAACCCTAGCCCAGCAGGAAAAAGCAAAGGAATATATTCCAGATTTGTCTCTCCTCTGATTACTAATCACTGATGGTATCTTGCTAGTTAAATCCCTCAGAAAACCATGGTATGTGGAAGTCAGTGTGCTGCACAGAGCAGGACAGAGAAGGGAGGGAGAGTAGGCACAGAGAGTAACCAGCCTGGCAGATTTATGATTCTGAAAGTCTCAGAAAGTCCGCTACACTGGCCTGGTCAACCTGGCCTGGAAGAACGTGTTAGGTAGGTGCAATGACTCAGCAATAGATACCCTAACTCCTCCCAGGAAAAGTGGGAACCCAAATTGCTGAGCTTAGGTCAGGAAATGGAGATCCCAGATATCCCTTGGGATGTGAACTATGGCTCTAAGAATGATGAGAGGCAGCTTCAAAGAAGCACAACCTAAACTACAAACCAGGCAGACGATCCAACAGAGATGTCAGGCTGAAGGAGCTGAGCAGAGACAGAATTCTGGGAAAAGGATAATGCAGAGCCCTCAAGTAACTAGTGATTGATGATGACGTTTGGAATACAAGTACGGGGCTGGGACTGGGGACTTTCTGAGATACTAAAGTGCATTTGTCAGAGCTCTTCAAGGGTTTCTGTGGTTCAGGAATAGAATGGTATGCAATTCATTTGCTCATTAATTAATAACTTAATTCAACAAGTATGTAATTTTTTAAATTGAGATGGGGGGTGCAGTCTCACTATGTTGCCCAGGCTGAACTTGAACTCCTAGGCTCAAGCAATCCTCCCACATCAGTCTCTTGAGTAGCTGGGACTTTAGGTGTGTACCACCGTGCCTGGCTCCAACAAGTATGTACTGAATTATCTTGTCTGTGCTAGGCAGGGGGCCAGGTGCTATGAAAAAAAACAATGAAAAAACAAACCCTGTCCTGAAGGAGCTCAACTAGATGACTCCTCGAATAGGGTCAACAGCCAGTCACAACACAGTATGTATGATGAGTGGTCCTGAGGGATCACAGAAGAAGGACCTAACACTAGTCTGGGCGGGTAAGGAGAGCTTCTCAGGGTGGGGATCTCTATGCTGATCCTGAATTCTGAATTAGCCAGAGAGGGCAGGGTCAGAGAGGGAGGTGGGAACAGCTGGAGGAAGCTCCCATGTATTTAGGGGACTGGTAACAGTTCAGTAGAGTAAGTGGGAAGTGACAAAAGTTGCGGCTGGAGGGGTAGGCGGAGGCAGATCCTAATAAGGATTATTTGCCAGAGTGAAGACACTGAAGTCAATGGACAGGGAAGTGACATGATCAGATTTGAACTTCAGAAAAATCATTCTGGTTCCAGTGTGAAGGGCAGAGAAAGGGAGACTGGGCACAAAATACAGGGAGACCAGTAAAAAGGATGTTTCAACTATCTGAGAGAGAAACCATGATGTTTAGGTATGCCTGAACCAGGTAGTACCAGTGGACATGAGTGAACAGACTCAGACACATTTGGTGGAAAAGCTGGCCGGGCTACATGGCTGTTAGGATATCAGGATGACAAAGAGCGAGAACTCTAGCTTGGTCACTGGGTTGCTGCTAATGCCAGTCACTGAGAGTCAAGCTACAGATGAATGAGGCACAGCTGGATAGAGGGCTATGTGGGAACAGTTTGATAAAGATGTATCTCTCTTTTTAGTGAGTCAGCATGCTTCATATGATTGAGAATAAATCATTAAACAGATTACACTTCATGTTATATTCTGAAAGTTTGTATTACCCCAAAATTTGTATGTTGAAATATAATCCCCCATGCGAAAATGACTGACGTTATTAAGAGGTGGGATCTTTAGGAGGTGTTTAGATCATGAGGGTGGAGCTTTCATGAATGGGATTAGTGCCCTTATAAAAGAGGCCCAAGGGAGCTTGTTGGCCCCTTCCACCATGTGAGAATACAATGAGAAGGTGCCATCTGTAAAGAAGTGGGCCCTCATCAGACACCAAATCTGCTAGAGCCTTGATTTTGGACTTCCCAGCCTCCAGAACTGTAAGAAATAAATTTCTGTTGTTTATAAGCCATCTAGTTTATGGTATTTTTGTCATAGTAGCCCAAACATACTAAGATACTTCATAAATGTGTTAATGGTATTGCTGGGCTGGGGTCAGGGGAGTGTCCCCATCCTATAAGACTGGGAAACACTGAATTAAATGAAGCTAAACAGTTTTTGTTATCTCAGAACTTCTCAGAGTAATTAATAGCCTAGGGCCTTTGATGTCCTAAACAGGATATCACTTGCTGTATTTATCAAATCTATTTTATCCCCATCCCCCAACACCACCACACAACACCTATTTATATCCCTTGTAAATGAATTTCTCAGAACAGTGTTATTTAGAGTGTAGCCCAAAGACCAGCTTCAGTTTGCAAACTATTACAGTCTATGACAAGATAAGTACAGAAATAGAGACTGTTTAGAAAATTTTAATAGCAATTTTGTGTCTTTGAATCTAATACAAAATCTAGGTTTGTATTTTGTATGTCTGCTTTTTCATCTTATTTTTCTAGTGAGTTATTTCTTTGTATTTTACAAAAATGTCACTTAGCAAAGGATTAAAAGTTAAAAACAACAACCACACACACACAGACACACACACACATACACACACAAACAAAAAACACAAAGAAACAAAGCTGGTCCTTTACCACTGGTGGTTTGAGTGTCTCAGAAGGCCCTATGGAAACATGCTAGCTCAGTGGCTCTCAAACATGGCTAGCTGTTTTCATATCCTGAGGAACTTATACAGATCTTGGGTTCCACCCCCAGAGAGTAAGACATAATTCATCTGGGAAGCAGCCTGGCACTGGGATTTGGAAAGATCCCTAGATGATTCTAATGTGTACCCAGGTTGAGAATCAGTGTGGCTCAAGGAAAAGCTCAGGTTCCAGGGTGTTCTTGGTTGTACTCTCACACACCTGGACAAGGCTCAAGGGGGAATTGGGAGGTGGGGGGTGGGCCCTGGCTGCACAGAGGAATCACCAGGATTCTTTAAAATGGACTTAGGCCTGGGCCCCTCTTAAACCAATGAGATCAGAATCTTTGCTCATAGTTTCTGGGCACTGGTATTTTAAATAAATGATTCTAGATCATTCCTAAGGCAGCCAGGGTTGAGAAAGATTGGATTAGGAAGTCTAGTTGCAGATGGGACAGTGTGAAAGTCATCACAATAAAAATGTAGTCACTAATGTTTTTTTAAAAAAACCTTGACAGGCTGGGTGCAGTGGTTCGCACCTGTAATCCCAGCACTTTGGGAGGCTGAGGCAAGTAGATCACGAAGTCAGCAGTTAGAGACCAGCCTGGCCAACACGGTGAAACCCCGTCTCTACTAAAAATACAAAAATTAGCCAGGTATAGTGGCACGTGCCTGTAGTCCCAGCTACTCAGGTGGCTGAGGCAGAAGAATTGCTTGAATCCAGGAGGCAGAGGTTGCAGTGAGCCAAGATTGCACCACTGCACTCCAGCTTGGGTGACAAAGACTCCATCTCAAAAAAAAAAAAACCTTGATAAATAGAGCCAAGGAAGGCCATGTAGACAGGGTTCTCAATGCTTGTGTGCCTGATAACAAAAAAGAGTCTGGAAAAAACACAACCTTACACAAAAGCCATCACAACCTTATATGAAAAATATTTCTGCAAGGGAATCTGCCCAACAACTGCCTGTCCAACCTCAAACTGGCATCATCCTTGTTACTGATCTTTGTAGCCAAGGATAATTATTTCAAAACAATTAGGTAATCCTTCTCTTTTTTTTCTTCTGAAACTTTTGTCTTCCTTTACCTCCCTGAATATGTACATGGTTTACTATGGCACGCATATTCCCATTGCAATGATCTATTCCCAAATAAATAGCTTGTCTTTTAGACAGTCTCTCTCTGTAATTTAGATTGACAACAGTTAAAAATGGAGAAGTCAATTCATTGCTTTCCCCAGGGCCTGGAGTCAGTAGACCTCAGGATTCCAAATTTTTACCTTTTCTGGGTCTACAAAGCCAGGCAGTCATGGCTGTAGCTGGGGTGTTAGGGGCAGAGGGGGCACTCTGGGCCTCACCACAGAGACTAATGAGAGGTTGAGAGGTTCTGGCACCCAAAGTAGCCTCTGAGTTCTTGCACCAGCCTCCTTCCTGCTCCTAGCTGATGCTATAACTTCTGGGAGGGAGTTAAGCACCACTCACACTTATTTTCCACGGAACCAAAGTAACTGAGCGGCATGTTTCCTGAGAGAAGCAAAAAGGTGTGGCTCTTTATGCCTAAAGTTGTAGCCTTTGTTCTAAGAAACTACTTTCAGCCCTTGTGACAGCTGTGTTTCGGCACGTCCATTACTTCCTAATGCGTCCCCTGAAAGAGTCCAGCTGTTTATTTCCATCAGTCACTGAAACAGATGCCTTTTACTTGGGGAAAGCACAAATCCATTAGGACTTTGTGTCTAAAAGGAAAAAAGAGAGAGGAAAGGGGAAACCCATGCAGTGTAAAGACTGGCTCTAACATTTGCTGGTAGAAGTTGGGGGCAAATGATTACAGCTATTTAACAAAAATTTGTAGGAGAGTGACGGGACAGGCCTGGAAGCAACTGAATATGCCCATTTTGTTGCCACGCTGCTAAGTATAACAGTGATTTCTCACAATGAAACTCTGGAACATACCATTGTCTTGCCTATGTGACTGTTATGGTCTGAATGCTCGTGACCTCCCAAAATTTGTATGTTGAAACCTAGTCCCCAGTGTGGTAGTATTAAGAGGTGGGGTATCTAGGAGGTGATTAGGTCATGAGAGCAAGTCCTCACCAGTGGGACTGGTGCCTTGTGAAAGAGACCTGAGGGAGCTTGTGTGTCCCTCCTGCATGTAAGGACACAGCTATTAATAGAAAGCACCAACTGTGGAGCAGAGAAACCTCACCAGACAGCAAATCTGCTAGAAACTTGATTGTGAACTTCTCAGCCTCTAGAACTGTGAGCAACACATTTTACTGTTTATAAACTGCTCAGTCTAAAGCATGTTTTGTTATAGCAACATGAGTGGACTAAGACAGTGGCCAGTATCAAATTTACCAAATGCTACAGGACAGTAATATTTGAAATTGTCCTGAAGTATAGCTTTGTACTGAAATTCTTAGTTCAAAAAAATCTATTATAAACAATATGAAACTCCAAAACCAAAGAAATGTTTAATAACAACAAAAGCTCAATAAGTAACATCTCCTTACCCCAGGCACTCAGCCTTAGAGACATTTAGAAGGTGTCATAATTTGGTTTCTAGTTTGGAAAGCTCACAGATGATTTGGACTATGTAGATACTAGTCATTGTTTATGTCTGTCATGTTATAAACTGTTCAATAGTTGTAATTATGCTATTGCTGTTTTACACAACTTAATCATTTATCCAAAAACCTCAAGTACTTACAACGTGCTAGGCATAAAGAGCCATCATGTTAGGCCCTGGCTTTCAATCCATAAATGAGCAAAGCAGGCATGGTTGTTACCTTCATGGAGTTTTTCTTTTAGTGGAGAAAATAACCATCAAACAAAGAATTTATTACGATAGTGGTAAGAGGTCCATTAAAAATGTACGGGACTGGGCTGAGTGTGATGGCTCACGCCTGTAATCCCAGCACTTTTGGAGGCCGAGGTGGGCAGATCACGAGGTCAGGAGATCGAGACCATCCTGGCCAACATCGTGAAACCTTGTCTACACTAAAAATACAAAAATTAGCTGGGCATGGTGGCATGCACCTGTAATCCCAGCTACTCAGGAGGCTGAGGCAGAAGAATTGCTTGAACACGGGAGACGGAGGTTGCAGTGAGCCAAGATCGTGCCACTGCACTCCAGCCTGGGTGACAGAGCGAGACTCCATCTCAAAAAAAAAAAAAAAAGAGAAAAGAAAAGAAAAGAAAAAGAAAAAGAAAAAACAATGTACATGCTTGGCTGGGTACAGTGGCTCAAAGTGCCTGTAATCCCAGCACTTTGGGAGGCTGAGGTAGGGAGAATTGCTTGAACCTGGGAGGCAGAGATTGTAGTCAGTTGTGCCACTGCACTCCAGCCTAGGTGACAAAGTGAGACTCCGTCTCAAAAAAAAAAAAAAAAAAAAAATGGCCGGGCACGGTGGCTCATGCCTGTAATCCCAGCACTTTGGGAGGCTGAGGCAGGTGGATCACAAGGTCAGGAGTTCGAGACCAGCCTGACCAATATGGTGAAACCCCGTCTCTACTAAAAATACAAAAAAAATTAGCCGGGCGTGGTGGCACATGCCTGTAATCCCAGCTACTCAGGAGGTCGAGGCAGGAGAATTGCTTGAACCTGAGAGACAGAAGTTGCAGTGAGCCAAGATCTTGCCACTGCACTCCAGCCTGGGCGACAGAGGGAGACTAGGTCTCAAAACAAAAAAGAAAAAAAAATGTATGTGATTGGTCAGGTGCAATGGCTCATGCCTGTAATCCCAGCTGCTTTGGGAGGCTGAGGTGGGAGGACCACTTGAGCTCAGGAGTTTTGAGGCTGCAATAAGCTATGATGACACCATGGTACTCCAGCCTGGGTGACAGAGCAAGACTCCATCTCTAAAACTCTAAGACAGTAAAAATAGGCTAGGTGTGGTGGCTCATGCCTGGAATCCCAGCACTTTGGGAGGACGAGGCGGGCAGATCACGAGGTCAGGAGTTCGAGACCAGCCTGGCCAAATGGTGAAGCCCCATCTCTACTAAAAATACACAAATTGGCTGGACATGGTGACGGACACCTGTAGTCCCAGCTACTCAGGAGGCTGAGGCAGGAGAATCGCTTGAACCCAGGAGGCGGAGGTTGCAGGGAACCCAGATCGTGCCACTGCACTCCAGCCTGAGTGACAGAGCAAGACTCCGTCTCAAGAAAAAAAAAAAGAAAGTAAAAATTACAAAAGTACACGATCATCTCTTTGCTTTCCTTCCCTTAGGAAAAAACTGTTGCCTCCCTTTCTCCCTTTCCCTCCCTCTCTCCCTTCCCCCCTCCCTTCCTTCCTCAAAAAGCCATTAGATAGGCCCAAACAAGGCAGGCGGAGTGGAGGAGACAGGCCTGAGCCGTGATAGCCTATACAAGAAGGAGCGGCAGTCCAGCAGGGCCAAAGAGACCAGCTAGAGGCCAGACGCAGTGGCTCACGCCTATAATTCCAACACTTTGGGAGGCCGAGGCGGGCAGATCACTTGAAGTCAGGAGTTTGAGACCAGCCTGGCCAACATAGTGAAAACCTGTCTCCACCAAAAAGTACAACAATTAGCCAGGCATGGTGGTGTGCACCTGTAGTCCCCAGCTACTTGGGAGACTGAGGCAGGAGAATCGCTAGAACCCAGGAGGCAGAGGTTGCAGTGAGTTGAGATCGTGCCACCACACTCCAGCCTGAGCGACAGAGTGAGACTCTGTCTCAAAAAAAAAAAAAAAAAGAGGCCACATACAGGAAGATTGGGCAAATACGTAAATATATCAAAGGTTAATCTAAGCCAGATTTCTCACAAGAGAAGCATAAGTATGGAAAGAAGAAAACCTTGAACAAACCCTTGGGTGTTGAATTGAAATTAGAAGTATTGAAAACTCTTGGTTTTCCATATATACAAATAGAGAAATAGAGATGCAATGTAATAGAGATGTAATAGAGATGTCATAGACATGTAAATGTGTGCATATACATACATATACATACAGCTCTGTCAACTGAAAGGAATTGGGAGCTATGAGTACACCTACTACCCAGATGTTGATTTGCAAACCCCTCTCTCCACCAACAGGAACCAGGCCTCCTTGGAGAAATGGCTGCTTCCAGGATTGGGGCAGGGAAATTACAAGATGAGTCTAGACTATCTGTCTTTTCATGGCCAAAAATAAGGAGGTGTTCAAGCAAGATGAGGACATATTAAAAGGACACAAAAGGCAGCTTGAAGGGGCTCCCACTGGTCAAATCTGCAACAATTCAAACATCAAAAAATGCCAGTAGTAATAAAGCATAATCTATTGAACCAAATAAGAAACCCATGAGTCCACATTGGTATAAATAAATGAATTACTCAATAAATGGGGAGAAGAGAAACTTCCTTTGTGCATTAGAAAGCCTACTAATAAATGTAAAAGGAGTTATAGAGTTAGAAAATCACCATTTGGGCCGGGCGCGGTGGCTCAAGCCTGTAATCCCAGCACTTTGGGAGGCCGAGACGGGCGGATCACGAGGTCAGGAGATCGAGACCATCCTGGCTAATACGGTGAAACCCTGTCTCTACTTAAAAATACAAAAAACTAGCCGGGCGACGAGGCGGGCGCCTGTAGTCCCAGCTACTCGGGAGGCTGAGGCAGGAGAATGGCATAAACCCGGGAGGCGGAGCTTGCAGTGAGCTGAGATCCGGCCACTGCACTCCAGCCTGGGTGGCAGAGCAAGACTCCGTCTCAAAAAAAAAAAAAAAAAAAAAAAAAAAAAAAAAAAGAAAATCACCATTTGGCATCAGTAATAATTATAGCAATAATTAGGCAGGAAGCATCAAAGGATGCTAAAACTTAATGCATGAAAGTGGGATAAATAACAGGAATTTCCACAGTCTCAAAGTTGCAGAGGAGCAGAATCATAGCCCCTCAAAGATGTCTCCATCCAAATCCCCAGAACCTGTGAACATGACAAAAGAGACTTTGTGGGTGAGTAAATTAATAATCTGGAGATGGGGAGGTTGTTCAGGTGGGTCTGATGTAATTACAAGGGTCCTTGTGAGTGAAAGAGAGCAGCAAGAGAATCAGAGAAGGAGATGAGATGATGAAAACAGGAGTCAGAGGCTGAGAAAGATTTGAAGATGCAGCACTGCTGGCTTTGAGGATGGAGGAAGGGGCCAAGGAATAGAAGCTGGAGGAAACAAGGAAACAGATTCTCTTCTAGAGCCTCCAGAAGGAACACAGCCCTGCTGACACCTTGATTGTAGCCCAGTGGGACTCCTTTCAGACTTATGACCTTCAGAACTGTAAGATTATGAAAATTGTGTTGTTTTAAGTCACTAAGTTTGTGGTAGCAGGTTGCAGAAGCAATAGGAAACTGACACCATTACAAAAGAAAAAAAAGTAACTTCACAGTGGAGAAATCTTGACAAATACTATCTTAGTGAAAGTAACCAAAATTAACACCATCAGAAACAGGCCAATAAGGGTGTACTACCAGATAAGATGCAATGAAAACACACAGTATCTGTTATTATTTTAGTCAAAAAATGCATAAACTGAGGCATAAGACAACATCAGACAAGCCCAAATTGAGAGACATTTTACAAAATGCCTGGCATGTAACTTTTTAAAATGTCAAAGTTATGAAGATCAAGGATAGGGTGGCAACTTACAGATTGAAAGATACTAAAAACAAAAAATGACAACTGGAGCAATGTATGACTCTGGCCTGATTCTTTGCTACAAAGGAGCTACTGAGACAACCGAAAAAATTTAAACAGATACTGGGAGACGGATCAAGGGGAATTCTTTGTACTGTTCTTACAACTTTTCTATGTAGAATTGTTTCCAAAAAATTTTTTTAAGTGGATGATTGTCATGGTAATACGAGTCTTGCGCAAGCTTAATGGATAAAGGATGTCAGAGGATTGGTGGGAGATGGGCGTGAGGCTGGACAAGACAGCACATTTGTAGGATGGAGATAATGGCCTGAGAGTGTTTCTGATTTGACTGGTGAGGCCCTTGTTCTTGAATGGAAATTAGGCTAGATTCGCCTTTGCCTGAGTCCCTTGGCTTTGAAACTTGCCAGGTTGGCCTGTTTGCTAACATTGCCCCCTCAGGTTGCCCCTGAAGGTGACTCAGAAAACCGTACTGAGGCGCAGTTAGAGCCTCATTTAGAAACTCGGAAACATCAACGTGATGAGTATTTCAACTTAATACGGCCAGCAGATGGCAGCAGGCAACTCAGGGAAAGAAAGCGAGAGACCCGAGATGGGAGGTCCGTGGTTGCTGCTTCAGCTCAGCCAGGAGAGAGCAAAGGGGAGTTGGTGGCCATCTTTGAATTAAAGGGTTCCTGCCAGGCAACAGAACGTCGCACGGCCCAACCTTACTCCCTGGACATCATGGCGGAAAGAGGAGGACTGAGAGAAATTTCATTGTGTTTTAAAGAAAAAAACGTTTACTTTTTCCTAATAATATAAAAAAGAAAAAGAGAAGCCTTCATTTAATGGAACCTGAATTAGATGCCTCGAGAGTCCCAAACATTAAGAACAGAAAGAGCTGGATTCACGAGGCATGGGGTCCAAAGTGGCATCAAGTGTTTCGGACAATGATAATAAAAATAGAGCCTCAGTTTATTTACCTGTAAAATGGGAACAGAGGATTTCGCAAATCAGATGAGTCGATATATGCAGAGAGTTTGCTTTTTATTATTTATTTTTATGAAACAGGGCCTCACTCTGTCATCCAGGCCGCAGAGAGTTTAGAATAGTGACTGGCATGTGGTCAGTACTTAATAAAAATTACCTGCAATTATTATTAAATATTTACTGAACACTTACTATAGCCCAGGCATTCAGTTAAGTGTTTTATGTAGTTATATTATGTATTCCTTACAACAGTCTTGTACTATATTTTTTTTAACTAAATGAAAACATTTCAGACTCAGAAAATTTAAATAATTTACACATGTACCAAATGCCTATTAGGGACACTGTGGCTTCAGCAGGAATAAGGACAGACATGATCCCTGTCCTCTTGTAACAACCATCTATCTAGTTGAGGGTCATACAGCTAGTCAGAGTAGTTTGAACCCAGTTTTCTCTTGCTTCTCTTTGGCTGCCTTCCATAATAAAAAGAGTGAATTGGCCAGGCGTGGTGGCTCACACCTGTAATCCCAGCACTTTGGGAGGCCGACGTGGCCGGATAACGAGGTCAGGAGATCAAGACCATCATGGCCAACACTGTGAAATCCTGTCTCCACTAAAAATACACAAATTAGCTGGGCATGGTGGCTCGTGCCTCTAATACCAGCTACTCAGGAGGCTGAGGCAGGAGAATCACTTGAACCAAGGAGTTGAAGGTTGTGGTGAGCCGCGATTGTGCCATTACACTCCAGCCTGGTGACAGAGTGAGACTCTGTCTCAAAAAAAAGTGAACTTTTACTGAATACCCATTGTGTGCCAGGAACTTTACATACTATTTAGTTTACATATTCCCCAACCCAATGAAGTAAGAATTATTGTCACCACCATTATACATATGAGGAGATATTAAATGTTTTGCCCAAAGACCATGCCACTAAGGAGCAGGCACATCTGTTATGTATTTGAAGTCCATACTCTTTCCATGGCAACACACTCTAGATGCTTCCTAGGGTCAGAAGGGATCTGCACCAGCGTCATCCTCATTCTGTCCACAAGTTACAACGAAGTCCCACCCAGGGAGGTCGTGCAATCAAAATGATATATTGGTAGTAAGGATCCTCTGAGATCTTCAGATTCAACTCTTTGAGCAACATTTTTTTGTTTTTTGAAACAGAGCTTTGCTCTTGTTGCCCAGGCTGGAGTGTAATGGCGCGATCTCAGCTCACCACAACCTCTGCCTCCTGGGTTCAAGTGATTCTCCTGCCTCAGCCTCCTGAGTAGCTAGGATTACAGGCATGCGCCACTTCGCCTAATTTTGTATTTTTGAGAGAGACCGGTTTTCTCCATGTTGGTCAGGCTTGTCTCAAACTCCCGACCTCAGGTGATCCGTCCACCATGGCCTTCCAAACTGCTGGGATTACCTGCGTGAGCTACCGCGCCTGGCCTGAGCAACATATTTTAAAGTAGACACAGAAATCCCTATCAAAACTGGCACAGCAAACAAAGGGAATTTATTGGTTAAAGTAACAATTGGTTGATTGATGAAATACTCAAGGAATACTTCAGCTTCAGAAATGTCTTCATTGGGAACAAATTTCTCTCTCACTGTATCATTGGATGCCTTTCTTCTGTGCTGGCTCCATGCGTAGTCCATTAGAAAGAGAACTCTCACAGTTGAGTTCTAACTAGATCTTTGCCACATTCAAACACAAGTCCTGGGTCTGATTCTCATTGGTCTAAATTGGGTCACATGCTCATCACTGAACCAATCACTTTGGCCAGTTGGGGCCTACCCTTGAAGCTGAAGCTTGTCAACCTCTCTCACACCTGATTAAGATTTAACAGCAGGGAGGGGTTATTCTCCAAATACAATTTGGAGTATCTTTCTACTCAAAGGATGAATGATTGTGGTGGTTGAATGACAAAAACAACAGATGTCGCCTGTATCTACATTCTAATCAAACTGAACTATTTTGTAGTGTCTGAGGCACATTCTGTACTTTCCTTCTGGCAGGCTGTTGGTCACATTCTTCTCTTGATTAGTACACATTGTTCTCTTGGAACACTCGATTTCCCCCTTCCAATATCTTCCAACCAATCCTCTTTGGCTTTCACAATTTAAATACTGTCTCCTTTTTTCCAATGGATATAATCTCTTCTTTCTCTGAGTGTGAACACTTCTCACAATTATCTTATCTTTCCATTATATTTTAGTTATTTGTATATTTGTCTTAACCCAACCAATCCTAAATTTTGAGTTAGATTCCTCATGTTAATGAAGAAGATGCTTATAATCTACAGAGGAAGGAATTATATTTAGAAATTTTAATCAATAGCAAAGATAAATACCTTAGTGAGTTGCTTAAAATCTAAATCAGTAGATTCCAAATGAATGAGAATTTACTGTAATTGGAGACATATTACATTTTAACAGTAAAATTTATTTTCAGATTAACTGAAGTTAACCACCACATTTCCACTGCAACCCTTACTGAAAGATTTGACACTGGGCCATCTTTAGTGCTGTAAGATATCCCAGTGTCTAAAAGTGAATCATTCTGGAAACGGGTATTCCTCCTTGAGTGAGGGCAATAGGTAAATTCCTCAGTTATTTGTCTTTCCCTCATGGGTCTGTAAAATCCTTCACACTGATGCTGGACTTGTATCTCTATAGCCAAACACAGTGCTTAGAATATTTCGAGCACTCCATAAATGTTTGTTAAATGAAGGAGTGAAGGAATAAAAGCAACAATGACTGAGAAAAGTATGTGTTTATGTGTTTATCCTTTTAGATGTTTTGAAAACAATCTCCAGATGTTAGTTTATTTTTCTGTCTTTTGCCCACTTCTGCTGAAAAAGGAGCACTAAAATAATTTCTGATGAAGGGTTTTAGGTCATAGGTTGAAAGAATGCCAGTGCTAAAGGAAATATCCACTGCCCACTGTTCCTGGCAGTTAGCAGACACTAAAGTGGTATGAGAATGGATATAAAAGAAGGATAGGTGACTTTTACTATGCATAAAAACATAAATCCTGAAATCCTAACAGATTATATAGTCAAGGTTCTGATGGTCCACTTAAAATTGCTAGTTATTTGGGGTCATATGTTGCTGCCACAAAAGTTGGAGTTTAACTGGCATTTATGTCCTTCTTGTAACAAAGGAAAAACAAGTACCTCCATAAGTCTTTGCCTTAGAGCAAGCAGTCCAATAGGAGACCAAAATACTCACTTGAATCTCTGCAGGACAAAATGATCCCAGAGGCTGTCATCCTCAAATATTTAAGAACCCCGTAGAAGAGTTCTTATTTAATTCATGTAAAAACAGGGCAAGGGTGTGTTGTGTGGAGAGGAAGGATGAGCTCTTTAGAAAAGACAGGCCCGAATGTTCCTGTCAAGGGAATTTACCACCCTTATTAGGAAATGACTTTGCTATATGGAAGAGCTCACGTTCCTTCGATCAGGGCTGCTTGTTCTATTCTTTCTGACTAATTTCTTGCAGTTACTCAGACTTTCCTGGAATTAACCTGATTTATTTGAAAGCTGAACACTGCAATCCTGATCTCTAAAACATGCATGGAGCTTCTGCTGGAAAGGTGTTAGATATTATATCTGAGTGTCTAATTATAAGGAGTTTTGGTATTCACTGAGCAACCATAGGTGCTAGGAGTAGCAGAGATCCTAAGAGTCAACAGCATCTTTACCTGAATATTGAAAGAATATTGCCAATGTGGGATATAATCATAGGCTAAATTCTATAACACAAACTTGAAATGCCATCCCCATTAAAATAGTAGATTAGTGTGGGTTAGAGAATTTGAGGAAGGCCTCAGGAGGACATTCCAGGTAGAGAGAATTATAAGGACAAAGACCCAGCACTGTGAATGAGGATTTCATTTAATTTAGCAAGTACTGGCCAGCCATGGTAGCTCATGCCTGTAATTCCAGCACTGTGGGAGGGGAAGGCAGGATTGCTTGAGCCTAGGAGTTCAAAACCAGCCTGGGCAAATAGCGAGACCCTGTCTCTAATATTTAAAAGAAAAATAGGCCGGGCGCGGTGGCTCACGCCTGTAATCCCAGCACTTTGGGAGGCTGAGGTGGGCGGATCAAGAGGTCAGAAGATCGAGACCATCCTGGCTAACACGGTGAAACCCCATCTCTACTAAAAATACAAAAAATTAGCCGGGCATGGTGGCGGGTGCCTGTAGTCCCAGCTACTTGGGAGGCTGAGGCAGGAGAATGGCGTGAACCTGGGAGGCGGAGCTTGCAGTGAGCCAAGATCGCACCACTGCACTCCAGCCTGGGAGACAGCCAGACTCCGTCTCAAAAAAAAAAAAGAAAAGAAAAAGAAAAACAATTAGGAATTAAAAAAATAAAAATTGTAGAAACAAGTTTTAAATTTAAAAAAAATTTAATAACTATTGGCCGGGCGCATTGGCTCTCGTCTGTAATCCCAGCACTTTGGGAGGCCGAGGTGGGCAGATCACAAGGTCAGGAGATGGAGACCATCCTGGCTAACACGGTGAAACCCCGTCTCTACTAAAGATACAAAAAGTTAGCCAGGCGTGGTCGCGGGCGCCTGTAGTCCCAGCTACTCAGGAGGCTGAGGTAGGAGAATGGTGTGAACCTGGGAGGCGGAGCTTGCAGTGAGCTGAGATTGCACCACTGCACTCCAGCCCGGGCAACAGAGCGAGACGCCGTCTCAAAACAATAAAACAAACAAACAAACAAGTATTTATGAAGCAGCTCCTTTGTGTCAGACACTGGACTTAGCCCCGTGAATACAATGGTAATAAGAGAAATACGGTCTCTGCCCCTGCAGCACTTACGGGTTAGTGGGGTATACACGGAACATCAGAGGAGGAAATGGAATATATTTGTGTTGAGTGTTAAAGCCTAGTTGGAGGGAAAGGGCAGGCCAGTGAACTGGAGGAGGATGGATATGACGCGACTGCTTCAAGGGAGCACTTGATGGGAACGCATGGTATTATTTTTGTCTGTGGTATAGAGGGGAGCTTGAGGTAGGGGCAAGTGGAGGAATGGAGACCAACATGAATGTGGGAGTGTGGTGGGAAAGCCTGAACTCAGGCCTTGTGTTTCCTTCTGTTTGTTTTTATCGGGTACTCCTGCAACCTGAGTCCTCTTTTATTAATTAATTAATTAATTAATTTGTTTTTGAGATGGAGTTTTGTGCTTGTTGCCCAGGCTGGAGTGCAATGGCATGATCTTGGCTCACCGCAACTTCTGCCTCCCAAGTTCAAGCGATTCTCCTGCCTCAGCCTCCCGAGTAGCTGGGATTACAGGCATGCGCCACCACGCCTGGCTAATTTTGTATTTTTAGTAGAGACAGGTTTCTCCATGTTGGTCAGGCTGGTCTCGAACTCCTGACTTCAGATGATTGACCAGCCTCGGCCTCCCAAAGCGCTGGGATTAAAGGCATGAGCCACTGCGCCTGGCCAAGTCCTCTTTTATTTAGTGAACTTAAGGCAAGACTGTTTCACATGTTTAGAACCCTGCAAAATGAGGAACATTGGTTCTTGAGCCAAACTGAACTGCCTCTGCTGAGCTGGCGATTACACATCACGAAGAAGAAGAAGAAGAAGAAGAAGAGTTTAGAGTGTCAACGAAGAGAGTCAAACTCTGTAAAATATTTAAAGAGGTTTATTCTGAGGCAAATAGGAGTAACCATGGCCCGTGACACAGCCCTCAGGAGGTCCTGAGAACATGTGCCCAAGGCAGTCAGGGTTCAGCTTGGTTTTACACATTTTAGGAAGGCATAAGACGTCAATCAAATACATTTGAGAAATACATTGGTTTGGTCCAGAAAGGCGGGACAATTCAAAGCGGGGTGGCAGGGGTGCTGGGGGTGGGGGATGGGGGTGGGTTGTTGGTGGGGAGGTTTCCAGGCTATAGGTAGATTTAAACATTTTCTGGTTGACAATCGGTTGAGTTTGTCTAAAGACCTGGGATCAACAGAAAGGAAATGTTCAGGTTAAAATAAAAAATTGTGGAGACCAAGGTTTTTTGAAATCTCATAGTGGCTGCCCTTAGAGACAATAGATGACAAATGTTTCCTATTCAGAACTTTTAAAAGGTGATAGACTCTCAGTTAATCTCTTCAGGATTGGAGGGCTTGGAAGAAACAGATCTAGCTATGTTAATAGAGATTATTTACAGATGCAATTTTTCCCCACAAAGGATGGCTTTGCAGAGCCATTTCAAAATATGGCAAATAGACATGTTTTCGGGTAAAGTATTTTGATTTTCTTCTTTGTCCCATAATGTTATACCAGAGTCAGATTGGAAAGTAAGTTATGACATATAGGGTTAAATAAAACCTATCTCATGAGGATTTATGGTTTGCAGGGCATGACTCCCCAGACCCCTTAGACAGGAATTTGGGCAAGATTTTAAAAATCAGAGCTTAGTCCTCATTAGTCTTTGCTCCAAGAGAAATTCCTCTGGTGTCTTCATAACAGCTTTCACAAACATGAGAAGTACTGTGTGAGGTTGTGCATCATTTCAAGAATGTTCTCAAGCAAATACTTTCTGATTGTTTTTTATATTGTGTACTCTGTGCAAGAAAAAGCACCTTCAGATGTTGGTTTTTCATTCAGATTCTTTATTAAATCAAATTTTCTCATAGGAACGTTGAACTTTGGTGAGAAAGGATGTTAAATAAATACATATTTTTGGTTGCTAAATCTAAGAAAATAATCTTTCAGCATTGCATAGGCAGAGCATAAAGAAATAAGATTTCGGCCAGGCGCGGTGGCTCACGCTTGTAATCCCAGCACTTTGGGAGGCCGAGGTAGGCGGATCACGAGATCAGGAGATCGAGACCATCCTGGCTAACATGGTGAAACCCTGTCTCTACTAAAAATACAAAAAATTAGCCAGGTGTGGTGGCGGGCACTTGTAGTCCCAGCTACTCTGGAAGCTAAGGCAGGAGGATGGCGAGCCCAGGAGGCGGAGCTTGTAGTGAGCCGAAATCGTGCCACTGCACTCCAGCCTAGGTGACAGAGCAAGACTCCGTCTCAAGAAAAAAAAAAAAAAAGAAGATTTCTAGATGAAGAAGGTGAGTTCTTCCCTTCTTATAAGCCATGATGATCACTTATGAACTCTGCATAAATGTCAGATATAACAGTGTAAGTAAAGTCTTGGTGGGTGTCACAGATGGCAAAGAACCTCAGGATGCAGGAAGGTGACACTTCTAAGTTAGAAAAACAGAAGAAGTCCCTTTGGAAAACTTTTAAAATAAAAATGATATTGCTAACAGTAAAATGTTTGCGTCGTATTTAGAAACAAATGTAAGTGAACTTCTGGGGTGGCCTGTTTTGCAGATTAAAAGTAAATCATGAGGCCGGGCACGGTGACACACCTGTAATCCCAGCACTTTGAAGGCCGAGGTGGGCAGATCACCTGAGGTCAGGAGTTTGAGACCAGCCTGGTCAACATGGTGAAACCCCCTCTCTACAAAAATACACAATTAGCTGGGCATGATGGTGGGTGCCTGTAGTCCTAGCTACTTGGGAGACTGAAGTGGGAGAATCACTTGAACCCCGGAGGCGGAGATTGCAGTGAGCCGAGATGGTGCCACTGCATTACAGCTTGGGCAACAGAGCGAGACTCCTTCTCAAAAAAAACAAAAAACAAAAAAGTATACCATGTTGGGTGACTTAGGACCCAGAACTCAAATTCAGGAATGATTACTGATATATTCTGCAGAGGTTAAGTGGTACACAAAACACTCTATAAATGGGTCCTGTCCTCAGAGTCTTGGACAAGAAGACCTGGTTTCTGAGAACAGCTCTGTTATTAAAAAGCCATATAGCTTAGTCTATGAAAGTTTTTTGGCCAAGATGATATTTAAAAAGCTTTTAGTTGTAGGTGACTTCATATGGGGTATGCATCTTCTCTTTGCCAGAGTCCCCACGCTGTTAATTATATCTGACTTTCATGTTACTTGCCTGGCCTAGTCCCTGCTACCATTTGAATTTCTTACACTTGACAGGAGGGGGGACAATGACATTAACCCTGGGACAACTGCAGCATTCCGGGGGTAGGTTCAGGAGTAAGAAGTAACCAATGAAGAAAGATGGAAGGTCACTAGGGAAAAAAATACTGTTTTGGAAACAAAAGGTCTTTCAATACAGAGGTGAAATTGGTACAGAAAGTTTAAATAGAGGCCTGGCAAGGTGGCTCATGCCTGTAATCCTGGCATTTTGGGAGGCTGAGGCGGGTGGATCACCTGAGGTCAGGAGGTTGAGGCCAGCCTGGCCAACATAGTGAAGCCCCATCTCTATTAAAAATACAAAACATTAGCCGAGTGTGTTGGCACATGCCTGTAATCCCAGCTACTCAGGAGGCTGAGGCAGGAGAAGTGCTTCAATCCAGAAGGTGGAGGTTGCGGTGAGCCGAGATCACATCATTGCACTCCAGCCTGGCAACAAAAGCAAGACTCTGTCTTAAATAAAAACAAAACAAACAAAACACAATACAAAGAAAGTTAAAACAGAATAAGAACAAAGGGTTGGCAATTAGGAGATGACTGGTAGCAAAGTTTCAGTGGTACAGTTGGGACAAAAACCAGACTGAAATCATGTTAAGCAATATGAGAGGTTCAAATAGGACTAATAACTAGTGTAATTTTGACCATAAAGTCACAATTCAGAGTTGGAATCCAACCCTCCCACTGATATGTAGCAATCATCACCAAGTTAATGCATTTCCAGAAAACATAAACTTTCAGTGATGAATCTTAGCTACATTGTCATACTGACTCAGGTTGATAGAAGGATCTTAATGGGGTCACTGGGGAATATAAACGAGATGCCAAGTAGAAAACATGTTAATGTCTTGGCACAAGGAAGCCCGAGGTGTTCTAGAAGCCGCTAATGCATTTTACATGATTGCTTAATTTCAGGAAATCCTGACTCACTGCCCCTATAGGGTAAGAAGCAAAGGCTGGTCTCAATTTACAATCCTACACACCAGTTTTGAGTAGACCTTAGATTATTCCCAGCAGCAATATGTCTGTTCAGTGCCTGTTTAAATTTGAAAATGTTTTGGTATATGTATATTTTATTTTCTTTGAGAAAAATCAGGCTTTATTTGGAATGTTCTGAAAACCACTGTGACTAAATGGGTAAGGTAACGCCACCTCGCTTAACTTTTGAATGGATGTGGAGTGCCATCATCAAATCTACAGTCAGACCACTGAGCCCTTGAAAAATGGTCCAGGTGAAGCTTGAATAAAGAAAAATAAGAAGACAGAACTAGCTTGTTAGCATTGGGTGATGAAAGAAGCGGAATGCTACAAATAATGTCACTGAAAATGCACCCATTTTATTATTGAATGTTCCCAATAATGCATTCATAGTAGTTATTATGAACCCTACTTCATATAGGTGAATAACAGGAAAAGGAATAATTAGACAATTTAGCTAAAGTCACATGGTAAACCAGTGAAGATCCAGGGTTAGACTTCAAATAAGATCAGTGTCACTCCAGAGTTGTCCTCCATCTACTCCCTCTCCTACCTTCCTCAGCAATGATTCCAAACCTTCCTTACAAGCCCATCACACAACCCTTAGCTGCTCTCTCAAATCCTGATGAATGGCCTTGTGTCCCACATGGCTGAGAAAGCTGAGGTCCTTCCCTTTCTGTGTTATCTGGTTGTGCACACTCTTGCCCATCCTCATCTCTCGTCCCCCAGGCTCTCTTCCTTCCATGTGAAGCCAACCACCCAAGCATTTGACCCATTGCCTCTCCCACACACACTTTTTTTTTTTTTTTTTTTTGAGATGGAGTCTCTCCCTGTCACCCAGGCTGGAGTACAATGGTGCAATCTCGGCTCACTGCAACCTCCACCTCCCGGGTTCAATCAGTTCTCCTGCCTCAGCCTCCCAAGTAGCTGGGACTGCAGGTGCATGCCACTATGCCCAGCTACTTTTTGTATTTTTAGTTGAGAGGGGGTTTCACCATGTTGGCCAGGCTGGTCTTGAACTCCTGACCTCATGATCCGCTTACCTCGGCCTCCCAAAGTGCTGGGATTACAGGTGTGATCCACCGTGCCTGGCCTCCCACACACTTTTATTTCTCCTTCTTCACTGGTACCTTCCCCTCAGCTTATCAACATCTCAAGTTTTTCCCAGGTTAAAAAACTCTTCCTTTGATTGTCAAAGCCAGTCTGTCTGTTCCCTGTCTTATTCAAATTTATCCAGTTGTCTCTACTTCCCGCTTCCCCATTTCTTTTCAATTCACTTAGCTCACCACTGCCCTGAAATCTGGTTTCTTCTGAAGTGTGTCCCTCCACCCCATCCCAAAATTATATGTGGAAGTCCTAATTTCCAACACCTCAAAATGTGACTATATTGGGAGATAGGGTCTTTTTTATTTTATTTTATTTTTTTGAGACAGAGACTCACTGCGTTGCCAGGGTGGAGTGCAGTGGCACAATCTCAGCTCACTGCAACGTCCGCCCCTGGGGTTCAAGCGATTCTCCTGCCTCAGCCTCAAGAGTAGCTGGGACTACAGGCGTGCGCCACCATGCCCAGCTAATTTTTGTATTTTTAGTAGAGACAGGGTTTCACCATGTTGGCCAGAATGGTCTTGATCTCTTGACCTTGTGATCTGCCCACGCTGGCCTCCCAAAGTGCTGGGATTACAGGCGTAAGCCACTGTGCCCCGCTGAGATAGGATCTTTAAAGAGGTAATTAAGTTAAAATGAGTTCACCAGGGTAGGCCCTAATCCAATATGACTGGCGTCTTCATAGGAAGCGATTAGGACACAGATACATGCACACATGGACAACTGTGTAAGGCCATGTGAAGACACTGAGAGAAGATGGTTACCTGCATGTCAAGGAGAGAGGCCTCAGAGGAAACCAACACTGCTGGTACCTTAATCTCTGATGTCTAGCCTCCAGAACTGCGAGAATATAAATTCCTGTTGTTTAAGCCACCCAGTCTGTGGTACTTTGTTATGGCAGCACTGACAAACGAATCCAGGCAGTTTGAAAGAGTTCTTACTAAGATCACCAATGACCTTCCAATTGTAAAAATCTAATGAACATATTTTCAGTCCTTCTTCTGCTGGAATTTTCTTCTGTATGTGACATGAAAGACCAATGTACTGGTGTCCCTGAAACTCTTTTGGGCTTCTTCATAACCTTTTATTTGTTTCCTTTCTTTTCCACGGGTTCTTCTTTCCTTCTCAGACATTGACGTTCTCCTGGATCCAGTGCTACACTACTGCTCTTAACATTCTTCTCTAGGATGATCTCATCCTTTCTTATGGTTTTAATATAGCGGACTCAGAAATTGGAAGGGAGGCTCTAAAATTAGTGTGTAAGGCAAAAATATTGCATGTAAATTTACCCTTGAAAATTCCTTAGAAAAGTACTTAGAATTAGACATAGTACAACAAAGTGGCTTACCTGTTAGCGACGTGAGGAACTGAGATGAAATGAGGGAAGAGACTCACATTTTCCATTGCAAACTCACTTTGGTGCACATGCTGAGTGGGGAAATTATTCTATTTAATTTGTTTTTCTCTCTTTCCATTTTGCCATCTGTGTTTGATTGAATTTGCACAGGTTAAATGTATGTGTGATGAATTACATTCTACTGGCATACTTGCTTATCCTAAACTTCTCTCTCAGACCTTCTTCTGAGCTTCAAACACATACAGTAACTTACACCTGAACGTCTCCCCTTGGAAATCTCAGACTTCATAAGCTCAAATTCAAAAAAGACGCCTTCATTTCTCCCTTAACTGGCCCTTTGTCCTGAATTCTCAGTGTGAGCATCCATGAATCAGTTAAGTCATCCATGATGTTTCCCTTTTCCTCCTCATCGAAAAAAAGAGATTGCAAATAGATCTGTGGGCCATCAAGTTTGGCTTCCATTGAAAGAATTTAAATTTGTTGCCACTATTTAAAAATGAGGATGTTTTGCATTTTTAAATGCCAAATTCTAGATTCTTTTGAAAAACTAGAGTATTTGGTAACATTGGACCCACACTCCAGTATACAGCCAAGGTCAGCCACAAGAGAGAAGCAGCAGCTATCTTTTATTTTTTTCTTTTTTTTTGAGATGGAGTTTTGCTTTGTCACCCAGGCTGCAGTGCAGTGGTGCGATCTCGGCTCACTGCAAACTCCACCTCCTGGGTTCAAGCGATTCTCCCACTTCAGCCTCCCAAGTTGCTGGGATTACAGATGTGCACCACCATACCTGGCTAATTTTTGTATGTTTTAGTAGAGATGGGGTTTCACCATGTTGACCAGTTGGTCTCAAACCCCGGACCTCAAGTGGTCCACCTGCCTTAGCCTTCCAAAGTGCTAGGATTAAAGGCGTGAGCCACCACACCCAGCTGCAGCTGTCTTCTTTAGGTGGGGTATGCCCTGTACATCTGTCACTACTTACAGTCTTTTCTTGTGTCTCTGCACTTGTTTATGTTACCTGACTGGTAACATAAAGAAATGAATTGGGTATGCTCGACTGTAATGTGCTATGTCCGGTCAATAATGGAATGTACTATGTACGTTAATGGAATCATCGGATTAGTTGGTATTCCGATGGGTGGAACCAGTGCTTTGGAAGTTTGAGTGATATGTGTTACAGTTGTTTCGTTTAAGGGAATGTTCTTGCTTGTAAGCAATTTAGAACTCCCAATATACTTTCATATTTATCTTCTCCTTTCAGTCCTTACTGATATCCTGCCCCATCTCCATCACTGCTTTCTTGGGCTACTGAAATAGCCTCCAAACTGGTCCTTCTTCCAATTCATCTGCAGCAAAACCCATTTAAAATACATATCTGATCATGCCACAATGCCACATACTTGCTTGGGAGCCTTCAGTATCTCTCTTCCTACAATGGTGTTTTTCAAAGTATGGTCTAAGGACTTTCTTTTTCTTTTTTTTTGAGACAGAGTCTCCCTCTGTCACCCAGGCTGGAGTTCAGTGGCGCCATCTCGGCTCACTGCAAGCTCCGCCTCCTGGGTTCACGCCATTCTCCTGCCTCAGCCTCCCTAGTAGCTGGGACTACAGGTGCCCGCCACCACACCTGGCTAATTTTTTTTTGTATTTTTAGTAGAGATGGGGTTTCCTCTTGTTAGCCAGGATGGTCTCGATCTCCTGACCTTGCGATCTGCCAGTCTCGGCCTCCCAAAGTGCTGGGATTACAGGTGTGAGCCACCGTGCCCGGCCAATCTAAGGACTTTCTATATTGCGATTACCTATGGTGCTTGGACAAATGCAGATTACTGTGTGCAACCCAGACCTACTGAACTAGAAGCTCTGGGATTAGGGCCTCAGATTCTGTACTTTTAGTAACTTTACAGGGAATACTAATATACTCTAAATTTTGAGACCTACTGATCTACTGAGTAAAGCCCTAGCTTCTTAATATGCATTGATGAGTTCCTGAGAATTCCCTTTTAAATTTAAGCCATAATTTAAACATATTAAATTTTGTCTTATAAAGAAAACATGTGATGTGTTACTCGATAAATAATCCCTTAAAAATGTAGTTCTTTTAAAATTTTTTAGAAAGTGTGGGTGACATGATCTTAATATAGGACAGACTCTAATATCAACAGCTGATAATTCACAGCAGTGGAAGAAGGGTACATTGAGAAGGTCAAAATCCAAATAAATCTTTCAACTCATACTTGTAGAAATCTTAGAGGGCTTCCCCTGGACAAGAGCACACAGCTCCAATATACCCAGTGGTCATGAGAAAAATCAACAAACTGCCAAATATTAAAAAGAAAGGACAGAGGGTCAACCTTTACAGATGACTGGCACCATGAAGTGTAAGATGCAGAGGCAAATTTAGATCCCATTCCAGGACAAGGCACAGGGAGGGAAGAAATAAAAGTCAATTGCCAATGGAAGAAACCACATGGAATTAAAAGAATCCCCAACTGTTGGTACCCTTTTCTCCTGATCATGGCTACTTACAGGTACCATAGTTCTAGGCACAGTCATATCACAATGGAAACCTGAAGATGCCACTTGCTTTGCTCTTGGTAGTGATCTATTGAAAATGAACCCGGGAGGTGGAGGTTGCGGTGAGCGAAGAACGTGCCAGTGCACTCCAGCCTGGGCAATAAGAGCGAAACTCAGTCTCAAAAAAAAAAACAAACAAAAAACCAAAAACCAAAACCACAACAACAACAACAACAAAAAAACAACTGAGAACAAATCCTTTAGCGTTCTCAAATACACCCACTTAAGAACTGAGGTGTTAGATTATGTTTTTTTCCCCCAGTTTACAAGTAACTAAGTAATATCAGACAGGATAAAATATCTGGCTACACTGAGGACAAATGATAGCCATCACTTCCTCCTGTTCCAACAGACAAATAACTCTGTTGAAAAAAATTACCTTAATTTGACAAGAGGTATTTCTTCCAGAGCTATGCTGATTTATTACTTGATAACTTTTCCACTTCTGTTTGCAAATCCATTACAAAACATATTTTCCCCACTCTTGTTCTGCCTTTCAGAAACTTTTGAACCAGTCAACATCATTGTTTATACTCAAAAGATACAGTTTTTTTTTTTTTTTTAATCTGTTAGTCTCCTCTTGTAAACAGTGTTGGGTGACTCATTTAATCAGCTTTGCAGGTACATACTATGTACAGCTAAATGTAAACATAATCCCATACATTACTGCAAATGAGGACACCACCACCATGTTGGCAATGGCACTTTGGCTAGGTGGCTATGAGGAGGAGACTGTCAAAATTTTGTTCAGTATCACAGACTGATTGTGTTAGTCCATTCTTGGGTTGCTGCAAATAAATACCTGAGACTGGGTAATTTATAAAGAAGCTTAATTGGCTCATGGTTCTGCAGGCTGTACAGGAAGCATGATTCTGGCATCTGCTTGGCTTCTGGGCAGGCTTTAGGAAGCTTGTAATTGTGGTGGAAGGTGAAGCAGGAGGAGGCACTTCACATGGCCAGGAGTAGGAGGAAGGGAGAGAGGCGGGAGATGCTACGTGCATTTTTTTTTTTTTTCTTGAGCCAGGGTCTTGCTCTGTTGACCAGGCTGGAATGGAAGTGGTGCAATCTTGGTTCACTGCAGCCTTGACATGTGGGCTCAAGTGATCCTCTCACCTCAGCCTCCAGAGTAGCTGGGACCACAGTCTTGCACCACAACGTCTGGCTATTTTTTTGTATTTTTGGTAGAGATGAGGTTTTGCCATGTTGCCCAGGCTGGTCTTGAACCCCTGGACTCAGGCAATCCACCTGCTGCTGCCTCCAAAAATGCCGGGATTACAGGCTTGTGCCACCATGCCCGGCTGCTACACACTTTTAAACAACCAGATCTCATGATAACTCACTCAGTATCATCAGAACAGCACCAAGGGGATGGTGCTAAACCATTCATGAGAATTTGTCCCCATGATCTAATCATCTCCCACCATGCCCCATCTCCAACACTGGGAATTACAATTGAACATGAGATTTAAGTGGGGACAAAGTCCCAAACCCTATCGCTGATAACCTCTGAACATAGGTTGTATACAGAGCCTCTAACAGTCTAGATTTACATTGATCTTTTCCTTGCAAATTTTTATAAGTTCAAGTTAATCATTAATGCACAGAATATACAAAAGGCGAATTCATGTTCTCTAGAGAAACAGAGCCAACAGAATCTCTCTATTTTTTTCCATATCTAAATACATTTTAAGATTTTTTTTTCTATTTTAAATAATTGGTTCATGCAATTGTGGGGATTGGGAAGTTTGAAGTCTGTATTATAGTCCAGCAGGCTGGAAATGCAGTTAGGAGCTGATGTAGCAGTTTTGAGTCTGAAATCTGGAGGGAGGGCCAGCAAGCTGGAAACTCAAGCAGGGTTTCTGTGTTGTAGTCTTGAGGCAGAATTCTTTCTACTTTGGGAAAGCTCAGTCTTTATCCTTAAGGTCTTCAACTGATTGGATGAGGCCTACGTTATAGTGGTAAACTGCTTTTATAAATGTTAATCATGTCTAAAAAGTACCTTCACAGCAACATCTACATTAGTGTTTGACCAACAGTTGGGTACTGTTGGTACCCAACTGCTGGCCTAGCCACGGTAACACTTCACAAGAGGGAATGTCAAACTATTTAAAACAAATCACTGGACTCATGAATATGATGCTCATTTACACCACCTACAGATGAGGAGACCAGATATACAGAATTATTGACTTGTGTAGGGAGGGGAGTGGGCAGGTATCCTATACTAGTTCTACTTTAAGGTTGACAGGGTCTTGTGTGAAGACAAGTTAGAGATGTTTATATAGCATTGGAGTTTTTTTTTTTTTTCTGAGATGGAGTTTCGCTCTTGTCGCCCAGGATGGAGTGCAGTGGTACGATCTCGGTTCACTGCAACCTCTACCTCCTAGGTTCAAATGATTCTCCTGCCTCAGCCTCCCAAGTAGCTGGGATTTCAAGTGCCTGCCACCACCCCTGGCTAATTTTTTTTTTTTAGATGGAGTCTCATTCTGTCGCCTAGGCCAGAGTGCAGTGGTGTGGTCTCGGCTCACTGCAAGCTCCGCCTCCCGGGTTCACACCATTCTCCTGCCTCAGCCTCCCGAGCAGCTGGGACTACAGGCGCCCGCGACCACGCCCGGCTAATTTTTTTGTATTTTTGTAGAGACAAGGTTTCACTGTGTTAGCCAGGATAGTCTTTATCTCCTGACCTCATGATCCACCCGCCTCGGCCTCCCAAAGTGCTGGGATTACATGTGTGAGACTCTGTGCCGGGCCCCGGCTAATTTTTTGTATTTTTAGTAGAGATGGGGTTTTGCCATGTTGGACAGGCTGGTCTCGAACTCCTGACTTCAGGTGATCTGCCTGCCTCGGCCTCCCAAAGTGCTGGGATCACAGGCATGAGCCACTGCGCCCGGCCTGGAAAGTACCTTACGAAGCTGATGAAGTTGCTTTGCTCTAATTAGAAATCTAGGAGGCCAAAAAAAAAAAAAAAAAAAAATTATAGGCAGCAAGTTCTTGTTTTCAGTTAATCACTGATGTGCCTGACCAATGGATGTCACTCAGAATTTCTCAAACAGTCCTAAAAGCAAGTCTGAAATGAAAAAAATGCCCCTTAAGGCAAAATAAACGTGTATATATATATATATGGCACCCAAATTCACTGAGCTGTAGATGAGTAGGTGTTGAAGTTTTCAAACACGGCTCTAAGATTTTTTTGACACCCCTCCATTCAGTCTATGTCCTCTTCTCCTGAGTCTGGCCTTTGTGACTGCTTGACCCATAGAAGATGGTAGAAGTAACACTGTGCCATTTCTGGGCCTAGGCCTTAAGAAATTGGCAGTTTTCACTTTCTGCCTCTTAGGATGCTTACTTTTGGAACCCAGTCACCATGCTGTGAGGAAGTCCAAGCTGCTTAATGAAAAGGAACCTACAGCCAGTGTCAGTGTCAGTGTCAGTTGTGTGAGTAATCCATCTTGGACAGGCATATGCTAGCCCCAGTTGAGCTACTCCAGCCAATCACAGATAAGGGCTCCTCACTGAGCCCTGCCCAAATTAGATTTGTAATGCAAATAAATAATTGCTTTTTAAATTTTTGAGACAGGGTCTCATTGTGTTGCAGAGTCTGGAATGCAGTTGTGTGCTTATGGCTCACTGCAGCCTCAACCTTCTGGGCTCAAGTGATCCTCCCCACCTCAGCCTCCCGAGTAGCTGGGACTACAGATATGAAACACCAAAACCAGCTAATTTTTTATTTTTTGTAGGGGGGGGGTCTCACTGTGTTGCCCAGTCTGCTTTTGAATTCCTGGGCTCAAGCAATCCTCTCACCTTGGCCTCCCAAAGTGCTGGGATTACAGGTGTGAGCCAATGTCCAACCTTTTGGCTTCTCTGGGCCACACTGGAAGAACTGTCTTGGGCCACACATAAAATATGTCTAATACATAAAATAGTCTAACAATAGTTAATGAGCAAAAAAAAAAAAAAAAAAAAAAAGCAAAAAAACTCATAATGTTTTAAGAAACTATGAATTTATGTTGGGTTGCATTCAAAGCCATCCTGGGCCACAGGTTGGACAGCTTCTTTTATTTATTTGTATTTATTTATTTATTTGAGACGGAGTTTCACTCTTGTCACCTAGGCTGGAGTGCAATGGTGTGATCTCGACTCACTGCAACTTCCACCTCCCGGGTTCAAGTGATTCTCCTGCCTCAGCCTCCCAAGTAGCTGGGATTATAGGCAGGCACCACCATGCCTGGCTAATTTTTGTATTTTTAGTAGACACAGGGTTTCACCATGTTGGCCAGGCTAGTCTCGAACTCCTGACCTCAGGTGATCCATCCCCCTCAGCCTCCCAAAGTGCTAGGATTATAGGTATGAGCCACCGCGCCCTGCCACAAACTTGTTTTAAACCATCAGGTTTAAGGGTGTTTCTTAATGCAGCAATAGAAACTAGACCAGAAGTGGCTTGACTGGGCTCTGGGCTGTGCCTGTGCAGGGTAAAAGGTTGATAGAGTGGATAGGCAAGGGACAGAGCTGGACAAGATTTCATTCTACGTGGAGAAGAACTGAATCCTATATTGTTGGGCTAAAATAAAGAGATATGGACTTAAAGAAGACAAGTTATTCAGGCTGGGTGTGGTGGCTCACACCTGTAACAATCCCAGCACTTTGGTTGGCCGAGGCGGGTGGATCACCTGAGGTCGGGAGTTGGAAACCGGCTTGGCCAACATGGCAAAACTCTACTAAAAATACAAAAAATTAGCCAGGCGTGGTGGCAGGCGCCTGTAATCCCAGCTACTTGGGAGGCTGAGGCAGAAGAATTGCTTGAACCCAGGGCAGGGAAGTTGCAGTGAGCTGAGATCGCTTCGTTGCACTCCAGCTTGGCAACACAGCGAGACTCTGTCTTAAAAAGAAAAAAAAGAAGACGACGAGTTAGTCATTGTTCATAGGAGAAGGTTAGGCAGGAAAATGTAGAAATCACATCAGTTTGAGCTATAGGTCAGTATCCAGACATTCAAGTTAGAAGTAGAAACACAATTCAGGCCAGGAGAATAGATTTTAAAATCCAGTATGGCAAATAGGGTAGTCTACATGGACACATGAGGATTCATGATCTGGGAGATCAGGCAACAGGAATCAGGGAGTTAGGTCAAGTCTGAATGCAGGAAGAGGTAAGACCAGCCCCAAGAACCCTTTGTATTAGTTACAGTGGGGATGGGGACAGAAAGAGTGAAGATCTTAGATAAGAATCAAATTATTCCAAGAAAGGAGCTCCATGGTCTTTCAATGGGCCTAGAATTGAGATTAGTATTTAGTTCAAAGATGAGGGTGGGGGTAGTGGTAGAATCAATGACCAAGTATGGTGTGAACTAATAGGTACTTACCATTAGTTAACATAACTAGTGAATAAAGATCCTTTAAGCATATTTGAGCATATTAAAATGAACACTGGGATCTCAAAAAATTTAAAATTTATGCTTAGGTTTGTCTTTTTTTTTTTTTTTCCTCAAAGTAAGCTGATGAGTATTTTTAAAAAGAAAATTGTAGGCCGGGTGCGGTGGCTCACGCCTGTAATCCCAGCACTTTGGGAGGCCAAGGCGCACGAGGCTGAGTTCCAGACCAGCCTGACGGATATGGTGAAACTCTGTTTCTACTAAAACTACAAAAACTAGCCAGGCGTGGTGGCGCATGCCTGTAGTCCCACCTACTCAAGAGGCTGAGGCAGAAGAATCGCTTGAACCTGGGAGGCAGAGGTTGCAGTGAGCTGAGATGAGCCATTGTAACTCCAGCCTGGGTGACAGAGTGAGACTCTATCTCAAAAAAAAAAAAAAAAAAAAAAAAAAAAAAAAATAAAATAAAATAAATGAATAAATAAATAAATAAATAAAATAAAAAAGGCAAATTGTAGCTGGAAAGGTAGTGGGGAAGTGGTGGTTGGAGAATTGGGAAGGGTTAATGGGTACGAAAAAAATAGAATAAGACCTAGTATTCGCTAGCACAGCAGGGTGACTACTGTAAAAAGTAATTTATTAATTTATTAATTAATTATTATTATTATTTTTGAGGTGGAGTCTTGCTCTGTCACCCAGGCTGGAGTGCAGTGGCACCATTTCAGCTCACTGCAATCTCCACCCATCGGGTTCACGCCATTCTCCTGCCTCAGCCTCCCAAGTAGCTGGGACTACAGGCGCCTGCCACCACGCTCGGCTAATTTTTTGTATTTTAGTAGAGATGCAGTTTCCCCGTGTTAGCCAGGATGGTCTTGATCTCCTGAACTCGTGATCCGCCTGCCTTGGCCTCCCAAAGTGCTGGGATTACAGGCGTAAGCCACGGCGCCTGGCCAAAAATAATTATTGTACATTTAGAAAGAACTAAGAGTGTAATTGGGTTGTAAAGGATAAATGCTTAACGTGATGTATTGGGTGAAACCCTGCCCCCCAATATTTATCATGGGTTCTTTTCTATTTCCTAGGCAGGTTCCATGATGCTCCCTGAGCCGTAAAACCAGCAAGTTTTTATTAGCAATTTTCAAAAGGGGAGGGAGTGCATGAATAGGGTATGGGTCACAGAGATCACATACTTCACAAGGTAATAAAATATCACAGGACCAGGCACGGTGGTTCACGCCTGTAATCCCAGCACTTTGGGAGGCCGAGGCAGGCGGTTCAGTAGGTCCAGAGATCGAGACCATCCTGGCTAACATGGTGAAACCCTGTTTCTACTAAAAATAGAAAAAAATTAGCTGGGCACGGTGGTGGGTGCCTATAGTCCCAGCTACTCGGGAGGCTGAGGCAGGAAAATGGTGGGAACCTGGGAGGCGGAGCTTGCAGTGAGCCAAGATCGTGCCACTGCACTCCAGCCTGGGCAACAGAGCGAGACTCCATCTCAAAAAAAAATAAAAATAAAAAAAAATTACAAAGCAAGTGGAGGCAGGGTGAGATCACAGGACCACAGGATGGGGCGAAATTAAAATTGCTAATGAAGTTTCAGCACGCATTGTCATTGATAACATCTTATCAGGAGACAGGGTTTGAGAGCAGACAACCTGTCTGACCAAAATTTATTAGGTGGGAATTTCCTCATCCTAATAAGCCTGGGAACGCTAGAGGAGACCAGGGCTTATTTCATCCCTTCGGCTTCGACCGTAAAAGGCGGCCACCTTAAGGGGGCCGTCTATAGACCTACCCTCAGGGTACATTGTCTTTCTCAGGGATGTTCCTTGCTGAGAAAAAGAATTCAGCAATATTTCTCCTATTTGCATTTGAAAGAAGAGAATTATGGTTCTGCTCCATCTGGCTCACCGGCAGTTAGTTCAAGGTTACCTCCCTTGTTCCCTGAACATCGCTGTTATCCTGTTCTTTCTTCAAGATGCCCAGATTTCATATTGTTCAAACACACATGCTCTACAATTTGTGCAGTTAACGCAATCATCACAGGGTCTTGAGGCGACATATATCCTCCTCGGCTAACAAAGATGACGGGATTAAGAGATTAAAGACAGGCATAGGAAATCACGAGGGTATTGACTGGGGAAGTGGTAAGTGTCCATAAAATCTTCACAATTTATGTTCAGAGACTGCAGTAAAGACAGGCGTTAAGACATTATAAAAGTATTAATTTTGGGGAACTAATAAATGTCCATGAAATCTTCAAAATTTATGTTCTTCTGCCATGGCTTCAGCTGGTCCCTTGGTTCAGGGTCCCTGACTTCCCACAACAGTGATGGATACCCTATTTACCCTGGTGTAATTGCATGCCTGTATCAAAGTATCTCATGTAATCCATAAATATATACACCTACTATGTACCCACAAAAATGAAAAGCAAATTGTATACTAGAAGCTCCTAAAGAGGTAATTGGTCATTAATGAAAGCACTAGATAAAGCACTTTGTGTTTGCATAGGCATAACTGAGTATCTGCTGATTGTTCAAGACCTTTAGAGTTGATCTTATTAGATTCTGTCATTCCCCTGCTTAAGGTTTTTTCCATTCTGGTTTTATTCTAAAAGTAACTTAGTATACAGCTAAATTCTCAAGATGGGATGAACCGTATCCTCTTTGCTCACCTTTTCAATCTCGTTTTCCTACCACTCTTCCCCTGGCTCACTAGGTTCCAGACATGTTGCCCTTCTTTCAGGTATGTGGAAGTGTTAGACTTCCTCCTAAGTCAGGGTCATTGCACAGGCTCCTCCCTGACTGGAAGGCATTTCAGTTTACTTTTTCCCTGGATGGCTTCTGTTCATCTTTTAGGCCTGTTTAAATGTTACACCCTTAGACATCTCTAAACTCACTTGTGCCCCCTTTGTAATTATCTCCTAGTAACTTTTCTTCATTGCTTTTCATGTAACTGTAACTGTGTACTTGCGCTTCAGTTGTTCAGTGGGTTGCCCCTCCCATTACAATACGACCTCTACCAGATGTGAGGACATAATGGATTTTTTCAAGACTGAAGCTCGGGAACAGGAAAATGAGTTAAAATCCAATAAAGCGAGAGAAGGCAGAAGAGGCAAATTGAGATAATTAAAAATACCTTTCAAAGAAATGCAGTCTCACAACCTTTTGGGGGAGGCAAATTGCTTTATTACATCTAAATGGTCCCAGATGATAAGATTGTAAAATAATAAGTATTTTCTTTATGAGTGATCAAGAAACCCTAGAATGTGCAGAAGTTGGAGCTCTCATACATTGCTGGTGGGAATGCAAAATGGTGTAGCCACTTTGGAAAAGTTTGGTAGTTTCTCAAAAAGCTAAACAGCATAACTCAGTAATTCCAATCCTAGGTATGTAAGAGAAATGAAAACATTTGCACACAAAAGTTGTACATGAAAGAGTATAGCTGCATTCATAATAGCAAAAACAAAAAAATCCCTAAATGTCTACCAAATAAATAAAATGTGGTATATCCATACAAAGGAATAATGTTCAACTATAAAAAGGAATGAAGTATATGTTATACTGTGGATGAGTCCTGAAGACATGCTAAATGAAAGAGCCAGACAAAAGGCCTAAGTGATTAATTCATTTATATGAACTGTGCATGATAGGGACATCTAGACAGAAAGCAGATTAGTGGTTGCCTAGTGCTGGGGAAGTAGGTGTGAGGGTGAGCACTAATAGGCATAGGGTTTTTGGGGGGGGATAAAATGTTCTAAATTTAAACTGTGGTGATGGTTGCACAATTCTGAATATACAGTTTGAGCATTCCTAATCTGAAAATTTGAAATCCAAAGTGCTCCTAAATCTGAAACTTTTTGAGCACTGACATGACACTCAAGGGAAATGCTCACTACAGCATTTGATTTTTGGATGAGGAATGTTCAACTGGTAATGCAAGTATCTCCAAATCTGAAATTCTAAACACTTCTGATCCCAAGCATTTCGGATCAGGGATACTCAACCTGTCTTAAAAAGTCATTGACTTGTACACTCCAAATGGGTGAACTTTTTATGTGAATTGTATCTCAATAAAAATGTTTAAAAAGATGGTAAGGTGTGGTGGCTCAAGCCTGTAATCCTAGCACTATGGGAGGCCAAGGCGGGCAGATCACCTGAGGTCAGGAGTTCGAGACCAGCCTGGCCAACATGGTGAAACCCTGTCTCTACTAAAAATACAAAAATTAGCCAGGCATGGTGGCAGGCATCTGTAATCCCAGCTATTTGGGAGGCTGAGGCAGGGGAATCGCTTGAACCCAGGAGGCGGAGGTGCAGTGAGCTGAGATTGTGCCATTGCACTCCAGCCTGTGCGACAAGAGCAAGACTTTGTCTCAGAAAAAAACAAAAAGAAAACGAAACAAAGTTACAGATGACTCTTGTTACCTATGGTCAAGTCCTTGGAGCCAATGAATTAGTGAATGCTGAATCACTGCTTCCAGGAAAAATACAGAGGTTCCTGGGAACCTCTCATCACTGATTTCCATCCATCAATCAACATTGTTTTTATGTTGTTTCTGTTTAAAGACATATTTTATATTAATATATTGAAATTGAATGGCCAATAGTACTATAACTCCTGCCTGAATAAAGCTATCTGGAACACATATTTTTTCTGGAAGCTCTTCCTGTACTCAGAATACCAGATAGCACTTTATTACTAAGCTTGGGGGTCATTTTAAACAGTAAAACCACCAACAAAAAGCACAAAAACGTGAAATATGTGGCACTAAATACTGTTAAAAGGACACTCATTTGTAGTGAGAGTTGAAACAATGGTGTTACCTTGTTCGACCTCAGCTGGGAACATGTAGGTCGGGCACTCAAATATTTGGATGCTCTGTGCATACTGTGAATCACTATGGAAGTGCCGTATTATGGGGTTAGAAATGCATTTTAGCAAACAGGTGAATTCAAAAAAGGAATCTGTGAAACATGAGGATAAAGTATATGATAAAAACCATTTCTACCAATTTTTTTTTTTTTTTAAGTTCTGAATTTCAAGGTCTAAACTTCAACTTCTTCATACAGCCGGATAGATAAAATACAGTATTTGAGATACATGCTTCAGGACTGGGTAAAAGGAAAAGTCTGTTTTAGAGACTTTAATCCTTAGTTTTATTCCTTCAGTATTTCTACATAACCATGTTTCAGGCTGATTCCTGAGTCAAGGGACAGTTCAAAGGTTAAAGTGTTGTTTACATTTCATCAGCAAAAGTCTATTTTGAATTTTTGATCACAAATGCAGGACCTATCCTCCCCAAAGAGAGTCCTCTGCCACAACAGGGTTTAATTAAAAGGCACTTTAATTTTCAGATACTTACATCTGATATGTAAATATACTTGTATCTGAACTCTCTATATAAGTATATATCTGGAATAAGTTGCTCATATCTGGAATCTGTACTCTTACTTCCCATGTATTTGTAGATGTTTTCATATACTAGCTACTCTGCCAATTTTAACGTCTAAAGTTTTGCAGTATTTGCTTTCAAAATTTTTTTTATTAATTTTACTTTAAGAATGGCTTTCAAGCCTCAACTCCTCTTAAAACAGACATCAGTTCTTGCTCATAGTTCCTTGTAAGAGGCTTTTGCCAAATTCAGAAATTTAGAGATAATTTAACTGTGTTAGGTTATAAGTAACACAATTTTGGCAGGGGGAGCAGTCATAAATATCAAATGACTATTACACATCGTGTTTGTGAATATGAATAAGCTTAATCAAATGTCTGATTTTGGCTACAAAACCGTACTTTTTGGATCAGTATTTATACCCTTTTATTGGTAGTCAGCAGTTTTGTTTCTTTAAAAAGATGTTCTTTGATTGGTGACAAACAATTGGAATTGGCTGATTAACTTGAACTTCCCAATTAAAACAGTGGGGTTTTGGTAGAGACTCTTATTCATCAGCTTGAGAACTTGGAAGCACTAAGATACTGTGGGGCTCTTCAGCCTCTTTAATCTCTCATAATAACTTGAATACAATAGACTTTTTAGGCCTCTCTTCACTTAAAAAAAAAAAAAAACTCAATGCCAGATATTCATTCAACTAGCTCTTCCTGCCTAGAAACCAGTCCAATTAGTTCTCTATGCTAATCACAGAAGTTTTGAAGTTTCATTCTTCAGTCCCACTATTGTTTTGTATGTGGTGGCAAC
The DNA here is from genome assembly GCF_009764315.1 of Trachypithecus francoisi. Classification (NCBI taxonomy): domain Eukaryota; kingdom Metazoa; phylum Chordata; class Mammalia; order Primates; family Cercopithecidae; genus Trachypithecus; species Trachypithecus francoisi. The sequence goes on from NW_022681457.1 coordinate 48,790,492, forward strand.
TCCTCTCTTGCTGTTTTTTCCACTGTCTGTAACTGGCTTATTCTTCCTCTTGTTCTGAACTAGTAATAACCAGTGGGGATTGGTGGCACATTTAAGCAGGGCCTTGTACTATCAAAACGATGGTCCTCTCCATTGCTATAGGTGATCAAAAGTGGACCACAGTCTGCCAGGATTTCTTGGCTTTAAAAATATATTTCTTAATTTTCAGAATTATATAACACAAACCGCTAGTAAAGATCTCTATTAAAAATAAATACTTTATAGGCCAGGCTCGGTGGCTCATGCCTGTAATCCCAGCACTTTGGGAGCCCAGGTGGGAGGATCACCTGAGGTCAGGAGTTCAAGACCAGCCTGATCAACATAGAGAAACCCCGTCTCTACTAAAAATACAAAATTAGCTGGGCGTGGTGGTGCATGCCTGTAATCCCAGCTACTCGCAAAGCTAAGGCAGAAGAATCACTTGAACCCGGGAGGCGGAGGTTGCGGCCAGCTGAGATCATGCCATTGCACTCCAGCCTGGGCAACAAGAACAAAACTCCGTCTCAATACATACATACTTTACAAACATTCTCTGAGAGAGCTGCCTTTATAGATTTCCAACTATCTTTCATTAAAAAAAATTTAATTCAAAATCAACAGTTAGGGAAGTTTCTAGATTATTAAGAATTTATCCTGAGGTAAAGCCGACAGAATAGAATATCAGACCAATTTGATACATCTTATGAAGAAGTCACTTTGAACCAGACAGAAGGTTAAGCAAAGAAAAATAATAATATAAAAATTCTATATCATTAAGAGATATTCCTTAAATAACATACCAATGAAAATGTGTTCATAAATGAAAAAACTTTGAAAAATAAAATCAGACAAATATAAAGCACTATTACCAACAATAAGATGTTTTAAGTTTTAAATATTACAGCCATTTTTATATTTTGGCTTAAAAAAGGGCTTATATAAAAAAATGCATTGAAAAACATAATTTTTACACATGAAAGAACAAACCAGAAGAATTCCAAATTCAGATAGATTTTTAAAACTTTTTATTTATATTTTGGTCTTACAAATGATCACTTTTAAATGGACTTTTCTGTAAGAATGTAAAACTCAAAAATTTGCCAAGTATGTATCTGATCCACACAAATCCTTAGGAAGGTTTTCTGTGTAGTCTTCATTAACGCAAATCTTTGTGAATGTTTCACCCTTACTGTAGGATCTTGAATATGTTTTACAATAATGAAGTTACAAAGTTTTTATGCAGTGCATTCATTATAAACTATAAATAACATTTGTATTAAAAAGAAAGCTGCATAATACAAAAATAGGAGAGACTCTGAGGAGCAGGCAATCTGTTGAGGCTCAGTATATCTTATTTGCTTTGTAGTCTGCTGTCATTTCTTTCAAAGAGCACATAGCACATGAGGCATAGTAATCATCTGTCTTGTTAACCTCTCTAATTTAAAAATCTGTTGTTCGTAAAACTGGACCAATTATCACAAACTATCATTTGCATAATTAACCACAAGTCTGTTACAAAGCATTTTGTTAGTGGTATCAACAAATGCAGGAGGATGGAAATTTATAAAAAATGGGTTTTGTTAAGCTTGCCAACTCCTTAGATATCATGGACTATACTGCCATTTCACGATTTAATTAGATGTTTAATGCCTCAAGTAAAAGACTGATCAATGGAAGCAAGCAAAACTAAAGTATTTTGTAGGTGCTGTAATATTTCATTTGATAAGGTAACAAAAGGATAGGACAAAATTTAAGCAAGATTTATATGCGTTCCAACTTTTCACTCAGGAATTCTTCTACACTGTCTGTGTTCCATTTGAGAATGCTTAGTTCTTCAGCAATGTTCCCATTGTCATCCAAAAGCTTTAATACAGGGTCTGAACCACGGACATACTAAAAAAAGAGGGACATCATAATTACTTTCTGTTCAGAAAGAGCCTTCGCAGCCTCAACTAAGACAAAGCAATTCAATTCAGTTTAAATTAAGTAATTAAAAAAAAGCTTTTAGACATGACAATAAACAAGTCTTAAAGGAAATCTTTAAGGAGAAGAGTTTTACAGGATTTCGGAAAAAAAGGAGAATTTAAAAAATCATTAATTAATTCATTCATTCATGAGAAAGGGTCTTGCTCTGTCGCCCAGGCTGCAGTGTGGCACAATCTCAGCTCACTGCAACCTCCAGAGACCTCCTGATTTCAAGCGATCCTCCCACCTCAGCCTCCCTAGGACTACAGGCACGTGAAATTATTTTACTTTTAAAGAGAAAAATGTATATTAGTAGCAAGACAGTTTATTTGGGATTTGAGCTTATTATTGAAACTAACAAATATGTAATGCCCCCATGATACTCTCAAATGAATTTAAAACTGGATGGAGGCAGACAAGTTCAAAATAATTGAGAAAATGATGGTATAAGAGCAATGTTTTAAAGTAGGCTGTGCATATAAATTTTCAGACACAGAAGCAATCACACACTGGATCATACATTTTCCTTGGCGTAACAAATCTAATGATTTTAGTCGTAATCAGTTTAGAATTAGGCTGGGTTCCCGAAACTTCAAATCCATTAGTTGGGTCCGATATTTCTCCAGAGAGCTCTGAGAAATTCTAATTCTGGGTAAATGTGACAACAGCCATTCATTAAGAGATCAAATAATTCAATTTTAAATTAAGTAGCATGGGATAACTAAAAATGTAGTTATGTAGTTCAGCAGTGATGACAGAGTTCTTAGAACTTCTTTCCAGAAATATGCTTCAGTTTATCTAGGGTATTCTGGGGTTGTGAACTCCAAAGATGGAGACTAGCTCTGATGTGATTATAACACTTGGTATATTCCCAACCCACTTGTGGAGTTTAGAAAAACAGGCCATCCAGGCTAATGAATCAATATAACATTACTACTTAAATATTTTGGTCAGGTTTTTTTTTTTTCTGAGACAGAGTTTCGCTCTTTGCCCACGCTGGAGTGCAATGGCGCCATCTCAGCTCACTGCCACCTCTGCCTCCTGGGTTCAAGCAATTCTCCTGCCTCTGCCTCCCGAGTAGCTGGGATTACAGGCCCCTGCCACCACAACCAGCTAATTTTTGTATTTTTAGTAGAGATGGGGTTTCACCACGTTGGCCAGCTTGGCCTCAAACTCCTGACCTCAGGTTATCTGCCCACCTTGGCCTCCCAAAGTGCTGGGATTACATAGGTGTGAGCCACTGCACCCGGCTGGTCATTACTTCTTAAGTTAAAGATTTTTTTTCTTTTTTGCTTGGATTTGAGATCCCAATATTAAAAAACTTATGCCGGGCGCGGTGGCTCACGCCTGTAATCCCAGCCCTTTGGGAGGCCAAGCCGGGCGGATCATAAGGTCAGGAGATCGAGACCATCCTGGCTAACACAGTGAAACCCCGTCTCTACTAAAAATACAAAAAAGTAGCTGGGCGTGGTGGCGGGCATCTGTAGTCCCAGCTGCTTGGGAGGCTGAGGCAGGAGAATGGTGTGAACCCAGGAGGTGGAGCTTGCAGTGAGCAGAGATCATGCCACTGCATTCCAGCCTGGGTGACAGAGCGAGACTCCGTCTCAAAAAACAAACAAACAAAAAACTTACTATAATCCCAAAAGGAAATAAGAAATTAGATATAGTTGTAAAAATCCTCAACAAAATATTAGCAGTCAAATCCAGCAATGTGTATAATGAATTATATGTCACTATCAGTTGCAAAACACCTATCTGATAAAAAACTTGTATTCAAAATATACAAAGAACTCTTAAAGTTCAGCTTACCAAAAAACAAAAAACAAAAAACCTCAAGTAAAAAGTAGGCAAAAAAACACAGACAGACAAACAGGACCACTCAAACTTAAAAACTGCAGTGCATCAAATGAAACAATGAACAGAATGAAAAGACAACCCAGAGAAGGGGAGAAAATATTTGCAAATCATATATATCTGATAAAGGTTTAATATCCAGAATAGACGGAACCTCCACAACTTAACAACAACTACCAAAACCCAATTATAAAATGGGCAAAGGACTTGAATAAACAATGTTCCAAAGAAGATAAACGAATGGTCAACAAAATGTTCAACACCATTTATTTTAAGAAAAATGCAAATCAAAGCCACGAGATAGTACGTCATACCTATTAGGATGGCTACTATCAAAAAGCAGAAAATAACAAGTGTTGACAAGGACACAGAGATATTGGAACACTTGTGCCCTGTTGGTGGGACTGTAAAATGGTGAAGTCATTATAGAAAACAGCATAGAGGTTCCTCAAAAAATTAAAAACAGAATTACCATATGATCCTGCAATTCCGCTTCTTGGAATATAGACTCAAAAGAACTAAGAAAAGGGCCTTGAAGAGGTATTTGCACACCCAAATGTCATAAAAGCATTATTTACAATAGCCAAGGGATAGAAGCAACTCAAATGTCCACTGATGGATGCATGGATAAAGAAAATGTGAGCTGGGCACAGTGGCTCACGCCTGTAAATCCCCGTTCTTTGGGAGGCTGAGGCAGGAGGATCGCCTAAGCCCAGGAATACAAGACCAGCTTAGGCAACATAGCAAGACCCCATCACTATAAAAAATAAAAAAAAATTTAGCTGGTCATGTTGGTGTGTACCTGTGGTCCCAGCATCTTGGGAGGCTGAGGTGGTAGGATCGCTTGAGCCTCAGAGGGTGAGGATGCAGTGAGCTGTTATCACATCACTGTCCTCCAGCCTAGGTGACAGAATAAGACCTTGTCCAAAAAAAAAAAGTGTGTATGTATGTGTGTGTGCGCATGTGTGTAGTGGAATACTATACATTCTTAAAAAGGAAGGAAATCCTGTCACATAGTACAACATGGATGAACCTTGATCCACATAAATCAGTCATAAAAGGACAAATACTCCACTCATAGTATCTGAAATAGTCAAAACTATAGAAACAGAAAACAGGTAGTTGTCAACGGCTGGCAGGAGGGCGGGGGGGGGTTGGTGGGCACAGAAAGATAAAATTAAGTGTTTAATGGGTGTAGAGTTTCAGTTTCACAAGATGAAAAAGTTATAGAGACCTCTTACACAACAATGTGAAAATACTTAATACTGGACTGTAGTATACTTAAAAATGGTTAAGACTGTACATTTAATATTTTTTATCACAATTTAAAAAAAGAGAGCAAAAGATCTGAACAGACATCTCACCAAAGACACACAGATGGCAATAAACACATGAAAAGATATGCAAATCATGTATCATTAGGGCACTGCAAATTAAAACAATAATAAAATACCACCACATACTTATTAGAACAACTAAAATCCAGAACAGTGACAAAACCTAAAGCTGGTGAGGATGTGGACCTCTTAATCACTGCTAGGGCAAATGCAACCTGATGTCATCACTTTGGAAGACAGTTTTGCAGTTTCTCACAAAGTTAAACAATCTTAACTGTATGATCCAGCAATTGCACTCATAGTTATTTACCTCAATGAGCTGAAAACTTCTGTGTACACAGAAATTACACAAAAATATTTATATTAGCTTTACTCAAAATTGCCCAGAATTGGAAGCAACCAAGATGTCATTCCACAGGTGAATGGCAAAACTGGTATAACAGAGTAATATTCAGTAATAAGAAGCCAATCTGAAAAGGCTACATATTGTATGGCTCCAAATATGTAACAATCTGGAAAAGGCAAAATTATAGAGATAATAAAAAAATCAGTGGTGGCCTAACGCAGTGGCTCACACCTGTAATATTACCCAGCACTTTGGGAGGCTGAGGCGGGTGATTCACTTGAGGTCAGAAGTTTGAGACCAGCCTGGCCAACATGGCAAAACCCCATCTCTCCTAAAAATACAAAAAAATTAGCTGGGCATGGAGACACGCTCCAGTAATAAAGCTACTCAGGAGGCTGAGACGTGAGAATTGCTTGAACCCAGGAGGCGGAGGTTGCAGTGAACCAAGACGGTGCCACTGCACTCCAGCCTGGGCGACAGAGCAAGACTTCATCTCAAAAAAAAAAAAAAAAAAAAAAAAAAAAAAAAAAAAAAGAGAAAGAAAATCAGTGGTTGCCAGAGGGTGGGGAAGAGGGAGAGAAATGACCTGAAAGTGTGAAGCATTGGAGATTTCTTAGGGTGGTGAAACTATTCTGTATGATACTGTAATGGTAGATATGTAATATGCATTTGGCAAAACTATAATTACATAACGCAAAGAATGAATGCTAATGTGAACTATTAAACTTAATTAATATATCAATATTGATTCATTAATTGTAACAAATGTACTATACCAATGCAAGATGTTATAATGGGAAAACTGAAGGTGGGGGTGGGGGCCAGGGAGTGTATGGGAATACTCTTTCCTTTGCGTTCAAATTTTCATAAACCTAAAACTGCTCTAAAAAATAAAGTTTATTAAAAAAAATTATTTTTCAGTGAAATTAAAAATTTAAATTGATACATAATATCTGTACATGTTTATGGGGAAAATCATTTATTCAAATATCTACTTTAATTATAAAATAAAGAAATTAAGGCTGGAAAAAAGAGATTTCCATTACAATCACCTTACCTTGATTTGTAGTCCTCTGAACAATTTGGGTTTATCACTCCTAACGAAAGCTTATAAAAAAAGAAAAAGATTCAATAGTTCACTTCCAAATCCAAGCTAGCTAAAAAGATTAATATAAAAGTGGAAATAAACTTAACAAATCAAGCATTATATCCTATATGAAAAAAACTAAGAAAATTTAAACATCTATGGATAAATGGAGAGAGATACCATATTCTCCAATATTTTAAGACATTAATTGTTTCAAATTAATAGAAATCCCAAATTCCAATAGGATTTTAAGGCTTGACAAAAATGATAGCTCAATTTTAAGAGTAAATGTGTAAGAATAGTCAGGGCAGTTTTTAAAAAGTAAGATATGGAAAGAGAATTTGTTTCACTGTTTATTAATACACTATGTGATACAGATACCATAACAGAGAAAAGAATAGAACAGGAAATTAAAAGAGATAAAAATGTCTGTGAGAATTTTTTAATGTGCTAAAGCTATCAAATCAGAGAGAGGGAGAGGGAAAAAGAGATATATGTTTGCCTGGCGGTGTGCATGAGTTATTCGATAAATACTTCTGAGAAAACTGCCAAACTGTTTAGAAAAAAATAATCACAGAACTAATAATCAGTCATGATAACTGCTAAAAAGGAGAGGTTAAAAATACTACCAAAGCCTACAGCACAGAGAAAAATATGGAATATAAAATTCTACTCCTAAGTATGACCCAAAAGGAAATGTTTTATAGATACACCTATGTAAAAATGGAAACATCAGGACAGCAAAACACCACCATAAGCAAATTAAAAAATGACAAACTGAAGAAAATTATCTCAAATATATAAAAGGGCTCTTACAAATAATTAAGAAAAAATACTATGTATAGCAATATGTACAAATATACAAATGGTCAATAAACATTTGAAATAAATGTTCAACTTCACGTATAATCGAAGAAATGCCCAAACAATGAGGTACTCAGAATTCAGAATTACAAAGATTAAAAAGAATACTAAAGGGTAGAGAGGAAACAGGGAGTGGGATTTTGCTGGGAATGAGCTATGGGAGGAATATAAATGGGCACATCCTTCCTGAAGGATACTCAGCAAAATCAACCACGAGTCTTAAAATGTACACAGTTGGTAAACCTGCAAGTACACTTCTAGGACTTTCTTTATTCTGAAGAGATAACTTATAAAAAGTCTTGCTAACCAAATCTGAAAATTTGGAAATAATTTAAATGTGTAAAACAATATTGGTCAAACAAATTAATATGAACCACATAATCATTAAAAAAATTATGATCTATATTTAGTGACAAAGAAAACTTTTATGTGTAAAAAGCAAGGATTTTCCCTTTCTTTTTCTTCAATTTGTTTCCTACTGTTGTTTTAAAAAGGTGAATATTTTCATGTGCAAATGAAAAAGCCCCAAACAAATCTTAAAATATATAAAGTGGTTCAAAAAGCATTTACTGTTATTATTTTAATAAAGGCCTATACATGGGGCATTTATTTGGGAAAGTTTTAAATGAATGTTTTCCTGTTTTGGATGCTATCAATCTATATTTTACCAATTTTCAATAATGATCATGCCTAACTAATTCAAATTAAAACGTGTGTAATACATTTTCCTTTGTTTCTTTTTTTTTTTTTTTTGAGACGGGGTCTCACTCGGCTGAGCGAGGGGTCAGCCTCGGTCTTGCCCAGGCTGGAGTGCAGTGGCGTGATCTTGGCTCACTGCAACCTCTGCTTCCCGGGTTCAAGCGATTCTCCTGCCTGAGCCTCCTGAGTAGCTGGGACTACAGACACGGGCCACCACGCCCGGCTAATTTTTTGTGTTTTTAGTAGAGACAGGGTTTCACTGTGTTAGCCAGGATGGTCTCGATCTCCTGACCTTGTGATCCGCCTGCCTTGGCCTCCCAAAGTGCTGGGATTATAGGCGTGAGCCACTGCGCCCGGCCTGTAATACATTTTTCTAAAGTAAAAGCAATTGTTTCATTTAGATACTTGATCATTCTTAATACCAGTTATTGATCATTTGCATAATTCTCATCTTAGATTTTATAGTGACACACATGCTTCTGAGTTTTTACTTTAGAATTAGATAGCAATAGCGCTATCAATTTGCTTCATTATGAGAGTCTTCACATATTTGACTCAAATATCTCACCTAATCCTCCCCTACAAAATTTATTTCAAAATAAAACCAATTATGCTATTCTGGCTTATTAAAATATCATTTCTATTAACTTTATCCTTTAGGATTTTCCCAGATATTCTGCAAACTCCTGAATCCCCAAACAAAAATGATCTTATGATTTTTATTGCCTTTTATGCTGTTCTGTTCCTCTGCCAAATGCTATTTGCACGTCTGTGCAAAATACTGTGTAACACGCAGTAACTGTGTCTACATGCCTTCTCTACCACATAAGAAACCTGGTAAAAGGACTATTCTTATATATGTTGTTTTGGATCCATAACAGAGCTTAGCATACTTAACAGTTCACTTATTAAAATGATTTAACAGACTGCAATAAGTGAACAAATTTAAAAGGAATACTAAGATGAGTCACAAATTACTATTTTCATCAGTTCTTTCCTTTTCTCTCTGCTAAACACAGATCCATAGCTTCCTAATTTTGAAAGAGAGGATCTGTTAAATACCTTGTAGCAGCAAATCACATTTTACAGACAGTAAATAAAACTTTTAACAAATATTTGAGTACTCATTATATACACATGGCATTCGATAAGTTACAGGAGAGTATGAGGAAACTTGAGTTCTTTAATGTCAATACATCTACAGTCTGCTTAAACAGATCTGCAACAAATAAAAAGAGGTGATCATAAAAACAATGTCATTAATTTAACAACTGACAAGAAGTACTCTAAGTTCAGAGAAAGGAGATCTTAGTATGTTAGAGTCATAAGTAAACAAGAAACAAAATAAGAACTGAGAATTTATGTTCACTTGAACATAAAACAGCCCTTCTTTTGACATAATTCTAAAGGATTCAAAAGAATTTTATCTCTTACTACTTCAAATTACTCCTAAAATTTGATATTTCTTAATAGTCAAAATAGCCCCAAAGTCAACTTCAAACGTTTTAGTGAAGAAAGTAAACTGAAAAAGTATGATAAAAATGTATGCTATGAAAGGCAACTGTGCTGGTGGATCTTCAGCCAGTCGGGAAAAACTACAATTCCTCAAGTTCAATGATTTTGGCCTCCATTTTATTACTAAACCTATCACTGTATTTAATTTCTCAATGTAAACATACATCATGGCTCAGTTATGAATGAGAAAAAACCCTCTAGATGTTTTACAAATTATAAGCAAAATAACGATGGTGAATTTTAAAATTGTATAAAAAGATTGGTATTTGAATACATAATATTATTTGTTGTATTCTTGACTTGATCATATTGTAATCACATGTCATGTGCTCTATAGCTGCGTGAGTCATTAAATATGCAAATAGCAAATAAAGTCCAGAAAAGAAATAATGGAGCTTATGGCAACCTTAAAGAGACTTTTTTTTTCTTTTAAAAGATTCTGGAGGAGGGCAGCTGGAATATTTTATTAATAACTTTCAGTATACAAGAAAAAATAATCACCACCACCATTTACCATCTGAGTTCAGTGAACTCTGTTTATTTTTGTATTTTTAAATGATTTTATGAATAATTTTACAGAAGAATAAAGGGATAGTGAAAAACAAATCTATTCGAAATTTTAATAAGAATTAACCGCATAAATTCAAATATTTATTCCGTATTTTCCTGATTTTGAAGGTAAATATAACCAACATGAGCAATGTGCTTTCAAGGCAACTAACTGCTCATTGACTATCATGCATGAAATTAGAGCATAGCCACACTGTAAATATTGATTTCAGATTCCAAATACATTTCTAATAGGCTCTAACTTATTTTTACTCTGGCTTTTTTTTTTGGTTTGTTTTTTTGAGGTATAGTTTTGCTCTTGTTGCCCAGGCTGGAATGCAATTGGAGGATCTTGGCTCACCGTAACCTCCGCCTCCGCGTTCAGGCAATTCTCTGGCCTCAGCCTCCCGAGTAGTTGGGATTACAGGCATGCACCACAACGCCCAGCTAATTTTTTTTTGTATTTTTAGTAAAGACGAGGATTCTCCATGTTGGTCAGGCTGGTCTCGAATTCCCAACCTCAGGTGATCCACCCGCCTCGGCCTTCCAAAGTGCTGGGATTACAGCCGTAAGCCACGGAGGCAGGCAGATCACCCAAGATCAAGAGCTAGAGACCAGCCTGGTCAACATGGTGAAACCCCGTGTCAGTACAAAAATTAGCTAGGCATGGGCCAGGCGCGGTGGCTCACGCCTGTAATCCCAGCACTGTGAGAGGCCGAGGCAGGCGGATCACCAGGTCAGGAGATCCAGACCATCCTGGCTAACACGGTGAAACCCAGTCTCTACTAAAAATACAAAAAATTAGCTGGCCTGGTGGCAGGCGCCCGTAGTCCCGGCTACTCCGGAGGCTGAGGCAGAAGAATGGCGTGAACCTGGCAGGCGGAGCTTGCAGTGAGCCAAAATCGCACCACTGCACTCCAGCCTGTGCTACAGTGAGACTCTGTCTAAAAAAAATAAAATAAAAAAATAAAAAAATAAAAATTAGCCAGGCATGGTGGTGCACGCCTGTAGTTCCAGCTACTTGGGAGCCTGAGGTAGGAGGAGTGTTTGAAACTGAGAGGCAGAGGTTGCAGTGAGCCGAGATCCCGTCATCGCACTCCAGCCTGGACAACAGAGGGAGACGCTGTCTCAAAGAAACAAAACAAAACAAACAAAACTATTTTCCTTTCTGATCTTGGTAATATATTGTTTATTCACTCACTCTTGATTTTTGAGAAAATTCATTCAGAATATTGTCAAATGAGGTTTCAGAATCTTAGCTTCTGTTCATATGGAACAATTTTATTATCATTAGAGTCTAGAATAGGACTTTCTGAGATAATGGGAATATTCTTCATCTTTTCTTTGTGGTATGGTGGTTACTGAGCATCTGAAATGTAGCTAGTGCGTCTAAGGAACTGGATGTTTAATTTTATATAATTTAAAAATATTAGGCCGGGACAGTGGCTCATGCCTATAATCCCAGCACTTTGGGAGACCGAGGTGGGCAGATAACCTGAGGTCAGGAGTTCAAGACCAGCCTGACCCCATGGAGAAACCCGTCTCTACTAAAACTACAAAAAATTAGCTGGGTGTGGTGGTGCATGCCTGTAATCCCAGCTACTTGGAAGGCTGAGGTAGGAAAATTGCTTGAACCTGGGAGGTGGAGGTTGTGGTGAGTAAAGATCACACCCAAACCACTGCACTCCAGCCTGAACAACAGGAGTGAAACTCCATCTCAAAAAAAAAAAAAAAAAAAAAAAAATTTAAAACAGCCATGTTTGGCTACTTGGTCACTCCAGGTCTAAAGTGTTATTTTATCTCTTTGCATTCATTTTCTGATTCATTTAATCATTAGAGGCGTTTCTGTCAATTTTCTTCTCTGCCATTATGGGCAGAAAGCAAAAATATTTCAAATTCTCAAATGTGTTCAATGAAAGCTTAAAAAAAAAATACAGAAATGGTGTCATACCATGTGGGTCACACCATAAAATCAAAGAATGATTCCCCACTAATTTTTTTTTTGTTGTTCTTTAGTAGAGATGGGGCTTCACCATGCTGGTCAGGCTGGTCTCGAATGCCTAACCTCGTGATCCGCCTGCCTTGGCCTCCCAAAGTGGTGGGATTACAGGCGTTGAGTCACCTCGCCCAGCCACCAATTTGGAGATTTCTAAAGAAAATCCAATCACTCTAATTTCCAGAAAATGTTTCTATGTCAATTTAATTATTTGTCACTAATAAAGGCAATTTTGTAAATAACACTCAAAGTGATCAAATAAACAGAAGTAATTTAAAAACAGATTAAATGTTTCAGCTTTTCCCTTAGGATTGTTAGCAACCCATTCACGCTGCCCCCTAGAAGAGCTAAGTTTTGCTATATATACTGCTCAGAATGTCAAGGGACTCTCATAATTCAGAGGCTTTTTAGAGCTAACTTTAAGGAGTATTAAAAGGGATCATTTAAAAAATAAAGTATTAAGGAGTATTAAAAAAAAACAAACCCCAAAACCCAAACCCACATCTGTCCTCCTCCTTGTTCTATAAAGAGAGTATATGTGGAAATGGGGGGATAATAAGGAAGTATATGTTCTGAGGTTAAAGAAAAATGTTTGAATTATGTTATTTTCAAAATCACAAACACGTGAAAATATAAATGAAAAAAGAGACAAAATATACTCGGACAAAATACAATCCTGCTGATTAGACAGAAATATAATCATGTTGAAACAGGATTATATTTTGAGATGAAATATCCTGTTGATTAGAGTAAGTACATTAGAATCAGAACATACTCTAAATAACAATGTCATACCATATCCAGAAACGTCAATATAAAGAGAATGGCAACAACAGAAAACCTAACTCTCAACTGCGTTCAACAAAAGCTACTGAGTAATCAAAAAAGTATTTCTAAAACAAGAAAACTGGCTGGGTGTGGTGGCTCACACCTGTAATCCCAGCACTCTGGGAGGCCAAGGCGGGCAAATCACCTGAGGTCAGGAGTTCCAGACCAGCGTAGCCAACATGATGAAACTCCATCTTTATTAAAATACCAAAAAAACCAAAAGTTAGCTGGGCATGATGACGCATGCCTGTAATCCCAGCTACTTGGGAGGCTGAGGCAAGAGAATCGCTGGAACCTGGGAGGTGGAGGTTGAAGTGAGTCGAGATCATGCCACTGCACTCCAGCCTGGGAGACAAAGCGAGACTGTCTCAAAAAAAGAAAAAAAAAAAAAAGAAAATGTACTATTATATACATTTGGAGTACAAAATTGTGTCATCCCATTAGGACAATTTAGAAGCACTTGAAAACAGAAAAGGACAACTTAAGAGAATTTAGGGAGACTGGAGGTACAAAATGAAGACAAGACAAACTAAAAAAATTATGACTTTTAGGAAAAGATGAGAACTTTTTATGAATGTTTGAATCCTGTAAATTCATCAAGGGCATATAACAAATGGAAATACAGGCTTTTCACCAGATTCTCAAAAGTGGGGGCATCCCTTGAATTAGAAAACTTTAATAAATCAGTGCATTCATTCCATAAATACTTGAATTCCTCTTAATACCTGGTGCAATGTTACATAGATTTTGGGTGTATCAATGATTAAAAAACAAAAAACAAAACACAAAACAAAAACAGAACACAAACTTTGAGCTCTAGCTTGAGAGAGGCAAAAGACCAGTATGCCAAATATAATCTTATGTGGGAGGTGTTCTGGAACATAAAAAGAAAAGTAAAACACTGTTTAAACCACCCAAAAACAATGCTGGAGCCAAATTTTGAATGAACTGGAATTTGCCACAAGAATTGGGAAGGAGCACAAGTTAGCAAGAATTTTCAGTGTGTACAAACACACAGAAGTCAGAGCTCAGAAAATTGCAAATAGTTTTGCATAAACTAGAGCTGTGAATCTAGAAATGAGAAACCGTGTCAGGAGAGTCTTGTATGTCATTTTGTATGTGACAGAGAACTATAAATGATTTTAAGCAAGAGAGAGATACAATTAGATTTGTCTTATGAAAAGGGTCTCTTTTGGCTGTTGTGTTAAAGAGGTAATGAAGTAAGAAAAGGGAAAAAGAGGCAGACTAGATAATAAGTAACTAATCTTTTTGGATAAAGATGTTATGGCCCTGATTGAAAATACAGAAAAGAGAAAGGGACTATGAAGGTTATTACTGAGGGAGAAGAGACACAACATGGTGACTAACTGGATATAAAGTGTAAAAGATCAATCATGATTCCTGTGTTTCATGCTTATGCTTTTGCCTGATCATATTGCCATTTATAGAAATAGGGAAGATGGTATACTTTTAATGGAGAAGAGGATTAATACAGTTTTTGGACATGCTGGGTTTAAAGCCTTTCTATTAAAAATGTGGAACACAGTCTGTAGGATTGTAAGAAATACAGAATCTCAGGACCCATCCCAGATTTATAGAATTATACTCTGTATTTTAAGAAGATCCCCAGGTGATTCATATATGTATATTGGTTTAAGGTGCCTATGAAATAATCTAAATGGAAATGTCCCATGGAAGTAAAAAATACAAGAAATACAACTTCTAACAAATAAAACTTTATGTAAAGATATAGATTGGGGGTCATCAGATAAGTACTGTAATTGAAACTGAGCGAGTGGGACACCATTCGGTAGAGTCAGAAGAGAAGAAAATCTGAAGATAATAGACCCTCACTAACAATAACGTTTGAAGTGCAGGCAGTAAAAGAGATGCCAGAACAGAAGAGAAAGATATGTTGGAAGTAGGAGAAAGCTAGGCGATCATGAAGTCACACAAGTGAAGAGAGTTTCAAATGCTAGGGCCAAGTAAGATTTAGTAGTCAGGAGGTAAAACGGTAGAAAGAGAAGCACCATTACGGTACTTTGAAAAATGGCTAGAGGTCAATATACAGAATTTTGCATATGAGAAAGCTTGCAGTTATAATATACATTGACTTGAATGTTTTTTTAAAGATGACCAATGTATGAGTATATGAATGTTTGATGGTTCATAATTGAAACTTATTATTAACCAAGCAGCAAATATAAGATACAATAACAATACTTACCACTTAACATCTTCATTACTGGAATAGTGATTGACATACAGTAAGCATCAATACACATTTATAGAATTATGGAATGATTTACTCTGTATTTGCTGATGCCAGACACATACTAAGTGATTTACATGTTATCTCATTAATCCTCAGAACAGCCCTATAAGGTAGATATTAACCTATTATACCTCAACTGTAACCCATTTTATAAACAAGAAAATCAATGAAGATAATGCTAATGGATCAGTATTCTTTCCAGCAAAACTCCAATGTAGCAATGCAACCTGAAGCATGAGAAGCAGGTTGAGTATCCTTAACTGAAATGCATGGGAACATTAAGTGTTTTATTTTTTTGGATGTGGAAATATTTGCATATGTAGAATGACATATCTTGGGGATGGGACCCAAATATAAACCTGAAATTCATTTATGTTTCATATATACCTTATACATACAGCCTGAAGGTAATTTTATGCAGCATTTTTAAAGTTTCATATTTTGGAGCATTCTAGATTTCAGATTTTTAATTATGAGGATGCTCAACTTGTACTACATTATTTCAAAACTCCTTTTTGTGTCTGAAGGTTTATGATTCTAATACAGAGGTTGCCAAACTGAGGCCCATGGGCCAAATCTGTCCTGCTTGCTTTTGTTAATAAAGTTTTACTGGAACACAGCACATTCATTTAAGTACTGTCTATGGCTGCTTCTGTGCTACAACAGCAGAGTTCGATAGTTACGACAGAGCTCATGTTGCCTATAAAGCTGAAAATTTTTACTATCTAGTTCTTTACAGAAAGTTTGCCAAGCTCTACAAAATTAGGGATAAACCACATTACTTTCTGAGAGACAGCCACATTCTTAACACAGAAGACTCAAGCGAGAGAAAAAAAAAACATGATTACTTAGGATGTCACCACAAGTGAAGTGACAGAATACTAGAATCAACTATGAGAAATTATTATAGACAGGCTTCTATACTTAAGCAACTAGAATAAGGAAAAAAAGGTATTTTAGAAGGCATATTTGGAATTGACTACGAAATATGATCTGGGATTTTTTTTACACAACTCTGAGTGGTTTAATGTGGGTAAAACATACCAAAATTTAAATTCTTCCTCTTTCTGAAATAATTTAACATTAATTTACTCTTGTTTCATGAAATGGCTAATTTAAATTAAGTGATCTTAAAAATTGACAATGTGGCCGGGCGCGGTGGCTCAAGCCTGTAATCCCAGCACTTTGGGAGGCCGAGACGGGTGGATCGCGAGGTCAGGAGATCGAGACCATCCTGGCTAACACGGCGAAACCCCGTCTCTACTAAAAAATAGAAAAAATTAGCCGGGCGAGTTGGCAGGCGCCTGTAGTCCCAGCTACTTGGGAGGCTGAGGCAGGAGAATGGCGTAAACCCGGGAGGCGGAGCTTGCAGTGAGCTGAGATCCGGCCACTGCACTCCAGCCTGGGCGACTGCGAGACTCCGTCTCAAAAAAAAAAAAAAAAAAAAAATTGACAATGTATTATAAGCTAGAGAATAATGAAGATTATCATGATAATCCCAGAAGCTACTTGATGCTGAAGATAAAAAATATGAAGCAGTGGCTGGGTGCGGTGGCTCATGCTTGTAATCCCAGCATTGGGAGGCCAAGGCAGGCGGATCACCTGAGGTCAGGAATTTGAGACCAGCCTGGCCAATGTGGCAAAACCCTGTCTCTACTAAATATAAAAAAAATTAGGCATGTGTGGTGGCATGCACCTGTAGTCCCAGCTACTCAGGAGGCTGAGGCAGGAGAATCACTTGAACCCAGGAGATGGAGGTTGCAGTGAGCTGAAATTGCACCACTACGCTCCAGCGTGGGCAACAGTGAAACTCTGTTTCAGAGAAAAAAAAAAAAAAAGAGAGAGAGAGAAAATATGAGGCAGTGACGACATGAAAGTTAGTTTGGTATTTGTAATTACTGCTTTATAGCAAAAATTGGCATGGAGATACAGAATATCTTAAAGATATTCTGAAATACATTTCAGAATATCTTTAAGATGGAAATTCTGAGGGTGGGAATTTAATAATGGTTTTATCACAATTATAACAACTTTTCACGGGCTCAGAAAATACTGATATTATATATAACAATATTAAATACAGTTACACATTATGGAATTAATCATTTTTATTTTAAGCAAGTAGATAATTAAATATTTATATACAGCATTAAAATTCAATTGTTTTCAAAAGGAAAAGACAGTATGATATATGTACCCTAAGGTTTGATAATTTACATAAGAAATACGTATTACCGTAGATAATAAAATCTGATATCATAACTAGGAAGGCTAATCATAGTATCGAAGTTACTCGTGATTCTCACAAAAATCTAAGTTATAAAATGTTGTTTTTAATAAAACAAGTATAATCAATGCAGCTAAAAATCAATTGCTAAACCTTTCTAGAAATAAGAATGCTCACACTATCATTCAGAGAATGGATACAAAAAAGCCAAAACAACTGTGGTACAATTCTGAGTTTAAGCGTTTGAGGCAAAAAAAAAAAAAAAAAAAAAAACCAGAGTAAGAAATTTTTTCCTCAAGCAAAAGTAGTATCTTCTTTGCTATATTAGAATGTGTTACTCTAACAAAGACTGTTTTTGATTAGATATGTATCTGCTTTGGGCCTCATTAAGTGTCCCACGTCAAACTTCTATATTACGTATCTGTGCCAAATGATCAATATTTTATTATAAACAATTCTAGGTCAGCAATAAAAAGCATGTGCTAATGCAGACAATTTTATAAAATATTAAATCCAAAAAATTCTCTTGCTATTAACTAAATAAGGCAAGAAATCAGGGGAATGTCAGCAAAAATCGAGGTAGAATGAGGTATGTAAATTAAATACTTATGTATGTATTTTAAAAAAAGAGAGAAAGCATTATTACCTTCAGACAAGTTCAGTTTCATAAAACTGATTTTCAAAGTGACATGCAAGGACAGAAGACAAAAGCCTTAGTTCAAGCCTTTCTTGGTAATGCAAAGCTCCTCATTATTGTCTGATGTCAACCCAAAGAATATACCTTCACAATTATCCTTTAACATGTTTATCCTTAAAATTCCCTGTAAAGAGATATATATATGACTTTCTCTCTTTTGTATTTCAAATTCTTTGGCAATTACTTCTTTCCTTGGTGATTTGTTATTTTGTACAGGTCTACTCTTAATGCAATTGTTCCACATAAATCAATTGACATTTAAAATACACTACAATGGTGTGCTACTTAAAGAAATTACACTTACATCTGGTAAAGGAAAGGCTCTTGCAAAATTCACACCTGGCAAAGGAAAGGCTCTTCTTTTAAGAAAATAACTCCTTCATGTGTTGTATTTTAAATCTAAATTTTTCTCTTTTTTAGAGACAAAGTCTTGCTCTGTTGCCCAGGCTGGAGTGCAGTGGCGTGATCTTGGCTCACTGCAACCTCTGCCTCCCGGGTTCAAGTGATTCTTCTGCCTCTGCCTCCTGAATAGCTAGGATTGTAGGCATCCGCCACTGCGCCCAGCTAATTTTTGTATTTGTAGTAGAGACAGGGTTTCATCATCTTGGCCAGGCTGGTCTCAAACTCCTGACCTTGTGATCCACCTGCCTTGGCCTCCCAAAGTGCTAGGATTACAGGCGTGAGCCACCATGGCTGGCCTCTAAATTTCATATATTGTGTTCACTTAAAGTAACATAGCATTCACCAATTACTTTAACAAACCACCTCCATGAAAACAAATGTGAAAAAAATGCATATATTGTTGAGAAAGTATAATCCTAAAAATTCTTTTTTTTTTTTGAGACGGAGTCTCGCTCTGTTGCCCAGGCTGGAGTGCAGTGGCCGGATCTCAGCTCACTGCAAACTCCGCCTCCTGGGTTTACGCCATTCTCCTGCCTCAGCCTCCCGAGTAGTTGGGACTACAGGTGCCCACCACCTCGCCTGACTAATAATCCTAAAAATTCTTATTCCTGGGAATATATAATGAAAACAATTCACATAAAATGTTGATTTTAAATGGCTGAACAGCTTACTGGAGTAAATTTTATATACCTTGGACTTGAGGGAACCTTCCCAATTTTCATCCACAAACTTCAAGAATGGCTCCTGCATACAGCTACAAAAGGAAAAACAGGAATTTTAAAAATTGGTATAAATTAAAAATGTACTTATAAAATAAATATAAATTTTCACAGTATAAACACTACAGTTAGCAGATATATAGATACATAGTTATACAGTTATACAGTTAGCAGATATATAGATCAAAGAAATGTCAAAGCTGGTTAGCTAGCAGTTCCGGTCTAACAGAAGAGAAGATGGAGGCCCAAGTATAATAAATGATAGAGGAATTTCCAGCCTACTTCAATTACTCTTAAACCTACTCAAAAAGACTGAAGTAGATACGGAAATTTAACAATAAACTTTAAATAGGTAAGATATCCTAGGAAGCTCTACAAAATACTAAATATTTCCTACTTTTTTTTTAGGGTGATAAACTGAATATAGGTATATATCATCCAAGATAGTTACTTAATAAAAATTCTTTCTGGTTGCTTTAAAGTGATCAAAGTTTTAAAATTAAAACAACTGTTATAGAAAGTACTATGTAGAGATATTATAAGCAGTAAAATCTCATTATAAAGAACTCAAATGCAAATATTTTCCTTTAATGAAATTTAGCTGAAATGGATTCAATGGTAAATATCTCTTTTCTACAGAACCTGCACATTCACTTTATAGTAAAAGCTCATTATAAAAAACTCAAATGCAAATATTTTATTGCAATGAATTCAGCTGAAATGGATTCAATGGTAAACATCACTTTTTTTGTAGTTGCGGAGCCTGACTATTCTTTTTATAGGGCAGGAATATACTTGGAAATGCTGTGACCATAAGAGAAGGCTGGCAATTTTAAGAACATATCATATCCATTTCTTCTTGGCTTTTAGATTTGTTTTTTATGGAGGTTCAAGAAAGATGGACTTTACTTTTTCAGGTTCTAAAATTTAATTGAATTTGATTTTTAAATTTAATTTATTTAATTAAAAAAAAAACATGCCCTATGCATGTTTATTTAAAATAGTTTGGAAAATACAGAAAGGCACAAAGTAGTGATTTAAAAACCACCTTAATGTGACCTAAAAAGATAATGATTCTTAACAGTTTGATGACTTTGGGCTAAATCAATTCTTATGTTTTTGGTGAGTCACTGACCCTTCTGAGAATCTGACAGAATTTTGCATTAATGCAGGCTGTTCATGGACTCTGAAACCAATGGTGGATTTCAGATTAAGAATTCTGATGATCTCTAAGGTTCACTGCAGCAATAAAACTTTAAGAATAGGTTAATTTGGCTGGCATGGTGGCTCATGCCTGTAATTGCAGCTCTTAGGGAGGGTGAGCCGGGCAGATCACGAGGTCAAGAGATTGAGAACATCCTGGCCAACATGGTGAAACCCTGTCTCTACTAAAAATACAAAAATTAGCTGGGTGTGGTGGCAGGCGCCTGTAGTCCCAGCTACTCATGGGGCTGCGGCAGAAGAATCGCTTGAACCCGGGAGGCAGAGGTTGCAGTGAGCCGAGATCACGCCACTGCACTCCAGCCTGGCAACATAGCAAGACTCTGTCTAAAAAAAAAAAAAAACCACCCTTATTTCTATGCAATAAGTTTCTTTTGAAAAAGATTTGGCTAATCTTGGTTAGAACTCCAGAAAAAAAAATATTGAAAAATATAAGGCCATATTACCAATAAGCTAATGAAGCGATGGTCAACATTACTGGAGATTAGGGAAATGCATATCAAAACCACAATGAGATCCCACTTCACACCACTGGGATAGGTATTATTTAAAAAAAAAAAAAAAGAGATGAGGATGTGGAGAAATTGGAACCCTTGTACACTGCTATTGGGAATGAGAAGTGGTCCAGTGGCTATAGAAAATGGAATTGCAGTTTTTCAAAAACTTAAAAATGGAATTGCCATATGATCTGCAATTCTACTTCTGGGTATATACTCAAAAGAAGCGAAAGCAAGGCATCAAACAGATATTTATACATCCATGTTCATAGCAACATTATTCACAATAGCCAAAAGGTGTTTTCCCACTCATGTGTTCATTAACAGGTGAATGGAAAAACAAAATATGGTACATACATAAAACAAAGCATTATTCAGCTTTTAAAAGAAAGGAAAATCTGACCGGGTACAGTGGCTCATGCCTATAATCCCAGCAATCTGGGAGGCCGAGGCGGGCGGATCATCTGAGGTCAGGAGTTTGAGACCAGCCTGGCCAACATGGTGAAACCCCATCTCTACTAAAAAATACAAAAATTAGCCGGGCATGGTGGCAGGTGCCTTAAACCCAGCTACTTGGGAGGCAGAGGCAGGAGAATCGTTTGAACCCAGGAGGCGGAGGTTGCAGTGAGCTGAGATAAAGCCATTGCACTCAAACCTGAGGGACAAGAGCGAGACTTCTCCCAAGGAAAAAAAAAAAAAAATTCTGACACATATTACAACATAAACGAATCTTATTACAACATGACATCTTGCTAAGTGAAATAAGGCAGTCATAAAAGGACAAATGTTTAAATGAGGTAACCAGAGTAGTCAAAAATTCAGATATAGAAAGTAGAATGGTAGTTGTCAGTGGGGGCAAGGAATAGGGAGCCATTGTTTCATGGGTATAAAATTTCAGTTTGGGAAGACTCCGGGGAAAGATGGATAACACGGATGTACAACAATGTGAATGTACTTAATACCATAGCACTATACACTTAAAAATGGTTAAAATAGTGAATTTTATATACATTTTACTATAATTAAAAGCATATAAGGCCATATTTAGATTTGGTTATTACAGCTATCTTTTGCTTATAATCCTTTAGAAATTCTTGGTGGAGATTCTACTACCTTACCTAATAGTATTTCTCTACACCACTGTTTCTTTATACATGATACTGTGGGAAATGATAATGATTGTACGGAGCACTGGAGTAAAAGGATGAAGCAGCTTTTAACTGGGCAAGACTAGCCTGGGAGCCCTGCTTACCCCAGGCCCCACTTGGTTGTCTCAAGGGCTCAAGGACTCAGTATCTTAGCACATCCATAACCCACTCATGGGAAGCTTGTCTCTGCACCACAAAATATCAACTGATTAACCAAAAATATTAGAAACATACTCTTTAATGAGCAGGCAGCTCAGATGTGACCTTTTTCAAAAAAACTTTTGTTGATTTCCTAGTGTCAGGTAGTGATTTTCCTAATAAACTTTCATAGAATTTTGTTCTCATCATAATGTGCATCAAATAGCCTATAACTTGACAGTAGACAGGAAATGTCTTAATTTCCCCCAGAATCAGACACAAAGCTTCTCAACACAGGTGTGCTAAAGGGAGAGAACTATTCATTTAACAAAATTAAATGTCTCTTTTTTCATGACAAAACTTCAAAAATATTTCAAGTTCCTTTGACAAAGTTTGTAGAGCAGTTCCATTCCAGGGTAAGAAAAGAAAATGGATGGAACTCAAAGTTGCAGAACATTATTAAAAGTCAAATTCTAAAAGCATTAATCTGTGTTGTTAGCTGGCATATATATATACACACACACACATATATACACATATATATACACATATACATGCACACACACACATATATATGATTTGTGGTGTTCATAGGAAAATATTGTTTTGCATGGTGAATAAATAATTTAACTACAGATTGTAGTAAATTTAAAATGCTGTATAATCCTAAGTATCTTTGGCACTACATACAAATTCACACACAATGAAATAGATGCTACTTATAAATAGTAGAAATTCTCTAGTGCATGCCGAAAGGACAGATAAATTCCTTGATTTAACCAAGTTCCAACCTCAGTATTTTTACTTTTTAAAGTGACTAGCATAAAAAAATTTTAATCTTCAAACATTGAGGGAAAAATACCATTACAAGAGAAAAATCAAAAGAAGCAAGTCATATAACTTCTAATAGCAAGTTGGTAGGCCTGTTTAAAAATATGAATTAGAGTCTTACTTGTATAGACAATCTAACTCTAGGCCATTATTGTATTAGGACTAGGGAAATATAAGAAATCATTAGGAAAATATGGGAACGATACACAAACTGCATCTTTTCCCTTTGGAGTCTCTATTTCCATGTAACTTATGACTGCCAGATTTTCCTAAACTTCTGATATGGTTCTCTGGGTAGGGGAAGTAGAAATATCTAACTACCTCAGCTCTATCACTAATGTGCCTTAGTTGCAACAGGATTTTAAAATATGCTAATTTCCCATTTAAAAAGGTGATTTTTATTCATTAGTCTTCGGAAAAATTCCAGCTGTGTGGTTAGCTGATGTTTTCCCAGTTTAAATA
The DNA here is from genome assembly GCF_009764315.1 of Trachypithecus francoisi. Taxonomy (NCBI): domain Eukaryota; kingdom Metazoa; phylum Chordata; class Mammalia; order Primates; family Cercopithecidae; genus Trachypithecus; species Trachypithecus francoisi. The sequence goes on from NW_022681457.1 coordinate 48,814,167, forward strand.
TTTTAAGTATTACAGGTACTACATGTTGAGCATCCCAAATCTGAAAAAAATCTGAAATCCAAAACACTTCTAGTCCCAAGAATTCCAGGTAAGAGCTACTCAGCCTGTACTGAGATTAGTAAGGGCTTAAAGTGAGGTTTCACATGTAGAAAAAGGCCACACTATTTCTGTAGCTATCTTTGTTATAATTAAGGTCCAACTAGTTGCTACAATAATGTTCAGAAAGTTGGTCTATGCTGTTTCTCACCAGATAGCTAGAGTCCAAAATAAGTTCATTTATAACACTGAACAAAGGTGACACTTGTGAATTACATAAATTTTCTGAATTTCTTAAAAAAGGGCAGTATTTGTTAACTCTTGTGCCATCATCATACCACTACCACCACCACCACCACCACAAGTTTATAAACCTGTCCAAGTCAGAAATACTCTACCACTTTCCAGTACGAAGCACTTCAAGTACTTTTGTTGGTAACAATAACCACAGCTCTAAAGAAACATGACCTTAAGAAAACCTTGATAAACTAATTATTTAAGCTGAGTCAAACTAAGTATCAAATTTTCACACGGCATGGTATAGTGAAAGAGTTCAAGTTGTGAAATCAAACATGTATGTGGTACAGTTCTGGCTCGGCCACTTACAAGCAGTATGCCCCCTTTGGGTAAGTCATTCATTGAGCTTCAGTTTACTATTTGAACAAAAGGGTTATTTACCTTCCTTCCAGAGTTGCTACAAAAAGTCACCAAAAAAATCGAAAAGCCTGGATTTTTTAGATGCTCACATAACATCTGTTATTATAAACTTAATACTTCCACAGTATTGGTTAAGTTCAAGTTGTGTACGTGAAGCCATTTTCATGTCTACTTAATAGAATTTTCAGTTCAGGGACTATTCAGGGATATCATTCATTGTAATGAAAATGGTCACTCCAAATTTTCTCAAGCTTTCAAATTCAAACTACCTTAGAGGAGAGTTCTCAACCCTGATAGTACAATAGAATCACCTAGAAATATTTTGAAAATTACGCATCCCTAAAACCTACCCTAGATAAACTAAATTAGGATATCTGGGGGCGAGATCCATGCATCAGTATTTTTAATTACTACTAATAGTACTTTAATGATTGTAATGGGCAGGCAGGGATGAGGAACACTGCCTTATACTATATTAATAGGGCAAAAATTGCAAAATGGTAAAACAGTAGGCTTTTTGCTCAACAGACTAATCACATTAATCTGAAAAGGTAAAACCATATAAACATTGACTGAAGCAAGACAAATGTTACACCTTAGCCTCCCAAAGTGCTGGGATTACAGGCATGAGCCACCACACCCGGCTTCCATGCCTATTTTTTCTACTCCTTGAAGACAAGGAGTCTTATTTTTCTTTGATCTTATCCCAGGAAGAAATATTTAGTGTATAAATGGAAAGTTTATTTTGATTCTGAGGTGCTTATGTCTAGGAAATGTAGTTGTAAGGCAGTCTGAATTACTTTAAGGGTTTATTTTCGTTTTGAGCATTATAATCTGCAAATGTGGCAGAAAATTGTAATATGTTTAGATAGAATCTGATCCTAATTTGTAATTACGTAAAACAACTGACTGCATTTATATTTCATATTAAAAGCAGATATAAACAATTTTAAATAATATTTTGGGTTCAATTAAATAACTTCATAAAATAAACTTTCAAACTTCTGTTATACAAATACATGAAACATACGTTGATAGCCACTTAATTCACTGTATGACCTTAGGTAAGATCTCTATGCCTAAGACTCAACTATGAAATAAAGATAATAATGGAATTTACCGAGTTGTTGTGAAGTTCTATAAATTAATTCATTTAAAGTGGTTGGAACAGTACTTTCAGATAACAACTTAATGAATGTTAGTGGTTTTATTTTTTAATTATTTTACTTAATTATTTTAATTAAGCAAACATTTATGTTATTATTTAGTTTTTTTTCTTGAGATGGAGTCTCACTCTGTTGCTCAGGCTGGAGTGCAGTGGCGTGATCTTGGTTCACTGCAACCTCCGCCTCCCAGGTTCAAGCGATTCTCCTGCCTCAGCCTCTGGAGTAGCTGAGATTACAGGAGCCTGCCACCATGGCCAGCTAATTTTTTTGTATTTTTGGTAGAGACAGGGTTTCACCATGTTGGCCAGGCTGGTCTCAAGCTCCTGACCTCAGATAATCCGCTCCTCCCGGGCCTCCCAAAGTGCTGGGATTACAGGCATGAGCCACCGCCACTGGCCTATGTTATTATTTAGTATTACTGCTACTCAGGAGACTTAGTGATCCTTACATTGAATGTGAACTGTTGCCAAACATTATTCATATGTTTAAAAAAAGCTTCTTTGGGAATAATGCTTTTATATTATACTTAGAATAATATGTTAAAGACATTTAGATTTTTGTTTGCTTTGAAGATATCAGTCCATGTACTGATGCTTACAGACGCACAACAAAAATGAAGCTATTTTAAGCAACTGTGAAATTTCTTTAGCAACTACAATTTCACGCACAGTTAGCTTAACCTCCATTTCATCCTTCTATGTTTTACACATCAGTAGCATTCTCTTTCTGACAGCCTGAAGCTTAAAAGTTGCCACTGTCTTGAATAATGCTGTTTAAGCTGACTTATGAATTACTCTGCAACTAGCTACACAATAGCCATGAAAATTGAAAACAACTAAACGTTTTGATGCGTTTTTATCTGAATTAAGAAAAATTATGTGATTTATATAAAATGTTATCTCGCTGGGCCTTAAATAAAGCCCAATTTGGGGACATATTCTTGAAAAACACCAAGTGACAGGAGCCATTAAAGTCTGTGGTAAACTGAGAAATAAGGATTTGGTACCTTTAAATAAAAACTAGTAATGAAATTCTATTAATATTGTTAAGTATAAATGGCAAAAGGGGCCTTCGGAAAGCTAGCCCAGTGTTTTATACGGAACTCATTCAACTTCTTACAGTAACTCTGTGAAGCAGGTCTTACTATTAACATTTTCAAAATAAAAGGTAAAATAGCATAGAGGTTTAAAAACTTGGGGCTCTAGAATCAAATAGACTTGAGATAAAATCAGGTTTTGGTATCTAATTGCCAGCTAACCGTAGGCAGATTATACCCTAGTTTCCTCTTCTATTAAATAGGGATAATAGTATTTACATTATAGGGTTGTTGTGAGGATTAAATAGATAATGCAGGTAAAACACTTAGCATATAACCAGTGTAAAACAAACACTAAGGTAAGGCAATGTAATTATTATAACAAAACTGAAGATCCTGGGGTTATTGCTAGCCCAATCACAAAGTCAGTAAGTAAAGAAGCTGAGATGAAAATTAAACTCTCGGCTGGGGTATGGTGGCTCACGCCACCCATAATCCCGGCACTTTGGGAGCCCGAGGTGGGTGGATCACGAAGTCAGGAGATTGAGACCATCCTGGCCAACATGGTGAGGTGTATTTAGTCTCTACTAAAATTAAAAAAAAAAAGGCCGGGCGCGGTGGCTCAAGCCTGTAATCCCAGCACTTTGGGAGGCCGAGACGGGCGGATCACGAGGTCAGGAGATCGAGACCATCCTGGCTAACACGGTGAAACCCCGTCTCTACTAAAAATACAAAAAAAAAAAAAAAAACTAGCCGGGCGAGGTGGCGGGCGCCTGTAGTCCCAGCTACTCGGGAGGCTGAGGCAGGAGAATGGCGTGAACCCGGGAGGCGGAGCTTGCAGTGAGCTGAGATCCGGCCACTGCACTCCAGCCTGGGCAACAGAGCGAGACTCCGCCTAAAAAAAAAAAAAAAAAAAGTAGCCGGGGACGGTAGTCCCAGCTACTTAGGAGGCTGAGGCAGGGGAATCGCTTGAAGCCGGGAGGCAGAGGTTGCAGGGAGCCAAGATTGCACTACTGTACTACACAGCCTGGCGACAGATCAAGACTCCGTCTCATAAATAAATAAATAGAAAATTAAACTCTCTCAATAATTCTTATAAAAAGAAAGATAAACTTCTAATGAGGCATACATGTTAATTAATATTACTTCTGTACTGTCTCTGGCCTGTTGGAGTGCATGCAAATATCAAGGCAGAGTGTAATACACATAAAAAATGATAATGCTACTATATAAAGCAGGTGACTTAAAATTACTCCAGTTCCAACTAGGTAATGGAATGGGAAGTGGAGGGCATCCAATTATATTCATAAATTTATGTTATACACTGCTTAGATCCACTTATTCAATTCTAGTATAAGATTAATATTGAAGATAAGGATTTTTATTATTTTCCTATTATCTGAAAAGTAGATCTTTAAAAGAAAACAGAAGGCTTTTATCAAATCCCTGACCTGTTGAATTATTTGCCAGAAAAAGTAATGGCATGATTTGCTGATTTGCAGCGTATGCTTCTACTGGTATTTTGTGAAGGGGACCAAGATGTTTTAAAACTCAGATAAATCTCTTCTCAACCTGGAAGTCTTTTTTTTTTTTTTAATATTACTTTTAAGCTTTTCTCTTCCCAATTTTTCTTAAACCTTTGAAATCTGTTACCAAGTGATAGGTTACACATATAAATAAGTAAGAGAAGAATGTTAGTAGAAAAATTTGAAATAATTGCGATTAGTTTGATAGCTTGATTTGCTTTTTCTAATAAAGTAATTATTTTTATATTACAAACATATAGCTCAATTTATTTTCTGCTATAATGTTACTTCTAATTTAAAAAATATCATTGTTTCCTCCTGATCTGTCATCTGAATAGTGAAAACCAATAAATAATATTTTTTTTCTAAACTGACTTTAAAATATGAGTCTCCTTCAATTTTCTGACTAGGTTTGTCACAGAAAATTGAGCTCCACCTTGACAACTGGGTGTGTTGGCTTATGCTTGTAATCCCAGTGATTTGGGAGGCCCATGGGGGAGGAGAGCTTGAGGCCAGCAGTTCAAGACCAGCTTGGGCAACATGGTGAGACCTTGTCTCTACAAAAATACAGAATTAGCTGGAGGTGATGACGCATGTCAATAATCCCAGCTACCTGGGAGGCTGAGGTGGGAGCATCACCTGAGCCCTGGAGTTGGAGGCTGCTATGAGCTATGACTACACTACTACATTCCAGCCTGGGCAACAAAGGGAGACCCTATTTCTAAAACAACAACAACAACAAACAAACAAACAAACAAAAAACTAGAGAAAATTAAGCTCCACTTTAACAATGGTCTTGAGAAATTTTTTTATTAGCACAACCTTTTTTCCTCCAAATGCAATCTTTCATACATTTTAATGTGATCAAAATGGCACACATTTATAAAGTGGAAAATTTGTAGTATTTTCCTCTTTAAAATGTGTCAATTGAAAGGACTTAAAAATTTGAAACTAGGATTATGTTTGACATAGTTTATTTCTGTATTTTGTTTCACACAAGTAGTTATAAATAGTAAAAATTTTCATACTAATTCTGCAAGAAGATATTTCCTCTTGATTCAACTAATCCAGGAACTTGAAAGTGGAATAATAGAAAACATTGCTCCAAATTTTTATCACTGGCAAATCTGATTGTTTATATTGCATATCTATTTTCTTTTACCCTACGTTGTCAATAGCAATTATTATCATGCTATTCTGAGTTCTCCAAATTTTCTATTCTTTCTTGCTTTTATCATCAGCAAACCGATCACTATTACTACTATTACTGCTGCTGCTGTCATCACCACCTGCAACAAGTATTTACCTACTACTTGTTACACACTAGGCACAATTTTAAGCAATGTATGCATATTAACTTATTTAATCCTCGTAATCACCCTATGAGACAGGAACTATAATTATCCCCAATTTATAGTTATAAAAACAGACACACAGTAATCAGGTAATTTGTCCAAGAACACTCACTGAGTAGTAGAGAATATCTGAATCTAGGCAGTCTGATTCTATAGTATATCTTAACCACTAGTCTAAACTTCTTTGTATTTTAATCAAGACTGAAAAATAAATTAGGTAGAAATAATTTGTTTATTATTTCACAAAGATAAGTAATTCAACTAAGTGAATTCTTATCTCCAGAGGTGCTCCGGTTTGGTACCAGCTTGACCTTAAGAATAGTAGTTCAGAAATAAGGCAAGTATAAACGCAAAAGACTAAAAATGCTAAAACCAATTAAATCAAAATATTTTGAAGGAAGAAGAAAGAAACTACAAGGACCTTGGGAAACCAAGATCTAAAAAAGAAAAGGTACTAACTAAAGAAATAGGGGGATATAGGCTGGGCGCGGGGGCTCACGCCTGTAATCCCAGCACTTTGGGAGGCCGAGGGGAGTGGATCACCTGAGGTCAGGAGTTTGAGACCAGCCTGTCCAACTTGGTGAAACCCCGTCTCTACTAAAAAGAAAAAACTAGCTGGGTGTGGTGGCAGGCAACTGGAATTCCAGCTGCTCGGGAGGCTGAGGCAGAACTGCTTGAACCCACAGGAGAATTGCTCGAATCCGGAGGTTGCAGTGAGCTGAGATATTGCCACTGCATTCCAGCCTGGGCAACAAGAGCGAAACTTTGTCTCAAAGAAAAAAGGGGGGAGGGGAAGGGCAGATACAGTTAGGGAGAAAAAAGTTCTAAAATAATGTCTGAAAGCAGCTGAAATCATTGTTATGAAGAACCTTGAGTAAGGAAATAATTAAAAAAAGCACCTAGCAGCCATAAGCAAGTTCAAGTTCATAGAATTTGCAAGATTATAAAAAGATGAGAAAAATAACCCACTTATTTAACCCACTAAAATACCACACATCTTAGAAAATAGTGAGTAGTTCAAAAATCCTAACAGAAAAATATTTATATGTATCCCAAGAAAATCCCAGGAAACAATTTTAATCTCATGGTCATGTACACTTTGAAAAATTATCTATTAAGGTGAGTGGTCAAATTGGAATCACTAAAAAGTTGTGCTAAATAATTAACATGATCTCTTTTTAGATAGATTTGGGATGCTTATGGCACCCTTGTAAGTAAAATGTAGAAATGGGAGATCTATATTTGTAGTTAGATAATTATAACCAAAGAGTGTTACCAGTGGATAACTGCCAACATGGAGACAAGTTTCCTTATTCTTTCAGTTTTATAAAAATAGATTTCCGGATATAAGTGAAATATATGAAAAATATATTTATCAAGTAGCTACAAAGTTAAGTACATTTTCAATATAGCTTTTAAAAAATCACCTTTTCCAACTTGTTCTTAGTAAAAACAGCCTTATTCAAGGGCAAGAACTTATGAAATACTGTGTGCTAAAGGCTGGAGATTCATAAACATTTAAAAAAATCAAACAGCAGGCTGGGTGTGGTGGCTCAAGCCTGTAATTCTAGCACTTTGGTAGGCCGAGTTGGGTGGATCACCTGAGGTCAGGAGTTTGAGACCAGCCTGGCCAACATGATGAAACCCCGTCTCTACTAAAAATACAAAAAATGATCTGGGCGTGGTGGCTGGTTCCTGTAATCCCAGCTACTCAGGAGGCTGAGGCAGAACTGCTTGAACCCAGGAGGTGGAAGCTGCAGTGAGCCGAGATTGCACCATTGCACTCCAACCTGGTCAACAAGAGCGAAACTCCGTATTGGTGGTGGGGAGTAAAATCAAGGAGAGTTACTTTTTGGGAGAGAAAGAAAAGCAAAACAACAGATATGATATAGTGTAAATCAAAGTACCCCTAAGTGCTTTGGGAATACAAAAGTGTAGCTAACATAACCTGGGAGTGATAGTGGTGGTATGTAAGGTTGGGGAGAAGTCTAAGAAGATGGGAAAGCTGAGCTAAATCTTCTAAATCATCTAATGTAGAGGTGGTTTACTCTAGTAATTGAGGAATAAGGATATAAAATATCTAGGGGACTGCTTACCTAGTATCTACCTCTGCTCTTTACCTGAGAACTGCTTCATCTGTCTGCTTTCCAATATACCATTCTACACAGCTACTGTGCAGCTCATAGGTTCTTGCGTTATTCCACAACACTAGCTAATAACTGGTTAGTGATCCAACTAGGACAAATAGCAATCCTTGTCAAAAATATTTTTTAAAAGCCAGTAGCGAGACAAAGAATAAGCAAAAGCAAAAAAGAGGCTGCAAGAGCCTGTCAGTCTCCGATTTTTAGCTGCTCCTTCCTCCCAGGTTGCTGCTCAACTGTGGAGTCCAAGAGTCAAAAGATTAACTACTTTCCCTAAACCAGCTAAAATGTTGGACAAGGAAGTTCAAATACAAGATCAACGGGAAGAGTTATACTCAACTAGACTGGGTATCTTTACCCTTCTATCTTAAGATTCAATATATAAAGCTATAGTCACTTATATTCCTTACTAAATACTAACTGTATAAAAACTACTAAAATTTAAGTATTTTTTGTTTCATTAGTTTACATTTTCTTCAAGTTACAAATTAGTTATGATTTTTACAATAAGTCAACATCCTTACCAATGTGTGTAAACTATACCTGGGTTGTAAGCAAAGCTATTTAAAACAGTAGTAAAATAACTTACCAAAAATCTCATTCTAGCTTGTATTTGAGATGCTGAGTAGGTCTTTTATGATCAAAACTCAAGGGGAGGGAGACCAAATAAAAATAGTGGAATATCAATCAGCAGAATGACAAGGGGTTTCAAAGTCATTTTCTGCTTTTATTGGGAATACTTTATAACAAAAATTTTATGCTTCTGGCTACCAAAGGATAAATTCACTTTGTTAAAAAAGTGACCATTGGTAAAAATGAGTCTCATCCTTGGACAGACCTATATAAAGCATCCAACTAATTAAGAACCAAAAATGAATGTCCTAGTAACATTTTAAAATTATATACAAATAGCTAAAGCATTCTATATAAACTACAACTTTCTCTTCTTCTTTTTTTTTTGAGACAGAATCTTGCTCTGTTGCCCAGGTTGGAGTGCAGTGGTGCCATCTTGGCTCATGGTAACCTCTGCTTCCCGGGTTCAAGTGATTCTCCTGAGTAGCTGGGACTACAGGTGCGTGCCACCACACCCAGCTAATTTTTTCTATTTTTAGTAGAGATGGGGTTTCACGGTGTTAGCCAGGATGGTCTCAATCTCCTGACCTCGTGATCCGCCAGCCTCGGCCTCCCAAAGTGCTGAGATTACAGGAATGAGCCACTGCACCCAACCTGACTTTTTAAAGAATTTATACTCACAATGATTTCCACACGCACAGAGCTATGTTTAAATATATACATTTTTTATGAGACACGGTCTCCCTGTCCTGCTCAGGCTGGAGTGCAGTGGCATGACCTCAGCTCACTGTAACCTCCGCCTCCCAGGCTCAAGCTATCCTTCCACCTAAGCCTCCTGAGTAGCTGGGACTATAGGCATACACCACCACACCTGGCTAGTTTTTGTATTTTTTGTAGAGACGGGATTTCACCGCGTTGCCCAGACTTAAGTATTTTTAATGTAAGGCACTGGTCTACATATTAGACTTTTACTTTTATTGACAACTAAATTAAACGGTGATTTTAAATTAAGCCTTAAGCCAGAGTTGAGTGTCACAGGAAAGTATGTATGTTGTATCATCCACGATCGTGTACCAAAAATCCAGAGAACAATACTGCATAGATTAAATCTAGCACTATTTCTATACTTGCATGTGGTTTGCATCTAAATGGGAGGATTGCCCCAACATGCCATACTTTTATACTTCCAGTAGTATTTTTTAAGTGTTTTTTGCTGTTTTGGTTTCACTAGTCTTACTGAAAAAAATAAAAAAAATTCACCAGTTTTGTGCAAGAGTGCTAGTCAATGCTAATAAAAACTACATCTTAGAGATTAGGAGCTAGGAGCAAAGTAAAAAACACTGGATTCAGTGTAAAAGATGCATTAAGACAGGCTTACTTGTACTTAGATACGATAATCACTCCAGCTTGTAATTAGTTGGGCATATATTAACCGGTAGATCTACTGTTATTGCTGAGCCGCAACTGCTGAAATGTGTCAAGATACAACATATAACTCCATTAATAATGAAAACTGAGTAGGAATATAATTAATTTTAGAAGTGCATGGTGCAAGTTTGGTTCTAATAAACTTATACCAAAAAACTGGGGTATTGTGAAGAACTACTAAGAAAAGGCAGTAAGTAAAAACAGCTTTTACAAGCATTTGGTTTACAGTTTCAGCAGATCTGTTATCAAAGAGCAGACCTCTCAATTTACCCTAATCACAAGGGGGTGCATATGGTAAACACTGTTTATTATAAAACGCCCCTTGTTCTTTAGTCCTTCTGAGTGTGGTGTTTCAGTGAAAAAGAATGTTGGTTGAGTAATAGTACAACCCACAGAATAGCTTAAAGATAAGGAAAGGATGACTCATACAGATTTATTCAGCAACTTGTCCCATGTGAATACCTTAGCAAAAAGAACAGAGGGGCAGCAAAAGGTCTACTAAACTGTTAAGTTGTATGTCTTAAATCTATTTAAAATCAAGTTTAAAAAACTTTAGATTTTATTTACGTGCAATAAAAAGACTAACTTACACATAAAGAAATCTTCTAAACATTAAAATGTTTTACTGGTGTATGTGAATCAGTAAAGTGAAAAACATGTAAGGCTTTGCAAGCCATTTTTGAGATACTTGGAATTTCAGGTTCAGATATGGAGAAAATAAGGGTTAAATTTTGGCTGCATACTAACATTTCAAAGCTTGCCTGCTTGTTTTTCTTTTAGAATTCCGAAAATGTACTTACTGTTAAAAATAAACCTTTACTACCAATAATAATAACATATCATTATGTCTGAATGCTTTACAAACCGTAGTACTTCAAATAGAATTCAGCATGTACAAGTCAAAGACAGTATTTAGAAGGAAACAACAGAAACATGCTAACATTTTTTTCTCACCACAAACACAGGCATCTTACCAATTTAATTTTAATTGGATATCACAAATGATCTTTACAGTCTACTTTATAATTTAAATGGATCGAAGGGTTTTGATGAAAATATTTAAAAGATGAGCAAGTTCACTATTAATTTGTTTGAACAGCAGGTTTTAAACACAGTAGGTTTACCTGGAGAGACTGGACTACCTATCCTTCTGTTTTCAGATGTTAAAGGTGAGGGTAGGTGTCTCCAATTACTAGCAATAGGTGTGTAAAGTAACAGTCCATACACTTTTTAACCAGATTTAACGTTATAATTTATTGTAGACAATTAAGTGCCAGGTATTATGTGCTTTACTTTCATTTCAAGTTTCATCCAACACTGGGTTCTTACTACAAATGAATAAAGGCACCTATTATTTTTTTGCTTAATTTGGCCAGAAGTTAGGAAGACTGGAGAACTATAAGATCCAAGCATGTTATAGGGATTCTACTTCCCCTTTGCTTGACAATCATGGTGGAATGGGATCCTGGTACGCAACCACACTTTTCCTTCATATTTGCTTTGATTGATCTAATAGGCCAGACAAGAAATCAGTTGAGTTTTACTAAAAAGTGTAAAAGCCAGAGGCTTCTTTACACTTAAATTGATTAAGCAACTTACATTTTACCTTATCTCAACTAAACCATCCAACGGAAGGAATATACTAGAAAACAGTACCTTTTTGGTTTCAAATTGTGCTTCCTCCTGACAGCATGCTCTGCAATCAGGATCCAGCTGAAGCAGGTTGAACTGTCCAAGAAGATCACAAGAGCTGCAGAGCAAGTTGCTAGAAAAGCCTAACTCTCTGCATGCCTCTGATGAAAACTCTGCCCCAAAAGCAGAAACCTGAAAATAAAAAATGGGGAAATAAAACACAATTCCATATTTATATTACAAAGTTTCCCAAAAAGAGAACATGGGGTTGTCAAAAACTAACATTGAAGACAAGTTACTGAAATGTTTCTTTTGGAGATAAATTCTTTTAAATTTTAATTTAATCTAATTTTTTTTTGAAATGGGAGTCTTGCTGTCACCAGGCTGGAGGGCAGTGGTGCAATCTCGGCTCACTGCAACCTCTGACTCCTGGGTTCAAGCGATTCTCTTGTCTCAGCCTCCTGAGTAGCGGGGATTACAGGCGCACGTCACCACGCCTAGCTAATTTTTGTATTTTTAGTAGAGACGGGGTTTCACCATGTTGGCCAGGGTGGTCTTGATCTCTTGACCTCGTGATCCACCCACCTCCTCAGCCTCCCAAAGTGTTGGGATTACAGGCATGAGCCACCACAACCAGCAATAAATTCTTTTTTAAACTCTGCAACCTTACACAATAGTCTGGTTTCTCCCACCTCCCCTACAAGCTTTTTTTCTTAAACATCTATCATCTTTCAGCTTAGCTAAAACACGGATTAACAAGACAAGATATATCATTGTTCATGATGTTTATTACATAATATTTTCTTAAAGATTTATTGTTTTAAAAAGGAATTTTCTTGTAAGAAAAAATAATTTTAGTTTCATTTTAAGAACTCAACATCTGTTCATATGGGTCTATGGAGTAAGATTAACTGTAGGGTTTATCTACAGTCACATTCAGCAGAAGAAGGACGGGAAAGGGGATGGTGTAGGCAAGAGCATGCCAGAATTCAAGCTTTTGATTTTAGGTAATAGTGCCACCACTTACAAGATGTGTGACCCTGGGCAAACTATCATCTCCAAGCTTTGATTTCCTCACTCATAAAGTAAGGGGCAATACTTCCTACATAAAACAGATTACTATGGTTACTTTATATAAATCATTACGTTTAATCAGAGATGATTTAATCAATCAGAATGGCTGACAAAAGCAAGCTTTCAGCAGTATTCTCTTCCCTCATCCATTCTTTTTTACGTATCAGTGAATGTGGTATACCTCCATTTGTCTAAGGACAATCCCTCTACTTGCTCTTTGGATTCTATCTTCTCTGTCTTCACAGATACTTCATTTCATCAATACCTCAACCTTTAGGTATATTTAAGCCCTATGGTCCTAATTGCTCTTCCTACGTTCTGTCATTTCTGAATTGTTACTACAGCTTGGTTTCTATTATTTTTTCCTAACTCCCCAAACTCATTAATATAGCCTGGTTTCTGCTCCTACTATTCCACAAAATTTGCCCAAAATTACCAAATGCAAAGGTATTCAAAATTGTTCTGCTTCAACTACCCCATCCAAAAGCTTGTCTTCCTTTTCTTTTCTCTTCTCTGCATCTCTTAAATGCTATTGTTTCCCACAGTTCTGTTTTTGGCTCTCTCTTAGTTTTACATGCCTTCTATTTATTACTGCATATTTATCCATGGCTTCAGGTAAGCATTTATTGAAAACTCTCAAATATTTTTTCTTGAATGTCAGGCTTCCAAAGCCAACAGTCCACTCAACATCACATTTAGGTGTTGAATAAGCATTGCAAGTTCAAAATCTGCAACAGTGAAACTTAGTTTTTTCTTAAACCTATTATTCTTTCTAAGGTATTCAGTATCTCAGTAAAATGGCACCATTTCTCTGACAAGCTAGTTGCCCAGATCAGTCATCCTACTGATCTACATTCCATATTCTTCACCATTCTCACAACCAATTAATATATTTTCATAATTCTTTTGAAGAGCTCTCAAGTCTTTTCCTGCCTCAGTGGCTTAAATGCTCACTGCCAAGGCTACTTCTCATTACTTCCTCAATTCCTGCAGCTATAAGGAATTCCTGTAATACCCTGAAGTATAAAAGCCCTACTCAAACACACTTTTGCTTATAGTCTCCCCTATATTTAAGGTTCTGTTTCCACTTCTTCACCTTGTAATATCCTACTTATTTTCAAGAATCTAATCAGTATGGGTCTTTTAGGAAGCTTTCGCTGACAAAAAATAAATAAATAAGATCTCAATCATTAGCCACAACTTTCTTCGAGAAAGTTGTGCACAGTTGTAAAACAGTACTGTTCATGACACTGTACTATGTAAATCTGACTCCTCAACAATACTATGAACTCGTCTGAGGGCAAGCCTTAAGCTGTTTCTCTGTCTTTCCCTCACTTCTGACAGTTTTCATATATCTGTTGAATACCTAAATTGGACAAAGCCACAGCTTCAGGTAGGGGAAATTTCAGATTGACTGCAACTGATTGATCTTTTAGACCAAGGTTCTGCAAACTTTATGCAAAGGGCCAGATAATTATGTTAGGCTTTTGTGGCTATATGGTTTCTGTACATCTAGTCAACTCAGCTATGGCAGTGCAAGAACTAGTCATAGATAACACCATGAATGAATGAATGAATGACTGTGTCTGTGTTCCAACGAAACTTTGTTTTATTTTGCTATTTATGTTTATTTGTTCTACAAAAACAGGGTTGACTGAATTTGGCCCACCAGCTGCAGTGTGTCAATCCTTTTCTAAACTCACGAGGTAGATTAATATCCAGTGGCATTTCCCAATGAAAAGAAAATTTAAGTACTTGTTGGCATATCCACTCAAAATGCTGATTTGATATTTTATACATCTTTAATCCTATATCTGTAATAGTATCATATGTATATATTTTTCAAAACAGATGAAACATCCCAGCCTAGTGGGAGGGATCTGAGACTTTATTGGTTAATTTGTGTGGTTGATCTCTCTAGTTTAACTATAAGACACTTGCTACCACACTAGTACTTTGAGTAATTTCTCCATCAGTAAAGTGATCTGCCTCATCTATTTCACAGGTTAATTTGAAAATCAAATATAACGATGAGCAGAATGTGTTTTCCAAAGACAAGACAATCAATACGTATCAAAGGCTGCATCAACGTGTACACATCATTTCACATGTTCTTACAATGTTAGTCCTCCACTGAGAAGTGGGGTCTATGTTCCCTCCCCTTGAATCTGGGCAGGGGCCATGGCTGTTTTGAACAACAGAGTTTAAAGGAAGTTATGTGATTCTGAGGGTAGGTCGTAAAAGAGCAAACAGCCTCTGCCTGGCTAGCATTCTTTTTCTAGGAACATCAGCTTTGAAACTTAGCCAATCTGCTGTATAGAAGTCTATACTAGAGAGACAACATGGAAGGGCCCATGTAGAGAGCAACTGAAAACTCCAGCTGACAACCAGTATCAGCTACTAGACATGTGAGTAAACCACCTTCAGATTTCAGGCCCTAATGTTTCAACTGAGGTCTGAGACACCATAGAACAGAGAAGCCATCCCTGCTGTGCCCTGTCAGAATTGCTA
Organism: Trachypithecus francoisi; assembly: GCF_009764315.1. Classification (NCBI taxonomy): domain Eukaryota; kingdom Metazoa; phylum Chordata; class Mammalia; order Primates; family Cercopithecidae; genus Trachypithecus; species Trachypithecus francoisi. Next base: position 48,829,302 of record NW_022681457.1, read on the forward strand.
ACTCACAGAATTTGAAAGCAAAATAACAAACTGTTTTACGCCACTAAATTTTAGGGTAATTCTGTTTTGCAGCCATAGTTACTGAAAGAGGCAGTAAGAGTGAAATCACTTTGGAAATTGTGAACTCCGGAAATTGTGAACTCCTTAACAAGTGTAAAAAACTGTTACCAAAACCGTTAAACAACAAAATAAGAACCTCAAATGAATAATCATGCAATCATACTATTTGGTTTTATTCTGGCATTTACGGAGCACCTACTGATAGGTAGCATGACTATGCAAAACATCATGTATCTCAAAGTCTTAACACATCTAGATTCAAATGCCATCACAGTACCTTATTTCTAAACAGGGAGTATTATCATTTATCTCACAGAGTTTTGAGGATTAAAGAAGCAAGTGCACAGAAAGCATCTAGCATCCTGCCCAGTACACAGTAGGTACTGAACACGTTGGTATTAGGCTCACCTTCCACTGTGAAAGCACACTTAAAAATTACAAAACACTATATAAATGTTTTTATCACTATACTAGACATGGGATAAAAGATTAAGTATAGGGGAGATAGAAGGTATCGAGTTTCTTAAGTAAACACTTTTTTCTAGCTGTTCTATCACTGGTTTTGCAGACTTAAGGCTTTGAATTTAAGGACATCAGAAAGTATTTTTAAGTACCTGGCAGGTAAATGCTAATATATGAGAGTTTGATATTACTCCTGCCATCCTTTTATTGCCAAAAGTAACTGATTGGCATTTAAATTTGCACATTAAGAGCAAATATTAAATTTTAGATTAATTAGCCACACTTGAAAGAAAGACAAAGATTCTAAGGACAGGGTTCCTGGCTAGGATAACCATTTAGCTTTCTCTATTTCAAAGCAAAATTGACAAATTAAGTGGTTTGGTTGGGTGCTTTGGCAGGCCAAGGCGGATGGATCACCTGAGGTCAGGAGTTTCAGATTAGCCTTACCAACATGGTGAAACCCCATCTCTACTAATAATACAAAAAAATTAGCCGGGGGTGGTGGTGCACACCTGTAATCTCAGTTACTTGGGAGGCTGAGGCAGGAGAATCGCTGGAACCCAGGAGGCGGAGGTTGCAGTGAGTTGAGATCGTGCCACTGCACTCCAGTCTGAGTGGAAAATGTGAAACACAGACTCAAAAAAAAAAAAAAAAAAAAGGCTCTATTTCCTCCTTCTCCATGCATTACTCATTGTTTTATTTTTCTAGTATTAATGAGCTCTTTCTAGATTAGAGTTGGCAGCAGAGAAACCGGATTAACTTTCCTATACCATTACCTTAAAAATCTGATATAGCTATACATTTTGTTACACTTACACCTACATATTCATTGTCTCTTCACTGGTCTTTATAACTCTCTGAGCAAACTTCAAATCTGAGACAAAAGCAAACAGATGGGATTACAGAATGAACTCTATGAAAATGAATACCAGAAACATGGCCATTACAGCAAGCTCTTATAAAGCAGCAGATATTTTGTTAAGTACTTTACATTATTATTCCATCTAATCTTAACCATCTTGTGAAACAGGCGTTGTTATCACCATTTCATAAAGAAAAAAACAGGTTTAGGATAGTTAAGGTAATTTGTCTAAGACCACACAGGAAACAAGAAATGACAGCATCAAGATTCTAATTCTGGCATGCTCTCTGTGCTCCTAACTACTGACTACCATATTTCACAGAATCCATGATACACCATAATTGTATGTACCACTAATAACAAAAGCACCAACAATTATAACTGTGTGATCCATAAGACCCAGCGAGATATTAACCTGAGAACAAATGGAGTGGGGGGTATCTCAGAAAGAATGATACACAATTATCATTCTATACTACTTGTTAGTGTAGTGCCTTTTTGAATGAGAAAATATTACATACGATCTGAATGAAGGAGTGAATATCATCACTTAGTTCTGGGGAACGCTAGTAAACAGCTCCCTTAGACTGTACTAAAATATCACTTTTCTATTGCTTATTTAAGCATACTCTATGTATTTTCAGATTAAATCACTTTATATCCAGTTGTTAGCTCATTGAAATATTGACAAATATGCAGTTATTAACTTGAAATTAGACAGTGGTAAAAAGTCAACTTGTCTAGTATAAGAAACTCAGAGGTATCAATTAACAAAATATGAGTGCAGTCCCAAAGACAGTTTTATCCATAGCAGTATCTCAATCTCAAAGTGTCAAGAAATTGTTCCCTCATCCCCTTTTAATTCCAGTGGGAGGTTCCAAAGATTTCACTACTGCCAACTTCTTATGCCACCTGATCTTTTTTTCCCCTTGGGACAACTGTGACACGCAGCTTCCAACTTCTTAGTGTTTTTTCAACAATTATCTATATCCCTTTTCATTTTCAAAGTTTTTCTTGCTTTCTTAAAAGCACTAGTTACTACAGAAGAGACATGAACAAACCTTAGGGAAGTTGTAACAGTTCAATAAGGGTAAATTGTCCAGCACTCTCTCTTTTCTGAGTCATTTTTGTATTTTTGAGATGGTTGGGCTTCCTCACTGCTCTACACAAATTGCAAATATCCTGTTGACTTTGATGGCATTGAGCAACAACACAGACAAACTGGGGCCATTTACACTTCAGAGGGATTTAAATGAACAAATACATATGAGACACAATAAAGGTAACATAAAATAAAAATGGTTCCTGTATTCCCTTTGGCTACATTCTAATTGGCACGGGGACAGGAGGAGTGGAGGGATACTGAGACACACACACAGAGCTATGATTTGGCTAAGACCGTGTGGATTTGTGTAATACAGTATGATGATACAAGGCCAGGGGTAGTGGCTCAAGCCGGTAATCCCAGCACTTTGGCACAGGGACAGGAGGAGTGGAGGGATACTGAGAAACACACACAGAGCTGTGATTTGGCTAAGACCGTGTGGATTTGCGTAATACAGTATAAAGTATGATGATACAAGGCCAGGGGTAGTGGTTCAAGGTGGTAATCCCAGCACTTTGGGAGGCTGAGGCAGGCGATCATGAGGTCAGGAGTTCGAGACCAGCCTGGCCAACATGGTGAACTCCCGTCTCCACTAAATACACAAAAAATTAGCCAGGCGTGGGGGTGCGTGCCTATAATCCTAACTACTTGGGAGGCCAAGGCAGGAGGGTCACTTGAACCCGGGAGGCAGAGATTGCACCAATGCACTTCATCCCGGGTGACAATGTGAGACTCAGTCTCAAAAAAAAAAGAAAAAAAAAAAAAAACAACAAAAACAAAAACAAAGTATGATGATACAATATGCAAGGGAGAAATTACATCTAACTTTGCAAGTCTGGAAGTGGAATGTGAGTTAAGTTTTGCATTCTATTGAAACATCTTAGTTCAGAGAGAAAGAGATAAAGAAACAAAGGCCAGGAGTAAATTAATTTGCCTTAGTTATTAGAAGATAAAACTAAAAAATACATTTCATTAAAAGTAGTGTACTTTCCACTAAATTATACATCATGAGTATGAATTCAATAGGCAGAGTTTGAGAGAGAAAGGGTGCATATGATGGCTGTCTTTGGGAATATTTAGTGGAATGGTGTGGCTGTGGCTGATAACCCAATAGTTTTATTTGATGGCTTACTGTGTTGTAAGTTAGGATGTTCCATCCTGTGGGGGTCACATTCACAAAAACACGGATAAGTTGATTCCTGCCTCAAAAGGTTTCAGTCTGGCTGGGCATGGTGGCTCACGCCTGTAATCCCAGCACTTTGGGAGGCTGAGGCGGGTGGATCATGAGGTCAAGAGATCAAGACCATCCTGGCCAACATGGTGAAACCCCGTCTCTACTAAAAATACAAAAATTAGCTGGGCATGGTGACATGCACCTGTAATCCTAGCTACTTGGGAGGCTGAGGCAGGAGATTCACTTGAACCTGGGAGGTGGAGGTTGCAGTGAGCCGAGATGGTGCCATTGCACTCCAGCCTAGCAACAGAGTGAGACTCCGTCTCAAAAAAACAAAAAAAAAAAAACAAAAAACAAAACAAACAAACAAAAAAACGGTTTCAATCTAACATTTACTTACTAGCTAGAGTTGCACAGTTACCACAAATTTTTGAATCATATCTAAGGCAGAGTCCAAGCATGTGCATTTTTTAACCTCTCCTCCTTCCAACAATTTTCATCTACACACCTCCAGTTGGGATCATTGATAATAGAGCTCTATGAAGCTTACTGAAGCTGATAATAGTTTCCAAAAAGATTTCATACTTCCAGGTTTTCAGAACTTGGCTTGTGGGTTCTCTAATTCATCAAACATTTCACTTATACATCAAGTATTGTATTACTCTGTATATATATCACTAGAGATAAAACAGTCGACGGGAAAGACAGGGTACTTCTCTTTGAGGGTGGGTAGGAGAATGCCAAAGAACAAGAAATTTTTAAAGAAAACTATGGAAAGTATCTCAGAGAATAAATATTGATCACCATTGGAGCACATAGAAAGACTCTTAATCCAAACCTGGGGTATAGCAAAGCTTTGTTGGAGGAAGTGATTTCTCTGCTAAGAACAGAAAGAGAGTAAGTAGAAGATAGCCGTATTTTTTTGTTGTAGGGTAGGAGAAAGGGAGGAGAGGATGAGAAGACGGGAAGCGGCTTCTAGGTAATGAAAACACCACGTTCAAAGCTCTGGTGAGGGAGAATACAGTATGTGAAATAAGCTAAACAAGTGATGCCAATTCTCCACTTGTACCTTTCTGCTCTCCTAATAGACGTAAATGTTGGGGAATAAGCCTGGACAGACAAACAAGTGCCTCCTTAAGGAACTTTGAGGAAGACAGACTTCACCTTAAAAGCAATAAGCAGCCACTGAAGAGTTTCAATCATGACAGATTTAAGTTTTAGGCAGGTTACTTGATGCACTGTAGAGATTGGAAATGAAATGATGACATGGGAGACCACTTAAGGAAGCTGTTGTAATTCTAGGCAAAGATAGTGGCCTGAACGTAAGTATTAACTGTGGAAACAGAATTATTAAGTGGATTGGCTTAGAGATTTTTAAGGCTTCAACGACTAATTGAATTCAGAGAGTGAAAGGAAAGAGGATTTAAAATGACTCTTTTTTGAGATGGAGTCCCGCTGTTACCCAGACTGGAGTGCAATGGTGCGATCTCGGCTCACTACAACCTCCGCCTCCTGGGTTCAAGGGATTCTCCTGTCTCAGCCTCCTGAGTAGGCATGTGCCACCACGCCCAGCTATTTTTATATTTTTACTAGAGACGGGGTTTCACCGTGTTGGCCAGACTAGTCTTGAACTCCTGACCTCAGGTGATTTGCCCACCTCAGCCTCCCAAAGTGCTAGGAATACAGGTATGAGCCACTGCACCTGGCCAAAAATGACTAATTTTTGGCTTGGGCAATTGGGAAGCCGACAAAGGCAAAGCCAATCATTTAGATTCTGAACACAGCCAGGGATAATTCAAAGGGTGAACCAAGAGGCTGTTATTTTTGAGAAGAGAGACATTTATGGCCTGAATGATTAACAACTGGATGGATATGAGATATTTAGGAATTAAAATCAGTAAGTTTCAGTAATTTCCTGGATATGAGATATGTAAGGAAGAGGAGTCAAATATGACAACCAAATTTCTGGCTTGGATTCTGTGAACAGTCACTGTGGTACACTGTTTAATTAATTCTTATCATTATTACATATGGAATTAGTTAATTCCATAAATTCCTCTCCTGGTATGCACACTTAGCAAAGTGACTCTGTCATTCCTTCCATGTAGAGATGGAATCTACTTCCCCATCCCTGAAATGTGAACTAGTTTTGTGACTTGCTTTGACAAATAGGTGATGGAATATATGTGATTTCCAAGGCAAGGCCTTAGGAGGCATTGAAGCTTTTACCCTTTTGGAGTGCTGTCCTGAGAGTGCCATGAAAAGAAGTTGGTCTAGCCAACTGGAAGATGAGAGGTCACATGGAAGAGAACCAAGTCCTGGAGCTGACGGCACCAACTATGAACAGTGGTAACCCTGGGACCTTTCAGTTTAGTTGACCTACTAGGTCAATAAAAAGCATCAATGAGGCCAGGGGAAAACCAACATAGGTGGAGTAGTTCTACTCCACTGACCCAGAATTATAAGAAATCATTGCTGTTTTAAGCTACCAGATTTCAGTGTGGTTACACAGCTATAAGACAACTGACAAAGACAGAGGGAGATCAAAAAAAGACAACCTGAAATGTTATTCTCAAATGACCTAAAGATACACAAAAACTCTTAAATAGTAGAAAGTTTAGGGAGAGGTGATCCAATAATTCCTAGCACCAAATGCCTGAATAACAAGAGCAATGGAATGTTAATTAGAGAAGTTAAGAATCTACCTTTTGGATAAAGTAGCCAAAGCAAACAGGCAGGATGCTTTCAAGCTCTTTGAGAAAGGAAAGTAGAGGTGTTCACAGAGGACTCTGGGGTAGTCCCTCACACCCTCAACCTTGGATAAGTAAATTAAACCAGGTCTCCTTATTAGAGACTGCCTGAAGAATTAAGCTAGGATAAAAAACCTAAAAGCTTTCAGCACTATGCCTAAAATTTTATTATTCACACAGCAAAACATGGATATGACAAAAAATAAGTTAAAAGTACACTTCTCCCATTCAAAGGTATTCTGCCTTTCTCTATTCTGCCAATAGAGGAAAATGAAATAAAAAACATTGCCTTATTTTAAAGACAACGAACATCATTTAAAAAATTAACTTCAAAAATAAATTATTCTTTGGTATAGACAGCTCCTTTTACTCCAACAACATTGTTTAAAAGCACAAATCGCACTCAAGCGCAGCCAGCCATATGTGAATAGCAGAAGGAGAATTGAGGTTAAGAGGCTAACAGAAGTGGTGAAAATGAGAGAGCGCGCGCGAGAGAAAGGTAAACAGAAACTGTTCGCCTGGACCAACGACTTGAAGACTTGCCTCTAAGATTTGGAAATCTCGTCATGAGCTCTTGCATTTCTGCCCGTTTAAAAACAACCTTCACTTCTTGCCAAGCTTTATTATTTCCCCCTCCCACCTGGTGTGATTTACAGATTGTTTTTAGCAAGAGCCGTATAAGAGAAGCTAAGTACCCAAGACAATCTGAAGTGAGGAGAAAACTGCTGCCAGAAACCCAAGGCGGGGAAGGACAAGGATCAACCGAGAAATTAAGCCACGTTGCATTCTGGCCGCAGCAGTCATTAAGGAGTCCTCCCTGCCCTTTTCAACCAGGACTGAATGTTGCCTCTTCCTCAGCTGCAATCTCTCCTACTCTCCCTGTGGCAGCTGCGAAGGTGATCTACACTCACCGCTTGAAGCACAGTCGCCAACAACAACCGTAGCCCAAACGTCGGCACCAGCCACCCACTCAGCCCAGCCGCCATCGCTACCATTTTCCGCAGGTTTCCGGCTGCGTAGAAGGACCCCTTAGCTAGGGCCGTCCACTCCAGAGCCTGATCCAAAATAGAACGCTAACGGCCGTTGCCCTTACATCTCTTATTTGGAAGTGACAGGTATTAAATAACGGCATATGAGAGCTTAAAAGTCATCAAATACAAAGACAGTCACTGGGTGCTTTCGATTACCCAAATCAGGCACTTTCCTAAACTCCCCACTTCTTTGCTTCTACGGTCTCCTTTCTTTCATTCACGACACTTCGTCAAGCAGCCAAGAAGCCACGCCTTTGCCGGTTTTCGCCCTGCCTTCTCCTCCAAGTTTACCCAATTGAACGTCGTCCTGATTGAGCTCTGTGGCAGAGGGACCCAACCGTAAACCGAACCAAGAGCGAAGCGCAGGGGCTCTTCGGTCCAATAAGCGGACCCAAACGGGAGGAGGGGCGGAGCTTCTGGTTGCCGAGCAGCGTACGCGGATGCGTGCGCGTGGTGGCGGAGGGGGAAGGGCGGGGGCGGGGCTGAGGGCGGCGCAGCCGCAGCGCTAGTGGAGGGGCGCGCGGCCGCGAGCAAAGGAGGGAGGGAAGGAAGAGAGGAAGGCGGGCAGGCAGGCGGGCGTGGGGGTCGGGGACTGAGGCAGTAGAGGGAGGCGAGAGCCTGGCAGCCGCTTCGCGCTGTTTGCTGCGCGGGCTTTTGGAGGGGGCGGCCGTTGAGTCGGCTGAGGAGAAGCGGACACCGGCGGCGTTGGTGCTAGCGCCTGGGGGAGGGGGACTGGAGAGGCGAGAAGGGGGGTCGCTGCGGTGGTTCTCTCGCTGTCGCGCTCTCTTTGCCTCGCTCCCGGCTCGGCGGGCTCCTCCCGGCGTCTCTCTCGCCTCCTGGTCCCGCTCCCCGCCCCCCGCGGTATGTCTTGATCCCGAGCAGCGGGTTTCATGGGGCTCCTCAGGATTATGATGCCGCCCAAGTTGCAGCTGCTGGCGGTGGTGGCCTTCGCGGTGGCGATGCTCTTCTTAGAAAACCAGATCCAGAAACTGGAGGAGTCCCGCTCGAAGCTAGGTGAGGAACTGAACTGCCCCAGGCTGAGTGCTGTGGAAGGGGCCGAGGAGGCACTGCCGCCAGAACAAGTGGGCGTTCGTCTAACCTGGGGTCTGGCTCGGGGGCTGAAAGAGGTTTCAAAGAGAACCGGGAACTAGGGGCAGCGAGAGCACGAGCTCCAAGAATGGGCTGAATTAAGCTTGAGTGGCATGCTGGGCTCGCGAGGTCACGGGGCAGAGGTTGCAAGGTTGAGCTTCCCGAGCCAAAGGATGCCCCGAAGTAGGCATTCCACGGAGAGAGAGTGAGAGAGAAGACCGAACTCAATGGGGAACGGGTGTTGCTGGTGGAGACAGAAGCGCTCAGCATCGCGTGTTCTCTTGGAAGTCGTACAGAAAGCCCTGGCAATGTCAGACGAGGGGTATTCTAATTTGAGCTATGGGCATCTGGATACGAATTCTTTTGGGGGTTCATGAAGGGATAGGTGCGCAGAAATGGAAGGAGATGCTGGGATGATGGAGAGTAAAATAAATACACTAGCGAGTTGCACTCTTGTGCTAGGGGCAGCAAGGGACCTTATAATTGCCAGTTGAGGGAGGCTGGCCGGGTAGTGCAGGAACGCGAGTGAAAAGCTTTATCGGAGTACGGAAATGAGGGTCCGGAGATTTAAATTCTTCTTTAGTGGCGCTAAACTGATGAATTGGGGCTTGAGAATAGGCATGCCTATGTATGTTGCTTCGCGGCAGTGTTGATGTGAATTTCGAAGAGGAGGGAACGCTGAAGGGGAATTATGTAGTGAAGTTTGTTAAAGGAAAAGTAGGATTATGCGGAAAGTTAACCATATGGTTAAATACCTTAAAGGGTTAACAGGTGCTTTCATGGGTGAAGGGTTCTGAAGTACAAAAAGTTGGTGCGAAGTTGTGAAAGTCCAGAAAAAAAGCACAGAGAATAGGTACTTTCGGATTAATAGGGAACTTTGGCATTTGGAAGAGCTCAGCATGGAGAGCGAGAGTTCAAAGAATGAAAGTGATAAATTTTGATTTAAAAATGTACATGGCACTTAAAAATCAACTCAAGAGGATGTAATTTGAATATGGAAAAGTAATGTGAAGTGTTCTTTGCATACTTTCACCTCAAAATCATTTTGAATACCTTTGAGAAGCCAGCAAAACCAAAACAAAACAAAAAAAACCCCAGCAGTGTAATTTAGACTAAGAAATAGATATTATTTTGAGTGGATGATTAATTTTTAGGAAAAATGTAACAGAAAATAATTGTAATATACGTACAGCAGCTATTTTGGTACAAGCCTTTGCAAAAGCCTTGACATTTTAAAGAGCCTTGAAAGAAAAACCGTCAAGTAAATCTGAATGAAGTGCAACTAAAGTTGGAGAAAAACTAGAGATACTCCCAGTCCTTAACTCTAGAGTAAAATTCGAAGAGATACTCAGTTTATTTACCAATTCTTGTATTAATATGTATCTTGTATGATGGAAAAAAATGTCCACTTTAAATATTGAAGGTTATCCAGTGCGGTTTTTCTTTTCTTTTGGATCCATTTAGCGACATTCAGGGTCATATTCTGGCGTCATTAATGATACAGCGCTACAGAAAAAAGAAAATACTTGTCTTTGGAATTCTCTGGAGTTGATTTCTTAGACACATTACAGTGGGTTAGAGTGACTTACGTTTTTGGTTTTCCTCCTTGCCTAACATTTTTTTCCCCATATACTTGAAAATTGCTTCCATAGACACAATCTGAATAATTTTTAAAAGAAAGTTATCTGAAGATGTGTAATGCCACAATTAAAATATAAAGTGCTTTCTTGTGATACAAGAAAGAAAATTTCATAAAAAATAGTAAATATGCATCAAAATCCTCCTGGGACTACAGGTGAGTGTACCTGGGACTACAGGTGGGTGTTACCATGCCTAGCAGAGGAAACCATATTTTGGCAACCAGATTCTGTACTAGGCACTTTTCATCTTAGATACTCGTATTTAAAGTAAGAACACCATTTAAAGCCATTTTTGGCCAGGCCCAGTGGCTCACGCCTGTAATTCCAGCACTTTGGGAGGCCGAGGCCGGCGGATCATTTGAGGTCAGGAATTCGAGACCAGCCTCGCCAACATGGTGAAACCCTATCTCTACTAAAAATACAAAAATTAGTCGGGTGTGGTGGTGGGCGCCTGTAATCCCAGCTACTCAGGAGGCTAAGGCATGAGAACCGCTTGAACCTGGGAGGCAGGGATTGCAGTGAGCCTAGATCGTACCAGTGCACTCCAGCCTGGACAAAGAGTGAGCCTCAGTCTCAAAAAAAACCAAAAAACAACAGAAAGCCATTTTTGCAGATGCAGAAACAGGCTTAGAGGTTATATAACTTGCCCAAGACCACATCACATTTAAGTGGCAGAGCCAGGATTGCAACCCAGTTATGTCTGATTCCAAATCAATTGCTCCTTTAATTATGTCCGGTTGCTTAAGACTTTATATTGACATTACGCCGAGATTTAGCTATTTGAATAGAGTTTTAAAATTGTAATATCAATGTGTAATTGCATTTATTGCTAAGAATGAGTATCATTCAGAGAAAATTGAATTTCTGACACAAAGGAATTGGTTTAGTGTAATGTCTGCCCCTTGTTTATATTCATGTAATGAACATAATTATGTTATCCAATGAAGCAACTGAAATAGATAGCTTATTTTTACTATAGGAAAAAAAAATCTAGCTGTTTTCCATACGTGCAAAATCACAATGTTAAAAAAGCATTTTTATTTTGGCATTAAAAAAAACCTATTAAACATTTTGTCCTTAAAAGTAGTTACTATCATTTTCATTGTAGAAGATTCCAAAGGATAGTATTGTCTGATAGTGGCTTTAATATTCCTTGATTTGATAGTATAGTATTTTGATGGTGAGACCTCTAATAGAGCAATAGATGTATTCAAAGCTGAGGTATACTCATTGACTACCTGGGAAATTCACTAATTAGAAATTCCTGAAAAAAAATTCAGTAATATAGTTTTTTATTTTTATCTTTTAAAAAACAAATATGACATTGTGGTGCACATATTACAATGCAGCTTGCTTTTTTTGCCTTGAATGTCATAGACATCTTTCCAGGTCAGTACATATAGATGTAACTTACTCATTCTATTAGTAATAGCTGTATAATATTCCAAAGTATGCATGTATCATAAATTATTAAGCCATTATTCTGGTAATGGACATTCAGTTTGTCCCCCATCTGTCGTGTGTGTTTGTGTGTGTGTATCTATATATATACACACACATATATATACAATATATAATTTTTTGACTTTTTCTTGGTATTATAAACAGTTACAGGAAACATCTTTATATATATGTGTTTAACTCGTGTTGATGTCATTTTGTGCTAGGATGAATTCTGTATGTGAGATTGCTGGGACAAAGGATATACATATTTCATAATTTAATAGATTTAAAAATCTACTTTTCAACATTTTTTTTTGTTTTTCAGAGGATACAGTAATCTACACTGCCAGGACATGTTCATTGCACTAGAAGATAATCAGCTTTTAATTTTTGCCAGTGTGAGGCTGTGAAATGATATACTGAATTAGTTTACCTTCTGATTTCTAGTTAGGTTGAACATCTTTACATATGTTTATTGCCCATTTATTTGTTAATTTTCATTTGTCTGTTTCTCTATTGGGTGGTTTACTTATTTTTTTAAATGTTAGAATTAGTAATCCTTTATCTGTCATATGTTTTGCCTTTTTTTACTTTTTTGAGATGAGCCTTGCTCTGTCACCCAGTCTGGAGTGCAGTGGTGCGATTTCAGCTCACTCCTGTCTCAGCCTCCCAGGTAGCTGGGATTACAGTTACGTGCCACCACACCCAGCTAATTTTTGTATTTTTAGTAGAGACAGGGTTTCACCATGTTGGCCAGGCTGGTCTTGAACTCCTGACCTCAAGTGATCTGCCCCCCCCCCCCCCCCCCCCGCCTTCCAAAGTGCTGGGATTACAGGCTTGAACCACTGCACCCGGCGTCTTGCATTTGTTTTTGTCCAAGTTTGCCGTTTGCTTTATGGTGTGTTTTGCTCATATAGAAGTTTTAAAATACACACAGTTAAATCTATCAATTTAGGTAAGTCATTTTCATATGTTGCTTAGGAAGACTTACCCTGAGCCAAGATTGTGTACATTTTCTGTATTTTATTTTATTTTATTTTATTATTATTTTTTTTGAGACGGAGTCTCACTCTGTCGCCCAGGCTGGAGTGCAGTGGCCAGATCTCAACTCACTGCAAGCTCCGCCTCCCAGGTTCACGCCATTCTCCTGCCTCAGCCTCCTGAGTAGCTGGGACTACAGGTGCCCACCACCTCGCCTGGCTAGTTTTTTGCATTTTTTTAGTAGAGACAGGGTTTCACCGTGTTAGCCAGGATGGTCTCGATCTCCTGACCTCGTGATCCGCCCGTCTCGGCCTCCCAAAGTGCTGGGATTACAGGCTTGAGCCACCGCGCCCGGCCTCTGTATTTTATTATAGTATTTTATAGTTTTATTACATTTGGCTCTTTAAACCATTTATATGTTTACAGAGATTTATCATGATTTTCTCAGTAAATAATTCATTTTTTCCAACTGTATGTTAACATTCCTTCTTTTAATCACATACTAAGTTTTCATATGTTCTTGGATCAATTTTGGATGCTATTTTGCATTAATCAGAGATTCTTTAAACCTCAGGGACCCATAAATAGGCTTCAAGGTGAATTCCCTGAAATTATGTACATAACTTTCATCAGATTTGCAAAGGAGTATATGATTCCTTTAATAGCAAGGATCACAGATTTATAGTAGTTGTTTCATATTTAGTGGACTTTTTTTGTTTTAATAACATAACATGCAGATTGTGAGTTAAATTTAGGAGATAAGCGCATTACTTGTGAAAAAGAAGTTTTTCAACTTCTAATGAAGTTAATACTTCATTGTATTAAAATGTAGACTTAATTTTCTAGTGAGAAGTGGAAAAGGACAGGGAATCCAAATGAAAACTATTTAACTGTGACTCATTACCATAAAATGTCAGAATTTGTGGCTGGTAAAAAGCAGTTCTTCCCGAATTTCGAGAGTGCACTTGTTGCTAATATTGACTGGTCGACAGTTCAGCGAAACGTTTTCTCAAATAAGTGATAGAACTATGTGCTTGGTAACTTTATTTTCTATAGGGTTTTAGCATTGTAAGTAATTTGTTGACTGTATTCTTATATCCCTATATGAATTTATGAGCACATTAGGAATAATCTTTTACATGGGGAAAATAATTGAGAATGGATTGTGTACTTATCCATAGGTGATAATTATGTTAGTCATTATGTTCTTAAAACTCTACTAGACTAAACAACTAATTCCAGGGTAAAGGTTGAGACTGCTTTTTGGAATTTGGTAGTTTTTACAAGTTCCTGAAACGATGCAGCGATACTTGTAACATGTTCCAGAGAATGGTAGATTTCCTTACTTCTGAAATCATTTGGAAAACCTCACAGTAGCTACTGTTTTGAGGACTTTGGGTTAATAGGAATACAGTTATTCTAGAATTGGTAATTGGTGCCTCACTTATTAGTCTTGAATAGGATATCTTGTGCCATGGAGTGGTCACCTGAAACAGGTGATCTCAATTAAGATAATTCCGGGATGTCTGTCCACCACTCTGGTAAGCCTTCTAATAGCTTTATGGCACTTAGTGAAATTGAAATAATAATGAATGTTCAAACACTGCTCTCCAGAAAGACCACTTTTGAAGGATGTACTTATAGATGAACTTCATAATCTTGGTTCACTATAGCCTAGTTATTTTTAAGATGTACCCACCTACCAGTACCTGTACTTTTGTATTCTGCCTTTCTGCCTGTTAATAATAGATTAACTGTCAATGCTCCTGTTGGGTTATTTGTACACCTGATTCTTTTGCCTCACTTACCTAAAGACATGGTTCCAGAAGCTTTTCCTCATTCTCCTGTAACAGTTTATTCTTGAAAATTGCTAACAGAGTGGATTTTAAGTGTTTTCACCATACCAAAAAAAAAGTATGTGAGGTAATACATGTTGGGTGAATTAGCTTGATTTAGCCATCCATGATATATACATGTTTTAAAACATGTTGTACAGATAAATATATATAGTTTTGTCAATTAAAAATTAAGAAAAAAATAAACTATCTTGGTAAATGTTCCAGGTGAATGTGAAAAATATGTATTCTGTTGTTATTGACTGAAGTGTGCTGTAAATGTCAATTGGTTGGTAGTATTGTTACGTTGTTTTGTATTCTTGATTTTTTTCCTGCCTCTTCATCAGTTATGGAGAGAGGTTTTGAAATCTTTGATATAATTGTGGATTTGTCTGTTTTTCTTGTAATTCTGTCACTTTTTGCTTCATGTATTTTGAAGTGCTGTGATTAACTATATGAACATTTAGGCTGTCATGTCTTCTTGATTGACCAACCCTTTTTTAATAGAAGATACTATCTTTATCCTTGGTAATATTCTTTGCTCTGAAACCTACTGCTGTGGTGTTAATGTCTCCCCCAAAATTTTGTGTTGGAAACTTAATCCCCAATGCAACAGTATTGGGGCGGGGAGTGGAAGGTGTTTAGGTGATGAGGGCTCTCTCCTCATAACTGTATTAATACTGTTATAAAAAAACTTGTGGGAGTGGATTCTCTTTTTTCTACGTAAGAAGACAGCATTTGTCCCCCTTTTGCCATTTCTACCCCCAACCGTGTGAGGATGCCGCAAGAAGTCCCTCACCAGATGCTGGTGCCTTGATTTTGGACTTCTCAGTTTTCAAAACTGTGAAGAAATACATTTCTGTTTGCTATAAATTACCCAGTCTCAAGTATTTTGTTGTAGTACCACACAATGGACTATGACACTTACTTTGTCTAATGCTAATACAGACACTTCAGTTTTTTTTTTGAGTAGGGTCAGGTGGTATATCTTTTCCCATCCTGTTAGTATTAACCTACTTGTGTGTTTATATTTAAAGTGGATTTTTGGTAGATAGCATCTAATCTTGCATCCACTTTCACAATCTCTTTTGTAAATGAAATATTTAAAACACTTAATGTGATTATTGATGTGGTTGGGTTTAAATTTGAGTTGCTATTTGTTTTCTGTTTGTCTTAACTGTTTTGTGATTCCTTTTTTTCTGATTTTAGGATTAAAGGGGTATTTTTAAATTCCATTTTTTAATTTGATGACTTACTAGCAGTGCTCTTTGCTGTTTGTTTGTTTTTTTTTAGTGGTTAAGGGTTTATGGTATCATGATTTCATGTGTAGTATAAGAACCTTAATATATTACCACTTTTTTCTGGGTTCTTGCTATCGTCATTATACATTTTACTTCTATATATGAGTCCTACAATACATTATTATTTTGCTTTAGCTTAGTTATCTTTTAAAAAGATATAAAATGCTTAAAAGTTTTTAAAAAATTTACTCACATGTTTACCATTCCCAGTGTTCTTCATTGTGTGTGTGTATGTGTATATGCAGATTTCATGTGGTACCATTTATTTTCACCCTGAAGAGTTTCTTTTAACATTACTTACACTTAAAAATATACTGGTGATGAATTCTTTTCACTTTGTGTGTCTGAAAAAGTTTTTATTTGCTATAGTGTTTGAAGGATATTTTTGTTGGGTATAGAATTCTAAGCTGACATTTTTGTTGTTTCAGTACTTTAAAGATGTTGCTTCATTGTCTTCTGGCTTGCGTTGTTTCTGATGAGAAGGTTGCCATCATTCGTTGTTCTACTATATGTAGCATGTCTTTTATTTTTCCCCCTTTGCCTACTTTTAAGATTTTCACTAGGTTTTTAATTATTTGATATAATGGCTCTTGTATTATGTTTCTTGTGCCTGGGGTTTGTTGAGCTTCTTGGATCTGTGAGTTTATAGTTTTTATTTAAACATTTTTAAACATTTTAAACATTTATTTAAACATTTTTGGCCATTATTTCTTCACATATTAATTTTTCTGTGCTACTTCTCCTCTCTTTCAGGACTTCGAAATACACTTATATTAGGCCACATGAAATTGTTCCACAGTTCAGTGATGTTCTATTCATCTTTCTCAGTCTTTTTTGTGTATGTTGTTTTAGATAGTTTTTACTGCTAGGTCTTTTATTCACCAATCCTTCTGCAGTATGTAATCCACTTTTAATGTTACCCAGTTTATTTTTTATCTCAGGCATGGCCCCTCACCCTTCCCTCTGCCCTTCTAAAAGTTCAATATAGGTCTTTAAAAAATTATATTTCATTTCTGTCCTTAACATCCTGTATTAGCTCGTTTTCACGCCTAAGACTGAATAGCTTACAAAAGAAAGAGACTTAATTGGACTTACAGTTCACATGGCTGGGGAAGCCTCACAGTCATGGTGGAAGGCAAGGAGGAGCAAGTCACATCTTTGTGGCAGGCAAAAAATGAGAAAGCTTGTGCAGGGGAATGGCTTTTTTTTTTTTTTTTGAGATGGAGTCTTGCTCTGCCGCCCAGGCTGGAGTACGGTGGCGCGATCTCGACTCACTTCAAGCTCCGCCGCCCGGGTTCACACCATTCTCCTGCTTCAGCCTCCTGAGTAGCTGCGACTACAGGCGCCCATCACCATGCCTGGCTACTTTTTTGTATTTTTAGTAGACATGGGGTTTCACCATGTTAGCCAGGCTGGTCTTGATCTCCTGACCTTGTGATCCAGCCACATTGGCCTCCCACAGTGCTAGGATTACAGATGTGAGCCACCCCGCCCAGTGAGAACGCCTCTTTTTAAAACTGTCAGATATTGTGAGACTTATTTGCTATCATGGGAACAGCATGGGAAAGACTTGCCCCCATGATTCAATTATCTCCCACCAGGTCCCTCCCACAACACAGGGGAATTCAAGATGGGATTTGTGTGGGAACACAGCCAAACCATATCATTCCACCCCTGGCCCCTCCCAAATCTCATATTCTCACATTTCAACACCAATCATTTCTTCCCAACAGTCCCCCGAAGTCTTAACTCATTTCAACATTAACTCAAAAGCCCACAGTCCAAAGTCTCATCTGAGACAAGGCAAGTCCCTTCTGCCTATGAACCTGTAAAATCAAAAGCAAATTAGTTACTTCCTAGATACATTGGGTAAATACACCCATTCCAAGTGGGAGAAATTGGCCAAAACAATGGGGTTACAGGCCCCATGCAAGTCCAAAATCCAGGAGGGCAGTCAAATCTTAAAGCTTCAAAATGATATCCTTTGACTCCATGTCTCACATCCAGGTCATGCTGATGCAAGAGTTGGGCTCCCATGGCCTTGGGCAGCTCCACCCCTGTGGCTTTGCATGATATAGCCCCCCATTCTTGGCTACTTTCACAGGGTGGCATTGAGTGCCTGTGGCTTTTCCAGGTGCACTGTGCAAGCTCTCAGTGGATCTACCATTCTGAGGTCTAGAGGACAGTGGCCCTCTTCTCACAGCCCAACTAGGTGGTGCCCCAGTAGGGACTCTGTATGGGGACTGCAACCCCACATTTCCCTTCCACACTGCCCTAGCAGAGGTTCTCCATGAGGGCCTCGCCCCACAACAAACTTCTGCCTGGGTATCCAGGTGTTTCCATATATCTTCTGAAATCTAGGCAGAGGTTCTCAAACCTCAGTTCTTGACTTCTGTGCACTCGCAGGCTCAACACCATGTGGAAGCTGCCGAGGCTTGGGGATTGCACCTTCTGAAGTCATGGCCCGAGCTCTATGTTGGCCCTTTTCAGCCATGGCAGGAGCGGCTGGGACAAAGGGTGCCAAGTCCCAAGGTTGCACATAACATGGGGACCCTGGGCCCGGCCCACGAAACCATTTTTTCCTTCTAAACCTCTGGGCCTGTGATGGGGGTTGCTGCTGTGAAGACCTCTGACATGCCTTCGGGACATTTTCCCCCTTGTCTTGGGGATTAACATTCAGCTCCTTGTTACTTATGCAATTTCTTCAGTGGGCTTGGATTTCTCCTGAGAAAATGGAATTTTCTTTTCTGTCATACTGTCAGTCTGCAAATTTTCCTAACTTTGGTGCTCTGTTTCCCTTTTAAAACTGAATGCCTTTAATGGCACCCAAGCCATCTCTTGAATGCTTTGCTGCTTAGAAATTTCTTTCACTAGAAATCCTAAATCATCTCTCTCAAGTTCAAAGTTCCAGAAATCCCTAGGGCAGGTACAAAAGGCCACCAGTCTCCTTTCTAAAACATAACAAGAGTCACCTTTGCTCCAGTTCCCAACAAGTTCCTTGTCTCCATCTGAGACCACCTTAGACTAGACCTTATTATTCATATCACTATCAGCAATTCAACAAGTCTCTAGGAAGTTCCCAAACTTTCCCACATTTTCCTGTCTTCTTCTGAGCCCTCAAAACTGTTCAAACCTCTGCCTGTTACCCAGTTCCAAAGTAGCTTCCACAGTTTGGGGTATGTTTTCGGCAATGCCCCACTCTATGATACCAGTTCACTGTATTAGTCCTTTTTCACGCTGCTGATAAAGACATGCCCAAGACAGCAATAAACTAAAAGAGAGAGGTTTAATAGTTCTACATGGCTGGGGCAACCTCACAATCATGGTGGAAGGCAAGGAGGGGTGCATGGTGGCAGGCAAAAAATGAGAACGCTTGTTTGGGGAACGCCTCTTTTTAAAACCATCAGATCTCACGAGACTTATTCACTGTCATGAGAACAGAATGGGAAAGACTTGCCCCCATGATTCAGTTACCTCCTACCAGGTCCCTCCTACAACACATGTGAATTCAAGATGAGATTTGGGTGGGGACACAGCCAAACCATATCACATGCTTTTCCTTTTTTTTTTGAACAAGTGGAATATTGTTATAATAATTCTTTCTGATGTCTTTGTCTACTAATTCTATCATCTGGGTCATTTCTGGGTTGCTTTCTATTGATTTGCTTTTCTCTACATTATGGGCCATATTTTCTTTATGTGTCTGTTAATTTTTAACTGGATGGCAGACATTATTAATTTTACCTTGCTAGGTACTAGATATTTTCATATTCCTATAAATACTTGCAAGCTTTGTTTTGGGACATACTTAAGTTATCTAGAAACAGTTTTGTCTTTTTGAGGCTTGCTTTTAAGTTTGTTTGATGGCACCACAAAGCCTTTAGTCTAGGACTAATTTTGCTCCATTACCGGCAGTCCCTTTTAGTGCCCTTCAGCGTATTCCACCCAGTGCCCTGTGTATTACAAGGTTTTGCCACTTTGGCCGAAGGGAACACTGGTTGAGTGAATACCCAAAATTGTTCCTCCTGTCCATTTTGAATGGCTCTTTTTTGGCCTCAGTTTCTTAACACATATGCACTGAGAGGTACTCTGCTGAAAATTCTGTTTTTGGCTCTGTCCTCTTCAGTACACTGCCCAGCAAACTTCAACCGCTTTGTCTTTCCTAAAACCTTGATTCTCGCTCCTTAATTCAAGAAGAATGTTGGATCCCTGAATTAGACTGAGTTCTCCCTCCCTGTGCTGTAGCCTGGAAACTCTCTCAGGCAGTCATAGGACTCACTTCATTTCCTTTTTCTCAGGAATCCTCATACTATGCTGATTTCCTGTTTAATGTCCAAAGTCTGAAAATTGTTGTTATGTATTTTATTTTTGTTTTGTTGTTTCAGTTAAGAGGGTAAACCCAGTCTCTTTTACTCCATCTTGGCTAGTGGTAGAAACTGGGTGAATCTTTGATTGGGTGTCCCCGAGTTGATTGAGGGGAAAGTAGTGAACTTGGATCATTTGAATTATACTTGGTAATTAAAACTAATATTATAAATTCAGGGAAAGAATCATGGTTTTATTATGCTTCTTGATTTCTTCATAATCTCTAGTATGGTATTGAGCACAGGCCTTAGCAAGTTGTTAACTGAAAGTTAAGCAAGACTTATCCGTGATAGTGCCACCTTCCTTCTTCCTCATAGAAGTTTCAAGTGTATGTTAGTTAATTCTTTGAAATGTTATCAGTTTTATTCTGACTTTAAGAAACCAGACCTTTTGTATCCCTTTAGATACAGCTGAGTCTAAGAGGAAGACTCTTTCAGACTGGTTGATGAACCGTATGGCTCCAGAAGAGGTTTTTGCTTTTCCTATTAGTATGGCTCTTAAGCTAATTGGTCACATTCTTGCCGGGTGTGGCTGGATTAATAGTTCTGTTCAGAGGCTTCTTTCCTATATTCCTTATAGAATACCTTTATTCCAAGCTAAGTAGTGGGGAAGAGAATCAGAGGGATGGTAGTGCTAATAGTAGTTATATTCAATATGTTACATGTATAGAAAATGCATATAGTTTACCCTAAGGTGAATATTATTATTATAGTCCTCAGATGTTCAACGTGGCATGATATAATTCTTGCTAAAGGTAGTTAGGTTGTACTGAACCTGTGAGTACTCTAAAGTGTCAAGAAGAAGTCTTTTAAATTGTAACTGTTGGATTCTCCTGTGGGAAGGTAGTGATTTGAAAATGGTGAATTGATTTGCTACTTATATAGCAACTTAAAACTGAATTTAGGCCGGGCGCGGTGGCTCAAGCCTGTAATCCCAGCACTTTGGAGGCCGAGACGGGCGGATCACGAGTCAGGAGATCGAGACCATCCTGGCTAACACGGTGAAACCCCGTCTCTACTAAAATATACAAAAATTAGCCGGGCGAGATGGCGGGCGCCTGTAGTCCCAGCTACTCGGGAGGCTGAGGCGAGAGAATGGCGTAACCCGGGAGGCGGAGCTTGCAGTGAGCTGAGATCCGGCCATTGCACTCCAGCCTGGGCGACAGAGCCAGACTCCGTCTCAAAAAAAAAAAAAAACTGAATTTAGAGGGAAAGTAATGTCCACTTTCCTAAATTCCAGTATAAGTTAGGAATAATCCATTAGTATTACCTTATGTTTTTCCATTATTTATTTTTAAATTTGTGACATAGCTAGAAATAAGTGATTTGTACAGGCAAGCACTCAGAAATGACTTTAGAGACTGATCAGATGATGTCAGTTGGGAAAGGAGAGTTGTGTTGGAAAACACCTTAGACTTTTGCTTGGTGTGGTTAAGGATTTGAGGTTAAGTGGCTATGCAAGTGCAGACTAACTCTCGGCAAATTTATTTCTAATTATAAACTACGTTTGAGTTGGGCTTAATGAACGTAATTTAGAGATGTTATTGGTTCATTGATAACAAACTTCTGGTATGTAGTCCCTGTATGCTTTGAAGCAAAACAGTATAGGAAATGGGCTAATCAAACTAGTTTTATTTTTTTCTGCTACATAAGTTGGTAGTCTGAGTCTCCATAGCTTGTCTTCAGACAATGAATTCTGTATGGAGTGCTCTGTTACTATCATGCTTTTAAAATAATGCTTTATTACAGTATGTCTTTTAGTTAATAGTAACTTAAAAAATAAAATATTTAGAAGAAACTAAACGCACAGCATAAACATTCTAACTAAAATCTTGCTGCAAACCTGAATTTTTATATTGTGTTCAATAGAGTTGCAAATTCTACCCTATTTTTATTCTAAGAGTTTGATGTTTAACTAGGGCTATCTGTTTCTTTCAGTTTCTAAGGTGTGATGTAAAAGGACATAATCTTAAATTTTCAGTGATAAAAAATATACTATTTTAAATATAGGCAGGAATATTAGAGCTTTGAGTAAAATTGAATTACTGGATTGAAATCAATAAAGTCCTTCTTCAACCTTGCATTTGATTTCCTTGTTGAAGTTTTGTCCATGACAAACTGAAACTGGCTCAGCAGTGAGGTTTGACACTAAGATTCTTGATCTGTATTTAGATTTGGTCTGCATTTAAGATTCTTGATTTATATTCTGCATTTGGGTGTTAAGAAAGTGCCTCCAATTGCCAGTGTTTTTATTTCAACACAGTTTTATTGCTTTTCAACAAAACATACCCACCTCTTATAAAGTGTTGGATGTTCCCAGAATGTTATACACCTCTGGCAGAAAAACTCAGTTGTTTCCTCTATAGAAGGGCTGATTAGAAAGACTGGCTTAACGTTATTTTAATGTATTTTAATAGTTTTTCTGCATTTGTTTAAATAAAATAGAAGAAAACATTCACCATTGTCTTCTAAGACATAAATTTCTTATCTTTCCTTCCTACTTTGAAGGTTAAAACAAAAAAGCAAAGTTGTTTGATGATATTTTAGTGTCTTGAAATGGATTTCTCAGCCATTAAAATAAGGGATATGTGTGACTTTTACACCTCACCGGGGATTTGTCAGTGATACTCTGACTTGATATGTGCTTGTTCAGGTCTGTCTTATAGATAAGATGCCATTGTGTGCCCTTTTTCTTTTGCCCTAGGTTGGAACTTTGTGTTTAATTAGTAAGCCATCATGACCTCTGAACCTTCATTTGTAACAGACAGTAACTAACAGTTATGGAGTACTTACTGTATATTTATAAGTGTTTTATGTGTATAGTTTCATTTAATGTAAATGATAACTTGTTTTGCTTTCTTCAGAGAATTGCTAAATGTTATTTAGCAATTAAATAAGATAAATAAGGTAAGACCATCCTAGCTAACACCGTGAAACCCCGTCTCTACTAAAAATATAAAAAATTAGCTGGGCGTGGTGGCGCCTGTAGTCCCAGCTATTTGGGAGGCTGAGGCAGGAGAATGGCATGAACCCGGGAGGTGGAGGCTGCAGTGAGCCGAGATGCGCCACTGCACTCCAGCCTGGGCAACAGAGATAAGATAAAAAACAGAGATAAGATAAAAAAACAGAGTGAAGATAAATGATCTTCAAATGAGATAATGAATGTTTGTACAAACACTGTAGTTATAAATTGTTATTAATGACAATAATATCTAACTACTTTTTCTTTGCCATTGTTGTCTTTAAGGTTTAGTATGGTCTACAGTCTACGTTTTTTGGTGCTGTAGTTTTTCCCAGTGCCTCATCTCGTAGGATGACACTTGTCTGATAAGTCCAGATAAATCACATGATGTTACATGAGTTATAGATTTGACATTCAGGTTAGCTTTTTATTCTTTAATCACTGGCAATTCATATTGTTATTTGTCTCTTTAAAGTAGAAATCTATTTGTTTTCATATAAATTCTAGAAAAGCTGTGACTTTTTGATGTTACTGGACTCTCTTTACTCTTTCCTACTAATCCCTGTGAAATTGACAATTAAAGACAGATTTATAGAATGCAAATTAAATTTAAATTGTCATGGGAATTTTTGCATGTGTATATGTTTGTGTTTATGTGCATATACGTGTATAAAATAACTCTTTGGCCTCTAAATTTTTAGAGGATTAATGATAGTCAAATTAATGAAAGAAGAAAGAACCTAAGCCTATTTTTCCATTTTAGAAAAAGTTTTATGTGATAGTTGCTTTATTATATTGTCAGTTTTCCCATGGTGATTCATTATTGTATCTCAAATAGAGGAATATGTTCTGTATCCTTTATTTAAATGAGGAAAGTTCAGCTTTTCTTATCCTGTTAACTCAAATACAGAATAGCGTAGGCTGTACATTAATATTTATTGCCAATTTTTTTTTTTTTTGAGACGGAGTCTTGCTCTGTTGCCCAGGCTGGAGTGCAGTGGTGCATCTCGGCTCACTGCAAGCTCTGCCTCCCGGGTTCATGCCATTCTCCTGCCTCAGCCTCCCAAATAGCTGGGACTACAGGCGCCACCGGCCCAGCTAATTTTTTATATTTTTAGTAGAGACGGGATTTCACGGTGTTAGCTAGGATGGGCTTGATCTCCTGACCTCATGATCTTCCCGCCTTGGCCTCCCAGAGTGCTGGGATTACAGGCGTGAGTCACCGTGGCCGGCCATATTGCCAAGATTTTGAGGATGACTTTAGAAAAGATGAAATTCTTGAATCTTACACAGCTTCAAACAGTATTAACTCAGGTAAAGAGTTATTTGCCATTCTACAATCAGAAATTTTGGTAGACTGTAATGGTAGACTATGAGAGGTAAACTGTTGTGATCACCTCTTTTGTCATATATATTGCTGCTACTTTTTTTCAGGAATTACAGCATTATTCTTAAGTACAGGTCAACCTTACTGAAGAATTTAACATGTAGCTGTTGTGTACAATTTGAAGAGTAGAGCAGTGATTTCATTTGCATATTATAATATTTTGTGTTTATGGATATCTTTAAAAATTTTCCTAATTAGCAGTGAAAACATTTTGAAAGAAATCCTGGATTTGTTGGAAGCTCAGCTTGCATTTTAGCTATACCTTTAAAACTTTAAAAAATTCATTTCTGAATGACTTTACCAATCTAGAATTGAGAAAAACAGAATGGAGAAATAACACGAACCTTTTACATTTCACCTAACCTTCCCTATCCCCACATAAAGCATAGTACCCCATAGGTGGAATCTGTTTTAATTTTTATTTTGTTTCCAACAACTTAAGCATATGTTAGTCTGGGCTTTTGGGAGTTATCTTGTAGAATAAGATTATTAAAAGACCTTACCATTTTCTAAGTAGATTTTATCCTAAATTTATAATTGCATTGGAAAAGTTGGCTTTTTAAAAAAATTTAACCAATGTCTTATGACACATCCTCTCCTATTCCTCCCACCCTGAGTTACCAGTTTAATTTGAAAACTTTGACTTTCCTGCCTATCCAAGTATGCAAGATTTTGCATTGTTCTTACATAAATGAACAAATCTTCGAAGCACGAAAAGTTGAGTATTTGTTTTATGTGCTCTTCATCTAGGTGCTTGTAGTAATGTTGGCACTTACAGGAGAAATTAAGAGATGAGGCAGAGAGGTGAAGAAGGGAGTCTTTAAAACAAGTGATTAAATTTTAGGCATTTATAGTATGCTGAGTGAGTACTTTTTGAAAATGACCAGTTAGTAGGGGAAAATAACATTTCTACCTTTACAAAGAATGTTCTTTGAAATGAGAAGTATTTTTAAAAATTACTTAAATAAGAACAGTAGGTTATTTTAGTTACAATCTCACAAAAATGATGTTGTAGTATGTGACATGAAATATAGTAGGTTTTGAGAGTTTTGCCTATGTACATGACGTTGAATGTAGTCAAAAGTTTGCAATGTAATTTTTAATTTGAATTGTATTATACATTATTCAATTTAATTCTACCTTGTCCTGAAAAAGAGTTGAAGAGATACACAAATGTGTTTGTGTAATGCAGAATGGGTAAAAAAGGCAAATGAGGTAGGAAAAGAAGTCAAAGTATTTATATAGATATTAAATGACTTATTTTAATTTTGTAGCCCTTTTTTTTTGTTTTGGTGGGCAGTGAGGTATTAAAAGTACCAAAAAGATCTCTATATGTAACCCTTCAGATTTGGAGGTAATTTGGAGTGATAGTATTTTTGCAGCCTTTTATTTAAGGAGCCAGGAAAGCAGATTTCATACTTCCATTTTGGTCACAGAATAAAAGTGAAAGTTTTAAATAATAACAAGGATAGTTTGGGAAGATCAGGTATATAATGATAAGAATTGAGTTAGGATTTTGTACCATACATGATTTATGATAAAGCTTTTCTTACTATGATACTAAAGGCTTTGATTGTAAGTTCAAGTAGTTTTTCAGTGCAGAATCCATCAATGTGGAACCTTATATAATAATGATTGTTGAGCACATTTTGACAGAACTTAACATCATGTTGTTGCTTATTTAGAAAAAAAATACTTAATACCAGTAATCTTTTTCTTTTTTCTTTTTTTTTTGAGACGGAGTCTCGCTCTGTCGCCCGGGCTGGAGTGCAATGGCCTGATCTCAGCTCACTGCAAGCTCCGCCTCCCAGGTTCACGCCATTCTCCTGCCTCAGCCTCCCAAGCAGCTGGGACTACAGGCGCCCGCCACCCCGCCCGGCTAGTTTTTTGTATTTTTTAGTAGAGACGGGGTTTCACCGTGTTAGCCAGGATGGTCTCGATCTCCTGACCTCGTGATCCGCCTCCCAAAGTGCTGGGATTACAGGCTTGAGCCACCGCGCCCGGCATCTTTTTATTTTTTCTATCAAGTATAATTTGTTTCTGAGAGGATTAAAAATAACACAGTGAATTGAAGTGATATTTCTTGGCAGTTTTTAATTTAAGAAAATCTGATGAAGTAGTTTATAACTTTTCTTTCTTTTTATAGAGACATGGTCTTGCTTTCTTGCCTAAGCTGGTCTTGAACTCCCGACCTTGATCCTCCTATCTTAACCTCCCAAAGTGTTGGGATTACAAGCATGAGCCACTGTGCACAGCTAGATAGCTAAGAGAAATATGGATTAAGTTGGCTATTATAAGTTACAGTTTTCAAATATGATTTAAAATAAATATTGTTAGATAACATTAAGGGCTAAAGTGAAGTTACCAAAGCACGTATTAAAGACAAATTTGGGGTGATATCACATGTTCTCACATGTTAGAGATATGTGAGAGCTAAAAAATTTGATCACATGAGAGTAGAGGATAAAAAGATTGGTAACAGAGACTGGGAAAGGTGAGTGGTGGGGAGAATGAAGAGAAATAGGTTAAAGGGTACAAACATGCAGTCAGACAGAAGGAATAAATTTAATGTTATAATCCCCCTGGTTGTTCATGATATACCATGTACCATTTCATGTAATTCATGTGATATACTCTCTTATTTTATAGGCAAAGCAACAGCAGCCTAAGTCTTGCCGGGGGATAAAAATATTTCTGAATAAATAAAGTGATACATAAATCATGTAACTTTCATTTTAGGCTATGGTCATGATCAAATACATTGATTTGTTATTTATAAAATTAAAATTACTGATTTAATAAATAGTGGTACCTGTCTTTTCCTCTATCTGTATTAGAACAGCATTAGTAATAGGAAGCAAGCAGGATAGTCACTAAAAGCACATGCACTGTCAAAAATAAGAAGTGGGATCTCTTTTCAAGGGGAGGAGCAAAGTACAGCAATCCAGGTTAGGTTATTGTGGTAAACCTTTCTCAGAAGCTTCTTAATACAGTTCTGAAGAAGGTAACATAATTATAATGTGCTCATAAAGTAATGGGGCAAAAAAAGTATTTTTCAAAGTAGTTACTGTGAGGAAGTTATACGTTAGAAAACATAGTTGCTAAAAATATTTTGAAATTCTTTATGAAATTGGTTTCAGAACCTTTTAAAACTCTGCAAGATCATTTTTGTAGTAGATTAAGATTAAATTTTTTGAATTGTAAAAGTATAGAGTATTTAGAGAAAGTGAAAAGAACCCTTTTTTCACATACTAATGAAACCATTGTTCTTTGCAAAGTTTTTTCATATGGATTCTTTAGATAATACTTATTTTAATTTTCTCAGGTGTGGATTTTTTGGTATTTATCCCTCTTGAGTTCTTTGAGCTTCATGTATCTCTAGTTTGGTGTCTGTCAGTTTTGGAGAATTAACTACCATTGTTCACATATTTATTCTCTTTCTTTTCTCTGGATATTCTCATTATCCATAGTTAACACCTTTTGTAATTGTCACACAGTTCTTAAATATTCTGTTACTTTTTTTAAAAAAATTCTTTTTGCCTTTCAGTTTGGGAAGTTTCTATCAACATACCTTCAAGTTCACTGATGGTTTTCTCTGCTGTGTCTAGTCTGCTATTGTATACATCAAAGGCATTCTTATTTCTGTTACTGATTTTTGTTATTTCCATTTCAGTTTGTCTTAGAGTTTCCATGTCTATGCCTACAGTGGCCATCAGTTTTTGAATGTCGTGTAGTTTTTTCCATTAAAGCCCTTAGCACATTAATCATTGTTACTAAATTCTTTCAGTGATAATTCCAAAATCTTTGCCATATATGAGTCTGGTTTTGATGCCTGTGTTGTCTTTTCAGACTCTGTTTTTTGCCTTTAGTATGCCTTGTAATTTTTTGTTTGTTTGATAAGCTAGATGTGACATAAGGGGTAAAAAGAACTAAGATAAATAGGCCTTTAGTGTGGCCTAGAGGCCTATCTGGCTAGGAGTTAGGCTGTGTTTACTGTTTGCTGTAGCTTTGGTGTCAGAGATTAAAATTTTCTCTCATGTATCTCTTTTTGTCTCCTTTGTTGTCTTTGGGTTTCCCTAATAACTCCGTCATAAGTAGGATCCGAGGCTTGTAGTTATTTAAGCTATAAGCCCCTGTTATTACACAGGAGCCCTATTGATATGTGTGTGTGTGTGTGTGTGTGTGTAAAAGTGTTCTATAATCTTATGATTAGCTCTTAGTGAGCTTGTGTCTTTGGACTGTGACCTTCATGAGTGCTTTTTAGCTCCTGCAACTTCTGCCTCCCAATGCTTAAGTGAGAAAGTAGGAAGGCTGGAGGGGGCTGGAGTTTCATGTTTCTCTTCCCACAAGTTGGTTAGGAGGTGGATAACAAACTGTGGAATGTGAAACCTCGGATGAGGGGAGGCTACTGTAGCTTCTTTTGAGGGCAGGTCTTTGTTATTGGGAACAGAGATCTCTGAGCAATTTCAGAATGGTTATTTTTTTCTCTCCTATTGGAAGCTAGAGGGAATTTTTCTTTGATCTTCACTTGTGAATCTCTGATGGGGCACCTGGAGGTAAAACTCAGGAAAGTTTCCCCTCACACTCTTTCTCCCCTAGCCAGACTGCCCATCCCTGAGTTTTTAATTCTCAAACTAGTCCACATTGAACCTCCAGCAATTTACATGACAGTGTAAATGTTCCTATGGATACTGGCTTCAGCTGTGTGTTTCTCTTGCTGGGGTTTGTGATACCCGTAGCTGTGATTTTCTGTATTCATATCTCTCTCCAGTTTTGGGAGCAGCAGTTTGTCCTGAACTTCAGTTCTCTATTGGGTCTAAGAAGAGTTAACTGATTTTCGGCCAGGCATGGTGGCTCACGCCAGTAATCCCAGCACTTTGGGAGGTTGAGGCTGGCGGATCATGAGGTCAGGAGATCAAGACCATCCTGGCTAACACGGTGAAACCCTGTCTCTACTAAAAATACAAAAAAATTAGCCGGGCATGGTGGCGGGCACCTGTAGTCCCAACTATTTGGGAGGCAGAGCCAGGAGAATGGCGTGAACCTGGGAGGCGGAGCTTGCAGTGAGCTGAGATCCTGCCACTGCACTCCAGCCTGGGCGACAAAGCCAGACTCCATCTCAAAAAATAAAAATAAAAAATTGAAGAGTTACTGATTTTCAGTTTGTTCAGCTTTCTGGTTGTGAGGATGGGAGTGATGACTTCCAAGTTCTATCCACGTCAGACCCAAAATCCTTAATGATATTTTAAAAATTGTCAAATATTTTATTTTCTGTACCTTTTTGACTGTTTCGTTCTTTATCTGGAATTTAGCTGTGTAGGCATGCAGGGAATAGGATATGTGTCTAGACCATCTAATTATGCTACTTTGTCTAATAGTTCTCGCATTAGGATTATACTGTTTTAAATTTTTATAGCATTAAATTCTTTAGTATCTGGTAGGGCTAATCTTGCTTTACTTGCCTATTTCTTGTTGCATATGAAACTCAGAATTGTTTTGTCAAGTCATTGAAAAAAGGAAGTAGGATTATAAATAGAACTGCTTAAAATCAGTAGTATAATTAGAATGATAGTGTTATGATGTTTGGACTTCTCTGGAAATTTGTTTCTCTTTGTTGACTCAGATCTTTTTTTATGTTTTGGAGGTTTTGTAGTTTTCTTTTTCTCCCCCCCCTTTTTTTTTTGAGACAGAGGCTAGCTCTGTTGCCCAGGCTAGAGTGCAGTGGCACAATCTCGCCTCACTGCAACCACTGTCTCCAGGGTGTAAGTGATTCTCATGTCTCAGCCTCTTGAGTAGCTGGGATTTCAGGTGTGCACCACCACTCCCAGCTTATTTTTTATATGTTAGTAGAAATGGGGTTTTGCCATGTTGACCAGGCTGGTCTTAAACTCCTGGCCTCAAGTGATCTGCCTGCCTCGGCCTCCCAAAGTGCTGGAATTATGGGTGTGAGCCACCACACACGGCCTCATAATTTTCTTTGTCTCATTTACAGAGGTTTCTTGTGAGGTATATTTTCTGCATTTTTAAAGTCCTTTTATTGTGAAATAATTTTTGGTTCACATGAAAGTTGCACAGATAGTACACAGTTCCTGTGTGTCCTTCACCCAGTTTTCCCTATCATGACAGCTTATGAAACCATAATACAATTATCAAACACAGGAAATTGATGGTGGTATGATACTATTAATTAAACTACAGACCTTATTTAGATTTTACCAGTTTTTACCTGTACTTTTTTTTGTCATATGTATAGTTTTGCTGTTATTATTGCAATGGCCTTCTACTACATTTCTTTCTCTCTCTCTGTCTCTCTCTTTCTTTGCCTCCTTCCCTGCCTTCTGAAGAGTAAGAACGGTGTTAATTTTCAGAAGCTGCTTTGCTAATAGATTTTAAATTTTGAGTTTTTAGTTGCTTTCATTGAATGTTTTTTACATTTTTAAATTATTTTTAAAATTTTTCTCTTTTCAGAGGTATTGATCATTGAATTTTTAGGCGTGTAACTCTCATTTGCTAAAAATGTTATTTTTGTTTCTTTCTATAACATGTCATATTGCATTGCATTGGCTAGGCTAGATTTCCAAAGTACACTTTTTGTGCTTAATTTTTACATAACAGTCTTTGAGTTTTCCTTTGAGAAAAATTAGCTACTGTGTACACTATTAGTTGATTAATATCTGACATTAAAATTAATCATTGATATGCAATGAATGCTTTACCAAGTTTCAGGAGTTCTAATCATTTCAAATAAATCATGTCATTTAACCCTTACAACCTCCTAAGATAGGTGTCAATATTATCCCTGTTTACAGGTGAGTAAATTCGGTTAGGTTAAATAATATAAGCTCAAGGTCACATAGTTAGGTGAGAAGCTCAAACCTGAGTTTCAAGTTTCTTACTCATTTTGCATTTAACCGTTCTTTTATATTCTCTTCTATAGCAATAGAAAAGATTAATTGTAAACTGTTCAGATGAATTTCATTTTACAGCATACGTTTATTCCACGGAAGTGGCATTCTAGGATGGAGTGAATTAGGGCATGGTGGCTCATGCCTATAATCCCAGCACTTTGGGAGGCCGAGGTGGGTGGATCACCTGAGGTCAGGAGCTTGAGACCAGCCTGGCCAACATGGTGAAACTCTGTCTCTACTAAAAAAAAAAAAAAAAAGCCAGACATGGTGGTGCATGCCGGTAGTCCCAGATACATGGGAGGCTAAGGCAGGACAATTGCTTGAACCCAGTAGGTGGAGGTTGCAGTAAGTTAGGATTGTGCCACTGAACTCCAGCCTGAGCGACAGAGCAAGACTCTGTCTCCAAAAAAAAAAAAAAAAATGGAGTGAATGAATTTCATAAAGAAAATTCAGGTTAAACACTATTTGCAAACTGATATTCCAGAATTTAAATAGACTTTATCAAAATTGTATGTTTGTATTTTAAAGGATCAAAATACTGAGCCTGCACCTTCCTCGCTCCTTCCTTCCAGAGGTATTAATTAAGTATAGTCCCTATTGAGAATCTAAATATGTCAAAATTTACTTAGGTGGATATGGAATTAAGTGTGGGAATATAAGGTAATTAATATTTTATATTTAAATATGAAGGACATTGTATAGTTAGCTTTTTGAAGAACAAATACTATTCTATCATAAGTCGTATGCATTCTTTCCTATTTGTGATAACTTTAAGATGATGTCAAAGTTTCACTGTGACTTAAGAGTGAGTAAATTATAAAACAGTACAATCTTTTATTTGAAAGAGGCCTTGATTTTACTCAGCTTCCTTCCCATGCTGGAAATGCCTTCCTCTCCTACATTTTTTCAGCATCTTATTTGGGAGAAAAGGTTTAATTTTTAATTCCTAGCTGCAGTCTTTAACAGTTTTCTTAAAATATGTATTCTTACCAGATTGCCTTTCCTTCTATCTTTTATACATATAGAATCCCTTTCAAATCTGAGCCAATCACTCTTTTTTTTTTTTTTTTTCTGGTAGCTATATTGATTTCTTGAGGTACCTTTATCTTCTGCATTGGCATCCATTGGTACCTTCTCTTCCACCTGTCCTACTCTTATTTCAGTGATTTAGATGAGGTAAAATCTGTGAAAATCACACTTGTGCTTGTAGATCTTAATTATATAATAAAACTTTAAAAATGCGTTATATTTTTGTCATTGACCTTTATTACATGTGTACTCAGACAATAATCATTGTCTGATATTTAACTAGAGCATGTGTTTAGCATGCATACCCAGCACTGATCTGTTACTGTAACATTCATATTCTGAAATCCTCTGGAAGGAAACAATAAGGTTATATGTTGATTTCTTCTTATTTAAGGAAAGCTTCATTGATTGAACATGGTTTTCTATTTTGTGTTTGGAGATGGACTGTATTTAGAGACATCTTTTTTCCCCCCAGAAGTTCTGTTTTAAATTAATTAGAAATTGGGTGAACTTATTTTCTTGCTCAGGTACACAACTTGAAGTTTTGGAAGTAAAGTATACAGGATCTTTTCTATACAGGAATGTTGGAATTTTCTAGACTCGATTAAAGTACTGTTGCTTAATTTTTTAATGAGAACCTTCTTGCCCAATAATTAAAATGTCAGTACTTGCAATTAAGTTGCTGTGAATAATTCCTCCCGCACATTTTTTCTTCAGCTTTTTCATTTTTCCAAGTTGAGTTTTGAATTTTTGCTCTCTTTTGACAGCTTTATTTATTTATTTATTTTTTTGACTAGGACTCTCTACATAACTTTCTGATAACTCAATTACGGAAAACTGGGATAGATGTTCAGATGTTATAACTTCTCTTTTTTGGCAGGGATGGGGTGGATGAGTGAAAAGAAAAAAGGAAGAAGTCAGTGAATGTTGGCAGATATTCAGATATTTCTTCTGTTGTGTCATTCACCTTGGCACAGTTAAGTAACTGCTTATAATTAAGCTTTTCACACAGTCTCAGAAATAAGGAGTTTCAAATAATAATGTGGGTAACTGATTAGTATCCAACTAGCAGTGGTGTTGGATGGATTACTCGATTCTTAGAGAGTCTAGGACATGTCAGAACAGTGTAAATTTAAACTGCTATTAAGACACAGTAAAAGTTACTTTGAAAAATAAGTAATTCAGCTGGTAGAAGAAACTTTAAGGGATAGACTAGATTTGGTTTTCTATATGGTCTTTCATTCTGAATACTAATTAGTACTTGAACATATGTGAAGCTCAAGTGTTGTTGTTTTAGAAATACAGTTGTGAAGTGGTTATGCAAATAAATTCAGTTTAAATTTCTTGCCATGTAAAATGTGTAGAAGGACTTATTGAGGTTTACTTGGACTTTTATTGTATTTAAGGACAGGAGTTAAATGTAAGTCCTGAAGAAAAAGAAGTGTTTCATATCACACTTATTTCAGAGTAGAGCTTAGTTGTAGCTGTGTACAATAATCAATTGTAAAAAGGTATTTCCATTCCTCCGTTGTCCTTTTGGCTTATTTCTGTTGTCTTATTCAATTTGCTGTGGATTTGTTTTTGTAGTGGGAAAATTAATTTGAGCTGCAGTGTGTCAGGATTACTTAGCAAAAAATTACTGTTTGTTGTCGCACAAAAAAAGTAGATACTACCCAACCTTTTTTTTTTTTTTTTTTGAGACAGAGTCTCGCTCTGTCGCCCAGGCTGGAGTGCAGTGGCCGGATCTCAGCTCACTGCAAGCTCCGCCTCCCAGGTTCACGCCATTCTCCTGCCTCAGCCTCCCGAGTAGCTGACACTACAGGCACCCGCCACCTCCCGGCTAGTTTTTTGTATTTTTTAGTAGAGACGGAGTTTCACCGTGTTAGCCAGGATGGTCTCAATCTCCTGACTTAACCTTTTTTACTCCATGTCATGGATATACTTACGTTTTCACCTTGTGGAATACTGAATCAAGTTTACACTCTTAGGGTCTTAGAGTAGTGGTTTTCGCTCTTGGCTACATGTTGGAATCATGTTGGAAGATTTTAAAAATGCTGGTGCATGGGTCCCACCCTTGAAAGATTGATTGATTGCCTTGGGGTGTTGCCTGCGCCTCAGTTCCTATGTACACTGAGGTTAAGAGCCTCTCTTCTAGAGACTCATGCACAATAACACTTGTTAAAATTAACTCCTAAAAATTGTCATATAGTCATAAGATTAATATATCATGAATGTGTAAAATTATATTCTTGAGTTTACCATGGTCTTCTTAAAATGAGCAGTGTTAATAATACTACACATATTTTGAGAGGTGTTTACCACATTTGGCCAAAAGACCAAAAAACTCAGTATTTAACTGCCTAAAGTTGCAAAGCAGGTGGAGAAATAATGTTTTCTTAGTTAGCTTAATAATGTATATGTCAAGGGGATGGATAAGATTCCAGTTAAACTATTTACTGTTAGCAATATTTTTTTGTAAGCTGTTTTTGTAAATCCACAGTGTGCCTTCTAGCTTTTTTTCTCTTACTCTCAAAACTGAAATAGGCTTAGTACAGTGGCTCATGCCTATAATGCCAGCATTTTGGGAAGCCAAGATGGGAGGACTGTGTGAGGTCAGGAGTTCAAAAGTTCAAGACCAGCCTGGACAACAAAGTGAGATCCCCCGTCTCTACAAAAAATAAAAAAATTAGCCAGGCATGGTGGTGTGTGCCTATAGATCCAGTTACTCAGGAGGCTGAGGTGAGAAGATAATTTGAGTCCAGGAGGTAGGGTCTGCAGTGAGCTATGGTCTCACCACTATACTCCAGCCTGGGCAAGAGAGCAAGTCCCTACTGAAAAAGGAAAACGAAAACCTGAAACAGATGATCGAAGTTGCACGTACAAACGTTATTAAAATAGATTCATCATTTGAATATTTAGTTACTATTTACTAAAGCTGCATATTTAAGAGTTTCTTTAGGTGACTTCACATATACTGTTGCATTCACTAGGCTATGGTAGGAAGTCCAGTTAGATTTAAACTGATACTTGTTCTACTCAGAATAATTTATGTCACCTGAAGAGAGGCTGATGGCTGTCTTACTTCAGCATATTTGGATATGGGAAAATTAATTAAACTAAAATTCACATATGACTTTGGAAATGACTATTGAAAACACACTGGCGACTGGGCACAGTGGCTCACATCTATAATCCTAGCTAACCCTTTGGGAGGCTGAGACAGTAGAATTGCTTTGGCAAGGACTTCAAGACCAACCTGGGCAACATAACAAGACCCCATCTCTATAAAATATACAAAAATTTACCATGTGTGGTGGCATGTGCTTGTGGTCCCAGCTACTTGAGTGGCTGAGGTAGGAGGATCGCTTGAGCCTGGGAGATGCAGTCAGGCGAGATGGTGCCACTGCACTCCAGTATGGGTGACAGAACAAAACCGTGTCTCAAAAAAGGAGAAAACACATTGGGAAGTAGAAAAACTGTCACGAGCCATGTAAATAACATGTAGCCCAAGCATCTGTAATATGCTGTAGAACTGGAACAAAATTATATTAAGGATAATTTTAGAAGCATCTTCCTGAATAGTTACTGATCCAGGCCAATTCTTGGCAAAATTATGTCATTGGTTTGTATTTGGTCCTTGTCTGTTTTCTGGAGACCCTCCTACTCTGTCCCTAGTGCTGTGACACTTTCCTTTTCATTCTTTTCTAAAGTATCTGGATTTGTCTTCCTATAAATTATATAATATTCCTCCATTTTTTCATCTCCTTTGACCAAAATATTTTCTTAGCCATGGAGTTTTTATTCTTGGGGAGGGGCTGGCAGGTTGAGAGACAAAGCAATTATACCATTTTCTCCCCGATTATTTACTTAACCATAAACCTGTGTACTTACCACTTGGCTTTATTGCATATTAATATACTTCTACATTTATAAAAAAAATTACAGCCAATTTTTTATAAAAAAAATGCGGTAGTTCACACCTGTAATCCCAGCACTTTGGGAGGCTGAGGCGGGTGGATCAGTTGAGGTCAGGAGTTGAAGACCAGCCTGGCCAACATGTTGAAACCCCATCTCTACTAAAAATACAAAAAAGTTAGCCGGGCATTGTGGTGTGTGCCTGTAATCCCAGCTACTCAGGAGGCTAAGGCAGGAGAGTGGCTTGAACCCGGTAGGCGGAGGTTGCAGTGAGCCGAGATTGCACCACTGCACTCCATCCTGGGCAACAGAGCAAGACTCCATCTCAAAAAAACAAAAACAAACAAAAAAACTACAGCTATATCAAAGCCCCTGGTACCTGCTACTGAACCTGTTTTCCTCCCTTCTGCTCACAGGTAACTGCCAGGTGGAGTTTATCTTTTTCAGAAACATTTTCAGAAACCAAGTTAATCTTTTAAGTAATAAATCAAAATGAGTGAAATTTAGGAGAGAAATGTTTATGGGCAGAAGCTTAATACTGTACTTAGAGGTTATAAATAGTTGATAAAACCAGTTCTGCATCTGGATTGTTTTCATCCTTCTGTGTTTGACTATTCAGTGCTAATTGTTTAAAGACTTTCTTAATAAAAAATTGAAAATGCTTGCAAATGTAGGCTATAAGGAGACACAAAGGATTAATCTACTTTGTTAAAATCTACTAATGTGTGTTGGAATGTGATTATGGCTTGTCAACAAGGATCCATTGGATGACTAGATTGTTGGCAGGTACACTTAACTACTGCCAGCATCACTCAAACCAGCCAACTCTTTCATCTTTAGTAAATACTTTGTCAAATAAGAGATCAGTCTCTTTAAATTTTAGATAATGAATAGAATTCATTTAGACGTTAGTTTACAGTGCAGTTAAAATAGGCTATCTTAGATTATCTTTGTTCTTCTCTTCTAGTTGGTTTAGATTAAAAGTGCTAAAGGAATGCTGAAGAGGGTGGAACAAGAGCATAAACATTTTTGAGAGGGTAGAACAGAGAATATAAACATTTTTGGAGTTCTAAATCTGAATAAAATTATTTCAGAAATGAAAATATTTTGTATTATTTCTGAGGAAAATCAACTTTTTTGGGGGTACTTTTTCTACAGCAGTGTTTAGCTGTTTTTGGCAAATGAAAAAGGATCCAGGTAATGGGGTAGAGACAGAGATTTCCTATTTGAAGTTGAGACAATGAATAACTCCTTGCCCCTATTCCAGTCTCCTTAAGAAATAAGCTTTTCTTCATTGATAAGATAAAGTTAGTTTTATACTGTTTATTTAAAACACCACCACCACCATCACCATCTCAACTCTTCCCCCAAATTAGCTTTGTGTCTGAACTCTACTTTAGTCAATGATTCCTTTATATTTTTATATCTCTTAGGCTTAAAAACTAGGAGTCATCCTTGATTTTTTTTTTTTTCCCGCTTATCTACAATCATCAAATTTTCTGAAGCTGTCTCCTTGGGACTTGCTTTAAGTTTTACGTTTCATAACAAACATGATATATTAGTGGTTTCTTTCAGCTTTAAAATATTATGACCTTTAA
Source organism: Trachypithecus francoisi (assembly GCF_009764315.1). Taxonomy (NCBI): domain Eukaryota; kingdom Metazoa; phylum Chordata; class Mammalia; order Primates; family Cercopithecidae; genus Trachypithecus; species Trachypithecus francoisi. Next base: position 48,867,198 of record NW_022681457.1, read on the forward strand.
GATCTAAAATTAAATGTTGAAATGTAAAATTTAAAGGCTTATTGAAAGAATGTTAATAACTTTTTTAAAAAGTCTTGGTTTTAGATTAGATTCTCCTAACTAAAAGGATCCTAAAAATTAAGAGTAAGATATTTAGAACTTTGTACTAAGTGTAAAGTCTTAGTATTACAAATAAATCATTGGGTATTTATTAATATTATTTAAATGTCTGATACTGAGCTTTGCATCTTACGGAGAAAAAACTTTGGATTCCAGTTGAAGCAAGAAGAAATTTATTGTTATATCTTAACCAGCATGTAGGCAACTGGGACCCTTCAGATACTGACACTAAGAGAACTTAATCCCAAAATAAATAAAAATTTTGAATTAACATTCTTTTTAGTCTGGATGCAATGCCCCATGCCTTTAATCCCAGCACTTTGGATACTGAGGCTGAGGCTGGTGGATCATTTGAGCCTAGAAATTTGAGACCAGCCTGGGCAACATGGCAAAACCTTGTCTCTACAAAAAGTAAAAAAATTAGCCAGGTGTGGTGGCAGACACCTGTGGTTCCAGCTACTCGTGAAGCCGAAGTGAAAGGATCTGAGCCCTGGGAGGCTGAGAGTACAGTGAGCAGTGATTACACCACTGCACTTCAGCCTGGGCAGAACTAGACCCTATCTCAGGGGAAAAAAAAAAAAAAAAATTTCTGGCCAGTCGGGGTAGCTCACACTTATAATCCCAGCACTTTGGGAGGCCGAGGCAGGCGGATTACCTGAGGTCAGGAGTTTGAGACCAGCCTGGCCAACATAGTGAAAACCCGTCTCTACTAAAAATACAAAAACTAGTTGGACGTGGTGGCAGGTGCCTGTAATCCCAGCTACTTGGGAGGCTGAGGCAGAAGAATCGCTTGAGCCCAGTAAGTGGAGGTTTGCACTGCGCCATTGCACTCCCTGAGTAACGAGCGAAACTCCATCTCAAAAAAAAAAAAATTCTTTTAAAAGTCACCTTGAGACATTTAATGTTATTTATTTCCTTTGTGGCAGCTGGGGGTGATAAATTGCAAAAAGAGATAATAATATATAGGTTGATCTTATTCTAATACCATAAAATTAAGAAAAAAGTTATTCGATAGTGGAAGATGTCCAGGACAATTAATAGGAAGCATAAACAGAATTTTGAAGACAGGGAACTTCTGAGGGTGTAACTTTTGAGGCAGAGTAGGTGATAAATTTGAGTAGATAACTTAGAAAATGTTAAATGCTAGAATGACATAAATGTTTTTTGGCCTAGTGCTTTTAAAAAATTGACATGTTTTTCTTTTCTTTTTTTTTTGAGACAATCTCACTCTGTTGTCCAGACTGTAGTGCAGTGGCATGATCTTGACTTACTGCAACCTCCCTCTCCTGGGTTTTAGGTGTTCTCATGCCTCATCCTCCCAAGTAGCTGGAATTACAGGTGTGCACCACCAAGCCCGGCTCATTTTTGTCTTTTTAGTAGAGATGGGGTTTCACCATGTTGGCCCGGCTGGTCTCGAACTCCTGACCTCAAGTGATCCACCACCTTGGCCTCCCATAGTGCTGGAATTACAGGCGTGAGCCACCGTGCCCTGCCAAAATTGATGTGCTTTTCTAAATGGTGTCTTGCTATTTAGGAAATTTTATTTTTAATGGTAAAAGCATTGTTTGCTTGAAGAAAATGCTGTGGTGTGCCTTTTTCTCTACTAAACTATCCCAGTTCCTAAATCTGCATAGAACCATGAAAAATAATATTTTTAACTTCCTAGACGTTTTGCTTATGTTCATTAACTCAAATTGTCATGAAGCAACTCCTATGTATACTAGATACTTCACTGTTTTTACCCTACTTCCATTGTACGTTTAGCTTCAAACATGGGATTCATTCCTTTGGCCTATTTCTAATTTGCAAGTTGCTATATTGTACTTTCTATGAAACTAGTGTGTATTATCTCTTATATCCCTCTAAATTTTCTTGAGGGTTAATAGTATGTTTCCCTTTGATCACCACCAGCAAGTACCGGGGGTCAGACTGACTCTGAAAGGAGCAGGTATTTGAAGTTCTCCGGAAGGAACATGGGATTTTATTAAGGATTTTAAGAATGGATAGGAATTTGATGAGGAAAATTCACGGCATACAGGATGGCATGATGTAAGGTGTGAAAACGGAGTGCTCAACATAAGAGATGTGATATGGTAGAAATATAGAATATTGTTATGATATAGTAGGGGATATTATTGGGAAGATGGAGAAAAGATCATCAAATGAGTTTCTGGTCATTTAGTAATGTCTGTCATTTATTGAATGCTTACTGCATATCCAACTTTGTTAGGCTCTTTACAAAAACATCTAATATTGACAACAGTTTTGTGTGGCAGATACTATTCTCTGAAGAAATTGGGATTTAGAGAGACTAAATAGGTTATAAGACTCATGGAGCTAATAAATTAGATTTGATTCCACATCTCTTTTAAAATATGCTGCCATCATAAGCCTCTTTAATTAATTGCTTTGCAGTGATCTCTAGATTCTATGTAAGAAGAAATTTGCAACAATCTTGAACTCGTACTTACAGACTAGGCAATTACCTTAACAGGGAAGAACCATGATTATGAATATGCCAAGCATCGGAAGAACTTCAAATATAAATCTAGTACTACAGGAATATGAACTGATGGCCTGAAAAAGACTGCATTTATTTTGGATAACAAAATAATTTCTTGGCCAGGTGCAGTGGCTCATGCCTGTAATCTCAGCACTTTGGAAGGGTGAGGCAGGTGAATGGATTGAGCCCAGGAGTTTGAGACCACCCTGGGCAGGATGGCGAAACCTGGTCTCTACAAAAAATAAATAAATAAATAAAATAAAATAACTTATTGGTATCCAAGGCTCTTTAAAACACAAAGTCTCTGGAGCAAATGGTGAAAGCTGTGTGTCCAAAGAGGTCTTCGTCACACTAAGTCTTAAATATTTGACAGTTTAGGTTTGAGCGAAGTAAACATTGGGTTTTACTAATAATATGGTTGCCTATTTTGGCACCCTAAATTTAGAAGTTGGTTTAAAAATTTTTTTTTAATCCAAAGGTAACATTGTTTATATCTTCAAAGAATGCCAGACTGACGTATTTTTGTTATTATTGTTTAGTTTGGTAGGCTAATAATGTTTTCCATTGAACTGCAACAATTTGAGTAACTGGCAGCATGTAAAGTAAAGAATTTTAGAGTTGAAAGGATCTTAGTGATTGTCCGGTGCAGTCTTCTTGCTGTTCAGATAAGGGAAATGAAACGCTTTTGAATTAGATGAATGTGACTCCAGTTACTTATTCAATTAATGCTGTTAGTACTAGGATTAGAACTCTTTTTACCAAACAACACTACTTCCAGTGTTTATAAGAGGGTGTATGTAGATCACCACCATAACAGGACATGATTCTGTTACTGGTTATGAGGCTGGCTTGCCTAAAGTAATGGTCTTAGCTGGGTAAGATATAGGTGGTCACATAGCAGAATCTCTTAGGATTCTTTTTACAAAATATATATACTGACCCCTCTTTGAAATCGCTTGGCTGAAGAGACTGTCAGATTAAGAGCATCTTTAATCAGTAAGCAAAGGCCCCCTGGCAAGAAAAATATGTAAAATATTCTTGTGTTTTGGAAATAGGTGTCTAGAAAATATGTAGCTTAATAACCTAATTAATGCATATAGCATTACCGATGTGTACCATAAAGCTATCCTTTCCACTGTTCACTAACAAAAGACATTTGATTTAGTTACCATGTATGTTCTGAAAAACTATTAGTAAAAAACTTAGACTTGTGAGACCTCTTATTTTTTCATATTATTATTTTTATGGATGTCCAAATTCTCCTTGTCAAGAATTGTGAAGGATCTGAGATTTTATTGCAGGCTAATAAATTAGCCTACTACAGTTTCATGGATAACTGAAGGTAAAAAAACGTGAGTATCAGCATGTTTTGCACCAGTTTCCTGAGCTCCAGCTACCATAGAGTGACATAAAGTGGGCTGGATGATATCTGCACATGCATGAGATGCAGACAGGAACCTTAAGTTGAGGGAGCCCACATTTTTGATCCAGAGGGAGACATACTCTCTTTATCTTCCAAGGTTTTTGTTAAATGACCACCCTTGAAAAGATAGTCTGGAGCAAAGAGTATGTTTGCAGCTTGCGGGACAGGCAGAAATGTGAAAGACCGATGGAGAATTGTCTCCTAATAGGCATTATATTATATTAGACCAATGAGGCCATTGTTTATTCTCAATGTAAATGAAATATGTTCAGAAATTCTTAGTGTGTCAGGAATGTGACCTCTGCGCACTTTGTTTTTAATTCCAGAAAAATATCTGTTGTTTGCATATTACTTGCCCTTGTTTAGTATAGTAACATGAAAGTTAACTTGCTTTAGTTTTGATGAAGGGTGTTCTGGTTAATTGGATTTTATTTTTAAATACTTAAATTCCTTTATGCCAAATAGACATACCCTGTTCCTTTGTCCCGTCTCCTTTTTTTTTCTTTGTTCAAAACATTTATCCTCCATGTTGTTTTAATTTCAGCAAATACTTAACAGTGTGCCTATCATAGGTCAGATTCTGAATGCTAGCCAGGTGTATAGATAAGAAAGATTGTGTATTCAGTTATTCAGAGTTAGTTCACTAAACATGTGCCATTTGAGGGCAGGAGACACAAGTTAGGCTAAATGTTAGAAGGATGTTCCTGGGAGAGCAAACAGTATGTACAAAGGGTTTGGAGAAGATGAGATAGGCAGAAAAGCATATCCCAAGAAGAAGCAATATATATGAACATTCAGAAGAGAGAAAGAATGTAGGTTTTGAGTACTTCATGATACTGATATTAACCTATTTTTAAAATTGAACTTCCAAATTTAAACTGTTGAGGTTCTTGCAAAGTATACTCTACCAGGGAGTGAAGTTTGGATTTGATGGATCTCTCGTTGTGCTTACCATATATGAAGCTTTCCATGAAGACTTCTCAAATCTCTAGAAACAAAAAAAAAAAAAGAAAAAAAAAGAAAAAAAAAAAGACTTCTCAAATCTTTTGGGATTGCAGGGGGAGAAACATCTCACTATATATCTTTTAGAGTTAGAATGCTACAGTATAAGAAGTATATTTTTTTAAGGAGACTGCATATGAGTTTGCTGGGGCTTTTTTCATTAGTTATGTTATTTGTATAGAGACTAGGTCTTGCTATGTTGCTGAAGCAGGACTGCAGTGGCTGTTCATGGGCATAATCATAGTGTACAGCAGCCTGGAATTTCTGAGCTCAAGCAAACTTCCCACTTCACCCCCAGCCTAGCTGGGACTACATGCCTGTACCACTGTGCCTGCCAAGTTTGCTGTTTAAAGCAAAGCGTTCATTCATGTGTAGTAGTTGTCAGTAATGAAATTTTCCTTTTTTTTTTTTTTTCTTTTTTTGAGACGGAGTCTCACTCTGTAGCCCACGCTGGAGTGCAGTGGCCGGATCTCAGCTCACTGCAAGCTCCGCCTCCCAGGTTCCCACCATTCTCCTGCCTCAGCCTCCCGAGTAGCTGGGACTACAGGCGCCCGCCACCTCGCCCGGCTAATTTTTTGTATTTTTAGTAGAGACGGGGTTTCACCGTGGTCTCGATCTTCCGACCTTGTGATCCGCCCGCCTCGGCCTCCCAAAGTGCTGGGATTATAGGCGTGAGCCACCGCACCCGGCCATGAAATTTTCAAAGTAGAGATTTATTTAACCAGGCTTCTGTTTGCTTAATGACCAGAATTGTGGTTTGTTTTTCACCTGAAAAATTGATCACTTCCTCTAGTCACAATATGGTCTATTCTTAAACTGTCCAGTGACATGAGAAATTAATGTGTCATTTATTTTTAATTAGAATAGTAAAGGTGTTGCTACATTCAAAAAATAGTCTAACAATTAGAAGTTTCCATTAGCTGTTGGTTCCCTCTAACTTATGGTTTTAGGCTCTGTTATTAAAATTTTTAGGCCGGGTGCGGTGGCTCACGCCTGTAATCCCAGCACTTTGGGAGGCCGAGATGGGCGGATCACGAGGTCAGAAGATCGAGACCATCCTGACTAACACGGTGAAACCCTGTCTCTACTAAAAATACAAAAATTAGCCAGGCGTGGTGGCGGGTGCCTGTAGTCCCAGCTACACGGGAGGCTGAGGCGGGAGAATGGCGTGAACCCGGAAGGCGGAGCTTGCAGTGAGTGGAGATCGCGCCACCGCACTCCAGCCTGGGTGACAGAGCGAGATTCCGTCTCAAAAAAAAAAAAAAAATTTTTTTAGCATATAAAAATGTAGATTACATTAACATTTTAAGTGGCCGTTGTTTTTCTAAATGTACTTTGTTCAAGAGAGCTGTGCTATAATTAATTACATGGGTAATTTCATTATGAAAAATTTATTAAAAAGGTTTATTTAGAGAGTCATAGCAAGGCTTAAATGAGAGTCTGCGTAAAGTACCTGTTGTAAAATTTGGCCTACAGAAAGTTCTCAAAGCAATAGTTACTACTACTTTTACCATATTGTTATTTTAAAAAGCTGATTAAGTTTCGGTTACATGTATTTGCATTTAGGTAGGAAACTTTCCTTAAAAATTTTATTTTGTTTTATTTTATTTATTTATTTTGAGATGGAGTCTTGCTCTGTCGCTCAGGCCAGAGTGCAGTGCCGTGATCTCTGCTCACTACACCCTCTGCCTCCTGGGTTCAAGTGATTCTCTCACCTCAGCCTCCCGAATAGGTGGGATTACAGGCGCATGCCACCACGTCCGTCTAATTTTTGTATTTTTTAGTAGAGACAGGGTTTCGCCATGTTGGCCAGGCTGGTCTCAAACTCCTGACCTCAAGTGATCCACCTGCCTCGGCCTCCCACAGTGCTGAGATTACAGGCGTGAGTCACCATGCCCACCCAAGAGTTTTCACTTTAATTTTTTTTGTCTTTTTTTGGCCATACATCTCTACAGAAATGGAGGCTAAAGCAGGAGAATCACTTGAGCCTAAGAGGCAGAGGTTGCAGTGAGCCGAGATAGAGTCACTGCACTCCATCCTGGGCAACAGAGCGAGACTCCCTCTCAGAAAAGAGAAAAAACGATTCTCTAAACTTACCTGTCCAATACAGTAGCTACTAGCTGTATGTGGTTGTTTAAAGTAAATTTAAAATTCTGTTCTTTGGTTCTACATACCACGTTTCAAGTGCTCAGATAGCCACATGTGGCTAGTGGTTCCTGTCGACGGTGCAGAACATTTTCATCTTTCCAGAAATTTACATTGGACACTGTTGTTCTAAGCTAATGTTTTCAGTTTTACCCCCAATCATTAGACTCCTTTTATCATAACATTTTAAATAGAATACCATATAAAAAGATAGTGAGATGCAGTTGTGCTTTTCAGGAGATGCAAAATCTACTTCATTTAACCTCCCATGGCCTTCAGAACACAAGGCTTTTAGGACCCTAGTTGGCCATTTGTTCTTTGTTTTAAACAACTAATAAATGTAGAAGGAATTATAGAAAATCCATAAATAGGAAAAGCACTATAGAAACATTTGATTAAGATGCTGAAACCATTTGGTGAAAGATTGTTGGCACAGGATTTGGAGAAATCTGACCAGTTTAACTTAACGATCAAACTTAACATCAACATTGTGGGACAGACTGGCATTATGTATTATTCCTTGATGTGGTGCGCTGAGAAGAGTACAACTTCACCTTTGTGGTACTTAATGCCTTTTGTTTTTTTTGCCAGAACTTATTGAAGAAATAATAAGACAATTCTAAATAGGAAATCTGCATGTCTTGGACCCTTCAAAAATGTTGGTAGTTGGTATCATGAAAGACTAGATAGACAGACAGATAAAGTTAAAGGAGAGACATGGAAATTAATGTGTTGTGTGATGGATCCTGCATTGGGTCTTGGACTCGGGGACAAAACAGATCTAAAGGACATTATTAGGGTGACTGGAGAAATTGTAGAATGGATATGAATGGTGTAATATGAATATTAAATTTTCTGAATGATAATTTATTGTGATTATATAGGAAAATACTCTTGTTCTTAATAAGGTACATGTTGACATATTTAGGAATGAAATGTCATGATGCTGCAAGTAACATTCAAATTGTTAACCAAAGAAGAATTGTGTCTGTGCAAGTATGTGTAAAGAGAGAAAGCAAATGTGGCAAAATGTTAACAATTGGTCAGAGACTGAATAATTTAGATGAAGAATGAAGAATGTACTTCATTGTATTTTTTTACAGCCTTTTAGTAGGTTTGAAGTTTTCAACATAAAAAGTGGGTAAAAGAAATGACCTCTTTATTCTATCTGCTTAGCAGATAGTTCCAGGAAAAGCCTCTCCCTCTTTTCTGCTACATGATTGCAATAGAATGGATCTGTCAAGTTTCTACAGTCCTTTCCAGGGAAACTGGTGTGGAGCTGAACTTCTGATAGAGCGTTCAGTTGGATTAACCAAGTAGTAGGAAAGCAAGCATTTAAGGCAAGGAAATACATAAGTAAAACATCTTAGTAGTTTGCATGTTTCAACATTTGTTTCAGCCAGAGTTTATTAGCAGTACATGCTTCAGATTTATTCTTTCCTTTTATGGCAAATTGTGAATGCATATGAAAAACATTTACATATCAGTTCTCTAGCAGCACTCTCCCTCATTCCCCTCATACATAGTCTCAGTGTCTTAAAGCTGGGCAACTACAGGTAGACTCAATTGGAGACTGCCTGTTTCTGCGTTCTTAACATTCTGGTGACCCCCTGGATTCAGATATTTGTTATAAAAACAGGCATATCTCTGAGATATTATGGGTTCAATTCCAGAGCACTGAAATAAGACATATAGTGCAATAAAGCAAGTGATATGAATATTTTGACTTCTCAGTGCATATAAAAGTTATGTTTACACTATGCTATAGTCTATTAAAGTGTGCAGTAGCATTATGTCTAAAGAAACAATGTACATATCTAAATTAAAATATACTTTATTGCTAAAAAAAAAAAATGTTAACAATCATCTGAGCCTTTAGTGAGTTGTAAATTTTTTGTTGATAGGAGGACCTTATGTTGATTTAAATGGCTGCTGACTAATCAGAGTGGTGGCTGGAGGTGGAGGTGACTGTGGCAATTTGTTAAAATAAGACAACAATGAGGTTTAGATTTCTCCGTAGCACGGAGTGCTATTTGATAGCATTTTACCCACAGTAGAAATTCCTTCAAAATTGGAGTCAATCTCAAACCCTGATGCTGCTTTATCAACTATGTTTATGGGATATTCTATGCCCTTTGTTGTCATTTCAACAGTGTTCACAGCATCTTCACCAGGCATAGATTTCATCTCAAGAACCCACTTTCTTTGCTCGTCGCTAAGAAGCAATTCCTCATTTGTTCAAGTTTTGTCATGAAATTGTAGGAATTCAGTCACATTTTTAGTCTCTGCTTCTAACTCTAGTTCTGTTACTAATCCCACCACGTGTAGTGACTTCCTCCACCGGAGTCTTGAACCCCACAAAGTCACTCATGAGAGTCAGAATTCTTCCAGACTTAATATTGATATTTTGAAATCCTTCCATGAATCATGAATGTTCTGAATGGCATCTAGAATGATGAATCCTTTCCAGAAGGTTCTCAATTTACTTTGCCGAGATCCATCAGAGGAATCACTGTCCGTGGCAGCTATTGCCTTACAAGATGTTTTTCTTAAATAATAAATACTTTTTTTTGAGACAGAGTCTCACTCTGTTGCCCAGGCTGGAGTGCAGTGGTGCGATCTCGGCTCACTGCAACCTTTGCCTCCCGGGCTCAAGTGATTCTCCTGCCTCAGCCTCCTGAGTAGCTGGGATTACAGGCGCGTACTACCATGCACGGCAAATTTTTATATTTTTAGTAGAGATGAGATTTCACCATGTTGACCAGGCTGGTCTTGAACTCCTGGTCTCAAGTGATCTGCCTGCCCTGGCCTCCCAAACTGCTGGGATAACAGGCATGAGCCAGCATGCCCAGCCAAATAATAAAACTTGAAAGTCAAAATTACTCCCTGATCCATGGGTTGCAGAATAAATGTTGTGTTAGCAGGCATGAAAACAACTTTAATCTCCTTGTATTCTCCTCCATCAGAGTTCTTGGGTAATTAGGTGCATTGTCAATGAGCAGTAACATTTTGAGAGGAATCTTTTTTCCTGAGCAATAGGTCTCAACAGTGGGCTTAAAATATTCAGTAAACCAGGTTGTAAACTGAGGTGCTGTCAGCTAGTCTTTGTTGTTCCATTTATAGATTACAGGCAGAGTCGATTTAGTATAATTCTTAAGGGCCCTAGGAATTTTCGTGTGGTAAATGAGCATTGACTGCAACTTAAAGTCACCAGCTGTCTTTAGTTCCTAATAAGAGCTTGTTCTTTGAAGGCAGACATTGACTTCCCTATAGCTATGAAAGTCCTAGTTGCTGTCTTCTTCCAGTACAATGCTGTTTCATCTACATGGAAAATGCATAGTTTGTTGTAGCCACCTTCATCAGGTATCCTAGCTAGATTGGGATAACTTCCTACCGCTTCTGCATCTGCACTTGTTGCTTCACCTTGCTTCACCTGCACTTGTTGCTTCACAATCCTGTTTCATCTACATGGAAAATGTATAGTTTGTTGTAGCCACCTTCATCGGGTATCCTAGCTACATTGGGATAACTTCCTACAGCTTCTGCATCTGCACTTGTTGCTTCACCTTCATAAAATATGAAGCAACATATTTTATGTTATATATTACATATATAACGTCATATATAATATATAATTATATATATAACGTTTTATATATGTGTGTGTATATATATATATATAGCATGTCATATATTATGAAGATGGCGTCATTCTTTAAACCTGTACTAGCTTCATACTCTACTTCTGCATCTTCCTCACCTCTCAGCCTTCATGGAATTGAAGAGAGTTAAGCATTTGCTCTGGATTAGGCTTTGACTTAAGGGAATGTGGCCAGTTTGATCTTCTCTCCAGGTCACTTAAACTTTCTTCATTTCAGCAATAAGGCAGTTTTGTTTTCTTATCATGGTGTGTTCACTGGAGTGGCACTTTTAATTTCCTTCAAGAACTTTTCCTTTGCATTCTCAACTTGACTCTTTTGCACAAGAGGCCTAGCTTTCAGCCTGTCTTGGTTTTCAGCATGCCTTTGATTTAAAGTGAGTGATGGGGGCATGATGGCTCACGCCTGTAATCCCAGCACTTTGGGAGGCCAAGGCGGGCAGAGGATAACTTGAGGTCAGGAGTTTGTGACCAGCCTGACCAACATGGTGAAACCCTGTCTCTACTAAAAATACAAAAATTAGCTGGGCATGGTGGTGGGTGCCTGTAATCCAGCTACTCGGGTGGCTGAGGCAAGAGAATCGCTTGAACCTGGGAGATGGAGGTTGCAGTGAGCCGAGGTTGCACCACTGCACTCCAGCCTGGGTGACAGAGTGAGACTCCTGTCTCAAAAAATAAAAAAATTAAAAAATAAAATGAATGACATGGGACTCTTCCTTTCACTTGAGCAGTTAGAGGCCATTGTAAGGGTTGTTATTAGGCCTAATTTCAATATTGTTGTATCCCCAGGAATAGGGAAGCCTGAGGAGAGGGGGATAAATGGGGAATGGCTGGTCTGCGGAGCAGTCAGAAAACACACAACTTGTATTAAGTTCACTGTTTTATGTGGGTATGGTTTGTGACACCCCAAAACAATTGCAGTAGCAATAACAAACATCACTGAGTCACCATAGCATATAATAATACTGATAAAGTTTGAAATATCTTGAGAATTACCGAAATGTAACATAGAAAATACAAAGTGAGCATGTATTGTTGGAAAAATGGTGCTGATGAACTTGCTCAGTGCAGGGTTTCCACAAACCTTCAATTTTTTTTTTTTTTTTAAAGGCAGGGCTTGGTTGCTCATGCCTCTAATCCCAGCACTTTGGGAGGCTGAAGAGGGCAGATCACGAGGTCAGGAGTTTGAGACCAGCCTGGCCAACATGGTGAAATCCCGTCTCTACTAAAAATACAAAAATTAGCTGGGCGTGGTGGCACGCGCCTGTAGTCCCAGCTACTTGGGTGGCTGAGGCAGGAGAATCACTTGAACCCGGGAGGCAGAGGTTGCAGTGAGCTGAGATTGTGCCACTGCACTCCAGCCTGGGTGACAGAGCAAGACTCTGTCTCCAAAAAAAAAAAAAAAAAAGGCAGTGTCTGTGAAGTGTGTTGACGTGAAGTACAATAAAATCTATGCCTGTAATATTTGGTTTCGGTTCTTGAATTAAGATTTTATGATAAAGACATTGATTTGAGAGTAACTTGTCCATGCTCAATATGAACACATTGTAATAGGCTTTCCAAATTGTTCAATTATACATTGTTCAACTAGTTATAAATATCCTGTATAGGATCAGTAACCAGTGTGAATTTTAACTACTAATTGTAGTTTTTTAACTACTAATTGTAGTAATTTTAACTACTAATTTTGAACTACTAATTCCTTTCCTCTGGGAAATTGTTGATAATGATTCATTGGTTAGAATTGGCTAAGTCAAAGCCCCAGTCTGTTTTGTTCCACTTTCTTCTCATGTATGTTACAGGGCATTTTCAGGTTTCTTCTGAATCTCAGTAGGGAAAAATAGGATCAGTATAAAATATATATTCAATGAGAAAAGAGTCAAGTTTTTTAGCATTAGGACAAAATATACATCAGAATAGAAAGGCCAGATGATAGGAACATTAGAGTACATATGCTATCTCAAGAGTCTGAAATCCACTTGAGCTCAGGAGTTCGAGACCCGCCTATGCAACATAGTGAGACATCATCTCTACAAAAAGTAAAAAAAATTAGCCAGGTGTGTTGGCTCATGCCTGTAGTCCCAGCTACTCAAGGGGCTGAGGTGGGAGAATCACTTGAATTGGGGCGGTCGAGGCCGCAGTGAGCCATAATCATGAGGTGAAATTTCTTACTTATCTAGAGTAAAATGTACAAATCTTAAGTGTACAGCTTGATAAATTTGAGCTATGAATTTTGTTCTGCATTTCTATGTCTAAAGACAAAAATAATTTCTTAGAGGAGATGAAACTTTTCTTAGTGCTTATTTCTAAAATAAAAATTTTTGAATGAGACCTCAATATAGGGAACATTGAGTGATGTCGTGTAGGGATCACCAACCCTGGGGCCACTGACTGAGCCGCACGGCAGGAGGTGAGGTACAGGCCAGCATTAGTACCTGGCAGCGGCATTAGATTCGCATGGGAATGTGAACTCCACTGTGAACTGCGCTTGCGAGGAGGGATCTAGGTGGCTCTCCTTAAGAAAACCTAATCCCAGGTGGAACAGTTTTTATCCCGAAACCATTCCCACCCACCCCCTGTGGAAACATTGTCTTCCACAAAACCCGTCCCTGGTGCCAAAACGGTTGGGGATGGCTTTTACAGTATACCAAGTGAAATCTCAGGTCATGACGCTGAGGTGCAATTTTTAATGGGAGTGAAGGATGGGGAGCTAAATAAATAATCTTCATCCAAAAGTAAAACCTATAGTATATAAAGAAATTGGACACTTTTTGGCTTCTTTTGGTTTCCTCATGATTGAAATAAAACAATAGCAAAAAAATGGCCAGCACAGTGCCTTACGCCTGTAGTCCCAGCCCTTTGGGAGACCAAGGTGGGCAGATTGCCTGAGTCCAGGAGTTTGGGACCAGCCTAGGCAACATAGCAAAACCCCCCTCTACCAAAAATGCAAAAAGTATACGCGCATGGGTGGTGCACACCTGTGGTCCCAGCAACTCGGGAAGCTGAGGTGGGAGGCTCACTGGAGTCCTGGAGGGGCGGAGGTTGAACTGAGCTGTGATCCTGCCACTGTACTCTAGCTTGGGTTGCAGAGTGAGACCTCATTTCAAAAAAATAAAAAATAAAAAAGGAGAAATGGTTGATCTGCATATTCTGTAAATAAAATAGCTAAATAGCTGTCTCTGCATACATATATGTGTGTATATATACATAAGTGAATATATACACACGTGTAATTTCTTTGAACATATTTGTTAAGAATTTGGCAAGGAAAGGACTTCAGCAACAATTGTTTTGGGTTATTTACTAGGAGTGGATCCGTTGCTTTAAGGAATAAGTAAGCAAGTGATAATATTGACTTCTTTTCTGAAAATTCCAGATTAAAAAAAGATTTCCTTTTGATTCCAAGATTGTCCCACATTCAGAGGAAAGTAGACTAATAGAGAACCTGCAGGCAAAGCCAGGATTTTTCTGAAGGAACAATTCTGTGTTTGATTCAATGCCTGAAAAGGAATCAGTTAAATCCTCAGAGTTCTTTAAAACAGAGCATGGCCTAGATCCTTTTAGCTGGAAAGATAGCTTAAAACAAACGTTTCCACTTGGCCACTATGGCTGTAGAAAAATAACAGTATTGCTCCCATGAAAACCTGATTTTCAGCAGTGTGAACCTGCCCAGAAAGAACTGATGGTACGAGGTACTTTTTTTTCTTCTTTAGATTATTTGTGCTGCCTGCCCTAAATCACTTTCTGTGATCTGACTTTTTTTTTGGCTGTGCTACCTTGATTTTATGTTATTAGAAAACCTGTAGCTTAGTTAGGGGAGGATTGACTTCTTTATAGGTTGCCACCAAGAATACTTTTCCACCAGGAAAAATATGTTACCCTACGGTGCTTGATGCATCTCTGTTGTAACTTACCCTGCATTTAGAGAGGTTTATACTTATACATGGTTTTCTCTTTACACTTTGAGTAAGTAACATTTTTTTGCTACACAAATCCTTCCTAGTTGAATTTAAAGAGTTAGTAGCATATATTCAGTAATTGCAAAACAGACCTTCTTTCCTCACCCCTGAATCTTTGGACAGTAAAAATACATTATATAACATTGAAATCATTCACAATTTAGTGGTTTGAAATTCCAGATGGTAATGCTGTGAAAAGACTTGTCACATTTTGTACCTTGTATTATGAAGAGGGTTATATTAATCACAATTAGCAAGTGAGCTGTGGGCTCCAAGATGTCAAGTGAATTTTTAGGTAATGAACAAGTTTCTAGACATTTATAGTCTTAAGTTTCTTGAATAAATTTTGTCATTTTAAAGAGCAAGAATGAATTATTGAAAACAATTTCTGAATTTAAATTCTTTACGTGAATTATTTAATTTGACAACTTAATTCTTACATGGGTAAGTAATGTTAATCATCCCATTTTACAGAGGAAGAAACATGACTCTCATAGGACAAATGGCCCATCATATGTTTAGCAAGTGATAGAAACCAGATTTAAACTCCAGCAGTCTTATGCTTAACCACTTTGCTGTGCTTCTCAAAATGCGTAGAATAAACACAATTGCAACGTGATATGTCAGCTGTCTCCTAAGACTGAATTGCTAAGGTTTCTGCTCTTTTATTTTAATTCTCTTTTTACTTCCTAATCCCCAGTTTTTGCTTGTTTTAATAATAAAATCTAGAGGAAATAGAACTGCTGCAGTTAAATATACTTGGATTGACAGACCAGATCTTCTATTTATTCGTAGCTACATGACAAGTTACTTCATTTGAGCTCACTTAAAACAAAACAAAACTAATAATGTACTAATAAGGGTATTAAAAACATAATGTTTTGTTGTGGATAGTATACAGGTATAATTTTTAAAGTATTGAAATCATTACCTGGAAGATATTAAAGGTTTTTTTTTTTTTTTTTTTTTTGAGACAGAGTTTCACTCTAGTCACCCAGGGTGGAGTGCAATGGCGTGATCTCCGCTCACTGCAAACTCTGCCTCCCGGGTTCAACGATTCCCATGCCTCAGCCTCCTGAGTAGCTGGGATTACAGGCATGCGCCACTACGTCCAGCTGATTATTGTATTTTTAGTAAAGTCGGGGTTTCACCATGTTGGCCAGGCTGTTTTCGAACTCCTGACCTCGGTGATCCACTCGCCCCGGCCTCGCAAGGTGCTGGGATTACAGGCATGAGCCATCGCGCCCGGCTAAAGGTTTTATATATAGGTAGCTACAGTTGACCCTTCAACAACGAGAGGATTAGGGGCATCAGTGCCCGTGCTGCACAGTTGGAAATCTACATATAACTTTTGACTATCTGAAAAACTTAACTACTGATAGCCTACTGTTGACTGAAAGGCTCACTGATAACATTAACAGCCAGTTAACACATGTTTTGTATGTATGTTATGTGTATTCTATACTGTATTGTTACAGTAAAGTAGCTAGAGAAAAGGTTATTAAGAAAATCACAAGGAAAAGAAAATGTATTTCCTGTTTACGAAATGGGAGTGAATCATTGTAAAGGTCTTCATCCTTGCTGTGCTCACATTGAATAGGTTGAGGAGGAAGAGGAGGAGTTGGTTTTGCTGTCTCAGGAGTGGCAAAAGTGGAAGAAAATTCTTGTATAAGTGGACCTGTGGAGTTCAAACCCGTGTTGTTCAAGGGTCAACTATAGTATTTGTAATTAACATTATGCATATTATTATCTGTATTTCTACTTTAAAAGCTAAATGTTTTATTTTTTAAAATCTTCTTGATTCTACTACACATTTAAGGAAGAAATTATACCAGTTCTCTACAGTCTCTTCCAGAAAATAGAAACAGAGGGAATACTTCTTAACTCAGCATTACTCTAATACCAAAGAGTACTTAATACCAAAGACAAGAAAGGAAAACTAAACTACAGACCAAAATCTTTTGTTAATATAAATGTAAAAATCCTCAACCAAATATTAGCAAATCAAATCCAAAAATGTATAAAAAGAATTACATACTATAGCTAAGTGGGATTTATTCCAAGTGTGCAAGACTGGTTCAACATGTGGAAATCAGTTCATGTAATCGATCACATCCACATTCTAAATAAGAAAAAACATGATCATATCAGTAGACGCAGAAAAAGCATTTGATAAAATCCATCATCCATTCTTGATCAAAATCTCTCAGGAAACTAGGCATGAGGGAAAATTCCTCAACTTGATAAAATCTACAAAAAACTTATAGCTAACATCATATTTAATAACGAGAACATAGATCCTTTTCTGTTATGATTGGGAAAAGGCAAAGTTGTCCCCTGTCACTACTCTTCAACATCATCCTGGAAGTCCTAGTTAATGCAATAAGACAGAAAAAGAAAAAAGGTATCCATATAGAGAAGGAAGAAATAAAACTTAATTCAGAAATAACATGTTGTATATGTAGAAAGTCCCAATAAATCACAAGTGCTCTGGAACTAATAAGTGATTTTAGCAGGTCGGGCACAGTGGCTCACGCCTGTAATCCCAGTATTTTGGGAGGCTGAGGTGGGTGGATTGCCTGAGGTCAGGAGTTTCAGACCAGCCTGGCTAACATGGTGAAACCTCGTCTCTACTAAAAATGCAAAAATTAGCTGGGCATGGTGGCACATGCCTGTAGTCCCAGCTACTCGGGAGGCTGAGGCAAGAGAATTGCTTGAACCTGGGAGGCAGAGGTTGCAGAGAGCTGAGATCACGACACTGCTCTCCAGCCTGGGCGACAGAGCAAGACTTTGTCTCCAAAAAAAATATAATTAAAAGACTATAGCAATGTTGCAATACCATTTATATTAGCACAAAAAAAATTTAAATCCTTAGGTATAAATCTTGTAACATATGTACAAGATCTATATGAGGAAAATGACAAAAATCAAAAAAATCGAAGCTCTAGTTAAACAGATATTCCATGTTCGTGCTTAGACAGACTCAATATTGTTAAGATGTCAAGTTCTTCCCAACATGATCTATAGATTCAGTGTAATTTCATTCAGAATCCTAGCAGGTTATTTTGTGACTATCAGCAAAGTTATTCCAAAGTTTATATTGGTCAGAGACCTAGACTAGGCAACACTCTATTGTAGGAGAACAAAGTCAGACTGACACTACTGTACTTAAAGACTTATGAAGCCACAGTAATCAAGACATCGTGGTATTGTTGAAAGAATAAATAGATCATTGAAGCAAAATAGTGCATAGATAAACCTACACGAATGTAGTCAATTGATCCTTGACAAAGGAGCAGAGACAACTCAAGGAAAAATGGTAATTTTTTCCACAAGTGGCACTGGAATAACAGGATATCTCATTCCCCTCCCCCCACCAAAAGAAAAAGAATCTAGACACAGACTTTATACCTTTCACAAGAACTACCTCAGAGTGAATTGTAGCCCTTAATGTTAAGCACAAAAATATAAAACTCCTAGAAGACAATAAAGTAGAAAATCTGGTGACCTTAGGTTTGGTGATAACTTTTTAGATAAAACACCAAAAGCATACTCCGTGAAAGAAAGATGTTGTATAAGTTGGACTTCATTAAAATAAAATATGTATGTTTTGTGAAAGATACTGTTTAGGGAATAAAGAGATAAGCCACAGGCTGGGAGAAAATCTTTGGAAAATACATACCTGAAAAAGAACTGGCATCCAAAAATAGTCGAAGAACCCTTATAACAGTAATAAATGAACAGCACAATTAAATGGACAGAAACATCTGAACCTCCTTGAAGAAGATATACAGATGGCAAACAAGCATTTCAAAAGATGTTTACCACATATCATTAGAGAACATGCAAATTTAAACCACAGTGAGATACTATATACCTATTAGAATGATGAAAATTCCAAACACTGACAATACCACATGCTGGTGCATATGTGGAGTAATGGGAATTCTCATTCATTGCTGGTGGGAATGCAAAATAATAACCTTCAAAATGCCCATACATGTTTGTAGCAACTTTGTTTGTAATTGCCCAAACTTGGAAGCAAGCAACATGTCCTTCAGTAGGTTAATGGATAAACAAACTGTGGTACCTCCATACAATGCAATATTATCTAGCCATGAAAAGAAATGAGCTATCATAGCTATGAGATTCCTAATGATCACTGAAAAGAGAGACTGTACAATAAGAGATTTTTTTTTCAAAGTAAATATAGATTATAGATGGTTGCAGGTAAGTTTTTGAATTGGAACATAGTTTTTTTTTCCCAAGCATCCTCTAAAAGATACGAAGTCAGTAAGTTCCATAAGTGAAAATAATTGATTTCTTCAATTGATAATTGATTTCTTCTTTTCCAAGGCAGTGATTCTTCTCCAGTCCTCAACCCCTAGAAGAAGGTGGTAGTATAGAAAGAGGTGGTATTGCTGTATTTATTTTTGGATAAACTAAAAGCAGGGAGCTAATTCTCTATTAGTAGCTTAAAACAAAAAGTCCTGAGAAAGTTTGAATTTTTTTTCATATTTTTCCGTCAGAAGGTACAGAAAAATTATGTTTATTAAATCTTAAAGCTAAATATCTTTAAGCATATTCTTTAGTAATTGTTTTCTTTCTACACACAGACACACATGTGTATTTATTTATCATAAGTGACAGGTGATTCAGTGCCAGTCTGAGTTCTTAAAGGTTACAGAGTTCAGTTTATTTGTTTTTATTGTTTTGTGGTTAGCAGCAATAATGTTAGTAATAGTAGATATACTGTCTTCATATGTGAAGACTGATGATGTCCTGTGTGCTTAGAGCTATTTTTCTAGTAGTCATGGTAGATTTGCACTCGTTTACTCATACTAGATCTCCTTTAAACATTATACATTTGTAGTATTACTGATAATGTGTGTAAATGACTGAATGATCTGTTAGCCAAGATTAAGTGTGTCTGGTTCATACTTTAATTGATCCCCTTAATTTTAGCCCTGTTTCAAAAAGGATTTTATGCATCTTTCAGTAATACAGTAAGACAGTAATTAGCTAAGGAAATCAGGGTAACTGGAAAATGAGCACAATTGAGTGGCATTTTGTGTCTGGTACTTTTCTGACCATCTACTGGCTCTCTTGTTTCTTCAGCTTACCCTGTCTGGGGGCTTATCTCTGCTTGGTTCTTTACTGTTCATTCATTAGTTCCCACTTGAGGCATGGCATTTATCCCAGAGTACTTGAATCTTGGTGGGCTTTTCCCCTCTCTCTCTCTGCACGGCCCCTAAGGGACTAAGGTACTAGGGCCCCTTATTTTTTCTTTCATGACCTTCCAGAATAGTTGCTTGCTGCCCTCTTCTGGCTGAGACCTTAGGGTGTTATTGAGCAAATTTTAGTTTTTAATCCTTTTAATTCCAGCAGTATTTTGGATAAACCAGTTGTTCTCAACCCTGGCTGCATATTAGAATCACTCTGGGGAAAACTGCCAGTGTGTGGCCCACTTTTGGAGGTTCTGATTTAATTGGTCTTGGGGTAGAGGTGGGAGGCTGGTATTTTTTTAGGTGATTAAAATCTCTAGCCAGTGATTAAGAGCTAACCACTAGGATAAATGACCCTTGGAATCGTGAAGGGCTTGAGCTACTTAGATATAGTCCTCACATTTTTAGATATCATAATGGATTTTTTAAAAATAGCATTAAAGTTAGAAATACAGGAGTATTTCTACCCTATCAGAAAAATAGTTTATACAAGGAATGATATGAATAAGCAATAGGATCTAAGGTCTTTGTAGTATCTACTAATACCAGAAGAGATTTTGGGAACATACTTTGTGTTATCATTTGCCTGTTTGGTTTTCTAATTCTCAATTTTCATTTCCTCTTTTTCTGTTTTAAGGACTGAGCCACAGGCTTCAGCATGAGTTTGGCCATTGACAGATACTAGTGGAAGATTGGAGGACAGGTAGAAGGGAGAAGCCAGGGTATTTTTTGATTGCCATCTCTGGTAAAGGCTGTTTCTCTCGTAGTGGCTTCTTGTCCTTTGTGACTTTAGCTGTTATCAGAGAGCTCCTCCTTCCATGGTCCAAATGTGTGCTGGAAAATTTCCTGTATTAGTAGCTATGTCTTCTCTGAAATATATGGAGAGGTTTCTGTTTTCTTAATTGGACTCCTATTTGATATACCCTGTAAATACTACAGTATGCTTCTCTTTCCTCTCTTCTGTGTTTCTACCTTTCCTCCTATCTCCTCTTTGGTACTTTTCCTACTCCAGTGATAGCCACCAGAATTCTGAACAATATTTACAACAGTTAGGGTTAAGGGGCATTGCTCTTAAATTGGAGTCTCTAATTTTATGGAATGTTCTAAGTTTTACTTTGTTACTTTCTGAAACTTGTAAAGCATTCATATGATATTATTTCTTAGTTGGATTAGAAACCTGATGGGAAATAAATCTTTAATATGAACTTGTTGAATACAGTTTGTTAGTAGATACGATTTGTAATCATCATCCTGTTTTGGTTGCTGTTTTTTGTTTTGTTTTTTTGTTTGAGGTAGAGGTCTTACTATTTTGCCCAGGTTGATCTTGAACGCTTGGGCTCAAATGATCCTACCACTGAAGCCTCTTGAGTAGCTGGTAGATAACAGGCACACGCTATCATGCCCAATTTATCACCTTTTTAATAATGCTTTTTGTTAATTATTTTGTTAAGAATACTGTTGCAGCTAGTTTGTTTTTTAACATTTTGACCCATGATACAAATCTCTCTTACTAAACTTTAGTTTGGGTCATTTAAAAAAATAATAGAGTGCATTTCTTTTTTTTTTTTGAGATGGAATTTCGCTCTTGTTGCCCAGGCTGGAGTGCAATGGTGTGATCTCAGCTCACCGCAACCTCTGCCTCCCAGGTTTAAGCGATTCTCCTGCCTCATCCTCCTGAGTAGCTGGGATTACAGGCATGCGCCACCACGCCTGGCCAATTTTGCATTTTTAATAGAGATTGAGTTTTTCCATGTTGGTCAGGCTGGTCTCAAACTCCTGACCTCAGGTGATCCGCCCACCTTGGCCTCCCAAAGTGCTGGGATTACAGGCCTGAGCCACTGTGCCCAGCTTATTTAGTCTTTGAAGGAGTATTAAGATCTTTAGTTTTTAAACGTGGCATATTAACTAGCTCTTTATTATGTAACCATTTGTACTATATTTCTTATTTTTAAAAATTTCAAGAGCTTTTGGGGTGCAGGTGGTTTTTGGTTACGTGGATGAATTATATCGTGGTGAATTCTGAGATTTTAGTTTACCTCTCACCAAAGTAGTGTACATTGTACCCAATATGTAGTCTTTTATTCCACACTCCCCTCTCCTTCTCCCCCTACTGAGTCTCCAAAGTCCATTACATCACCCTGATTGGTTTTGCATACTCATAGTGTAGCTCCTACTTGTAAGTGAGAACATAGGGTATTTGGTTTTCCATTCCTGAGTTACTTCACTTAGAATAATGGCTTCCAGTTCTATCCAAGTTGCTGCAGAAGACATTATTCTGTTCCATTTTATGGCTGAGTAGTATTCCATGGTGTATATATACCACATTTTGTTTATCCACTCATTGGTCATTGGGCACTTAGGTTGGTTCCATACCTTTGCAGTTATGAATTGTGCTGCAACAAACATTTATGTGCATGCGCCTTTTTCATGTAACGACTTATTTTCCTTTAGGTAGATATCCAGTAGTGGGATTGCTGGATTGAATGGTAGACGTACTTTTAGTTCTTTAAGGAATCTCCATACTGTTTTCCATAGAGGCTGCACTAATTAACATCCCCACCAGCAGTGTGTTAAGTTTCCGTTTTCACCACATCCATGCCAACATGTATTGTTTTATGACTTCTTGATGGCCATTATTTCAGGAATAAGGTGATATCTCATTGTGGTGTTAATGTGTATTTCCCTGATGGTTAGTGATGTTGAGCACTGTTTCATATGTTTTTTGGCCATTTGTATATCTTCTTTTGAAAAATGTCGTTTGCCTACTTATTGATGGGATTATTTGTTTTTTTCTTACTGATTTGTTTGAGTTCCTTGGAGATTGTGGATACTAGTACTTTGTCAGATGCATAGTTTGCTATTATTTTCTCCCATTCTGTGGGTTGGCTGTACATTCTGATGATTATTTGTTTTGCTGATTTGCACTATATTTCTTTTGATGTGGGATTTATTTAGATGTAGGCTTTGCATGATATCCAAAGCATATATATGTATTTGGTAACAGAGTTTTTGAAGTCTTGGCAAAAAGGTAATGAGTTTTGTGTGATTTTGGCTTAGGTCATCTTTGGATTACTTATTTCTCCAGTCCTTTTTTTTTGAGCTAGGTCTCTGTCACCCAGGCTAGAGTGCAGTGGCACACTTGAACCCTCCAGGCTCAAGTGATCCTCCCTCCTCAGCCTCCTGAGTAGCTGGGACTACAGGTATACACCACCAGGCCCAGCTGTTTTTTTTATTTAAATTTTTTGTAGAAATGAGGTCTCACTATATTGCCCAGGCTGGTCTCGGGACTCCTGGCCTCAAGCATTCCTCCTACCTCTGCCTTCTTAAGTAGTGGATTATAGGCTTGAGCCAGCACACCCAGCCTCCAGTCCTTATAAGTAGTTCCTCTAACTTTCTCTATTATTGTAGACTGTTTAAACGTCTTTACTTTAATCATTTGTTTAAAAAAAAAAAGAAGCTTCATGCTGCTAGATTTAATATGCCAATAAATCATCTTTTTGGGAATTTAACTCTGTTAAAAATGAATGTTGTAAACTAATTTTATTCTCTCTTATTTGTGTGGAGACATAAGATGAATCATTAGTACCATTCAGCTGAGTAGTGTAGAAAACGGATTTTTTTCTTTGCTGAACAAATTGAATAAAAATATTTTCATCAAGTTATTCTTTGTACCAATTCCATGTAAGGTTGCTACAAGTATATGATTTCTTGACATATATGCATGTCAAAGTATATACTAAGTATAAAGTCGTACTTAATACTTTAATACTTTACCTACAGAGGTTTTCACTTAAAAGGCTGTTCTTAAAGTTACATTAATCTTTCAGGTTTAAAATTGCCTTTCAGGTTTAAAATTTTACTTCTTAGTTCTAAACTGTTACAAGTCCCTGGTTAGGGTTCTTCTGAAACCTCAATTTGGATTTTAGGATACATTTTCTTTCTATGCCTTTTCTTTCTGAAGCACACATTTTTAACTTGTTTATTGAGCTTTTTTCTCCACTTCTGACTTACAGAAGTAGCTTTATACACAAGTATGTGCGTGTGTGTGTGTGTGTGTGTGTGTGCGCACGCACTCATGTGGAATTGCAGCGCGAGTCATTCCTTCTCAGCTAATATAGTGTAATTCCTTTCAGCGTGAAGGTTGGAATGATCTAATGGTTTTCTAAGAGCTAGACTTTTATAATGTTACACGTTAAAACACGTAAACAGATAGTTACTTGTATAGATGTTACTGGAATTTAGAATTATGATCATATGAAGTAGAAGAGTTAATTTTACAAATTTATCAAAACAATTTGGAGTTGGCTTTTTACTTTTAGCTGTAACTTGTTTACTGACATGACTGAGTTATATAAAATATTTTTAATTAAGAGTATTATTAAGAGTATTTAGTTGGAGCCGGGTGCGGTGGCTCACGCCTGTAATCCCAGCACTTTGGGAGGTTGAGGCGGGTAGATCACCTGAGGTCAGGAGTTCAAGAGTAGCCTGACCAACATGGAGAAACCTTGTCTCTACTAAATATACAAAATTAGCCAGGCATGGTGGCACATGCCTGTAATCCCAGCTACTTGGGAGGCTGAGGCAGGAGAATCGCTTGAACCTGGGAGGTGGAGATTGCAGTGAGCCAAGATCGTGCCATTGCACTCCAGCCTGGGCGACAAGAGTGAAACTCCGTCTCAAAAAAAAAAAAAAGAATATTTAGTTAAAGAGACAACTTTAACATTTTATAACAGAATGATTGTATTTTTTGTTTTGGTTATTCATCCTAACAATGCACATTTTACAAGTAATAATGTATAAATGCAAATAACCATGATTAAAATAGTTTCCTCTGTAAGCTATCTAACAGTGCTGGGAAGAATCCACAAGATGTATAGGTCAGTTGTGAATTAAAAAACTGAATCAAAATCTGCTTAATGAAATATAAATTAAAAGATTTTAAGCATA
Organism: Trachypithecus francoisi; assembly: GCF_009764315.1. Classification (NCBI taxonomy): domain Eukaryota; kingdom Metazoa; phylum Chordata; class Mammalia; order Primates; family Cercopithecidae; genus Trachypithecus; species Trachypithecus francoisi. The sequence goes on from NW_022681457.1 coordinate 48,892,159, forward strand.
ATTTTAATTTATAATTTTTTTTTTTTGAGACAGAGTCTTGCTCAGTTGCCCAGGCTGGAGTGCAGTGGCGTGATCTCAGATCACTACAACCTCTGCCTCCCAGGTTCAAGCAATTGTTGTGCCTCAGCCTCCTGAGTTGCTGGGATTACAGGCGTGCACCACCATGCCTGGCTAGTTTTTGTTTTGAGACGAGGTTTCACCATGTTGGCCAGGCTGGTCTCGAACACCTAACCTCAAGTGATCCACCCTCCTTGGCCTCCCAAAGTGCTGGGATTACAAGCATGAGCCACTGTGACTGGCCTGTAATTTTTATTTAATTTTTCTGATGATGGCATGAGTAAATGTCCACATTTAAAATTATTTTGGTTCACACATGGCATTTATTTATGAGAAAAAAATTACAGAAATAAATTAAGGATGGTACAGAAATGCAAATCTAGAGGACTTAAAATGTACATGAAAACTCCTTTATTTGATATGACAGAATAACTTACAGGTCAAATATTTTAATATTTGTATATGTAATAGATGCCAGTTAGCACGATTGACAAGTTTCTCTTTTACGGAAAAGACCCCAAAATGTCTTCTACTGATGCCAGATCAGTTGATTATCTAGGGATAGATACCTGAAATAAGCTAGACCAATTTGATTTTCTCACTTAGGAATTACTTTATTGACTAATTTTATTAGCTCATTCAATCAGCAAGTATTTATTGAAGGCCTGTTATATGTTTGGTTGCTAGAGATACAATGATGGAAAATTCAGGTAAAGTTTCTGCTCAAAGAAATTAAATTGGCTAGATATGGAAATAGTGTCATCCAAGAGGAAAAGTCTATAAATTTTTGCTGTTAAGGCCTATAGAACTCCTCTGATTCCGGCCATTACATTAAAAAAAAAAACAACAAAAAACCTTGGTGGTTTAGTTCTTTCTTCAGTTCTCTGAGCTACCCCAGCCAGCATCCTTCTAGTCTTTACAATAAAACGGACCACCTCCCTCTTACTCTTATTTTTAATTTCTTAAATTTGTTTTAAGCCAAAAAACCCTAACCAATATATAAATTGGACCTAGGGTGGGGTTTTATTATGAACTCAGTTGGATGGTTAGATGTCTAGTCTTATATCTAACAGATGTGGAATTTGAATAAAAATGATAGCTTCTTTACAATTCCAATCTTAGAGTAGGGAAATGAGTATTTCACAGCAGAAAGTTTTGTTCTGAACAAAACAGGGTCCATTGTAATGTATATCTATCATATATACTGCATGTTTGGTTAGGACTTGAAAATTTTATTTCATTGCATCATGTTTTTGGTCAAGAATTTGTAGGAATTTTGTGCAACAAGAGGTTATAATGTTAATGCTTATTAATATTCTGACGGAGGTTGAGGTCTTCATTCTTGAAAGAAAAAAATGCAAAAGTACTCTGATCTCAGAAGATATGAAAACTATCACTTTTCAGAATTACTGGCTTTGTGTTTTGAACTAGCTCTTTCAAGAGCTTAACCTTCAACTTTTTGTATTTGTCATAGTTTGTTTATTAAATGAATCACTATGTCACCACATTCTATACTGATTTACATAGAGAAGATGTTCAGTAAATGTTGGCATGATTTAAATTTTACAACAATTAACCATAGAGTTTCATCATAAGATTGGTTTAAGTGCATTCATTATTGCAATTGCAAGGTTATGAGTTGTTAGTGTTTCAGAAAAATTTTTAAGGACCCCTTTTAAAAAACTTTTTGCGTTTACATTATACCCCCTTCATCCTAGGTTTCACTTTCTCTAGTTTCAGTTAGCCAAGGACAACCTTGGTCTGAAAATTGATGAGTACAGTATAATAAAATACTTTGAGAGGGGGAGAGAGAGAGCATTCACATGACTTGTATTACAATGTTATTATAATCTGTTTAATAATTACTATTTTTTTTAAGAGATGGAGGTCTCATTCTGTTGCCTAGGCTGGAGTGCAGTGATGTAATCATAGCTCGCTGTAGCCTTGAACTCCAGGGCTCAAGCCATCCTCCTGCCCCAGCCCCCCCAAGTAGTTGGAATTACAGCGATGAACCACCACACCTGGCTGTTTTATTATTGTTGCTGTTAATCTCTTATTGTGCCTAATTTGTAAATTAACCTTAATCATAGGTATGTATAGGATAAAATTTAGTACATACATAGTGTTCAATATTTTTTGCAGTTTCAGGCATCCACTGGGGGTCTTGGGGCGCATCCCCTGGGGATGGGGTGCTGGGACTACTGTGTTCCTTACACAGTTTCATCTAATGTTAACATTTTGCATAACCATGGGACAGTTATTAAAACTAGCAGGTTGACATACATATTGTTAACTGCAGGCCTTATTTGAATTCCACGTGTTTTTCCTCTAATGCTTTTTTTCTGATCATCTTATAATCCAGGATTGCGCATTAGATTTAGTTGTCTTTATTCTGCAGTCTGTGATAGTTCTGCAGACTTTTTGTCTTTTATCACTGCACTTTGAGTTTGCACAGTGTACTCTCATGATTGGGACAGAGTTATGCATATTTGACAACAATATCATAGAAACAATATGTCTTTTATCATGGGATTGGTTCATGATGTATGTCTTTTTTACTGGTGATACCAACCTTGACCACTTGTTAAGGGGGTTTCTGCTGGGTTTCTCCATTGTAAAGCTATCTTTCCCTTTGCAGTTAATAAATTTCTTGGGAAACACTTTGAGACTAGGCAGATAAAATCTAAGGATCTTCTTTGTTCTCAAAATTTTTTTAAATTTGTGTAAATTTATGGTCTTTTTTTTTTTTAAATCTAATTACCAAGACCTATGGATTTATCATTCAAAATGAATCTTTTTTTTTTGGATCAAGTTTAGATCAGTTTCCTTAAATTCATTTTATTTAACAGTCAAGTATGCAAAAACGAAAAATGCTAGGGATGCAAAAATGAACAAGATCCAAATCTTGTAGTATCACCTAATAGTAGGACTTGGCATTAGACAGATCGGATATCAAACCCTAAATTCTAATCTTGGAGTCCTGTGAAGTTGTGCAAATTGCTTACCTTTGTTGTGCCTCAAATTACCTCACAGAATTATTATTAGTAAGGGATAAATATGAAATTCTAGAAAAGGCAAAACTAGACTGCAATGCCAGTACATTGTTGGTTGCCTTGGGCTAAGCGTGGGAAGTTGACCCAAAGGGAGCTGAGGAGCTTTTGGGATGAAGGAAGTATCTTCTATCTTAATTTTTTTCCAAAACCTTATAGTGTACTTTTGAAATGAGTATATTTTATTGTAGGTAATTTATATTTTAGTGAAATTGATTTGAAAACCACACTGGTTCTCCTTGAACCCAGTTTTCCATCTAATGTGATAAAATATGATATGTAGAATTCATAAGTCTTAAGGTTTTAGAAATCAGTCATCTAGCTCTCCCTTATCCAGAGGAGTCTTGTGACAATTTAGCATTTGCAGAGCAATTTAAGAGTTTAAGTCTATAGTTGTGACACATTAAGAAATATATTTTTGGTCCTACCCCCAGTTCCTTACACAGAGAACATGAAAGCTCTTATAATTTCCTGAGTTGTAGGAGTACTGTCCTATATTCTATTTTAATATTTGGTCATTGACCCTGGTTCCTGTCTCAGAACTCCTAAATCCCTTTAAATTTTGGGGGTGATAGTAGAGTCTTTTGTTCTAATGGGGTGACACTTGGGCTCCTGCTTAGCTTCAGAGTGGGGGCTGGTCACCAGAAAGTCCACACTATAACTAGAACCTTGGAAATTCAGCCCCACTGCCATCTTCTGGAAAGGGGAGAGGGACTGGAGATTGAATTAATAATCGATTATACCTACATGATGAATGCTAAAACTTATTAAACTATGGGATTTGGAGAGCTTCTAGGTTGCATTGAAATGCTGGGAGTGTGGCGAATCCAGAGAGGCCATGGAAGTTCTGTGTACCGTCTCTACCTTGCCTTACACATCTCTTCCATTTGGCTGTTTTCTGAGTTGCATTCATTATAATAAACTGGTAAATGTAACTAAAGTGCTTTCCTGAGTTTTGTGAGTTGTCATAGTAAATTATCAAACCTAATGGAGGATGTCATGGGAACCTCTGATTTATAACCAAGCCAGACAGAAGTTTGTGGATAACCTGAGGACCCCTACTTGGAATTGGCATCTGAAGTGGGAGCAGCCTTGTGGGACTGAACTCTTAAGCTGTGGGTTCTGCACTAACTCTGAGCAGAATTGGGTTAAATTGTAGGGCACTCAGTTGGTGACTGCAGAGAATTGGAGAATTGCTTGGTGTCGAAAACCCACACATTAAGACCCACTGGTGTTTAAACAATGTTTTCCTTTAGTAGTCATCGCATTTTGGCATGTCTTTAGGTCTGAAACTCTCAAGTTATTCTTTTTCTTCTTAAGTAGATTCAAAACTCAGGATCTTTCTGATCTCTTTTGGTCTCTTTAGAATCTTTTAAATTGATTATCTAGGGAGTTTGATTATCTAGAGATTCAAATTGACGGAAGTCAACTTCTTGGGACTCCTTTGAGTACAGAATTTTATTCTTCCCTTTGTAACCACAGAACTGGCTGGATTCTGGTGAGCTCCTGAAAGTTATTATTTGGTAATCTGTAGTTTTTAAGATCTGTTCGGTTGGCATACCTTTGTGTATCTATATGAACCTTACATTTAATTTATTCTCTTCCAAAGTACTCAAGGACTTTGGTAGAGAGAAAAGTTTTATATGTATAGTTTAAAATCATGTTGCTTTCCATGTGATCTAAGTCATTTTCTGTGGAAAAGAGATGAGTGTTTTTCTTTTCTTTTTCCTTTTCTTTTTTTTTTTAAGCTTTTCCGATTTTGGTGGTAGGCAAAGGAAGAAGTACTGTTGTAATTTATAGTGCTCAAAATGCTAATTGGCTGCATAAAAAAGGCACCTTAATCTTTCTTTTCTCTGATTGAGATAAAATTATTCTGTAGCTCTTCCTTAGAAAGAGCAAAGGCTGAGGGGAGAAAGCTGAAATGATGACATATAGCTATGTAGATAGTAATATATGTCAATAGAAATTCTGAATCTGTAGATAAGCTAGTAAATGAGACTGCTTAAAGGGAAGGGCAGGACTTTTGACTCACATAGTTAGTGTAGTTAATAAAATTTTGTTGATATCAAGATGGCATTAAACTGTTGGATAAATTCTAAATATGTGTTCAATTTAAATCTGAGGTAATTTTTACAGCTTAAGGCATTGTTTGCCTTATACCTTGTACCAAATGCTATGGTATTTTAAATGTAACTGATGGCATTTAGTAAATCTTTATATATATTTAAAATCATTATCAATTGGAAAAGTTTATAAATTTTGTTATCTGGTTATACAACTGTGAGAACCTATTTTAAGGGTGAAGTATAGGGGCTAATAACTAAAAATCACCACCTTTCTACTGGCTATTTCTACAGGCTGTAAATTTTGGCCAAATACTTTGGAGGATTTAAATAGTTCTCATGAGGTTCAGCTTTACAAATCCAAATTTAAAGTGCCATGGCAAATGTATCTTTGGCATTTTTTGTCCTAATTAACTAGAATAAAACCAAAGTGCATGTTTATTAAATGCATTATTATGATTAGACTGAATTGCTGCAATTTACGTATCTATAGCAGAAACATAGTTTGGAATAATAGATTTAAAGTTTCTGTTTCTATTCAGTGGCAGATGTTACACATTCTGAGTTGGAAACCCTCATGGTAATAGATTTTGATTGAGAACTTGTCAGTCATTGTAGCAGCTGCTTTAGACCACATTTATATTTAAATAGGAGAAAGTGATCTGTTTAGAATTTTTAAAGTTGTTACCATGGCAAAGTAACTTGCTATTTCATCTTTTTATCTGCCATTGAAGTGATCTACTGGCTGCTTATTCCCAGGAGTAAGGAGGATGAACTGTTCTGTTGGAAAGTTTGTATTAGGACAATGCTGAATGCTTCCTAATGGGATATAAGTTAGAAAGACTAAAGCTTTCAGAAACCATGGCTTTGGTTAGGTATAATTAGAATTGATTTTTTTCTCAATTAAGAACTGGCAAGATAAAGCTAAAACTTTTTTTTTTTGAGACGGAGTCTCACTCTGTCGCCCAGGCTGGAGTGCAGTGGCCAGATCTCAGCTCACTGCAAGCTCCGCCTCCCGGGTTTAAGCCATTCTCCTGCCTCAGCCTCCCGAGTAGCTGAGACTACAGGCGCCTGCCACCTCGCCCGGCTAGTTTTTTGTATTTTTTTTTTTTTTTAGTAGAGGCGGGGTTTCACCATGTTAGCCAGGATGGTCTTGATCTCCTGACCTCGTGATCCGCCCGCCTCGGCCTCCCAAAGTGCTGGGATTACAGGCTTGAGCCACCGCGCCCGGCCTAAAACATTTTTAAGAAAAAAAAAATATATGAGCTTAATTTAACACTACTTTTGACAAATTCAGTGAATAACATACTCAAATTAAATGAAATGAAAAGGAATTTCTTTGAGTCTGTTATTTCTATAGCATGAAACACTTTGTAAATCCATCTTTTCTTCATAAAATTGTATATTTTTTTAAAAAAGAAAACATGCCCAGTGTCTTCTGCTGCCCATTTTTTTTACTTATTCTCTTGAAAACCATGGCAGTGGGCTGGGTGTGGTGGCTCATACTTGTAATACCAGCAGTACGGGAGGTCAAGGCCAGAGGACCCCTTGAGGCCAGAAGTTCCAGTCCAGCCTGGGCAGCATAGCGAGACTCTGTCTCTACCAGAAATAAAAAATGTACGTTGTAGTCCTAGCTACTTGAGAGGCTGAAGTGGGAGGATGTTTGAGCCTGGGTTTTCAAGGATACATGAGCTATGATCACACCACTGTGTTCCAGCCTGGGCAACAGAGAGAAACCTTGTCTCAAAAAAAAGAGAAAAAAAGAAAAAGAAAAGAAAAGAAAAACCATGGCATCATAATCTGGTTTGGTATAAATGATTTTGTGTTTCATATTAACTTTACTTTTATTACGTTAAATTTCTTAAAAGGAAGAATATTAGTGCAATTCTTGTCAGGCTAATAATTACCTACATGATGGATATTAACCCCATACTAAAGCTTAATCTTTTTCTTTGTTTATATCATCAGACAATATATACACTAGTAGTCAAAGCCACACAAATTGAGAGTGATTGGCAAGTGGCAAATTGTCATTTGCCAACAAAGACCTCCCAAATAAAAGAATTTGACTTTCAGAGGCACACACAAGGGAGTGAGAAGATTTGCACCAGTAGTTGTATATTGTAAGGCTGACATGTCTTTGATTAACTTGAGATATTTTGTATTATATTGTCTTGGCAGCCTTAAGGCATACTACATATTTGTAATGTCATAGCCTAAAGTAATGTGACTGTTGTGACATTTACTGAGACAGAATTATGATTCCTGGTCATCTGAGCATATGGAAGACCATCTAATAAAATATCAAGTCTTGTACTTAAAATGAAGATACTCACTTAATACCTAAGCAGCTTTTCAAATAGGAAAGGCCTTTTAACCTCAAGCCCAAGAGAAAGCGAGGCAGTGTCAAATTTATCAGGTCTTCTTTCTGTTCTACTATTTGGTAATGCTTTTATGGCTAATTACTTGAGAGAAATGAGTACATTAGCTGAAGGTAATGCTTACTTTGTTTTTCAGAGATGCAGAAATATAAAGATACAGAGAACATGAGAAGTTAAAAAGTAACTGAAGGAAACTTTGGGTCATTGATTTTGTGGTTTCAATACAGTCATGTACCACATAAGGATGTTTTAATCAGCAAACGACTGCATATACAGTGGTGGTCCCATAAAATTATAGTAGAGCTAAAAAATTCCTATCTCCTAATGACATCATACCTGTCATAACTTGTAGTGCAACACATGATCTTTTCTATGCCTAGATACACAAATACCCTTGTGTTACAATTGCCTAAATTTAGTACAGTAACATGCTGTATAGGTTTGTAGCCTATAAGCAGTAGGCTGTAGCATCTATTAATAGGTTTGTGTAAGTGCACTCTGATGTTCGCACAATGATGAAATCACTGAATAAAGGCGGTTTTCAGAACATCTGTCTGTCATTAGGAGACGCATAACTGAACACATATAAAATCTGATAAAAATCTTAGCGAACCCTAAATATTTGTAAGTTTTAAGTGAATTTTAAGAATTTATCATGTATCATGCATGTTTTAATCACTTAAATATTGGGCAATGTCTCAGAGACAAATTCAGATGTATCTGTGCTAGGCAAGTTTTACTCAAAAAGGGAATACTCATGAGAAATTTTTAAAGAGGCAGTTTTCTATTTAATAAGTCTGGAATACCAATTTTGAAATCCTTAGTAGTCTTTTTTCTTGAATCCTCGTATCCATATATGGCCACAAAGTAGACTGTCTGTATTTGAATAGACCAGCATCTAAATTATCAGATGATACTGTGGTTAAGCATGTAGTAAGTTTGTGGTTGTATAAGTTTGTGGCATGTTGCAGAAGATCTGAGCATTGAGAATATGTAGTTCATAATTACATTCCAACTGAATAATTACATATATATAATAATAGAAATGGAATTTTAAAAATTAAGAATGTAATATATTGATAGTGGTAAAATAGATGCAGGACTGTATCTCAGTCCCTTTTGTCTAAAAGGAGAAATATTTTATTTGAAAAATACTGATTCCTGATTCCTAAGGATTTTTACTTGTGAATCTTTTTTTTTTTTTTTTTTTTGGTGAGACAGGCCCTCACTTTGTCACCCAGGCTGGAGTGCAGTGGCGTGATCTTGGCTCACTGCGCCCTACCTGGACCCAAGCGATCCTCCCACCTCAGCACCCCAAGTAGCTGGGATTACAGGCACGTGCCACCACACCTGGTTAATTTTTTTGTAGAGATGGGGTTTTGCCATGTTGCCCAGGCTGGTCTCGAACTCTTGAGTTTAAGCAACCCACCTGCCTCGGCCCCCTAAAATGCTAGGATTATAGGCGTGAACCACTGTCCCCAGCTGCGAATCTTTATTCTTATTTGCTTTTCAATTATTTTTCATTGTAATAAAATATACATAAAACTTGTCATTTGAAACAATTTTTTAGTGTATTTTATTCATTAACATTACGTTCATAGAGTTGTACAACCATTATCACTATATATTTACAGAACTTTATCATCATGTCAAACTCAAACTCTATACCCGTTAAACAATAACTTTCCATTTTCTCCTTCCTCCAGCCCCTGGGTAACCACTGTTCTCTCTCTCTCTGTGAATTTGACTATTCCAGGTACCTCATGTAAACACAGTCATATTAGCACTGGATTTTGTATTCATATTGTTGTGTCCTTTTTCACTTAACATAATGTCTTCAGTGTTTATTCATGTTATATAGCATGTGTGGAATTTCATTTTTAAGGCTGAGTACTATTACATTGAATGTATACACATTTTGTTAATCCATTCATCCCTTCATGGATGCTTGGATTGCTTCTACCCTTTGGCTTTTTGTGACTAGTGCTACCATGAACCTGGGTGTACAAATATCTGTTTGAGTGCCTGCCTTTACTTCTTCTGACTGTAGACCCAGAAGTGGAATTGCTCAGTCATATGGTAATTCTATCTTTCTCTTTTTGAGGAATCATCATACCATTTTCCATGGCAGCTGCATAGTTTTACATTTCCACCAGTAATGCACAAGGATTCCAGTTAATTCACATCCTTGCTAACTAACACTTGTTATTTTCTTTCTTTTTTTAGTAGCCACCCTAAAGGGCATGAAATATATTCTTACTTGTTTTTACTTCTGCTTAAGATTACCCTGTCTTCACTGGATATACTATTTCTTCTTTGGAAAATCTTGCTCAATATAAAAGACAAATTAAATTATTTAGATAAGGTATGGTGAGAAAAAATGTATTTGTTGCATTAAGGAAGAATTATCTCTAACAAGAGAATTGCTAAATAAGTTCATTCATTCATTCAAAAATTGTGTATTGAATGCCTGCTCACTCTATGTCGGGCAATGTGCTAAGCATTGAGTATACAGTGATAAATGAGAATCATGGCCCCTGCTTTGAGGAAACTTGCATTGTAGTGAGAGAGACATATGATAAATTAATGAATACAAAATTAAAATATAACTGTCATGAAATGTATCTGACATTGTGCCTTCAAAGACAATGTATACAATATTCAGTGAAAATAGTAATATTAAATAAATAATATATATTGCAAAACTGTATATATACCAACTATAACCTCATTTTAAAAAATGTTTGTGAAAGGAAACAATGTCAAGAAGATGCTAGCAGTGGTTCTAGGATGATCCAATTCATTGATTTTTTTTTTCCTAACTAAAATTTCTTCGGTGTGCATATCTTGTTAATTTAAAAATTGCAAATAATTACATAAAAAATAAATTAATATAGGGATGATGTTTAATTTGACTTTCCTGTTGCCAGTGGTGACCGAAAAGTGCTAAGTATTATTGAACATTTTACCTTAATTATGCCAAGTAAGTCCAGGGCTTATTGTGATTTATACCAAGTAAATACAAGGCTTTTTATGATTGAATGTTAATTTTAGCTCTAGGAAGGTAGTTCTTATTTTTGGTCAGTTTGCAATACTATTAGGATATCATGGACAAAATGGAAAGTATGATTTTAAAAATTGCTCAGTATTAACAGAAAATTGTCATTTTTGTAAAAAAGAAATAGTGGAAAATTCACTATAGTTAGTTCTTTCTGGCTAAAAAGTGTGTAATATATGAGTATATAAAATATGTATTAGTCTGTTTTCACACTGCTATAAAAATACCTGACACTGGATAATGTATAAAGGAAAGAGGTTTAACTGACTCACAGTTCTGCATGGTTAGGGAGGCCTCAGGAAAGTTAGAATCATGGTGGAAGGCAAAGGGGAAGCAAGGCATGGTCTTACAAGGCAGCAGGAGAGGGGTGGGGAACTACCACTTTTTAACCATCAGATCATGTGAGAACTCACTATCATGAGAACAGCATGGGGGAACCCACTCCCATGATCCAGTCACCTCCCTCGCTCCCTCAACCTGTGGGGATTACAGGTCCCTCCCTCGACACATGGGAATTACAATTTGAGATGAGATTTGGGTTGGGATACAAAGCCAAACCATATCATTCCACCCCAGGCCCCTCCCAAATCTCCTGTCCTTCTCACATTTCAAAACACAATCATACCTTCCCAACAGTCCCCCTAAGTCTTAACTCATTCTAACATTAACCCAAAAGTCCAAGTCCAAAGTCTCATCTGAGACAAGCCCCTTCCACCTATGATCTTATAAAATGACAAACAAGCTAGTTACTTCCAAGATACAGTGGGGGTACAGGCATTGGGTAAAATGTTCCCATTGCAACTTGGAGAAATTGGCCAAAACAAAGAGGCCATAGGCCCCATGCAAGTCAGAAACCCTGCTGGGCAGTCATTAAATCTTAAAGCTCCAAAATCCCTTTGACTCCATGTTTCACCTTCAGGGCACACTGATGCAAGGAATAGGCTCCCACGGCCTTGGGCATTCTGCCCTTGTGACTCTGCAGGGTTTAACGCTTGTGACTGCTTTCCTGGGCTGGCACTGAGTGCCTGCAGTGTTTCCAGGTACCCAGTGCAAGCTGTTGGTGGACCTACATTTCTGTGGTCTGGAGGATGGTGGCCCTCTTCTCATAGCTCAGCTAGGCAGTGCCCCAGTGGGGACTCTCTGTGGAGGCTCCAACCCCACATTTCCTTTCCACACTGTCCTAGCAGAGGTTCTCCATGAGGGCTCTGCCCCTGCAGCACACTTCTGCTTGACTATCCAAGTGTTTCCATACAAGCTCTGAAATCTAGGCAGAGGTTCCCAAACCTCAGCTGTTGTCTTCTGTGCACCCACAGGCCCAGCACCACATGGAAGCTGCCAGTGCTTGGGGACATGCACCCTCTGAAGCAATGGCCTAAGCTGTACCTTGGCCCCTTTTAGCCACAGCTGGAGCTGGAGCAGCTGGAATGCAGGGTGCTCTCCTGGGGCTGCGCAGAGCAGCAGAGGCCCAGCTGATGATACCATTGATCCTTCTTAGGCCTCTGGGCCTATGATGGGAGGGGCTGCCATGAAGATCTCTGACGGGCTCTAGAGACATTTTCCCCATTATCTTGGCTATTAAATTTGGCTCCTTGTTACTTACGCACATTTCTGCAGCTGGCTCGAATTCCTCCCCAGAAAATGACTTTTTCTTTTCTACCACATGGTCAGGCTACAGATTTTCCAAACCTTTATACTCTGCTTCCCTTTTAAACATAAGTTCCAATTTCAGTTTCTTTTTTTTTTTTTTTTTTTGTTGAGACGGAGTCTCGCTCTGTCGCCCAGGCTGGAGTGCAGTGGCCAGATCTCAGCTCACTGCAAGCTCCGCCTCCTGGGTTTACGCCATTCTCCTGCCTCAGCCTCCGGAGTAGCTGGGACTACAGGCGCCCGCCACCTCGCCCGGCTAGTTTTTTTTTTTTTTAGTAGAGACGGGGTTTCACCGTGTTAGCCAGGATGGTCTCGATCTCCTGACCTCGTGATCCGCCCGTCTCGGCCTCCCAAAGTGCTGGGATTACAGGCTTGAGCCACCGCGCCCGGCCCCAATTTCAGTTTCTTTGTGAACACATATGACTGAACGCTTTCAGAAAAAGCCATGTTACCTCTTGCATGCTTTGCTGCTTAGAAATTTATTCTGCCAGATAACCTAAATCATCTCTCTGAAGTTCAAAGTTCTACAGATCTCTACGGCAGAGGAAAATGCCGCCAGTCTCTTTGCTAAAGCATAGCAAGAGGGATCTTTGCTCCAATATTCAATAAATTATTTGTCTCCATCTGAGACCACCTCAGCCTGGACTCCATTTTCCAAATCACTATCAGCCTTTTGGTCAAAGCCATTCAACAAGTCTCTAGGAGGTTCCAAACTTTCCCTCTTCCTATCTTTTCCTGAGCCCTCCAAACTGTCCCCGTCTCTGTCTGTTACCCAGTTCCAACATCACTTCCACATTTTCAGGAAACGAAAATTATTTCACTTTCACATGATCTTTATAGCAGTGCCCTACTCCTGGTAACAATTTTCTGTATTAGTCTGTTTTTACACTGCTGTAAAGAATACCTGAGACTGGGTAATTAATAAAGGAAAGAGGATTAATTATCTCACAGTTCTCTCTCCACATGGTGGGGGAGATCTCAGGAAAATTAAAATCATGCCAGAAGGTGAAGGGGAAACAAGGCATGTCTTACATGGTGTTAGGAGAGAGAGCGCAGGGGAAACTGCCACTTTTTAACTATCAGATTTTGCGAGAACTCACTCGCTATCATGAGAACAGCATGGGAGAAACCACCCTTATGATCCAGTCACCTCCCTCCCTCAACACACGATTACAGGCCCCTCCCTCAGCACATGGGGATTACAATTTGAGATGAGATTTGAGTGGGGACACAAAGCCAAACCATATTAAAATAGTACTTAATTTTGAATAACTATTATTGTGAATTGATGTTAAAATCTGATTGGAAGAGTACATCTTAGCACAACAATATGGTATATTGCCTAGTAATAGAAGAATGCTTCAAGAAGGAGCTCTGGAGAGGGGACAGTGTTCTTCTTAAAAAAAAAAAAAATTTGGCCAGGCATGGCACGGTGGCTCACACCTGTAATCCCCACCCTTTGGGAGGCCAAGGCGGGTGGATCACAAGGTCAGGAGTTCGAGACCAGCCTGGCCAAGATGGTGAAACCCAGACTCTACTAAAAATACAAAAATTAGCTGGGCACGGTAGCGGGCACCTCTAATCCCAGCTACTTGGGATACTGAGGCAGGACAATTGCTCGAATCCAGGAGGCAAAGGTTGCAGTGAGCTGAGATTGCGCCATTGTACTCTAGCCTGGGCGACAGAGCAAGGCTCTGTCTCAAAAAAAAAGAAATTTCAACTGAATAATAACCGTTTATTAGATGCCTGATATTTATCACACATTGCATGAGGCATTAGCATGTAGTATTTCTAACCTTGTAAAGAGTAGGTAGTATAGATGAGAAAATTGAAGCCCAGGAGAGTCAGTTAATTTTTCCAGAGTCACAAATTAATATATATATTTGAGGTAAAAAACAGTTATTAAGAGACAGCCTGAAGGTAATTTCCAGTCAGCCCTAGAAATGGATGTTTTCATAGGATTCTGATGTCCGATTCAGAATTACTAGCTACATAGTAATCTAACCTGCCCAGTTTACAAGATAATTAGCTTGGAATTCATTTGGTTTCCTCAACACTTTCCAGGAGGAAGCTTTTCTGAAGAAGCAATCCCTGCATCAAAGTTAGAGAAAATGGAGGTCAGCTGACTAATTAGGGTCTGGATATATAAGAATTCAATAAAAGGAAGGAAAGTTAGATATTGTTTAAGATATGCTGAGCTTAATCGTGTTTTCTTATGGGATTTAAGTAGCTTCTTGTGAGTTAAATGTTTAAAAGAAATGTAATATTGGATGCGGTGGTTCGTGCCTGTAATCCCAGCACTTTGGGAGGCCAGAGGTGGGCAGATCACCTGAGGTCAGGAGTTTGAGACCAGTTTGGCCAACACAGTGAAACGCCATCTCTACTAAAATAAAAAATTAGCTGGGTGTGGTGGCGTGCACCTGTAATCCCAGCTACTAGGGAGGCTGAGGCGGGAGAATCACTTGATCCCAAGAGGCAGAGATTGCAGTGAGTCCAGATCATGCCACTGCACTCCAACCTGGGTGACAAGAAGAAATCTCTGTCTCAAAAAAAAAGAGAAAAAGTTATGCCATTTTTTACAGGTAGGAGTTGAGTCTAATTGAATAGAAGAATTATTCATTAAGAAGTATCCTGTGAGCATTTATAGGAAATTAAAAAGATATATCAGACTCCCATAGTACCCTAAATGTTTATATCCAGTTATTCTGCTTTGCCTGGGTGCGGTTAACTCACGCCTGTAATCCCAGCACTTTGGGAAGCTGAGGCGGGCAGATCATGAGGTCAGGAGATCAAGACCCATCCTAGCTAACACGGTGAAACCCCGTCTCTACTAAAAATACAAAAAAGTAGCCGGGCATGGTGGCGGGCACCTGTAGTCCCAGCTACTCGGGAGGCTGAGGCAGGAGAATGGCGTGAACCCGGAAGGCAGAGCTTGCGGTGAGCTGTGATTGCGCCACTGCACTCCAGCCTGGGAGACAGCCAGACTCCATCTCAAAAAAAAAAAAAAAAAAAAAAAAAAAAGAGTATATACATTTCTAACAGAATAATCCCGATTTCAATCTTGGTATACATTTAAAATTGATTTTTGGAATGCATTTGAGGTTAAATTTCCTCAAAAAATAACAACAGCCTATGTTGTTTGCTTGAAAAATACCTGGCAGGAGCATAAATGGCAATCTTACTCTCCTTAGTTTAGAGATTTTATCTGTAAGAAAAAATTTTCGGCTGGGCGCCGTGGCTCAAGCCTGTAATCCCAGCACTTTGGGAGGCCGAGACGGGCGGATCACGAGGTCAGGAGATCGAGACCATCCTGGCTAACACGGTGAAACCCCGTCTCTCTAGTTTTTTGTATTTGTAAAAAATACAAAAAACTAGCCGGGCGAGGTGGCGGGTGCCTGTAGTCCCAGCTACTCGGGAGGCTTAGGCAGGAGAATGGCGTAAACCCGGGAGGCGGAGC
Source organism: Trachypithecus francoisi (assembly GCF_009764315.1). NCBI lineage: Eukaryota > Metazoa > Chordata > Mammalia > Primates > Cercopithecidae > Trachypithecus > Trachypithecus francoisi. The sequence goes on from NW_022681457.1 coordinate 48,907,869, forward strand.
TTGCAGTGAGCTGAGATCCGGCCACTGCGCTCCAGCCTGGGCGACAGAGCGAGACTCCGTCTCAAAAAAAAAGGAAAAAATTTTCGAAGACCAAAGCTTCTAAGCCTTTTATGATATTTTACTACATGCTTGTTCCCCCTTACTGTACTTTTAATTCATGGTGCTTAAAATTTTAATCTACAGCAATCAGCCAAAGAAACCAACAATTTCTATTCAACTAGAAGGTAGGAATTGACACCTGTCTTTTTGTTTTTTGAAAAAAAAAAACGAATCATTCTTCTTTTATAAAATCACCTAAATTGTATGAACTTTGCTTGACGTGTTAATGTGATCATTATTACCTGTTAGTAATGCACTAATGAGCTTGGCTCTTTTTTTTTTTTTTTTTTTTGAAAAATAAAATAGTTCTCCCACATTTTCCAGAACAGCCCCAATTTGTTACAATCAGGATTATTATTATTATTATTTTTTGAGACCGAGTCTCACTGTGTCGCCCAGGCTGGAGTGCAGTGGCCCGATCTCGGCTCGCTACAACCTCCGCCTCCGGGGTTCAAGCGATTCCCCTGCCTCAGCCTCCCGAGCAGCTGGGACTACAGTCGTCCGCCACCACTTCCGGCTAATTTTTGTATTTTTAGTAGAGACGGAGTTTCACCGTATTGGCCAGGCTGGTCTCGAACTCCGGACCTTGTGATCCGCCCGCCTCGGCCCTCCCAAAGTGCTGGGATTACAGGCTTGAGCCACCACGCCCGGCCTCAATCAGGATTATTTTATCTGCTGTATTTGCTAAGTATTGTTTTACTTTCCTTCTTAGTTTATTAAAAGTGATTTCCTTAAGTATGTGATTTAAGGTTTATCAGTGGGTTTTATTTTCAAGTAACTTCTTTATAAATATTTATCGTTGTAAATTTATAACAGAAAAGGTCTTTTCTGGACTGTGTTTGTTACAGTTACCTTAGTTATACTTTGTCAGCTTCAGGGCTGCGTTAAGTTAGGTTGGTGTCTTACTGCTTGAAAATTGTTCTATCCAAAAACCCTATTACCCAGCCAGTCTTCTGATTCGCTCACTTGTAGTAGACAGAATAGTTCCCCTGCCTGCAAGATGTCTGTGTCCTAATCCTTGGAATTTGTGGATATGTTAATGTATGTGCCAAAGGGGAATTAAAATAACAAATGACATTAAGATTGTTAATTAGGTATCTTTAAAATAAGATTATTTTGGATTATTTACATTGCTCAGTGTTAATCACTAGGATCCTTAAATTGTGGAAGAGGGAACCAAAAGTGCTATTTGAGAAAGACTTTATTGGCCATTGCTGGCGTTGAAGATGGAGGAGTGGGAAGCATGAACAAAGGAATGAGGGCAACATCTACAAGCTGGTTAAGGCAAGAAAATGGATTCTCCCCCTAAAGACTCCAGAATGAAACAACCCTGCTGACACCTTGATTTCTGCCTAGTGGGACTAATTTTAGTTTTTTTACCTTCAGAACAGTAACATAATAAATTTGTGTTCCTTTAAGCCACCAAATTATGGTAATTCCTTATGACAGTCATAGAAAAATAATACACCACCTAACTGCCATGACCTTTGCATTTTCTCACTCACCATAGACCTGGGCAGATACTCCCTGTTCTGCCTGGGACTGCTTTTTTCCCCTCCCTGATTTCAGGGCTACTGTTACACGCCTTCCTCCATTAAGTGGCATGATCTTAACTCACTGCAACCTCCACCTCCCAGGTTCAAGTGATTCTCCTGCCTCAGCCCTCTGAGTAGCTGGAATTACAGGCGCCTGCCGCCATGCCCGGCTAATTTTTATATTTTAGTAGAGACAGGGTTTTACCATGTTGGCCAGGCTGGTCTTGAACTCCCGACCTCGTGATTCATGCGCCTCGGGCTCCCAAAGTGCTGGGATTACAGGCGTGAGCCACCACGTCCGGCCCTACCCAGGGTTCTTATTTGCAGACAAGAGAATCTACTGTAGCTAGTTTCAGCAAGATATTAAAGCATAGAGAATTGTTAGGAGGGCTAAAGGAGCAGGTTGAGTTTCCAGGAAAGTCTTTCAAAACCATACTGCAGAATCAGCCTAAGGAGCTGATAATAATGCTTTCTTCTGAAAGCCACAGAGTCAGGTAGCTCCTATCTCATGTTCCAGATCATTTTGGAGATCTGGCTGCAGATTATCTTGCCTCTTCCTTGACCTAAGTCTTCTGTGGTCCACACTGCAATTATCTGGCCCTGCCATTACCTTTCTGATCTTATCTCCTGTTAGTCTATCTTATTCACTTTGTTCTAGGAACATCATTGTCTTGCTGTTTACAAGTCAAATGGCCCTGTAGCAGGGACATGCTTGTAATATGGCACTTAAAACTTTAATCTACAGCAACCATCCAAAGAAACCAGCCATTTCTATTCAACTAGAAGGTAGGAATTGACACCAGATAAAATAATCCTGATTGTAAGAAATTGGGGCTGTTTTGGAAAATCTTCCTTTTTACCTTTTTTGTCTGTGACCACTGGATCACCATTCATTTTTTCAATTACAATTCATATGTCCAGGATGAGAGAGATTCACTGTCCAGGCTCATCCAAATAAAGGTTGCTAGTCTCTTTCACCTCAGCTCCACTTGCAGTGGGGATGAAGATCTGTGGGAAAATGAAAGGGTTTTCTTTTTCAGTTACATCAAGAAGATGGAAAGTAAGATTTTTTTAAAAATAGCCTTTTCTAAACGTTCTGATGACTGGTGGAGATGGTGGAGCCATCATTTGCTCAAACAAGGAAAGATGTAGCAAAGGGAAGACTTGTTATGTAAATTTAAGCCACTGATCAATGATAAGAGTTTCACTACTCATTCCTCCCTTTCTTTCTGGCTTAGAGGCAGACACCCTTAAAAATGGAGATTTCCTTTATAGATGTAGATTTCCTTTATAAACATGTTTCAAAATAGCCAGCTAAAAGACAGAAAGGTGTATTTTAGAGACAAATTTAGTTCAGTAGACAGTCTTTATAACTTAGCTGTGGTTTTTTAACTAAAATGACTGAGCTTGGGGCTAGCCCCATTAACTCATAGGGCAAAAAAGTATTCTCTCTGCCTGGACTCCACATGGATAGCTCTTATAAAGAATCTGCAAGCTACCTGAGGGCTTACCTTCTATTAACAAACACTTTATCCACCTTTATTTTCACATTCAGGGCAGTGTAGTAATTTAACCAAAAGGTTTGCAGATTCAATTTTTTGGATTCAACTAGTTGCTTAAGCTTTTTATTTGCCTTTTATAAAGAGGCTTTCAAAAGAAGCAATAAAAATATTGCAGTTTTTTTGGAAGCATCTGCACATCAGTAGGCATCCTTGGGTCAGCCAAATTCAGGAGAACTTATTTATTTATTAATATACTTTAAGTTCTGAGATATATGTGCAGAACATGCAGGTTTGTTACATAGGTATATACGTGCCATGGTGGTTTTCTGCACCCATCAACCTGTCATCTACATTAGGTGTTTCTCCTAATGCTATCCCTCCCCTAGCCCACTAGCCTCCAACAGGCCTCAGTGTGTGATGTTCCCCTCACCATGTCCATGTGTTCTCATTGTTCAGCTCCTCCTTATTAGTGAGAACACGTGGTTTGGTTTTCTGTTTTTGTGTTAGTTTGTTGAGAATGATGATTTCCTGCTTCATCCATGTCCCTGCAAAGGCCATGGACTCATCCTTTTTATGGCTGCATAGTATTCCATGGTGTATGTGCCACAGTTTCTTTATCTAGTCTGTCATTGATGGGCATTTGGGTTGGTTCCAAGTCTTTGCTATTGTGAACAGTGCCACAGTAAACATATGTATGCATGTGTCTTTATAGTAGGATGAAATATAATCCTTTGGGTATATACCCAGTAATGGGATTGCTGGGTCAAATGATATTTCTGGTTCTAGATCCTTGAGGAATTGCCACACTGTCTTCCATAATGGTTGAACTAATTTACATTCCCACCAACAGTGTAAAAGCGTTCCTATTTAGGAGAACTTATTTTTAAATGCAGTTCTTAAAATCCAATGTTGTTTATTTGAAACATTCCACAGTAATTTAAGATTGTTGTTTGTATGATTTTGCCTTTTTTTTGTGAGCATTTGCTGCTTCTGGAGCCTAAAGCTTCTATGTGTAAATGTAGATTTAGCTGGAAGGTAGAGTACTCAGTTCTTCAGAAATTAAGCATCACATTTTTACATCGAATCTTGGTTTTGCCTCTCAGATTTCCTTGATCAGCTTGCCAATGATTTTTCCTACCTAACCTTGCAAGAAAGAGAATCAAAGATAGAATAAATAAATCCCTGTGAATTTTCAAAAGCTACAGTTTACACTCCCTGTAGTATTGCCAGTTTTTGTTTGACCCAGTCAGATATTTAAGGCCTCTAGCCAGATTCAATCCAGATAATTATTTGACCCTGTCCAGTTTCTTTCTTTTCTTTCTTTTTTTTTTTTTTTTTTGAGACGGAGTTTTGCTTTTGTTGCCAAGCCTGGAGTGCAATGGCACGATCTCGGCTCATCGCAACCTCCACCTCCCAGGTTTGAGCGATTCTCCTGCCTCAGCCTCCCAAGTAGCTGGGATTACAGGCATATGCCACCATGCCTGGCTAATTTTGTGTGTGTGTGTGTGTTTTAGTAGAGATGGAGTTTCTCCATGTAGGTCAGGCTGGTCTTAAACTTCCGACCTCAGGGGATCGGCCTGCCTGGGCCTCCCCAAGTGCTGGGATTACAGGCCTGAGTGCCCAGTCAGACCCTGTCCAGTTTCTATTGTGACTTCTGAACCAAGTTCAGATAAAAAATTTGCTCAAACCTGTATACTGTATAGCTCAAAACCACAAAATCTTGGATTCTGAAGCTCCACTGAGAGAACTTACCCACAGTCTCTGGTTGTTGTGAGAGAGGAATGGACAGAATGGGCCCAGTGGGTACTTCTCTTGGTCACTGGCTGCTCTTGGGGCTTTCTAGATGCTCCACTTCATGCCCCACTTTGATGGCATCTATTCCAAAAAAAAAAAAAAAAAAAGACTTTAGATGAATTTAACAGAGTTTAATTGAGCAAGGAATGATTTGCAAATCCGGTAGCCCCCCGAAACATGATAGGTTCATAGTGACTCTAGGGTTCCCACATGGTCAGATAATATTTAAGGACAGAGAAAGGAAAATGCGTACAGAAAACGGAAGTGAGATATAGGAACTGCTCTGTTGGTTACAGGTTGGTGTTTGCCTTATATGAACAGGGATTGAATAGTTAGCCTCCTGTGATTGGCTGAAGCCTTGTAATTGGTACAGTAGTAGGTTATAATGTATTTACACATCTACTTAGGTTATAGTTCACTATATCCAGATACCTTTAGGCTGAACCTAAAATATGTGAGGAGGCAGCTTCAGGCTATACTTAATTTAACAACATAAAGAGCTTATATTTGAGTTAAACATACTAAGCTTATATCTCAAGTGTGCCATTTCCTTTGGTAAGAAGCTTAAACTTTCCAAGGCTCTGTTTTCTCATCTGCAAAATGGAGATAAGACTTGTGCCTCACAGAGTTGCTGTGTGGATTAAATGAGAAAATGTAAGCTTAGCATAGTTTGGCCCTTTACTACTCACATTAACGTATCAATAGAAGAGGATAAAGTATGTACAAAATAATCTTTCTAAGAAAGAAGACACATTTTAGTAATCAGAACAATTAAATATACTTTAAGCCAGGGGTCCCCAACCCCAGGGCCACGGACCGGTACTGGTTTGTGGTCTGTTAGGAACTGGGCTGCACAGCAGGAGGTGAGTGGCATTACCACCTGAGCTCTGCCTCCTGTCAGATCAGGGGCAGCATTAGATTCTCATAGGAGCATTAACCCTATTGTGAACTGTGCATCTAAGGGATCTAGGTTGCACTCCTTAAGAAAATCTAATCTGAGGTAGAACAGTTTCATCCTGAAACCACTCCCCCCACCCCCCATTTCCCCACTCCCCCCATCCCCCATTTCCCCACTCCCCCCATCCCCCATTCTCCCACTCCCCCACCCTTGTTCTGTGAAAAAATTGTCTTTCTCGAAACTGGTCCTGCTGATTTAAGCCTTAAAAAGAATAGGTTTTAACATTCTCATCTAGCATAACTCATGCACTGAAAATTTGGGTTACTTGGAGTTTTGTAAAACTTTAATTTTCTGTTTCTTTTTTTTTTTTTTTGAGATGGAGTTTCGCTTTTGCTACCCAGAGGCATGGAGTGCAATGGCACAATCTCGGCGCACCTCAACCTCCACCTCCCGGGTCCAAGAGATTCTCCTGCCTCAGCCTCCTGAGTAGCTGGGAATACAGGCATGCACCACCATGCCTGGCTAATTTTGTATTTTAAGTAGAGACGGGGTTTCTCCATGTTGTTGAGGCTGGTCTCCAACTCCTGACCTCAGGTGATCCGCCCACCTTGGCCTCCCAAGTTGCTGGGATTACAGGCATGAGCCACGGTGCCTGGCAAGTTTTTTGTTTATATACTGTATGGGGGAAGAAAAATATCTTTTTCTTTTACCAGTCTTAGATTCATTGGCTGGGGCCCTTTACAAGACAGATGCACAAGACAAAACCATACAAATTTATTTAATGTAAGTTTTTTTTTTGTTTGTTTGTTTGTTTTTTGTTTTTGAGACGAAGTCTCTCTCTGTCGCCCAGGCTGGAGTGCAGTGGCGCAATCTCAGCTCACTGCAAGATCCGCCTCCCGGGTTCACGCCATTCTCCTGCCTCAGCCTCCCGAGTAGATGGGACTACAGGTGCCCGCAACTACGCCTGGCTAATTTTTGTATTTTTAGTAGAGATGGGGTTTCACCGTGTTAGCCAGGATGATCGCGATCTCCTGACCTCATGATTCGCCCGCCTCAGCCTCCCAAAGTGCTGGGATTACAGGCATGAGCCACCGCTCCCGGCTTATTTTTTTGTTTGACACAGGAGCCTTCATAAGGAAATGAAGACCTGAAGTAGCTGAACCTGACTGTTTTTATTCTAGTTTTGATGAAGGGGATTGTAGAAGAATTGAAATAAGATAAAAAGTATGAGCTAAGTGTAATAAACCGGGGGAAACTTAGCAAGGCCTATTTGTTCACTTTCTTCTTGGGGTCTGTGTCTATGTTCCTTTCCTCCCAGTGTAGGGAGGGTACCTCTCACAGAAGAGTCTTATGACTGGCATCAGGGGAAGGTCACCAAGTCTTTCCTGTACCTGCTGTTTCTCAAATTCCTTCATCTTAAAGTATTCAGTATGCCAGTTACTATATTTTGGGGTAGCGTGTCCCAAACCCTCAACAACTGACTTTCATTTCAAAAGCTTTTAAATCCCCTGTGATAAAAGGTGCAGTTTGTAATGTACGCAACCATACTTAGAAATCTAAAAACTGATAATAGGATTTGGCAGGGGGGTACCTCTATATTGATTACATATGTTTATCTAGTGCTTTGATCAAAATTGTTTCCTTTTGAAAAATACAGCAGTGTTGACTTTGGTGGTGGTGGTGGGGTTTGTTCCCACTTACATGTCTGCTGAAGCATACTATTTTAAGGTTTTGTTTTCTTTATTTATAGATAATTTAAAAGCTGACTAGTTACCCTCTCCTTAGAGGCTTTATAAGTGCATTCTTTTTTTTTTTTTTTTTTTTTTTTTGAGACGGAGTCTCGCTCTGTAGCCCAGGCTGGAGTGCAATGGCGCGATCTTGGCTCGCTGCAAGCTCCGCCTCCCGGGTTCCCGCCATTCTCCTGCCTCAGCCTCCCGAGTAGCTGGGACTACAGGCGCCCGCCATCTCGCCCAGCTAGTTTTTTTTGTATTTTTTTAGTAGAGATGGGGTTTCACCGTGTAGACCAGGATGGTCTCGATCCCCTGACCTCGTGATCCACCCGTCTCGGCCTCCCAAAGAAGTGCATTCTTATCAGTAAGATACATATTTACTATATGACTCAGCTAGATTCTATATAGATCATGTCCTTGTATCATTACCAGTACCATATAAAAATGCTATATAGATATGTAGGGGAGAAAACATAATTTATTTTGTTTCCTTTTTTGGATTGTTAGTTGAGATATTCTCTTGAAAACAAAAGTCAGATTAACAAAAGAAAAAGAAGTTTATTAAAGTGTGCTGTACCACTTGGGAGAGGCCTCAGTTCAAAAGTGTATCTCTTTCAAGGCAGTAACGTGGGGGACTTGCTTAAATAGTGTCTTAACAAAAAGCCAGAAATTCTATATAGTGACAAGACAAAAAAGATTTATCTTCAGGCTTCCAAAAGGTTGGGTAATATGGGAACACAGATTTACTACTGCTGTCTCTGAGCTGATAAGCAGTGTTGCAAAGGGGGCCTAGCTTTAGGTGAGAAAGGCAGTGAGGAGGGGCGGGAAAAGTGTGCCCTTTTTTAAAACTTTTAACTTAAACTAAAATCCCCAGTATTTTAGAGAGGAAAAATTTTATTTTCCTCCAGATACTTAACAGTTTATAAATGTAGTGTTCTAAGAAGTATGTTAAAGAAACACCTTATTCCTGCTTCCATGTGAATTATATTACCTATGAAGCATCATTGTACATTTATGTAAATTCACATTTGCTAAATCACACCGAGGGAAAGCTTAATATAATCATTTCATCATTATATAATTCATTCAGTGTGATTGCATTTCCTCCTGATGCAATTTGATAAATTTGTGTTTGTATAGGTACAAGATAATGTTCCACAGATAATGCAGTTTTATACATTTTATTTTCAATGCTTTTTAGTGGGTGTATGTGTATGCTATGTAGAGAAATTAGATGAAGTTTCTCTTAACTTCATTATGGGCAACAAAATTCCTTGGCTTTGTTACAGTTTACTAGGCCCCGTAGTTAAAACACCTCTGAGTGTAGACCAATTGTAGAATACAAAAGTACTTGTGATAAGAGCTGTAATATGAGATTGAAATTTGTTGCACAAAGAGGTTACTGTCCTCTTTTTGAGGATTCAGTTTCTTTAAAACAAATTAATAGTGACTTTCAGGATAGTATAAAGTACAATTTAATCTTTAACTGTGAAAGAGGCTTTATAGTAGGGTCTCAGTGGTTAAGTCCAATTGTGGGACAAGTAAAAATGTTTTAGGGTCTTTTTATTACAGAATGAAAGCTATATTGTTTCTTAAGGAATTTAATGAACTAAAAAATGTATTTGCTTAACACTCTGATTGGTAGTACGTCGACCAAGTATCTTCATTTAACAGAAAGTACATACTTTCTGTTAAATAATGAAGTTTTCTGGAAATCTGTTAACTAAGGATACTTAGAATAGGAATGTGAATATTTCAAATTTCGAATCATCCTTTTCTTATGACAAAACTCTTTTTGTAGCATTACACTGCTTTAGAATAAAGTTCATTAATGCTTGCATAAGAGGTACTGTATGTGTCAAGAATAAAAAGTTGGAACTTGATAAAGTTACAGGATTTTTTTCTTCCTTTCCCAACTCTACTGTTTTGTCATTGCTCTTTGAGATGAAGGAGTCTAAACCTGCATGTCTATTTAAGTGTTGAATTTCTTGTTTCTCAATTGGGAAATGAAAGCAAAAATCTACACTTGATTTTATGATTGACCTATTTGTTTTCAAAAGTGTGCACATAAACGTCAAAATTTAAATCTAATGTAAGCTATTGACCCTAAGCATTAACATATCTATGTAAAAATAGTTACCCATATTGGAGGTTTAATTACCTTGGTATTTAAGAGCTCTGATGAATATTAATCTATTTATCAGGATATGATCAGGAATAATTTTCACTCTGTGCTATTAGAAAGCTCTTAAAAACACCAACATTATGTTTTATTTCTCTTACTACATAGCAATTCCTGGGCAACGTAGAGGTGACATCAAGAGTAGGAGAGAAAGGGGATTAGATGTCGCCACTTGGGATTGAGGTGTTAGAAATAGTACTTTTGTTTAAAGAGAGGAAATGAAAATTTTTTTCTTTTTTCTGTGCATAAGAAATGAAATTTTGTGGGGTGGGGGAGGAGATCTCTGGTTTGTGATCTTCTTTATTGATTTAATGCATTCTTTCAATATTTATTGAAAGTTATACTATGTCAGTAACTGGTAGATAAATTCTGGGGTTACATACCAAACAAAAGAGACAAGTTTCTGCTTTCTTTGGAGCTTTATGTTCTCTTTAGGGATAGCAAAATAAATAATAATAAGTAAACAAGACAATTTCATTGACTAGTAAGTGCTATGCAGGAAACAATAGAGGGTAGAGAGATAAAGAATGATTGGTGGAGTGATTTTAGATTCAGTGCTCTGATAAGGTCTCTCTGAAAAGGTGATAATTAAGATGATGAGAAAGCACCAAGTGGTGGCTGGTTTCTTAAAATGAGGTATTAAATTACCTAGATCAACATATTGGATAAAATATGTAATATTTAAATGCTTTAAACTCTTAAGCTCCAAAAAGATACCCATTTTTTTAATGATAGCCTGTAACTAGGTAGGGACAGTAGAGAAGGATGGTTTAATGCTGAGCAGAAAAGGAAAACAAAATGGAAAGAGATTTTTAAAAGAAGTACCAAAGGCTGGGTACAGTGGCTCATGCCTGTAATCCCAGCACTTTGGGAGGCTGAGGTGGGCGGATCACTTGAGGTTGGGATTTCGAGACCAGCCTGACCAACATGGAAAAATCCCGTCTCTACTAAAAATACAAAATTAACTGGGCTTGGTGGCGCGTCCCAGTAATCCCAACTACTCGGGAGGCTGAGGCAAGAGAATCGCTTGAACCCGGGAGGCAGAGGTTGTGGTGAGTTGAGATTGTGCCATTGCACTCCAGCCTGCGCAACAGTGAAACTCCATCTCAAAAAATAAAAATAACAACAAGTAACAGAAATATGGCCATAGACTGCCTTTCATAAGTGTTTGTGTTTCAGGTACATGTAGCCCATCTTGACTGGAGATGGTCCAATCTCATACTGTCCCTCAAAGCAAATGTAAGCCTCTACAGATGAGACATATTATCCTAGACCTCAGTGAACCCCTACAATTACATTTTCCAGCAAGTAGTCAAAGATAAAGCATACAAAGAAACAGACAACTGAAGGAGAACCAGCAAGAAGAGACAGCAGAATTGGAATTCCATAGACTTGGCATATTAAAAATATTAGATACATATTTAAAATAACTATGCTTATGAATTACAATACATATGAAGATATCTCCAAGGAAATCACAAAAAGCAGCATAGCAGATTTGAAAAGGAACCAGACAAAACTTTTGGAAATGAAAACCCTAGTAACTGAAATTTAGTAAGCCTGGTTCTGTGTTGAGTACTTTGTATCAAATGAATTATCCTACTGAAACCTTATAAACGTTAGACCGTATATATACACACAACAGCAATTTGAATGCCTTGGAGAGTAACCGGTGTAGGTTCGACTTGAGGGTCTGTCATTCTTGAGGTAAGAGAAGCTCCTGAAGTGATCTCCATATTTATTCTGGTCTTTTCCTTGAGGGAATTTTCTAATTCTCAGTGCCAGATGGAGATCAAGCAAAAAGTAGTTTTGCATGGCTAAGGAGCCTAGAGAGGCTGATAATGGAGGCCTAATCATGGGGGTCGGGGGTGAGAAGAGAACTGCAGAGAACTGAATTTTCTGCATATAATATCTACATATAAGTTCTCCTTTAAGTATGGTAGTTTAATCACTACCAGACCCAGAGCAGGATTTCTGGAAACCCATCTGATAACAGTGACTTTGAGGATTAAGAGCTGAGCAAAAATTTCAGCAACTTTGAAATACAGATCAAGAGTTCAAATGCATAAAAAACTAGTAAGTGGTACACTGAAGCCATTATCAAAAAGTATATCTTTTATGATATATTCACCTGTGTAAACTGTGTTCTTAAAAGCTAAGGATGAAAGAGAATTTGTTTAAAGAAATACAGTAATAGGCTAAGTTCTGTGATCTTTATCTTATAAACATATGGAGGAGTAAGGCTGTGTCCCAAATGCAAATACTGCTTGAGGTATTTGAGATTAAACTAAGAAAATACAGTAGTCCCTCCTTATCCATGAGGAATATGTTCTAAGACCCCCCGGTAGATGCCTGAAACCACAGGTGGTACTGAACTCTATGTGTAGTGTCACTTAATCTGATAAAAGTGACTGTGTGGGTGGGGAGGGAAGGGTAGCATAGACAGCATGAAGGCACTGGCAGAGGAACAATAATGTCCTGAGTGGGACAGGGTGGTTTAAGATTTCATCACACTACTCACAATAGTGTGCAATTTAAAACTTTTGAATTGTTTATTTCTGGAATTTTTCACTTAATATTTTCAGACTGTGGTTGACTGTGAATAATTAAAACCATGGGTCGTGAAACTGCAGATGAAGGAGGCCTACTGTATTACACCTTCGATCATAATTGTCCACCATCTGAATGAAGCAATATATGATTCTTACTAACTTTTCACTTGCTGTACCAGATTGCTACAGAAGGTAAGACCTACTTAGAGGTCAAGGATATCCTTGTGTTGGTCCATACCTAATTTTTTAAGTCTAATCTTTGTTTTTATCTTGCTAAGGGTTTCCAATATATCTTTGTTCTTATATATAACCAGCTTTTAAATGCTTAGAAAAATTTGATGTAAGTACTACAATGTCCTCAGGATTGACCAGCACAGTTAATGCATGACCAAATACATTCAACATCCACAGGAACATATAGCACTCAGGAGCATGTTTTTTATAGGTCAGTGAATTTTCTATAGGGCTACTGCTGAGAATTATTTTTTAAAGTAATATGCTTGTCTGAAATATGCTTGTCTAAGTCAGTAAGTCCATTTCACTAGAAAGTTTACAGGCAGTAAATAAAGTAATACACTGAATGAATTTTTATTGTCTCAAGTGACATAATGTCTCTAGTTTTCTTACTGTTCACAGCGGTTTTACTACAGAAGCACAACAGTCATTCCTGTTCTCTTAGTGGAATTATTCATGGCTTTTAATAAGGTAGATTTTATTAGGTTTCAAGATCTTGAATTTTTTTAGGCTTCTGTTTCCATGCACACATGTTCACATTTAATATGGCTTTCTAAAGTACCTTTAGATCAGAATTCATCTTTACTTTTGCTGTGTTTAAAGCATTTTCTATTGAACTTTTCAGTGAAATTCACTCAATGTAGTATTTTTCCAGTTTCCCAAAATCTAATTTAATATTAAAGCTGATTTACAGAAATTCATCTAAAACTTTGCTACTCAAACTGTGGTTCATGGACTAGCAATCTTTGACCATCACGTGGGAGCTTATTACCCATGCAGAATGCTCCTCCTCCCCCATGCCATCGCTTACTGACTCATAATCTACATTTTAATAAGCTCAAGTGATTCATATACACATTTAAGTTTGAGAAGCATAGATCTACAGATCTCAAAGTTTATTTACTAGTGCTTATACTTAATCTAGTTAACCCTCAAAGGGAAAGAGCACTGTGTTTTAGAAAATGTATACCACAGCATGAAAGATCAAGGTATTTTAAAAGGTTTCTAGGAATGTCTTAGAGGCTGATGTAATCTGTGCTTTTTGGAAAACCATAATTTTTCTTTTCTTTTTTCTTTTTCTTTCTTTTTTTTTTCTTTGAGATGGAGTTTCGCTTTTGTTGCCCAGGCTAGAGTGCAATGGCGCGATCTCGGCTCACCGCAATCTCCGCCTTCCAGGTTCAAGCAATTCTCCTGCCTCAGCCTACCAAGTAGCTGGGATTACAGGCATGCACCACCACGCTGGCTAATTTTGTGTTTTTAGTCAAGACAGGGTTTCTCCATGTTGGTCAGGCTGGTCTCGAACTCCCAACCTCAGGTGATTCACCCTCCTCGGCCTCCCAAAGTGCTGGGATTACAGGCATGAGCCACCGCACCTGGCCTTTTATTTTCTTCTTAGTGGTTTTACCATGTCATTTGTTATATGCCTTTCTTTTTGTTGATCTATTAATAATCTAGTTACACATCTTCAGTTTCAGCTCTTTTCTGTAGACTTTTGAAACCAATGTCTGTTCTCTCTCCCATTTGACTCAATTTCTATATCTGACATTTTCCATATCCAAAAAGAATATATCATTCTTTTCAAATTATGCTTTTTCCCCCAACTTACTTTTGTTAATCATACTAGGTTTTAGGCCTAGTAAAGTCAAACATTCTCCAAGAGTCTTTTCACAACTTTTCTAGTATACAGTGATTTTTCCTTTCTTTGTTCCTGTAATCCTAGAGTAGGTATGGAATTCATGTCTTTAACCCAACTTTCTATTTCCATGTTATTTGTACTTCTAATAATAAAGTTTCTGACAATAAAATATGTCCTTGGAATGCCTCTTTGTAGATGGCAGTAATATTCCAAATGATTAAGTTGAAAATAGTTATGCCAAAGAAAGGGAGAAAATAGTTATGCCAGCAAGTACACCTTGTCTATTGGTTGACTGTAAATATTAATTCTTTTGTTTCTTTTTTTTTTTCGAGACGGAGTCTCGCTCTGCCACCCAGGCTGGAGTGCAATGGCCGGATCTCAGCTCACTGCAAGCTCCGCCTCCCGGGTTTACGCTATTCTCCTGCCTCAGCCTCCCGAGTAGCTGGGACTACAGGCGCCCGCTACCTCGCCCGGCTAGTTTTTTGTATTCTTTTAGTAGAGACGAGGTTTCACCGTGTTAGCCAGGATGGTCTCGATCTCCTGACCTCGTGATCCGCCCGTCTCGGCCTCTGTGTTTTCAGTTAACAGGGTTGGCATGTTATGTAGTAACCAACTCTTAACAAATCTTGACTCATTAAAAAAAAAACTAAATGAAAATCCCAAAAATAGAACAGTTCTTATAAAGCAAATAATGAGTATTCTTACCTTTAAGTACATAAGAAGTGGACTTAAAATTTATGCTTGATGCCTTATCAGATGTATAGGTAATCATTTCTTAAAGCTCTATTGGATTACACAAATGTAAACTAATGGTATACTAACTTACAAAACACAATCTTAAGACTAAGGAACATTGAAGATCATCATCCCCTTATTTTAAGGTAATGGAAACTGAGACAGCAATTAAATGCCTGTTTCTAGTATTTCTTACCAAAAAGTATGTACAGCATATCTCTCAGCTTTTGATTTTTAGTCTAAAGTCCAGAAGCTCCAAGATAAAAAATTTCCAAATTATGCTCACTTCAAATAGAGAATATAACTTGGACTACGTGGCATTTGGCATGAGACTGCATGTGAAGAATTTTAACACAAAAGACTTCCCGTTCCAAAAAAAAGTTTCAAAGAGTAGAATGTAGTTGGTAGTTTGCCCTAATCGATTTTTAGGGACATCTAGAGTTGTGCATTTGAAAGCTTATAAGACTTTGCCCAGTTTCACTCTATGCATGTTTTCTACTATTGTTTTCTTTATAGGGCATGACAATCATTTTACCTTTTTTTTTTTTTTTGAGGCGGAGTCTCGCTCTGTCTCCCGGACTGGAGTGCAGTGGCCGGATCTCAGCTCTGTTGTAAGCTTCAGCTATGTAGCACAGTGGGAACATACACAATTTTGCACTTGGGAAACTACCACCCTGTTTTCTAGGTTATAATTACTGAAACAATTTTACCAGTTCTCCCCTCAGTTTCTGTTGAGGAGTACCCACATATGCCTACTGTTCTAGAGATGTTTAAGATACCAGTCTCTCTGAATCAGAATTAATGCCTGCAGTATATTGGCTTCCAGGGTTTGTTGCTTTGTATTGGTCATCTTAAGTATAATGGAAGAAAGCTTTTGTTCTTATACAAGTGGATATAACCCTGATAATCTTGTATATCACTTTGAGAAATAGGAAAAATAGCTGAAAAATCAGAACAAAAGTATTTTAAAATCTTTATTTTTCCAAAATGCCAAAATGTTCTATGGGGATAATCAGGAGAAAAGAGGTGCTGTATGTGAATACCTTTAGATTTACTGTACACAGGCTAATCCTCATAATCCATTACTTATCTTTTTGAACCAAGTTCCTATCTCCCCAAAATACCATGTTAATCTTCGGCTTAAATTTTGTTTCAAATCTTTATTTCCTTTTGGGAAAAAAAAAAAAGGCTGTTGTAGTGATTGTTTTCCAAATTTTTCTTGCCTTGTCATTTTTTGTATGGGCTGTCTACAAAGGAGAAAATTTGTAATCTAAATTTAATATAGCTTCAAATATTTAAATGGTTTTTAAAAGTCCAAGAGAGTTTTCCTCTGAAAATTAAAAGATAGAGCCTTCTAGAACTTTAGAGCTCAGAATTAAAGAACTTTAAAAGTAAAGTATTACTTTTAAAAAGACTATTTATGAAAAGTTATTATTGTAGTATTACTATTGTAGTTTTTTTTGAGACGGAGTTTCACTCTTTTTGCCCAGGCTGGAGTGCAGTGGTGTGATCTTGGCTCACCTCAATCCCCACCTCCCGAGTTCAAGCGATTCTCCTGCCTCAGCCTTCCGAGTAGCTGGAATTACAGGCTTGTGCCACCACACCTGGCTAATTTGTATATTTAGTAGAGACAAGGTTTCTCCATGTTGGTCAGACTGGTCTCAAACTCCCGACCTCATGTGATCTGTCCACGTTGGCCTCCCAAAGTGCTGGGATTATAGGCAAGAGCCACCACCCCCCCCACCAGGAGTATTGTTTTTTTGGTTTGTTTGTTTGTTTTTTGAGACGGAGTCTTGCTGTCTCCCAGGCTGGAGGGCAGTGGCGCGATCTCGGCTCACTGCAAGATCCGCCTCCCGGATTCACGCCATTCTCCTGTCTCAGCCTCCTGAGTAGTTGAGACTACAGGTGCCCACCACCGCACCTGGCTAATTTTTTGTATTTTTAGTAGAGATGGGGTTTCACTGTGTTAGCCAGGATGGTCTCTTATCGCCTGACCTCGTCATCTGCCTGCCTCGGCTTCCCAAAGTGCTGGGATTACAGGCGTGAGCCACCGTGTCTGGCCGGACTATTGTACTTTTAAAAATAATGTCTGCTTCTAAATTTTTTGGTAGGTGAGATAACTTTGTATGTAGCTACTGTTTAGACTCTTAAATGTTAAACCTGGCAAGGCACCATGGCTCACGCCTGTAATCCCATCACTTTGGGAGGCCAAGGCTTGCAGATTGCTTGAGTCCAGGAGTTCCAGACCAGCCTGGGTAATATGGTGACACCCTGTCTTTACAAAAATTACAAAAAAATTAGTGGGGCGTGGTGGTGTATGCCTGTAGCCCCAGTTACTTGGGAGGCTGAGGTGGGAGGATCACCCAAGCTTGGGAGGTTGAGGCTGCAGTGAGCTATGCCGTGATTGCACCACTGTACTCTAGCCTAGGTGACAAGAGTGAGACCCTGGAGACTTTGTCTCAGAAAAAAAAAAAAAAAAAAAAGTTAAACCTGTGTATCTCAGTCACTATGTAGTTTGTTTTTTTTACACAAAACTCTTATTTTTTTTCCTTGCCCTTTGAACCAAAAAAAATAAAAAATAAAAAACTCCCCCCGCCCTGCTGACTACCTTGTGTAGTTCCCCTTTTTGGTCACCTACAACCCTGAAAATCCTTGACTCCTGATTGGACATTTTGGGAGTCATCTAAAGCCATTTGGGAAGCATTGATCAGTCTAGAATGTAGATACGGAACAATGGCTCTTGCAACTTTTTAGCAGTGGAACTATTTAATGAAAATCTGTCATAGAAACTTAGGATGTATAAATGTACAACACATAAACGAACTCCTCTTCTTTTGAAGCAGTAGGTGCAGAGGTTGGATTTGGGCCCTATCTACTTGTATAAGCAGGGAGTGCATGTGGCTCACACCCTGATGACTCCACAGATCCCAGCCCAGACTAGAAGAATGCATCTGTAATAAGTGATGAATCAGGTGAAGAAGGACCTTTGAATAGGGAAAGCAAAGTATTGGTGCCTTAGAAGTTTTGAAGAAACCCTTGACTGGCTGTGATTGAAGTAGAACATAAGATTAAATCAGAAGCTCTTTAAGATGCGTTTTATCTGTTTTGTGTTAGGTATGAAATTAGTTGAGGCTAAGATTCAGGAGAAAAAAATAGAATAATGTTTACACATTGTTAACATTAGTATTCATACTAAATGCGATTTTACGTGCAGTTAACTAAAGCTAAAAAATAATTTTTGAATGTATACAGTATTCATGAACAAAAACCATTTAGTTTTTGTTTTTATGAATAGCATTGTAAAGTTCAGTGCTTACATTACCATTAACCTGTTTAATCAGATGCACTTAGAGTTGCGTATTCTGGGTTTGTGTTAGAATAAAAAGTCAATTTTTATAATTTCTTTTATGCTTGTCTCTTGAATTTTGTTTGATGCTCTTACCTTTATAGACCCTGTCAAATACAGTCAGCTCTCTGTAGCCATTGATTCCATACCCGGATTCAACCAGTCACAATAAAAAATATTCAGAGAAAGAAAGGATGGTTGCTTCTGTACTGAAGATGTACAGATTTTTTTTTCTTTTAATTATTTCCTGAACAATACAGTATAACAACCATTTACATAACATTTTCATTGTAGTAGGTATAATAAGCAACCTAGAGATGATGTAAATATATAGGAGGATGTGTGTAGGTTATATGCAGATATTATGCCATTTAATAAGGGACTTGAGCATCTCCTCTGAAGTTTGTATTTGCTAGAGTTCTTAAAAGCAGTGGTCTACGGATACTGAGGGACGGACAACTGTATGTAATTGTTTGTTTTTTAGTCCCCCGCTAACTTGTTACATATTTTAACAATAGGATTCTCAATATGTGGCTAAGGAAAATGTTTGTGCCACCAAACATAGCTTCTGAATCTCTTTTGTTGTTCATTTATTGATTCAAAAAAATATTTACTGAACACTGGGTGGGCGTGGTAACTGACACCTGTAATCCCACCACTTTGGGAAGCTGAGATGGGCAGATCACCAGAGGTCAGAAGTTCGAGACCAGCCTGGCCACCATGGTGAAACCCCACCTCTACTACAAATAGAAAAATTAGCTGGGCATGGTGGCAGGTGCCTGCAATCTCAGCTACTTGGGAAGCTGAGGCAAGAGAATTGCTTGAACGTGGGAGGTGGAGGTTGCGGTGAGCCGAGATCACGCTACTGTGCTCCAGCCTAGATGACGGAGGGAGACTCCGTCTCAAAACAGATGTACAAATATATATATAAGCCTTTGTATCTCAGTCACTATGTAATTTGTTTTTTTTACACAAAAGTCTTTTTTTCTTACTCTTTTGACATATATATATATATATATAATATATATATATATATAAATTGTTAAGGGGCTGTTAGAGGAATGCATCATACAGCAAGTTTTGTTTATTAGCAGAGAAATATTTACTCTGTATTAGAGTCATTGTCATCTGAAGAATGACAAAGTAAAATTTTTTGTGCCAGTTTGAGTATATTCCCTGAACTAATTCCATCCATAGTTGGATATGAGAATATAAAAGACAAAATGTCCTTTCTAGAAATATTCACAGTGCACTCATGGTGAACACTAACACTAAAGGTGCTATAGAGCTTCAAGTTTTTTGGAGAATATTAAGAGTTATAAGGAGACTTAGGAGCCATATAGTGCATATTTTCAACCATTATAGAAATCCAGGCCATATCGTTTTTGATAGGCCAGCATCAGTTGCCTACTTAAAATTTCTACAAATGGTTACATTAGTAAAGGACAAGCTATTTCATTTTTAATTAGGTCATTCTTGGAAATAATAGTTTGAATAATTAGTTGAACAAAAAGTGCCTGTTATTTTCCATTCCATGGTCCCAGTTTTGACCTCTGCAGTTAAAAGTTTATGCCTAATCTAATCAGCCTTCCACAGGATGGCAGTTTAACATGTTTAAAGATAGTTATCATGTCCCTCTGGTAAGATTTTTTTTTTTCTTTGTATCAGTATCTTTTAAAGTTGATATCTTTTGCTATGAATCTGAAATTGAGAAGGGTTGCTTATCATAGTATGAATATCCTTTCACCCACGCAGAGGCAGAATCCTCTTCTGTACATGTTCGTTTTGCTATTTTTCTTGAGCTTTCAGTATTTTGTTAGCTCAAGGTTGGTGTACCTTATCCTCCAATTTTCCTAAATTTTCAAATATATCAATCCTGATACCTTTTTAAGCAAAGAAAATATTTAATCTATTAGTGTTATTTTAACTAATTGACTCTTAAATCATTATATTATAAAGTAAATATTAAGGTATAGCCAGTGAAAAAATTAACTACAATAAAAGACAAAATTAAATGATATTAGACATTTAGTGTATAAATAAACATCAGTGATTTACATTGTTGGAAAAATAATAACACTGTAAACATGATCTCTGTAGCAACTGTGGATTCAATAATTAATGATTAAATGAATGTGTATATTTTGAATGCTCTTCCTTTATATATCATCACTTGTTGGATACATAAGTATTCAGATGGCCTTTGTGGCATGTTTTAGAGACTCTCTTTTACTAGGTGAACTGAGATGTTCCTAAATTATAATTACATAGTGAAAGACCTCACATACCAGTCCTTGTTCTCCTCAATCATATTACCAAAGTTTGGTGTATTTTGAAGGATTTGCCTATGATAAAATAACTTTTTAGAGTTTTTTTTAAGAATCAGTGTGATGGAAGAAAACAGTGGATTTCTGTTAGCATTTTGTGAGAAATGGAAGATTACATTACTATTGTCTCTACTTCTTCCTTGTAAAGAAAATATCCTCATTACATTTTTGAGTGAAAAGAAAGATTTATTTCTAGAGCCATATTTTTGTATGAAATTATGGTCTTCATAACTTTCTAAATATTAGGTAGAATAAGAGAAATTCTTGTCTAATCTATTATGAAAACAAATCTTTAAATTTTTTTTGTGAAAATCTTCAAATACGCTGGTAAGTTTTGTAATAGGCTGTTTAGCATTCCATTGCAATTTGGGGAAATGCTTACTATTTTCCTTGTAATGTTTTCCGTTACCTTAAAATGCACTAGTATTGCCTAAGGATAGTAGTGAATTAATGAAAAAATTTAGCACTGACATGACCCACTCAGCTTATTTTTTGTGGCCAAAAGGTTCAAAAGAAGACATTTAGTAATACTGTGAGCCATGGGAGTTGCTGAGCTGGTTTATTATTACAGCACAACCCAGACATGCAAGATACCCTTAAATAAAGGGCATTGAGGTAAATAATGCACACAGAGCACTTAATAGTCAACAGGACTTGGTTTGCATATATAGGCAATGCTGCCTACTGATTGATGAAGCCTATTATCATGGGATTTGTATTTTTATTAAAGGCAACACGTAGTAATTCTGTGCACAAATGATGAATAGCCAAATGGTTATAGATTTTAGTTAATTAGAATGGTTAAGATGAAAATTCTGAATGAAATAAATTGAATCATTTCTTTATGTTGATCCATTATACATGAAATTATTAAAGCTTAAGATTGCCATGTAAAGGTAAATCATGCTATGAGTATTCTAACCAAAGTGAATCATTTTAGTCAATTCTTCTCATGATATTAACATGCTATTATGATTTTTTTTTTTTTTTTTTTGAGATGGAGTCTCGCTCTATCGCCCGGGCTGGAGTGCAATGGCCATCGGATCTCAGCTCACTGCAAGCTCCGCCTCCCGGGTTTACGCCATTCTCCTGCCTAAGCCTCCCGAGTAGCTGGGACTACAGGGGCCCGCCACCTCGCCCGGCTAGTTTTTTGTATTTTTTAGTAGAGACGAGGTTTCACGGTGTTAGCCAGGATGGTCTCGATCTCCTGACCTCGTGATCCACCCGTCTCGGCCTCCCAAAGTGCTGGGATTACAGGCTTGAGCCACCGCGCCTGGCTGCTATTATGATTAATCTAAAATTGATTTCTAAATATTTGCTAACATAAGATAATAGCTTAATCCCTTTATTAGCAATAATTTTTGTTCAGTAGCAGCTGCTGAGTTAGAGCGATAAGGACAAGTCATTGTTAACATTCTGTTGTAGAATTCTTCTAGTTATTTCATTATGTGACTGCTAGTACTTTTTTTCTCTACAGTATGGAGTAAGTGAAATAGCAGTCTTATAAAATAGAAGATATTTTAGACTAAGTGAACAATGCTGTCCATTGCAGTAGGAAGAAGGGTAAAATTCTTTTCTGACAATAGCATAAAGGTTTCTTGGTCAGCAAGTTCTGTATAGGTTATACCTAAATAACCTCTTAATTTCTTTTCTTAAGCCCTGCAGTCACACCAGAAGCAAATGAAAATCATTTAGAAACTCAGATTTATCAGTTTATGATATTACTTATTCTAGTTTTTTTTAAAGTTATATTCTAGAATATAGTTTCATACACGTACTTTCACACACACATATTCATATAACATCCTAAGAGATACATGTATATGTGTATGTGCATTTTCTATTTATATTTTGTGATGCTTGGCTTCCTAACACACGAGTAAAAATATCTACCAAATATTTAATTTGTAGCTCCTGCCACCATTTCTACAATGGTAGGAATACCTAGAGGCTTGGCCCGTAAATTATTATAGAGGATGCACAGAAGGACACATGCTCAAGCACTGTGAGAGCGTTTTATTGGTAATTAATACACTCCCAGCATAGCAAGGCTGGTTAAAATGTGATAGGAGAAACCACCTCCTGTTTCACTTCATACCTGTTACTTTCTACTCATTTTTTTTTTATCTCAAAATACTTTGCACCCCTCTGACATTTCTCCAGTAATTCACATCTTTATTTTTTTTCATTCTAAGGCTACTTCATGATACTTGACTTTACAGCATTTGCAGTGTGACATAGTTTATCATTTATGCACAGTGCTAATGCAGAATACCATTTCAATGCCTGTGTCCTTGTCTCTCTTTCATTTAAAAATAATGGCATCAGATTCCCCTTGAAGTGCTGTGTTTATAATTTTCTGTATATTCCTGTGCATCTATTTTTAAATCTTTTAACAGTCTCAACTATGTAATCTTAGTTTTCAGTAAAATAAAATGGTAAAAATCTATCTTCTTAGTTGCAAATTAATCTGAAAGTAAAAATTATTTTTAAAAAAATTTTATTTGTAATTTTTGTGGGTATATAGTAGGTATAAAATTAATTTTTTTTTTTTTTTTGAGACGGAGTCTCGCTGCGTCGCCCAGGCTGGAGTGCAGTGGCGCGATCTCGGCTCACTGCAAGCTCCGCCTCCCGGGTTCCCGCCATTCTCCCGCCTCAGCCTCCGAGTAGCTGGGACTACAGGCGCCTGCAGCCGCGCCTGGCTAGTTTTTTGTATTTTTAGTAGAGACGGGGTTTCACCGTGTTAGCCAGGAGGGTCTCGATCTCCTGACCTCGTGATCCGCCCGCCTCGGCCTCCCAAAGTGCTGGGATTACAGGCTTGAGCCACCGCGCCCGGCCAAAATTAATTTTTAATTGTAGCATGTAACTAAGAAAGGTACTCAGATTTCGGAATTGCGAGGAAAGAAATATTTTCATAGAAAATTACTTAAATTGGGCATTCTTAGACACTGCTTTTGGTCTAGTCTTCCTGACAAATTATTTAAGTAGAATGTTTCCTGTGTTAAATCTCAGAGAAGCAAAGTCAATTTACCAGAAGTTATATTGAGATATAATCAATATGTAGAGTGACTTAAAAATAAGAAGACAAGTCCAGTAGTAGGTCTTATACAGAAATTTGTCTCATTTCTTTTCACAACTCATGTTCTTAGGGCAAAATAATGTATAACATATACCATTAGTTAATGACTCATTTAGAATTTGATAATTATATCTAGCACTTAAGCAGAAATGAAGACTGATTTCTTGTGTCATATGTTGACAAAACATTTACACACTGTAATATTTTGAAACATAATTACTGAGCAAAAATGACGTGAATGTTTTACTTAATTGCATTTGCTTCAGTATCAGTTATCCAGAAACTCCAAGGCAGTTCTTTTTTTTTTTTTGAGATGGAGTCTCGCTCTGCCACCCAGGCTGGAGTGCAGTGGCCCGATCTCAGCTCACTGCAAGCTCCGCCTCCTGGGTTTACGCCATTCTCCTGCCTCAGCCTCCCAAGTAGCTGGGACTACAGGCGCCCGCCTCGTCGCCCGGCTAGTTTTTTTTTTGTATTTTTAAGTAGAGACAGGGTTTCACCGTATTAGCCAGGATGGTCTCGATCTCCTGACCTCGTGATCCGCCCGTCTCGGCCTCCCAAAGTGCTGGGATTACAGGCTTGAGCCACCGCGCCCGGCCCCAAGGCAGTTCTTAAGTGAACTTTCTAAATTCAGTAGCAAGTAACCTTTTAGTCCAGCTCATAAATTAATGTTTTGACAATTTATTAGGAAACAATGCAGGATAAAATTGAAAAGACTTGGAGTGCGTACAACTGTTTATGTTTGGCTACAGCTTAAGAAGGTTTCACGAGCCCCATTACAGTAAAAATTCCTCATAAACAGTATTTTAAAATATTAAAATCTACTTGCTAATTCTCTAGCTACCAAGCTACAAAATTCAGAAGGAGTTGTGTTGTGTTGTTTTGTTTTATTTTATTTTATTTATTTATTTGAGACAGGGTCTCACTCTGTCACCGAGGCTAGAGTGCAGTGATGCAATCATGGCTCACTGCAGCCTCGACCTCTTGGACTCAAGTGATCCCCTTGCCTCAGCCTCCCGAGTAGCTGGGACCACAGGCGCATGCCACCACACCCTGCTGATTTTTGTAGTTTTTGTAGAGATGAGGTTTTACCATGTTGTCCAAGCTGGTCTCAAACTCCTGAGCTTGAGCAATCGCCCACCTCAGCCTCCCAGATTGCAGGCATGAGCCACCCCATACTGGCCCAGAAGGAGTTTGAAATCAGAAAATTACTGTGGACAATGTTGTGAATTCCTAGCTTGTCACTCTTACCTCTGTTATATACAATGTGTATTATGTGTTTACCTTTCCCCATCTCTTTAAACTGTGTATAAAACAGTAAGTGTGATAATTAACCTTCTTTCCAGTAATCTTTGGAAAGAAGTAGGAAAGGTGAACAGGCTCAAATTATATGCAGTCTCAGACATTGAAGAGACTTCCAAGAAAATGGGAGCAGCTGATCTTGTTATTTATGGTAGTCCCCTGACATACAGTTAGCCAGTACTTACAAACACAGAACTAGACTTCATGTTGAGTAGTTGCCATGGGTATATACCATTTGACTGTTTTTAATGTCTGTATTGTTTACAATACTGCATATCTCTCTCACTCCCCACATATCATGGTTTATTAGTCAGCTTTTGGTAAACTGTAATAGCAAACAACTCCAAAATTTTAGTGGCGTATTTGTTCTCATGTGTACTTTGTGAATCTGCTGCGTTCTGCTCTGTGCCCTCTTATTCTGATACCTAGGCTAAAGGAGAGAGGGAAGGTGTGATAGCAGGACCTGTATCATGGCTCTTAAAACTTCTGCTTGAGGCCGGGGGTAGTGGCTCACGCCTGTAATCTCAGCACTTTGGGAGGCCGAGGCGAGTGGATCACGAGGTCAGGAGATTGTGACCATCCTGGCTAACACAGTGAAACCCCGTCTCTACTAAAAATACAAAATAATTAGCCAGGCGTGGTGGCGGGCACCTATAGTCCCAGCTGCTCGGGAGGCTGAGGCAGGAGAATGACGTGAACCCGGGAGGCGGAGCTTGCAGTGAGCCGAGATTGCACCACTGCACTCCAGCCTGGGCGACGAAGCAAGACTCCTTCTCAAAAAAAAAAAAAAAAAAAACCCACACAAATAAAACTTCTGCTTGAAACTGGCACATAGCACTTTCACATTTCATTGGTAAAGCAGATCAAATGAAAGCAAGAACTGTAAGCCTTCTATAGGAACAGGCTCAGTAAGTGAAGGGCAGCTAATACTAGGACTGTAATACTATTTGTCACATAGGAGTTAATATTTCTGTCTCCCAGCTGCACCAACCACTGCCCCATCCCTACCGTTTATGGTAGAGAAGCACATTTTAATTTTTTTAGCTTTTACATGATTCTTGATTTTCTTCTTAATTACTATTTACATATTATAAAATGAAATTAGAAGGTAACAGTAAAATCAGTGACACTGGTGAACGCAGAGAGATTAGTTTACAGAACATATTATATCATTTATATCCATACTGGTAACTTCTTACTACAAAAATAAATTGACAGTAATGTAGGAAAAACATATTATCCCCTCCTTGTTTTTTTGTATAGAGTACCATTCTGGTGAAGAAGCCAGTAGAGAAATTTGGAGGAACAAATTAAACATTTTTATTTTTCATATTAGATATTTTTATATGTAGACTAATACTAGATGTTCTGCTCTTTATAGCCATATTCATATGGCTGTAAATTTGAAATGTTTTGAAGTACCAAAGCTTTTAAAGTAATATTTCTTATTTATTTAAAACACAATAAAAGCATGTAAAGACACAAATAGATTTTCATGCTTTTACTTTTTTTTTTTTTTTTTTTTTTTTTTGAGACAGAATCTCCCTCTGTTGCCCAGGCTGGAGTGCAGTGACACGATCTCAGCTCACTGCAGCCTCCACCTCCCGGGTTCAAGCGATTCTCCTGCCTCAGCTTCCTGAGTAGCTGGGACTACAGGTGTGTGCTGCCATGCCCAGCTAACTTTTGTATTTTTAGCAGAGATGGGGTTTCATCATGTTGGCCAAGCCGGTCTTGAACTCCTGGCCTCAGGTGATCGCCCACTTCAGCCTCCCAAAGTGCTGGGTGAGACATGAGCCACCGTGCCTGGCCTCTTCACATTTCTTATAGAAATATATTCCTATTCATGAGTAGCAAATAATTCTGAACATAAAAATTGAGATTCTGAATTTCCTTCCTGTCAAACCAAAAAGCCATCGGTTCCATTATGTTTTTGTTTAGTTATAATTCCTTTTACTTTTTACCAAAATTTTTTCCTCCAGCATTCTTTTTATTATTATTTTTTAAAAATTTTGCCCAGGGTGGAGTGCAGTGGCATGATCGTAGCTCACTGCAGCCTTGAACTCTTGGGCTCAAGCAATTCTGTCTCCACCTCCCAACAGCTGGGACCACAGGTGCATGCCACCACACCCAGCTAATTTTTAAATTTTTTTGTAGTGACAGGTTCTCACTATGTTTTCCAAGCTGGTCTGGAATTCCTGGGCTCAAGTGATCCTCCTGCCTTGGCCTCCCAAAGTGCTGAGATTACAGGCATGAGCCACTGTGCCCAGCTGTTCGACAGTATTCTTAATGCCACTGGAAAGATTGATTCTATAAATGGGTTCACTTTTCTTTTCATTCTTTAATTAACTCATCAATAATAGAATTAGGGCATTGTATATTGTTATTTTATAGGACAGCCATCTGTCTTACCTAACAAAATCAGCATAATTTAAATCTTAATTTCATATTGAGCACCTCTGTTAGGGTACACAAGAGTTTTTCTTATTTGGCAACACAACAGTCCAAAGCAAAGACACATTTAGGTCTAAGATATGTACCTTGAGGAACTGATATTGTAACTTTATGCATGATTTTGGAGATGCAAGTAGCGTAGCTAGGACATAAGGTTTTATTTATATTGTTTAGTGGCTAAGGAAGGTTAACTTGAAATCTTGTTCAATTTATTTTTTGTATTTGCATAGTAACGTAATTATCACTTCTCCTTCAGTGTGCATGCAGTGGATTGATTCATAATTAATTGATTCCCCTTTCCGCAATATTGTCTTCCAGTACTTTCAGAGGATAGAAATTTCCAGTAATGCTTAAAGTGTTCTACTTTTTTTTCTTCATTTGAGGGTTACTTCCCCATCAGCATTTCACCTTTTTACTAGCACTTTTATCCAAATCATAGATTTTCCTATCACTGTCAATATTTGTATTAGTCTGTTTTCACGCTGCTAATAAAGACATACCCGAGACTGGTAATTTATAAAGGAAAGAGTTTTAATGGACCCACAGTTACACATGACTGGGGAGGCTTGACAATTATGGCAGAAGGCGAAGGGGAAGCAAGACACATCTTAACGTGGTAGCAAGCAAGAGAGCTTGTGCAGGGGACAGGCTGTCATGAGACTTATTCACTATCATGAATAAAACAATCAGATCTCATGAGACTTACACACTATCATGAGAATAGCACAGGAAGGATCTGCCCCCAAGATTCAGTTGCCTCCCACTGTTTCCCTTTCACAACACATAGGACTTATGGCAGCTACAATTCAAGATGAGATTTGAGTGAGGACACAGCCAAACCATATCATTCTACCCCTGGCCCCTCCCTAATCTCATGTCCTCACATTCCGAAATGAAACATGCCTTCCCAACAGTCCCCCAAAGTCTTAACTCATTCAGCATTAACTCGTAAGTCTACAGTCCAATGTCTCATCTGAGACAAGGCAGGTCCCCTCTGCCTATGAGCCTGTAAAATCAAAAGCAAGTTAGTTACTTCCTAGATACAGCGGCAGTATAGGCATTGGGAAAATACAGTCATTCCAAATGGGAAAAATAGGCCAAAACAAAGGGGCTACAGGCCCCCTGCAAGTCCGAAATTCAGTGGGGCAGTCAAATCTTAAAGCTCCAAAATGATCTTTTTTGACTCCATGGCTCACATCTAGGTCATGCTGATGCAGGAGGTGGGCTTCCCCATGTTCTTGGACAGCTCTGCCCCTGTGGCTTTGCAGAGTACAGCCTCCTTTGTGACTGTGTTCATGGGCTAGCTTTGAGTGTCTGCAGCTTTTCCAGGTGCACGGTGTAAGCTGTCTACTATTCTGGGGTCTAGAGTACAGTACCCCTCTTCTCACAGCTCCAGTAGGCAGTTCCCCAGTGGGGACTCCGTATGGGGGCTCCCACAGAGCATTTGCCTTCCACACTGCCCTAGCAGAGGTTCTCCATGAGGGCCCCACAACTGCAGCACACCTCTGCCTGGACATCCAGGCATTTCCATACAACCTCTGAAATCTAGGTGGAGGTTCCCAAACCTCAATTTCTGACTTCTGTGCACCCACAGGCCCAACATCATTTGTAAGCCACCAAGGCTTGGGGCTTGCACCCTTTGAAGCCACTGCGTGAGCTGTACCTTGGCCCCTTTTAGCCATGGCGAGGAAGCAGGGCACCAAGTCCTGAGACTACACAAAACAGCAAGGCTCTGAGTCTGGCCCGGGAAACCATTTTTTCCTCCTAGGCCTCTGGGCCTGTGGTGGGAGGGGCTGCCATGAAGACATGTCATGCCCTGGAGACATTTTCCTCATTGTCTTGGTGATTAACATTTGGCTCCTTGTTACTTATGCAAAATTCTGCAGCTGGCTTGAGTTTCTTCTCAGGAAATGGGTTTTTCTTTTCTGTTGCATTGTCAGGCTGCTAATTTTCTGAACTTTTATGCTCTGCTTCTTTTTTAAACATAAGTTCTGATTCCAAACCATATCTTTGTGAGTACATAAAGCTGAATGCATTTAACAGCACCCAAGTCACCTCTTGAATGCTTTGCTGCTTAGAAGTTTCTTCCACCATATACCCTAAATTATTTCTCTCAAGTTCAAAGTTCCACAGGTCTCCAAGGCAGGGGCAAAATGCTGCCAGTTTCTTATGCCAAAACGTAGTAAGAGTCACCTTTTTTTTAGTTCCCAGAAGTTCCTCATCTTCATCTAAGATGAGCAGCATTTGATCAGAGCCATTCAACAAGTCTCCAGGAAGTTCCAAACTTTCCCACATCTTTCTCCAAACTTTCCCACATCTTTCTGTCTTCTGAGCCCTCCAAACTGTTTCAACCTCTGCCTATTACCCAGTTTCAAAGTAGCTTCCTCATTTTGGGGTATCTTTACAGCAGCACCCCACTACCTCAGTAACAATTTACTATATTAGTCTGTTCTCATGCTGCTAATAAAGACGTACCCAAGACTGGTAATTTATAAAGGAAAGAGGTTTAATGGACCCACAGTTCCACATGACTGGGGAGGCCTCACAATCATGGTGGAAGGCAAAGGTGAAGCAAGACATGTATTACTTGGCACAAGACAGCTTGTGCAGGGGAACTCCCCTTTGTAAAACCATTAGATCTTGTGGGACTTATTTAATAGTACAAGAACAGCATGGGAAAGACCTGCCCCCATGATTCAGTTACCTCCTACTGGGTCCCTCCCATGACACATGGGAAGAATTATGGGAGCTGCAATTCGAGATGTGATTTGGGTGGGCACACAGCCAGACCATATCAGTATTCATTGTGCAAAATGAAATTTTAGAACAGCTATGTAGTGTAAAAGTTGTCAAAATCAAATTGGAATCACTAATGTTAAAAAAAAAAATCCTGACAAATAGAGCTGGAGGAGGCTGTGAAGAGAGGGTTTTCATGCTTACACGCCTGATAAAAACTGTCATAAAAGACTCCACAAAAACCACAACCATGTACAAAGGCCATCACAACTTTACTCGATAAATACTTCTACCCAAGACATCTGTCCAGCAACTGACTGTCCAACCTCTGACTGGTGTCACTCTTGTTATTGATCTTTGTAGCCAAGGATAATCATTTTAAAACATTTATCTTATCCTTCTCACTTTTCATTTAAAAACTATTGTCTTCCTAACTTCCCTAAATACACACATCATTTACTGTGACACAGGTATTCTCATTACATTGCTCTTTCCAAATAAATATCTTTCTTTTAGAGAACCTTTCTCAGTTTGTTAAGGTTGACAATAATATGCCTTTACTTAGCAGTAACTTTGTGGGGTGTTTTTGTTTTTGTTTTTTGAGATGGAGTCTCGCTCAGTCACCAAGCTGGAGTGCAGTGGCATGATCTCAGCTCACTGCAGTCTCCTACTCCCGGGTTCAAGTGATTCTGCTTCAGCCTCCCGAGTAGCTGGGACTACAGGCACGCCCCACTAAGCCCAGCTAATGTTTGTATTTTTAATAGAGACAGGGTTTCACCATGTTGGCCAGGATGATCTCGATCTCTTGACCTCATGATCTGCCTGCCTCAGCCTCCCAAACTGCTGGGATTACAGGTATGAGCCACTGCACCCGGCCCTGTTATTTTTTATGTTGAGTGTTTCCTTGAAGGGCATGTGGAAGAAAATGCCATAAGGTGACCCATCTTACTTTAAATTTCTGGTTTAGAGTGATATTATTTTGAATTTCTACTATATAATTGAAAATTAAACCCAATGAAAAGCAATTTAGCTCTTTTTCTTTTTTTTTTGTTTTTATTTTTTGAGATGGAGTCTATCTCTGTCACCAGGCTAGAGTGCAGTGGCACCATCTCGGCTCACTGCAACCTCCAACTCCTGGGTTCAAGTGATTCTCTTGCCTCAGCCTGCTGAGTAACTGGAATTACAGGCATGTGCCACCATGCCCTGAAAATTTTTATGTTTTTAGTAGAGACGATGTTTCACCATGTTGGCCAGGATGATCCTAGCCAGGATGATCCTAATCTCCTGACCTCATGATCTGCCCACCTCAGCCTCCCAAAATGCTGGGATTACAGGCGTGAGCCACTGTGCTCAGCCTTAACTCTTTTTCTTAATGAGAATGAAGGGGTTTGTGTGTTGTTGTCTGTTTCCTGTTTGATTTTGGTTATTATATCTTTATATAACTCAGAATTTAAAGCCAAAGGTGCTAATCCACTCTGGATAGACCCAGTTAAAAGCAGAGTGACATAGCTTCCATGAGTCTTGGTTTATCATCAGGATATTTAACCTTGAACTCATTACCTCTTTACCTCCCATTAGAAACCTGGATGGGAGACATCAGTTTTGGAGAAGATAGTCTGATGTAGTTGTTTTCCACGTTAATCAATCAGTCAGTGAATTAATTAATTCTTTACCGTTTTTTGCTCTCTTTCTTTCTTCTCTCCCTCCATTCCTTTCTCTCTCTCTCCTGCCTTCCCTCCTTTCAATAGAATTCTTTCTCAAATAAAATTATATAGAAACATAGCACAATCTATTCTATTACATTGTTTATTTCAGAAAATAATTTGGGTTATATGTAATTGGTAAATAAGGGAATAGCATCAATATAATATGGAAGTAAAGTTGGTTTATAATAATATTTCCCAGGACTTCCAAGTTGCAGCAGCTATACATAAAACACACTAAATTGAATGTAGCAACCAAGTGCCTATGGCCCATTCACCCCTGCCCCCATTCTACCTTTTGGCTCTATTTGGCCATATCCTCTGGACCTGATACCTGTTGGAACAGAGTGTGAGTTGCTATAGGATGGTGGAAGTTTTTGACTGTCAGCTTAGTTTCTTTAATGGTTATTGGTATTTTTTTTCAGCTTTTCACTTCCTTTTTGGGGTCAATTTTTATGACATTTTAAAAGGAACTTAAGCTTGGACATTGCAAGCTAATTTCCAAGATTAGCTTGGAAATGAAGATTTAGGTATTAGCATGGGAGTGAATGAAGTTTCTAGGCTGAGGCTGTACAATTAAGAATGCAGGGAATAAAGCCGGGCGCGGTGGCTCAAGCCTGTAATCCCAGCACTTTGGGAGGCCGAGACGGGCGGATCACGAGGTCAGGAGAACGAGACCATCCTGGCTAACACGGTGAAACCCCGTCTCTATTAAAAATACAAAAAACTAGCCGGGCGAGGTGGCGGGCGCCTGTAGTCCCAGCTACTCCGGAGGCTGAGGCAGGAGAATGGCGTAAAAACCCGGGAGGCGGAGCTTGCAGTGAGCTGAGATCCAGCCACTGCACTCCAGCCCGGGCGAAAGAGCAAGACTCCGTCTCAAAAAAAAAAAAAAAAAAAAAAAAAGAATGCAGGGAATGAAGAACAAAATTTGTGTCTAGTGTAGCAACCTCTCTCTCCTTTTTTATTTGAGACAGAATCTCACTCTGTCACCCAGGCTGTAGTGCAGTGGTGCCATCTCGGCTCACTGCAACCTCTGCCTCCTAGGTTCAAGTGATTCTCCTGTCTCAACCTCCCAAGTAGCTGGGACTACAGGGATACACCACCATGTCCAGCTAATTTTTGTATTTTTAGGAGCGAGGGTGTTTCACCATGTTGACCAGGCTGGTCTTGAATTGCTGACCTCAGGTGATCCACCTGCCTCGGCCTCCCAAACTGCTGGGATTACAGGCATGAGCCACTGCACCCGGCCTCTCTCTCTCTTTTTAAAATTACTATTTTCTTCGTATTTATCATATGCCATAGTTTAGCCATTATAACCATATGTTATATCTACATAGCAAGGAGAAATCTTCTAAGTATTAACTAATCATGCTTGATAGGCATGGTAACAGAAGACAGTGGGCACAGTCATTTGTCTTTTGTGTCAACAAGAGTAAACTTGTTAAAAACAATTGGCTGAAAAATAACCAATTATTTACATATTTGATGCTTTTTATTTTTATTTTTGATACATGTGTCCTTTCTTCTGGCTTAGGCTATATTTTCGAGGGAAAACAGGCCCCAAATCAGAATATTCACATTCTGTGTTTTATCCATCTGTCCCCCACAAAGATATCTTCAATATGAATGGTTGTTCCCCTTTTTTAAAATCAGGAAAACTGAGGTTTAAGGAATTGACTTTACCTAAGGTTTTCTCATCCTTGACTCATTGGCTTACATCTTTATTTTCCATTTCCCAAGGTAAAACATAGCAGTTTGGAATTCTAGCTGAGTGTCCTACTCGTCAATGTAGCTCTCACCTCTTTATTTACCCTTCAAAGATAAATAAAAGCCACACACACACACAGAAAAAACATATTTACCCTTCATTGACTGCCCTGGAAAAATGGAGATGAATCCTTTAAATATTTTTCCTTTGCCAGCTGGCGGAGTATTAACTTTTGTCAGTTAAAGGTACTGCCACAATGCCATTAAAGGAGAAAGGGAACTTCTTTACTAGTTTTTGAGTGCTTGCAGCTTCCCTGGCTCCTAAAGTGCAAAATGGGTCATCTGCACTCAGTGGCCTGTAGCTTGCAGAACCCTATACCCTACCCACTCACCAGGCAGTTTTGTAACAGAGTAACTCTGCTGCTTTTGCTGCTTGTAGCAATAGCATTTGGCTCCTGCAGTGCATGGAAACCAGCAGCACCTAGCAGCCAGCATCTTCTGGGTGGTTTTATAGTGGAGGCTTCCAATGAGATACCACCCATGAATGCTCTAAAGGACAGATTTCCAGCAAGTTCTGCTGATACAGCACTACGGCATCTTCTGGGTCATCCAGTGAGCCATAGCTGTGACCTTTCCAACAAAATCTTGATCTCAGTCTGGGGACATAGTGGTTATTCTTTCTTGGCAATTCCGTTTTAGTTCTAAGAGTGGTGGTTGCGCCTTATACTTGCTATTTTATGTTCTAGAGTTCTCTTTACTTCTTAGTAGCCAATCTCTGGTTATTCCAGTACTCTGTTTAGTTATAATAATAATTCTTTATTTTGAATTTTCCCTGTTCAAACTCCTGTGTGATTTCTAATTTCTAATTGGACCTTGCCTGATACATTGTATGTTTATAAAATGCATGAAATCTTAGGCATGTAAATTACTAATTATGATGTTTCTTTAGATTGGCATTCTTGACCACATGTGTCTGGAATATATTTCACTATAATGTTAGTTTTGATGACTGTATTGAATTTCAAAACTGTCAGTTTAGAACCTAGAATTTTAGATTTATCAATCAGCAATGTGGTATTATGTGGCTAATAGATTAGACTTTCATCTATTAATGAGTTAAAAAGCTCTCCATGGAATTAAAATCACTTATCACGATATAGTACTTTGCATACATTTATTAATTTCCTTAGTAATTTTATGAAGCAGGTTGCAGGTATCACATTTCTGTAAGAAGGAATTAAGTTTTTAAAGTTCAATCGGTATTCCTTAATATCCTTGGATATTTCTTAACCATGAAATACTGAGTTTACTAGGACATATAGCACTTGATGCATTAAAACTATTACATGCAATGTCAGAGTTTGTATGTTGTAGATGTCTTTCACATCACTCCTTCTCTGGGCCCTGCCCCAATCATAAACTTGAATAAATTTGTGAAATATCTTTTCAATATTTACTTTTTTCCCCAAAAGCCACAGTACATTAAATAGAATGCATTTATATTCTTATGTCACATTAGCATCACTTTAGCTTACTAGATAGTATTTTGTTTTTAGATGCTTGCAAATGTTGATTTTTCCTCTTTCAGTTTGCAAAACTGTATGACAGGAAATCTGTAGCTAAATATCACTTTATGATTTCCATCTGTTCAAGTACAATAGTGTTTATGGCACAGTCCAGATTGCAATGTGATAGAAATATCCTATTATAGCAGATAGAATTTTAAATGATCATTGTACATTCTAATGAGAAAACATTTTTAAACAAGTACTCCACTTAATTTCAAAGCAGAGTAACTGAATAATACTACAATTTGATGACAGCATCTGCTCTACAGAGTGTGTTTGTGCTGTCAACAATAAAAACTTTTTCTGACTCCCATAGAAATCTATCAGTTTGCTCAAATCTGTACCAATAATGGAAGCCAAGCGGGCAGGGAGATTATTGTATAAATCAGTTTGAATAACCTTAAAATTTTTTGTTTCTATTTGCATGGAGAGTATCTCTCATTATTTTGTGTGATGTGACTTTGGGAGTAGAGCTGGAGATGTTATTTTGGCCTTTTTATTATGTGACAGTAAATTTTTTGCTGAATTATATTTTGAGAGTATTAACATTTACTAAATAAAAACAAACCGCTTTATCACAAGGAACTCTGGCCATTTCAAATCTTGTTGGCTCTAAAGTTGAGGGATAGAAGAAAGGAGATTAAAATGATAGTTCCTGGAGTGCCATAAAGTGTTAGTAATTCCAAGGTTTTTAGTTCTCACAGTGTATGTTTGCCTCTATTACACTGATGCAAATGCATCTCTCATGTCTGATCAGCTACTATCTGGTCATTCACTTTTATGCTTCCTATTCTAGTACATGCAGTGCTGAAGTGAATGGGAAAACCACTTTCCCACATGAATGCTCTACTGTACTTTTATCTCAAAAGGAGCACTGTATTTCCTGAGTTTCCAAAGGATTTTAGATACCGTTCTTAATTGAATTAATTATTTTATAGCCCTTTCTAATTAGGTGTGTATTAGTTTGTGAGGGCTGCCATAACAAAGTATGACAGATTGCATGGCTTAAACATCTGACAGTTTTGGAGGCTAGGAGTTTGAGATCAAGGAGATCAAGGTGTTGACAGGGTTGATTTATTTGAGGTCCCTTCCCTTGGTTTGTAGATCATCTTGTCCCTGTGTCTTCACATTGTCTCTGTGCATGTCTGTGTTTTAATCTCCTCTCCTGTGAGGACATAATTACCTCTTTTTTTTTTTTTGAGATGGAGTCTCGCACTCACCTGGGCTGGAGTGCAGTGGCACAATCTCAACTCACTGCAACCTCCGCCTCCTGGCTTCAAGTGATTCTCCTGCCTCAGCCTCCCAAGCAGCTGGCATTACAGGCACCCGCCACCACACCCAGCTAATTTTTTGTATTTTTAGTAGAGACAGGGTTTCACTGTGTTGGCCAGACTGGTCTCAAACTCCTGACCTCATGATCCTCCCACCTTGGCCTCCCAAAGTGCTGGGATTACAGGCATGAGCCACCATACCCGGCCCGTAATTACCTCTTGAAAGACCTTGTCTTTAAATACAGTTACATTCGGAGGTACTGGGGGTTAAGACTTCAACGTATGATTTGGGGGTCAGGGACGCAATTCAGGACAGATCTTCAGCCCTCAACTAAACGAACCATGACCATAAACAGTTCTGAGCCTCATTCTATAGATATATCAGTTTTCTTCTCTACCTTTGGTTATCAAGTTCTTTAGTACCCCAGCTATTCCTCTTTTCCCATTTAAGATGACCTTTATCCCTATCCCAGATGTTGGCTGGGAAGTTAGTCAAGAGGTAACTTAAGGAATTTAGGGCAGGGTGTCTACCTTAAGATTTCACTGATTTGCCTTAAATCATGTTCTTCCATTACATATAAAAAAATTGCCAGCAGGCCTACTCCACTTATCCTTCAGGTGTGTTTCCCACTCCCAGAATACATTTTGAATTTGTAAGAAATATGCAGTTTAGACCTTGTTCAGAATCCATATAGTATTGGTTAGTTCCCCCCTCTAGTCAATATTTGTAGGCCCTACAAGCATTCCATGTTCTTCCATAAATCCCTTCTTGAGATAATAAAGTATAGCCTTTTAAGCCAGCTACTCCGTTTGCTTGTCAAATTCATAGTTTCCAAACAAAAATTAAATAAGGCTCATTTGATAGTTGGTAGTTGACAATATTATTGGTGGTGGTGGTAGTGTTATTTATTTATTTTGAGACAAGATTTCACTCTGTCATTCAGGGTGCAGTACAATGGCACAATCACTATTCACTACAACCTCGAGTTTCCTGGCTCAAGGGATCCTCCCACCTCAGTCTCCTGAGTAGCTGGAACTACAAGGTGCACACCACTGTACTCAGTTAATTGTTTAATTTTTTACAGAGACAGGGTCTCGCTTTGTTGCGTAGACTGGTCTTAAACCCCTGGCCTCAAGTGATCCTTCTGCCTTGGCCTCTCAAAGTGCTGAGATGATAGGCGTGAGCCACCATGCCCAGCTGACAGTGTTATTTCATACCACTTCAGAGATCCATCAACTCTGACTATACATTTCAACCAAAAGTTTTGTTCTCATTTATTTTATGCCAAATTAGAAAATTATTTCCTACTTCTTATGTAGTTTGCAAGATCACAGAAGACTCTGAAAGTAACGCGGTGTTGTACTTTGAGATAATTTATATGTATGGAGGTATCAGGTATACTGTTTTGACCCAGAATTCCCAAAATTCTTTTGACAGATTAGAAAGGAAAATTAGCAGAATGGGTGAAGTCAGCAGGTCTGTGTTGACAGAGATTATTTTAATTTGAAAAAAACAGTCAGCTGGTATTATTAAGTGGAAAAAATGTAGATCCTTTCATTTTTTAAAGATAATTTTTCATTACATTAAAAAATTCAAGTAAAATGCAAGGTGACCCTTAATAAGGTAGCTTTCTTACCTGTCATATTAATAAGATTTTAAAAGCTGCCAACACACCATTTTCACAGTTATGGGAAACAGACATATTCATATATTGTTATAAGTGAATACAGTCAGTTCTGCCATAATTCAACATATATGTTCCTTGGCTGTGTTAGGCAAAATTACACCGTAAAAAACACAGAGCTTGTGAGAAAAATGAGATTAGGAGCCCAACACTCAAAAACTTCATCACTGACACAAAATTTATGACCCTAATAAAAATTGTGGCACAATTTTGAAAATACATGTTAAATGGCTAAGTACATGAATGGCTATATACAATAAACATAGTACTTTACCTTGAAAAAGACCTAAACTTTGCTTGTGGAAGTGGGCCCTAGAAGGATTGCACCTTGTGAGTTAATAAGGTACCTTTCTTCCTATCATATTAATAAGATTTAAAAAGCTGCCAAAACAGTGTTTTCATAGTTATGGGAAAACAGAAATATTCATATACTGTGACAAGAGAATAGTCAGTTGTGCCATAATAAGGAAGAGATAGTTCTTGTCCTCAAGGATCTCAAAGTCAGGCATACGCAACTCAAAATCTTCCATATTGGAAAGTGATGGAGAAAGGTTATCCAAAATGGGTTGGAAACTTGTAACAGCAAATGTGAATGGTTGTGGCTTGTGACACATATGAGCTCATACCTCTGTAAGCTGAGGTGAATGTAGGAGGTACGTATGATTTGTATATGCCTATGGTGCTCTGTTTAGCTGGGTACAGTTTTCTACATTTATCTAGTTTCTTGAGGACAAAATCAAGCATAAACAAATACAAAATTTGTGTTATGTCCAAATTGTTCCCAATATGTCAATTGTGTTGTAACAAATTCAAATTTCAAAGTTAGTGTAATAGCAGAACTGATAAGTTGGTATAACTTTTATGGAGAATAATTTGGAAAAAATATACAAAATTTTAAATGTACATGCCCTTTTAAAAATCTACAAACTCTAGTTATCCTTAAGATAAATAAGTACTTATGCAAAATGATATATTTACAAGGATATTCATTGCAGCAGTTTTTTTTTTTTGTAATAGAAAAGATCATAAGCATCCTAAATGTCTATTCATAGATGAGTGGTAAAATAAGTTCTAGTTCATACATTCTGAGAATTACCATGCTGCTATTAAAGAAAACCACTTACACAAACTGATATGTAATGTTCTTCAAGATATCTTAAAAAAAAAAAGAAGTAGGGTTTAGAATAGTATGTATAACATGCTATCACTGGCACAAAAATATAATATATCATTGTGTATCTCTATGAACAGATTAACACTGAGGCATATGCTAGTATCTTGATATACCAGACTTTGAGTTCCTTGAGGACAAGAACTATGTCTTATTTATCACTCTCTCTTCAACAGGTAGCATAGTGCCTAGCTCATATTAGGTGTATGATAAGGATATATTGAACGGGATAAATGAATGTGTCTTAACATTCATGTCTCAGAAAATTTGGTAAACACAATTCTAAATGTAAAATTGAAGATTATTCTAAGATATCGTTTGTGTTACTATTTTTTTTTTAAAGCAATGACTTTTGTTCTTATGCTTAGAACATTACTGCATTTTCAGATTTTGATTTAAATATATCTTTTGAGGTCATGCCACTGGGACATATCCATAGTAGAAAACAACTAATGAAGAGCCATCGGAGAAAGGGCAAACAGGACAAAGAGCAGAGTTTTCTTTAGGAGGCATTATTTAAGTTCTGTGTTTCTCCAAAGGGCAAAAATAGGACTAATGGATGTAGAAGATACGGGGAGACACATTTCAGCTTAATATAAGAGCATAGAAATAGTTATTAACAATTTAAAGAGCAGTGTCTTAAAGACTTTTGGTGGCAGTTAATGCAGAGATTGCTATCCGGATTAATGGAAGGAGAAAGCATGGTGAAATGGAAAGATAAGTAGTCATTTTTAAGAATCAGGGAGATCTGGCTGGGTGCAGTGGCTCACGCCTATAATCCCAGCACTTTGGGAGGCGGAGGCGGGTGGATCATGAGGTCAGGAGTTCAAGACCAGTCTGATAAACATGGTGAAATCCCGTCTCTACTAAAAATACAAAAATTAGCTGGTGTGGTGGCACACGCCTGTAATCCCAGCTAATCAGGAGGCTGAGGCAGGAGAATCTCTTGAACCCGGGAGGCGGAGGTTGCAGTGAGCTGAGATTGTGACATTGTACTCCAGCCTGGGCGACAGTGAGACTCCGTCTCAAAAAAAAAAAAAAAAAAAAAAGAATCAGGCAGATTAGGTTTGAGTGCTGTGTCACTTAGGGACAATTGTGACCTTGAGCAAGAACCATAACTTTTTAAATTTCCTTAACTATGAAATGGGGATAATTAAATGTATCTCATGGGATTGCTATGAGGATTGAGAAAAAGTAAAGTACCCTACTTCATGTTATGTTAAGCCCTCAATAAATGGTGATAATTGCCATTGAAATAGGGATTTTTTTAAGGTAGAAGATATATAGTGTTTGGCTTTTTTTTTTTTGAGACGGAGTCTCACTCTGTCACCCAGGCTGGAGTGCAGTGGCCGGATCTCAGCTCACTGCAAGCTCCGCCTCCCGGGTTTACGCCATTCTCCTGCCTCAGCCTCCGGAGTAGCTGGGACTACAGGCGCCCGCCACCTCGCCCGGCTAGTTTTTTGTGCTTTTTAGTAGAGACGGGGGTTTCACCGGGTTAGCCAGGATGGTCTCGACCTCCTGACCTCGTGATCCGCCCGTCTCGGCTTCCCAAAATGCTGGGATTACAGACTTGAGCCACCGCGCCCGGCAGTATTTGATTTCTAAGGTCCCTTTCAACCTGATATTTCCTAAGTTTTATTTTACCTGTTTTAAGTAAGAAACATTTATACATCTGTGTTTCAATTGTATTATATTTTGAATTGTGAGAAATTATTTATTAAATGCCTGTATAATATACCAATCATGCTTAATGTATGAAGTTTTAATTATTAAAAGATGATTTGCATTTAATTATCTAAGGTCAACTACTACAGTAGAACAGCCATGGTTCTTTCAGTAAAACAGAAATTCACTATACATTTCAATGAGGGACTATAACATAGAGAATTGGTTACATAGGTGTCAGAGGATTGAATGAGCAAAAATGAGAGCTCTGAGGTAACTGAGTGATAATAACTGCTGACAGCAGCTAACACTGTTATTATCTGGAACTGGAGAAGTAAAGAGGAACAGGGGACCTGCAGACTGGGACTCAGAGACCTGAGGAGATGGTGCTACCTGGTGGCTGTTGCTACCTGTAAATAATTAGAATGAAACTTGAACCTGGAACCCAACAGTTGTTGCCAAGGGCAAAGCGTTTTTGCTTATAGGACACCGACAGGAATATCAGGTAAACAGGCAACACATTTGTCATGCTTTCTAGTCTCCCTCTAGTGTTCCTGATTGGCAGAACCTAGCAGGAAGCCAGATGGCAAATGGGAAATGTAGTTTTCAGATCCTCAGACCTGGGATCACAAAGCAGAGTATAAAAAGGCAAATTTGGAATTAAGACACAATAGCTTGACAAATGCACAGAGACATCTGTGTAGAGTATCTCTTGTATTTTAACCCCAAATTTGTATATTTTTCATATAGAAAATTCGCATTTTAAAATCTGTTTTTGTCTGGAAGGAATTTGCCTGTACATATACTTTCCATCAATAATTTAAGATGTGTTCTTTTCGGAAAGGATGTCTGAGTTCACTAAGAATTCCACATAATTTGCTTTTCTTCCCACAACCCCCAACTCTTGCTGAAAATTTGATATAAACCTTCATGAGTCTCTGGGAAACCTTTTTCTTCTTTATTGTATGTGATTCTTACAGGAATTAAGATTTGCAGAATGTAACATGAATTAAAAATTAATTTTGAAATATTGGCAGTCATAACGTTTATTGTTAAATTGCTAGTGTGGCTTCAGTTTCTTGCAGTTAAAGCAGGGTGGACTTGCAGAGATAATGCTGTTTCTGTGATTTAAAAGATACTGTGTTAAAAAAAAGATATGTTCTTATTCTCCTTTGCTAAAGTGAGCCAATAGATTGCACTTGTATTTTTGATGAAAAATAGTTGGGTATTTTTGCAAATTATTTTTTTAAAAGATACTGGTATTCACAGCAAGTGTACAGATACAACTAAGACATCCCCACAGCTCTGTTACAACTAGATATGTTCATTCAATTTTTGGTAGTTATACAGTTCCCACTGAAGTCACCAATGTTTATTGTCCCCTGCCTTCACTGAGATACGTTCATGGGTTCTAATGAGAAATATTTGTAATCGTTCTAAGAGCATGCTTTAGCATGCAACCTTGGTAAAAATATGGTAGGATCATACTTTTAAAACATCTTTTCTTTTGCCTGAGTGCAGGCATTAGGTGAATTATGTCACACACAGCACTGTAGTGATTTACAGAAGTTAAATAAATGTTTGTAAGTAATCTTAATACCTTTAAAATATTTTGGGAGGTAAGATTTTACATTATTAAAATATTCTGAGCATTTTGTAAAATTACTCAACATTTATACTTTGTTTATAGTTTTTGTTAAATAGGAAATATCTAATTATATAAAAAACAGAGGATATATTGGCAAAGTTTCTTTATAGCAGTTCTTTTTGATGTTTCCTTTCATCTTATTAGTTACAAGGTTTAAATTCTATGCTCTAACTTCAGTGGCATTTCACAGGTAGAGTTTTTGCTGCTATTTTCCAACTTTAGATGTGTGAAGTCTATACTATAGCCTGTGGATGAATGGCAACATAAAACTAGGGTCTTCAATTACCAGCTTAAAAAAAGAAGATGTTAAATATAAATATCAGAAAACTTGATTATAAGCACTATTGATAGGAAGAAAAAAAACTCGATTAAAATATCCTGAATATTAAGGGGACCCATTCATTAAGATAATGATTTTAATAGTGAAATTTAAAGTCAACTTGTTTTTCTAATTTATGTTAATCATAATGAACCCTCCATAACAATGTAATACATGTTGGTAATAGTCTGAAGCAGACTGATATATGTATAGAAACAATTTCTTCATATTTTTAACTACCTGTAAATATGAGTAAGATAACAGTAGTTGAGAGTAGTACAGATTTTTGGTTTTGAAATACCATTAGAATAGCAGTGTCACTTTTTAAGCACTGTGCAACTTCCTGTGT
The DNA here is from genome assembly GCF_009764315.1 of Trachypithecus francoisi. Taxonomy (NCBI): domain Eukaryota; kingdom Metazoa; phylum Chordata; class Mammalia; order Primates; family Cercopithecidae; genus Trachypithecus; species Trachypithecus francoisi. The sequence continues at coordinate 48,951,090 of NW_022681457.1, forward strand.
TATTCCCTTCTTTGTCCAACTGTTACTTTTTCTTGTGAGAGGCTTCCATACCCTATTTGGTATCTCCTTTCTTTTTATCAAATAAGGATAATTGCATAATGAAACTACTGTGATTTCATGCCCTTATTCACTGTCTTTGAGTTTCATAAGATATGCACTATAATTAAAGTCATTTTGCCAACAATTAGTGGGAAGGAAGCATACAGTGGACAACATGTTTTAAAATCATAGAAAGGAGGAATGCCTGATTTTAGAAGTCTGAATGAGAACTCATAGCATGTAGAGCTCAAATTATTCTTCCTCAACTAGCAGCAGATCAAAATAGGTGGTGATATAGTTTGAAAAAGCATATTTAACATTATCACATAATTTTATACTGGGAAAATGAAAATTAAAAAGATGGTGTTTTGTAATACAGTCCACATGAGTAAGGTTTGATAACTGGTGGGGGTGAGTAGTTACAGATTCTCAACTGATAAGGGTGGCAATAAAAGACTTTTATATTTATCAGAATGGGACATAGATGTTTTTTCTTTCTTTGAGACAGGGTCTCACTCTATCACCCAGACTGGAATGCAGTGGCGCGATCTTGGCTTACTGCCAACCTCTGCCTCCTAGTTCAAGAGATTCTTGTGCCTCAGCCTCCCAAGTAGCTGAGACAACAGGAATGGGCCACCACACCTGGCTGATTTTTGTATTTTTTAATAGAGATGAGGTTTCATCATATTGGCCAGGCTGGTCTTGAGCTCCTGACCTCAAGTGATCTGCCCGCCTCGGCCTCCCAAAGTGCTGGGATTACAGGCATGAACCACCACGCCTGGCTGGGACATAGATTCTTAAAATGTTAAGGAATGCTGCCTTAGATTGTATCTGAATATCTTCTGGTATTGTTGCCTCCTTTCCCTGTCTCCCAGGTCTGTCATAAGATTTATTTTAAAGGTTAAACCAAATTCTAGCCTAACAACAGAGGGTAACTACTTTAAGTAGACAATTTCACATACACTACTAGACAAGTGATTTTCATGTCAGGAGAACTCCAAATTGAGACTCTCATCTGAGGTACATCTGGGCCACAATTTCTAAACTGTGTGCCAAGAAACTCAAATCCTCACAAAGGTGACTCAAGGCCAGCTCAGAGCCAGGGGAGAAGCCTGCTGGTCTTCCAATTACCCTTCAAATAATTTTTGTTTTTTACTTAGTTTTCAAAGACTTTACTGGGAGAAGAAAATAGTTTTACTGTCTTAAAAAAATAAATTGGGTACCCATTGAAGAGTATCCCAACAAATAGCACCATTTTCTTTCTTGTGGCTGGCATAGCCAATTGAGGACATTCTGTTTTTTTAAAGAGCTTTTCTCAGGGTCTTTCCATATGAGACTGATAACATTGTTTCATTTATGACGCTGTTTACGATGCTGTGAATAAACTGTAGAAAATTAGAAAGTCAGATTAAAACCTTAATTTTGGATATTTTAACAGTGGGTATATACCATATGTTGGATACATGTATACATACATGTTTTTGCAAACTCTAAATTTTGGGAGAATAGCAACATATTCCTAAAGGAATTTCTAAAGAGCAGGTACTGGATAGTTGAAAAGAATTATAGGAAATGACTAGTGTAAAACCAGAAAAGCTGATATTTTTGAAACTTACTGCCACTGTTCTGTTATTATATTTGTACTAAAAATAAGTTTCTTCTAAAAAGTATAGTTTCTGATTTTTGTTTTGTTTTTAATCTCTACTGAAATCAGAGCCTACTTTATACAAAGGTAGTGAAACAAAATTTGCCGTAGTGTTCTATTCCTGGTTGAAATAACCAGATGTACTTAGTTTAGACGTGAGGAACAAACTTTCCCAAGTGTTATCTTTTTATCTTAATATTTTAATAAATAGTTATATAAATATTAGCAAATCAAATTCAGCAGTGCTTTAAAATAATAAATCTGGACCAAGTAGCATTTATCCCTGGAATGCAGGGATGGTTTAGTGTTAGGAATTATACCTAATATAATTTAGTAGATGAGCAGACTAAAGAAAATATTATGTGAGTCATAAACCATGTATGGGCACTTCTGCCACATAGCTGCAATGTTTTAACAGTCAAATAAAAATAACCACCTTCTTTTAATAGTGTCATGTGAATTATTGTTTTTTTGCATTAGAATTTCTGCAGATGGTTTCTATTACTATTGTACTGTTATTCTAAACATTTGTTTGATTTTAAGTCCTTATATCTTTTCTTAATGTCATTCAGTAGGGCGTCAATAGTAATTCTGAAAAACATGGTCCCAGAAATCTGTAACTTTGGGCGAAAAGTTACTTATGGTAAACTGTAGTGAAGAAAACCAAGCAAATTGATGTTGAATGAGAGACAAAATTATACAAACTATTAGTGATAAAGCTGAGAAAAGGCAACAGTAAAACAAAAATGTTGCAGCGATTGTAGATTTATGCGCTCTCACACCATGTCATACAGTTTCTTTCTTCTTCCTATGGGAAAATTAATACTCAATACTGAGTTTTGACTTACGTGAAATCTACAGGAATAAATACTTTTCATAAACAAACAAAAAGAACAGGTACCTAATTCAGCTAGAGCAGGTCAGGAAGATAATGGTAGGGAAAATGACTAGAAAAATGTATACAGATGAGGAAGCCAAAGCTTCAGAAGGTGAATAAACATATTCAAGGACACTTACAAATGGATAAAGTCGAAGTTTAAGTGTGTTGGTCTTAGGAGTAGAATTGAGTATGACTCTATAGTATGCTCACTACTTATTTTGGTTGCTTGCCCGGAAGAAAGATATTTCAGTAAAAATGAAAACAAATTTGTATACAGTTTTCGTTTCAGATACAGAAGAAGCAAAACATGCTAGCACTTACAAATATTAATTTCAACTTGCTCTCATCTATGTTTTTGCCAGTTTGTAGGACTTGCTAAAAAAATTAGCCCTGGGGTCCTTAGTTAACCAACACATTCTTGTTACTGACCAGGATGTGCTGGTTGACTGTTTTACCATGTGCATTAAATTAGGAGAAAAATATATAAAAGTTCATTTGGCTTTTATGTGCACAGAATCTTTTCAAATTGTAAAAATAAAATTACCTCTCCACTGGAGGATATCTTGGGCCAGGAGTTCAAGGCCAGCCTGGGCAACGTAGGAGACCCTATCTCTACAAAAAATGTAAAAATTGGTCGGATATGGTGGTGTGTGCCTGTAGTCCTAGATACTTGGGAGGCTGAAGCAGGAGGATCCCTTGAGCCCAAGAGTTCAAGGTTACCGTGAGATATGATCATGCCTCTGCACTCAAACCTGGGTAATAAAGTGAGACCCTGTCTCATTCATTCATACACACACACACACACATGCGCATGCACACACACACACACAGACACACACACACACGTGCCTTTCCACTTGACATAAAAATAATCAAGTTAATTCAGTATTTTGAAGAAATTTGAGTATTTAGTAATATTTCTTTCTGGATTTTTTCTAAGTAACAAATTTATTTGTATATTGAGATATGATTAATCCTTCAATTAATCTAGGTTTAGCCAAGTAGCTTTCTTTCTACTTTGTCTCTTATTCTAATAATAAGAAAGAAAAAATTTCACAGACAAATATTTCGGTTCTTCCAGTGTCCTGACTACAGAGTGGGACTGTAAGAATTTTAGCTAATCTTATGTATGGGGTATAATGTAAAGCAAAACTATATTGAGAGTCATTTGTTTTATTCTCAGGTTCTATAAACTGAGACTAAGTTGTTTGGTTCTTTAAGACTCAATATTGTATTGTGTTTCGTTTTGAGATGGAGTCTTTCTCTGTCACCCAGGCTGGAGTACAGTGGCCTGATCTTGGCTCACTGAAGCCTTGATCTCCTGGGGTTAAGCAGTCCTCTCACCTCAGCTTCCTGAGTAGCTGGGACCATAGACTTGTGCCCCCCAACCCAGCTAATTTTTGTATTTTTTTTGTGGTGACAGGGTTTTGCCATGTTGTCCAGGTTGGTCTTGAGCTCCTGGCCTTAAGCGATCTACCCGCCTCAGCCTCCCAAAGTGCTGGGATTTCAGGCATGTGCTACGGCACCTGGCTAAGTCTCAGTGTTCTTATCTCCAAAATGGGATAGGCCTATATCTGTGGAAATACTGCTGCCTCAGCCCTATTCCAGACCAACTAAATCAGAGTCTCTAGAGACAAAACTCAGATATACATGTTTTCTAAAGTTTTCTGGGTGATTCTCATGTTGGGAGTCATCGTTGAGAACCACTAAACTAGATTATTCGTAAGACTCATTCTACTCAGAGTGTGTTCCACAGACTGGCTGCCCATATACCAACAGTTTATTGCCAGTCCTCAAGTACATGTGCAGCTAACTTGTGCCAAAATGTAAATCAGCTAAAGCACTAGTGTACTATTTAGTTTGGTTGGCATTCTTATTTTGGTAGCAAGACTATTGATTAAGGAAATAGTAAATTTAATTTACACTTTGGTACAAGCTCCTTATTTGGTCTCAGACCAGCAGTTGAAGTAGCACTTCTTTGAGTTCTTTCCTAGTTCTTAAATTCTGTGACTAAATATGTAATATATGGTTGTTTAAAACTTGCTGATCTAGAGTGTTGTTGCAATACTACTGAACATTATAATAAACAGAAGATTTTATTTAGATAATGGAAATGGAAGAATTTGGAAGGTTAAAAATGTTGATCACACTTTTTTAAAGAAAAAATGAAAGCCCTTCAAATTTTCTCACTTGAGAAACTGTTACAGTGTTAAGTATGTGTATGAAGCTTTCCCTTTTAAAAGACAGTAAAAAATAGTTTTGAATCAAAGAGTAATAAGGTTAGTAATCTCTATAAAATTAAAGAGCCAGATATGCCCATTGTTTTAAGCTAAATAATGGTTCCTTAAATATGTCCACATCTTAATCCCCAGAACCTGTGAATATGGCACTTTATATGGCAAAAAGGACTTTGTAGGTGTGATTAAATTAAGGATCTTGAGATGGGGAGATTATCCTGGATTATCTAGGTAGTCTCAATGTAATTTCAAGTGTCCTTATAAGAGGGAAGCAAGAGAATCAGAGTCCTAAAAAAGAAATGTAATGACAGAATCAGGAGTCTTAGTCAGTGAGAGACAGATTTTAAGATGCTGTGCAGCTGGAGGATGGAGGCTCAGGCCATGAGCCAAGGAATGGAGGTGGCCCCCAGGAGCTAGAAAAGGATTCTAGGGAATAGATTTTCTCCTAGACCCTCCAGAAGGAACATAACCTAGCTGACACCTTGATTTTAGGACTTCTGACCTTTAGAACTCTTAAGATAATAAATTTGTTTTCCCACGAGCTAGTCATTTTGTGGTCATTTGTTACAGCAGCAGTAGGAACTAATTAAACTATGAACAACTTTTAACCTATTGGTATTATAAGCAGTACTTCTAATTATTCTTTTAAATATATCTTTCTTTGAAAAACTTATTCTTCTTTAGGATTCAGACTTTTCATGTACTCAGGAAGAATAAATGAGTCCTGTTCTAAGTTACTTTTTTCTCTTGGAGATATCACATAGTTGAGTTCATGGCCTAGAAGATTTTCTGATGTTTGTACATGCCCATGAGAGAATGTATTATCATAATAATTTAGTATGCAGCCTCTTGACTTGATTTTTCACGTAGAGTGTAGATCATAATATTTATCAATTTCTTATGCATCTACTATGTATCCAGCATTGATATAGACATCTTCTGCACATAATACATTCCACAATAACCTTGCAAGTTAGATATTATTTTTCTTTTATAAGAAAGGATTCTAAGTGTGACCCATTAGTTTGAAATAAATTAGTATTTGTTGTGTAAATATTTACCTCCCAGTACCGTTGTTTAACAATTACAACAGCTTGTTCAGGGAAGAGGAAAGACTTCTTTTTTTTTTTTTTTTTTGAATGATTACTGTAAGTTCTGGGATACATGTGCAGAACGTGCAGGTTTGTTACATAGGTATACATATACCACGGTGGTTTGCTGCATCCATCAACCCGTCATCTACAACAGGTGTTTCTCCTAATGCTATCCCTCCCCTAGTCTTCCACCCCCTGACAGGCCACTGTATGTGATGTTTCCCTCCCTGTGTCCATGTGTTCTCATTATTCAACTTCCACTTATGAGTGAGAACATTGGTTTTCTGTTCCTATGTTAGTTTGCTGAGAATGATGGTTTCCAGCTTCATCCATGTCCCTGCAAAGGACCTGAATTCATCCTGTTTTATGGCCACACCATGTATATATGTGCCACACTTTCTTTATCCAGTCTATCATTGATGGGCATTTGGGTTGGTTCCAAGTCTTTGCTGTTGTGAACAGTGCTGCAGTAAACATACATGTACATGTGTCTTTATAGCAACATGATTTATAATGCATCGGTTATGTACCCAGTAATGGGATTGCTGGGTCAAATGGTATTTCTGGGTCTAGATCCTTGCGGAATCGCCACATTGGGAGACCAATACTTTTAAGCACTGTTAATTTAATTGGGAAGATAAGAAATACTATTCACACTGAAATCTGAGATGGGCTTTGACGGATGATTTTGAAGATGGGCTTTGAAGATTTTTTGACAGCAATTGAGGGAGGATATTCCAAGTGAAATGAATGCTGAGCAAAGACTCAAAGGTGAGAAAACATGGACTAGGTTATAGGGATGTAACAGTTTGGCTAGAATATTTGTGTAGGGAAAAAATAAAAGATAATGCTGGAATGACGTGAAAAGTTGTTTAGATATTTCCAATTTTGAAGAATTTTATTTTTAATTCAGTTGATGTACTAATTGTAAAATTACCTTAACCAAACTGATATCAAGATGACAATGTCAAGATTGCATGTTCTTTGAAGACAGTTTTAATTTGCTGAATGAATGAATGAATGCTGACCCACACATTTTCAAGGAAAACATTGGTATGTTCAATACATGTATTTTAAAACTGAGGGAAGTATGTCCTTTCTGAGAGATTGTCATCAAAATGGATAAGTGAAAGGTTTTGATGCTTAAAAGGATAAGCTTCAAATATCTGGAACATTCACTTGTATATATCACTTTATTTCCCAATAATATTTGTTAAATTAAACCTTAGGTAATAAAGTGCTAGAGTTCTTTTTCCTGTTCTAATGAGGTGAATACTATAAATCAATTCATTTGTTTTGCTAATTTATCACATTCATGGGTGCTGACATTTTTTTAATCTGCTCCCAACTTTTGCTTTATTGTCATTGAAATATACGTTTCTTCTGGTGGTGAAAGTGGTATGTGAGTGTTTAATATGTAATTCTATAATATTGTGAATTCTGCATAAAACATCTCCCTGTGATGTGAAACAGCCGTTGAAGTTTGGTGAGTTTATAAGTTGGATAACTATTATAATTACTCAGTGTATCTTGCTGTTGAAAAGCACAAGTTAAAATGTTTTCATTTCATTTATTCTACATGGTTGTAGTTATAAAATTATATGGTCCAATAAATCTGTACAATAAATGGCCTTTTAATATTTTTGTTAATTTTTAGAAATTAAAAGATTACAGAAAAGTCCAAAGGTTATTCTGTCAGAATTATCAAACATTAATATTTTTGCATATTTACCTATCCTTCTAAAATTATATCAATATGTCTTTAAAAATAGAATCTTTCAAATAAAGTTGACTTTTTTTTTTTTTTTTTTACTGCTATCTCCAATTCTGATCCTCTGTCTTATATAAAGTAACGTATTATAAATAGGGTATGTATGTTCCTAGTACTTTTTTGGTATTTTTACTCATATTTGTGTAACCATACATTTTAAAATTTTTTATTTGCAGAGATGGTTATAGTGAATGTGTTCTACAACTTGCATTTTTTCACTCAATAATTCTGATATCTAGCCATCTTGATACTTCCAGACCTAGTTCATTCTTTTAACTGCTATGTAGCATATATCTATAATATATCTCTTACAGATTTTAGATTGTTTGCAGTTGTGAGCAGTTCATCTGTCAACATTTTTCTTCATATTTTCTTATATACACAAGCAAATGTTTTTCTAGTAGGTGCCTAGAAATAAAATTGCATGGCATGTGACAGTGAAAATCTTTATATTGTTAATAATTAATATACTTTAACCAACAGTTTTTTAGTCATAAATGACTGTAGACTCTTTCTTAATATTACAGTTTTTAAAACTTGTCAAATTTTATTTAGTTAGGTCACAACCATCTGTTTGATCAAGGTGGATTTGGTCTGTTCTGTGACAGTATGCTGTGTTCTTAACAATCAGCAGTTATCTCATAATCTTATAACTACTGAGGAAAGTAGTGAAATAAATGGATGGATGCACAGATGGGCAAAGTCTATCACTACCACTGAAATAAATATTTTAAGTACATGACATATTTAACTGTGTCCATACATTTTATTTTGAGTTTGGGGATGCCATCCTAGAAACTGAATATACATGTAAATAATTAGACTGTTGAATATTATTCCAACAAGTACATTTAGGGTACTGTCATAAAACATTTTCGAAATTAAATGTCAAATGGAAATTCAAATTCAATAAAATTAAGGATTATAAAACTCTACAGCCAAGCATGTTGTACGTAACAGAAGTTATTCTGGAAAGTCCTGCAAAATTAGAATTTGCATCCATATTGTGAATTACTGTACTCCTTTAAGGAAGGTATTTATGTTTTGATGTAGAAAGATCTTGAAGATCTATTTAAGTTACATTAAGGCAAGACAAAGCAAAGTACATATTGTCCTGATATTTGTGTAAAAGTGAGATATTTGCTTTAACTTATATATACGTGAAGTGATCTCTGAACCAAAAACTAATAATAGTGATTATGTGTTGTGAAGATTGGGAATTGGGCAGATAGATACAGAACAAGAGAGAAACTAAAAAAAGAATGGATTCTGACAGATAAATTTTTTACATACCTTTTTTTTTTTTTTTTTTGAGACGGAGTCTCGCTCTGTCACCCAGGCTGGAGTGCTGTGGCCGGATCTCAGCTCACTGCAAGCTCTGCCTCCCGGGTTTACGCCATTCTCCTGCCTCAGCCTCCCGGGTAGCTGGGATTACAGGCGCCACCACCTCACCCGGCTAGTTTTTTGTATTTTTTAGTAGAGACGGGGTTTCACCGTGTTAGCCAGGATGGTCTCGATCTCCTGACCTCGTGATCCGCCCGTCTCGGCCTCCCAAAGTGCTGGGATTACAGGCTTGAGCCACCGCGCCCAGCCTACATACCTTTTTAAAAATACCTTTTCACATTTGAAGCCTTGAGTATATTGCCTTTTTTTTAAAAAAAAAAGCAATCTATAATTTTAATATAATTTCTATTGTATACAATTGAAAACTATTTTTAAATTTTCCATGTATATGGAAAATAAAAATTAGTGAAAACAATCATGAGCCAGATGACAACTTTGGCTGAACCCCATACTGATATGGAAGGTAATAATGATACGTGGGTTAGTAATAAAGCACCTCTCCTTTGGTAAATGTACGGGTTCGTTTTCAAAATGGCAATTCATGACTTTCCACAGCCTCTTCCTGTGGTGGATTTCTGGCCAGTTGGATGACAGAAATACAGGGCTTGTATTTCTGTTAAAGTATCTTGGCAATTCTGGAAAGAGATCATCTAAACCACCAGCCTATGCTACCTCAGCAATATTACCAATAACCAATTGTTCACTAAGAACTGGTAAGGGTGGAGTGTGGACCATAGGTATCATTGCTATTGTTGGACTGTTAGTTTGCTTCCTGGTGTGCCTCTGCTTATATTTTCTTCCTCTCGGTTTCATTGGGATCCTCAGCTATTGAGTTCTGTCCTGGTGCGTTCCAGCCTCACTGCAAAAGAATAGGAATGAGCATCTAACACATCCATCTCTGAATGCAGAAGAGGTTGAAGTATAATAACCTTATTCATTATTATTACTTTCTTAATGAATTTCTGGATTTTTATTATCTGTCTTTAAATATCCAGGACAGCTGTCATCCATTTTTCCTTGTATCAGTTTAATAATCTATTCAGTGAATATCAGAGAGAACTGGGTGACACTGATTTTACCACTTACTGGCTCTGTGGCACTGGCTATGGTTTTATCCTCACAGAGCTTCAGTTGCTTCATCTTTAAAGTTTGACCAGTGGTAACTAATTAAACAGGTAGGTAGAAGATACCATATATAAACTTTCTAGACTAGGTGCCAAAGCATAGGAGTCGCTCAAGAGATGGTAGCTGATAAAGGAAGTTTCTTACAGTTCTTGACAGTGTATGGAGTGACAGTATTCAGTGCAAGTAGTGTCTATATTTGTGTAGTCTAATTAGTGGCATTTTAAAATCCCATTGTAGGCTTTAAAAAAAATCTGGGGATTGAATTTTGTTCTTCTTACTATATTAGAAAAGAAGGTTAAGAAGGAACAAAAGTAGTTTCCTTTTAATAGATCCATTAATGGAAAGCAAGCAGATTTCTTTGGAGTGAAAAATAATGGAAAGTTCATAGGCAAATGCTTGAAAGGCATTTTTCCCCCATAGAGGTCAGTTTAGAGATTTTAAGAAATAAGAGTCTCATGTTTGGGGAAAATTAGAAATAATACCTCCTTATTCTGATATAATTGAGCAAGAATTGAGGACTGAATTTCCATCCCTCTCTCCCTCTCCCCCATCCCTGAACAGAGAGACTTTTGCCTTTCAAGGTCTCAATTTGAGGATTTCTGCTTGATATAAGACCTGTATTCCCATTCCATTCCTGTGAGATTTTTAGAAGTATCCATTTTCCTTCTAATATGCCTATTCTGCCCATCTTGGAAGTATCTGTATCTCTAAATGATGTCTGTATTCACCAGTCTGAAGACTCTTCTGACTGGGTTTTGCAGGGGGCTTGTGGTGCATGGGGCATAGGGCATTTTCTCAGCCAAGGTGCTTTGCAGACTAGGCATAACTTATCCAGGTGAGGCAGGTACTAGAAGGAAGTGAGAAGAATTATGTTCTGTGGCCCTTTCAGTACCTCAAGAATACCCTGGTAGATCCAAGCCTTCTACTCTTAGAATGTTAGCAGTAGTAGAACATGATTTCTGTCATTAGGCACATAGGCAAGAGTTAAGTCAAAAGTCCAGAATATTAACCTTAAAAAGGAAGACTTCGTAGCACAGAGTATCTGTGTATCTCATGGGGAAAAAAGCCAGTAGGCATGTTCTGTGACACCTCAAAAAACTGTAAAAGGTGGAGAGTAGTACAATTTCTCAAAAAGTATATATAAATTTAAAAAAGAAGTAGTAAATTGAATTTTAAAAATTAAATGTAAAATATTATGAACCTTCCCCCGCCCTTAACAAAATTTTAAGTGTATAGGCCATTGTTGTTAACACAACATTAAGCACAGTGTTGTACAGCAGACCTCTAGAACTTTATCTTGCATAACTGACACTTTATACACATTAACGGCAACTGCTTCCCCACCTCGGTTCCTGGCAACCATCATTCTACTTTCTGCATCTAGAGGTTGACTACTTTAGACACTTCATCAGTGGAGGCATGCAGTATTTGTCCTTCTGTGACTGGCTCATTTCACTTAGCATGATTTCTCAAGGTTCATCTGTGTTGTTGCATACGATGGGATTTCATTCTTTTAATAGGCTGAATAATAATTTACTGTGTGTATATCACACAGTAAATCCATTTTATCCATTCATCTGTTGATGGACAGTTAAGTTTCTACATATTGGCTGTTGTGTACAATGCTTCAGTGTACATATGGGAGTGCCACTGTCTCTTCAAGATTCTGGCTTCAGTTCTTTTAAAAAATTCAACATTATAATACATATAGCAGGGTGTGGAATTACATGATTATTTGATAAAGAAAAAAAAATAAAAAAAATAAAAAAAATAAAAATAAAAATTCAACACAAAACTACCATATCTCAGAAGTGGGATTTGTAGATCATATGTTAGTTCTGTGTTTAACTTTTTTTAAAAAGCATTTACCTTATTATTGTTTGGATATGCATTTCCCTGATGGTTAGTGATGTCCACCATCTTCCTATACCTGTTAGTCGTTTGTGTGTCTTCTTTGGAGAAGTATCAATTCAAGTCCTTTGTCCATTTTAAAATTTGAGATATTTGAAGTTTTTTGATATTGAGTTATAGGAGTTTCTTATATGTTACAACTGTTAATCCCTTATCAGATATGTGGTTAGCAAATATATTCTCCCATTTTGTAGGCTGCCATTTCATTGTTTCCTTTGCTCTGCAGAAACTTTTTAGTTTGATACGGTCATGCTCCATGTTTGTTTTTTCTTCTTTTGCCTGTGCTTTTGATGTCGTAGCCAACAAACCGTTGCCAAGACCCATGTAATAAAAATTTGCCCCTATGTTCTAGGAATTTTACAGTTCTAGGTCCTTTGTTTCAGTCCTTAATCCATTTTTAGTTGATATTGCTTTTTAAGGAAGCCATTATTTTAAAAATGAAAAACTCATCTCCTTTCTATGTTGACCTCCTCTTGATATTTTTTGGATGGATATACCTTCACTGTGGTAATTAGAGAGAGGAAGTACTCTTTTGCAATGCCTGCCAGACATAACTAAACATAAAGGCCCTTTTCTTTCAGAACAAATTGACTTCCTGATGAAAAGATCCTACATTATTTAGTGTTTCCAGAATATCAAGATGATACAATATCATTGGAAATTATACATTTCCACAGTCATCATTGGATAGATTATAATTGGCAATATTTTGTAATTCTGTATATCTGGGAATATGTTAACTGAAACACTTTGTAAAAAGTATATGATTCATAGGAATTTACTTTTCTGACTTCTTGTTTATAAGCTTTACACCACATGAAAAAGTTAAATAACTACATGCTTCCTAAACGCATGTCTGAAACCTTGCCCTCTCTAATCATGGTGGCCGTTTAAAGTGAAGCTGAAGAGGAGCCATGCTATTATTATTCCTTTCCCTCGGCCCTTCCAAGATTAGATTTTCTCAGAGAAATAACAGACACATCTGGTATAGGGGACCCTTATAACAAATCTTTCTATATAGAGAACAGTTTTATTAATTGTGCCTTCTAATTCAAAATATACTACAAAGTTAAATAAATGTGATTAGAGAGACTCTTTGTGATAATTCTAAGTACTATTTGGTTGGGAGATGGGCTGATGGAAAGGAGAAATAATCTAGATTTATTTCATCAGAATTAGTCCTACATTGATGATTCTGGGTAAAAAAATAATAAATTATGTAAGTTTAAGAACTATTAAACTTTTAAGATTAACAATGTAGAATACAGGGTCATTTTGTAGGTGATGCTAAATTAAGCCTTTAGATTGAATCATTTTGTGAGACCAAATAATCAGTTTAAAGTACCTTATGCTTTAGCTGATTTAACAATCAACAAAACATTTTATTCTAAATTTATTGTAAAGCAAGACAATAATTGGATTTTTTATCCCCAAGAATCAACTGATAGAGGTATCTTGTTTACTATAGTCATGTAGTCAGAAGTGAAAAGTAACTGAAGACTTGATTGTTACAGTCCTGTCTTATATTCTATGTATGTCTGCGCCCTACCTTAAGTGTGGTCGTTTGGAACTGAAATAACATCTTTCTTGTTGAAAAATGTGGATGTATATGTCTTATCTGCATTAATAATGCTTCTGAAATATGACTTTACTAAATATATCAAGTCTTTCCATATATCAGCTGTAGTATTTATCAATAAATATATACAGGAAGCCATGAAATACATGTATAGAAATAAATATTTAATATTTAGTTGGGTGACTATATTTGTACCATATTTTGTGAGAATAAATTTTCTTTGGATTATAATAGTAATGTTTATTTTAGAAAATTTAGAAAAAGTGCTTTTGTATTTGAAGTCTCAGAGCAAGTAAGGTAAAATGCTCTAAGATTTATAGAACCATTGAAATGTTAGGCTCACAACAAATCTTTGATAATCTATATTCAGTTCAGCAGCCAAAACACTGAGGGGGAGAAAGGTTCTGTGGTAGTAAATACTAGCACTATTTAGTTACACAATTTTGAAATGTGGCATTATTTTTGTTATGTAGAATTAGAAAATAGGAAAATAAAGACCGTTAAATAAATAGCAGTAACAGACAGTACTGACATTTTTGGACATTACAGCTCTACTAGTTGTTAGCTTTCTAGTTGATACCATTACTATTTGTTTATTTCTCTATTATGTAACAAGAATGCAGATGCCATTTATTTGGTTCATAAGCATGGTCACTGAGTTTTACAAAACATCTACTATAAATAACCTGAAACTATAACAATACACAAAAATTGGCTTCATACGCAGACATACCAGGCAGTACAAACTGAAAATGTGAGTAAATTAACATTGTTTTACATTAGTGTACATAGTGCCATTTAACATTTAAAAACAAGTTTCAATGCATAGCACTTGATACTTCTTTGAATCTGTTTCAGTCAGTTAAGAGTATGAAAATGGTTAGATCTAGGCTAAAATTCATTCTTCTAGCCAAAAATAAAGGCATAATATTTATAACCAGGTATCAACTTTACTAAACCACATATTTTGAAACTGTTAATGATACCTAAGGGTATTTACATTAAAAAGACAACATGCATTGTGTTGTTTTTTTCTCATGACTGATTATGCACATACTTTGTTCAAAGGTTTTTTAAAACTATACTCCTACTTTCAGTATAGCATACTGCAGTGTGTCTAACAGTTCTAGCAAAATGAACGCTTTCAAAGGGAGCAGAATCATTTTCAAGTCACTGGTGTCAGTTTTTTCCCTTTGGAACAAAGGACGTAACAGATAATCTGGTTCTGCCCAGATAAATGAGTATTAAGAGGGCTCTGTTTAGAGGCATTTCTGTTCAATCTAATGCGATGACATCATCAAGCTCTTCCTTCTGTTCTGTACGTGACCTCTTTGTACTGAGATTCTTTCCGGTCTAATTTCCTCTTGCGGATTCTCTCTTCTTCACTGACGTCAGCATTCTTTGAAGAATCTTCTTCATCCAAATCAACTATGAGGACAATCATCTTGCTCTTGAGCTGTGGAGGTGGAAGGCTGAGTTCCATCATTACTGCCATCGGTTATGCTTTTGACAGCATCTTCAGCTTGTTTTGGCCCCACTTTTTCTGGGGCATCACCAACAACTTCAAATTCAACATCCTTTTTTAGGTCTTCACTATGAAGAATGTTGATCAATAAAATATAGTCCTGGAGGAGGTAATCTGCTTGAAGCCAGCTGCAATTTCTCATTCCAAATTCTGACAACTTCTTGTGATTATTAGCTTCTGTCTCTCCCTCTTTGGAAAATGTTAGGATTGTTCCTTTCCCATCTTTCCTTTGGACATCTGGTGCTACCATAGTGAATTTTTCTTTCACTACCTTGTCTTGTAGGATGAGAACAGTCACTTTATGGACATTCAGCTGTACAGTCACCTCTGGCTTGCTGGCACATATGTAACAATTGGGGTTGGGAGGATCCAGTGCACAAAGCACAAGAAGCTTCTTTCTTGAGTTTGGTTGTTTATTCAAAACTGTTGTTCTGCACTGGTCTGTTTTTCCTGATAAGATGTTTATTCAAAACTGTTGTTCTGCACTGGTCTATTTTTCCTGATAAGATCTTCAATTTTTCCAATACTATCAACCCAGCAATCACTGCATTAGTAGTAGCAACAGCAGGAATAATATTCCCTGCCATTGATTTGATATCAAATCTGCTCTTCATATTCATACTGAAAATATGCATCCTGAGGTTTGCAGCAGAGGTGACAAAATCCATTGCATATGGGTCATCCTTATCCCATATGAGCTCAGCTCCATCCCCCTTTTCTGCTAAATGAACTCTGAGAGTCTCAGTGCTGTGAGCTCCTCAAGAACCTCATGCTCACCGGCTTCTACCAATTGAACTGATTGATCTAGTTACTATTGATGTCACCAACCTCAACAGATAGTTTTTGTTTCAAAAGAAACATGTTGGAAGATCAAAGACACAGGTTGCCAGGGAAAGTGCACTGCAGTTTTACCTGAAAGGTAATATCGTTGCCTACCATGACAGCATCATGAACCCTGACTAACAATATGGAATTTTTTTGACAGTTTATATTGGTTATGAATGCTTTAGATAACAGAGCTGCCCGAAACCATGTTAATTGAATGTGCCTGGCAGCTGATGTTCCTCTTATTGGAAGTGGAACTGCTGGATATCTTGGACAAGTAACTGCTATCAAAAAGGGTGTGACCAAGTGTTATGAATGTCATCCTAAGCCAACACAGAGAACCTCTCCTGACTGTACAATTTGTAACACACCTTCAGAACCTATACATTGCATCATTTGGGCAAAGTACTTAAGAAGTATCTCCTGACAGAACTGACCCTGAAGCTGCCTGGGAACCAACAGAAGCCAAAGCCAGAGCTAGAACATTCTAATAAAGATGGTGACATTAAACGTAGTTGCACTAAGGAATGGACTAAATCAACTGGATATAATCCAGTTAAACTTTTTACCAAGTTTTTAATGATGGCATCTGTTATCTGTTGACAATGGACAAACTATGACGGAAAAGGAAACCTCCAGTTCTGTTGTACTGGGCTGAAGTACAAAGTCAAGGGGAAGAATGCATCAGATCAACAGAATGAACCCCAGTTAGGCCTGAAAGACCAGCAGGTTCTAGATGTAAGGAGCTATGCATGTCGTTTTTATTTATTTTTGAGACAGAGTCTAGCTCTGTTGCCCAGGCTGGAGTGCAATGGTGCGATCTCAGCTCACTGCAAACTCCGCCTCGCAGGTTCAAGCGATTCTCCTGCCTCAGCTTCCCAAGTAGCTGGGATTACAGGTGCCTACCACCACGCCCAGCTGATTTTGGTATTTTTAGTGGAGACGGGGTTTCGCCATGTTGACCAGGCTGTTCTCGAACTCCTGACCTCAGGCAATCCACCTGCCTTGGCCTCCCAAATTGCTGGGATTACAGGCGTGAGCCATCTCACCCGGCCTACCATTACCATTTCTATCCTTATTATTTTTATTTTATTGATTCCCTAGAAAGCAAACATAGGAAGACAGCAACCAGACACCAGGCATGAAATGTCAGTGTATATTTTTGCCTTCACACGTAAGTGAGGGATGTTTTTAAACCCCCTTTTTAAAACTCCACATAGGTAATTGCTTTTACTGTTCACCTTTGAAGTGGGAAGTGTTTTGATAACTGCCACAGGTTGTTGAGTTAATAGCAATTTTGTGGTCGGTAGTTTTTTGAAGAAGCTGCTCTTATAGATTTGAATAAACAGGTAATAGATGAGAATAAAGGGAACAAATATTCAGCCAGCACTTTTTTTCTTTTTTAAGTAAAGAAGTAGTCATTGCCTTTGACATCTGTATTGAGAATCCAATTTTAAACTCTTCTTAATCCATATTATCTTTAATTTCTACTTGTCAATTCAGGAAGAATGAGAAATGAATGACTGTACCTCATTGTAGGTAGACATCGGTATGTGTATACACGGATTCAGTAACTTTAAAAGTCTGTGCCAGATGCAAGTATTTGAAAGAACAATGTTTTCAATAATATGGGGGAACTAGCTTGTTTGTATGTAATGTTAAGAGGAAAAGATAAGATTCAAACGAGTTTATGTGTTATCAACTGATGTTTAATAAAAGCATAAGAAAAAAACAGTAAAGAGATGTTGCCAAAGATGTAACAGTGATTGTATTCGAATGGTGAGATTTTTTTAACCCTTTCTTTCTGGTTTTGGTAATCCATTTCTTTTTTGGGGAGTGTATTTGCTTTTGTGGCAGGAAAAAACTGAACTCAAAACACCTTAGGAACTCTCTTTAGTCATTGGGATTAAGTCCCTGTTTTATTAGTTGATACATGTAGAAATTATACCTTAACTATTTTAAGTCAAAATATGTAAGTGTACACTCATTCGTACACATGTCAAAAATATAAAAGAGTTTTTTTTTTTTCCTTGAATATGGGTCTACTTATGAGAGTTCCACATTATCTTTGTTTTATAAAGCAAACCTATAATACTTAGTCTATGTTTTCCATTTTGGACTTCCTTTAAAATGTAACCAAAAAATTTAACACCTTTGCAAAACAACTTAGATCTCCAGATTTTTCCCTCAAGTCTTTTGCAATTTCTTTGTCAATATCTGATCTAAGAGCAGTGTTTTCTAGGTCTTTCTGGAGTATCCAATTTGATTTTCATGGAAGAAATAGTCCTCTTTCATTTCACACTCATATGTCTTTGATTTTTGCAGTTACAGTATCAGAAAAAACTGCCATAAACTAGTTTGGGAATAAACAGCCAACTAAAATGAGAACTTTATGAAACTAGCAACTAAATTGTTCATTACTGTGTATAACTTAGTATGTATCCTTTTCATGGGAGGTAGGATCTGGGCTTTAACTCAGCATGGTGATTTTGAGATCCATGGTATACATATCAATAGTTCTTTGATAGTAGATATTCTTATTGGGCAGCAATCCATTGTATGGATATCTTACCATTTGTTTAGTCATTTCTTTGTGGATGGACATGTGGGTTGTTTCCCATTTGGGCATATTGAAAATAAAAGCCGATGAACATTTTGGTGTAAGACTTTGTATGGATATATGCTTTTCTTTCTCTTAAATAAATAGGAGTGGAATGGCTGGGTTATGTGATTAGATGTTTGTTTAACTTTTTTTTATTTTTGGAGACAGAGTTTCACTCTTGTCACCCAGGCTGGGGTGCAATGGTGCGATCTTGGCTCACTGCAACCTCTGCCTCCTGGATTCAAGCAATTCTCCTGACTCAGCCTCCCAAGTAGCTGGGATTACAGGCACCTACCACCACGCCCAGCTGATTTTTGTATTTTTAGTAGAGATGGGCTTTCACCATGTTGTCCAGGCTGGTCTCGAACTCCTGACCTCAGGTGATCCACCCGCCTTGGCCTCCCAAAGTGCTGGGATTACAGGCGCAAGCCACCGTACCCGGCCTATATGTTTAACTTTTTAAGAAATTGTCCAACTGTTTTCCATAATGGTTGTCTCAGTTTATATTCCCACCAGCAGTTCACGAGAATTCCAGTTACTTCACATTCTTTACAAGTCTCAGTATGACCAGTCTTCAGTTTTAGCCATTCTTGCAAATTGTTGTGGTATCTCATTGTAGTTTTACTTTTATTTTCTCTAATACAAACATCTTTCATCTTCTTATCTGCATATCTCTTTCTGGGGGAAGTGTCCAAATCTTTAGTTCATTTAGAAAAATGGACTGGCTATTTTCTTACTAGGTTGTAAGATACACATTTTTATTGATACGATACAAATCTTTTGTTGGCTATACATTTCACAAATATTTTTTCCTTTATATGGCTTTCCTTTTCATTTCTGTATCTTTTAATTTCAGTGAAGTCCACTATATTAATATTTGTTTTTGTAGTTCTTGTTTACTGTGTCATATTTAAGAAATCTTTGCCAAACCTAAAATTACTAGGATTGTTTCTTCTAGAAGTTTTATAATTTTAGCTCTTATATTTAGGTCTGTGATTCACTTTAAATTCATTTTTATATATGATGTGAAGAATGAAGAAAGAATGAAGATTCCCTTAAAATGGCTATCCAGTTGTTCCCATACTATTTGTTGAAGATATGATATTTTCTTCATTGAACTATCTTACCAACTTTTTCTGAAATCAATTGATCATATTTGTATAGTTATATTTCTGGATTCACTATTCTGTTCCATTGATCTGGGTGTCTGTCTTTATGCCAGTACTATACTGTCTTGATTACTGTAACTGGATAACAAGTCTTGAGATAAGGTAGTGTAAATCCTTCAATTGTTTTATTTTTCAATTTGTTTTGCCTATTCCAAATTATTTACATTTCCATACAAGTTTTAGAATTAGTTGGTCAAGTCATACCAAAAAGTGTCCTGTGGTTTTGATTGGGATTGCATGGCATCTGTATATAAATTCTGGGAGAACTAACATCTTAACAGTAGTCTTTTAATCATAAATGTGGCATATCTATTTAGATCTTATAATCTTAATTTTTCTCAGCAGTGTTTTTTTTGTTTTTTGTTTTTTTGTTTTCTGAGACAGAGTCTCGCTCTGTTGCCCAGGCTGGAGTGCAGTGGCATGATGTCGGCTTACTGCAAGCTCCGCCTCCCAGGTTCATGCCATTCTCCTATCTCAGCCTCCCGAGTAGCTAGGACTACAGGCGCCCGCCACCATGCCCAGCTAATTTTTTGTGTTTTTAGTAGAGACGGGGTTTCACAGTGTTAGCCAGGATGGTCTCGATCTCCTGACCTTGTGATCCTCTTGCCTTGGCCTCCCAAAGTGCTGGGATTATAGGTGTGAGCCACTGCGCCGGGCCTCAGCAGTGTTTTATAATTTTTACTGTATGGTCTTGTGCATCTTATTGCAAAGTTTGTTTATATTTTTGTGCTATTTTACATGGTATTTTTGAATGTGAATTTCTGATTGTCTGTTATTAGTAATATACAGTTGATTTAGGTATATTGGTTTTTATATCCTGCAACCTTGCTAAACTCATTAATTCTCATAGCTTTTTTGATAGATTCTTTGAGAATTTCTACACAGTTAGTCATGCTGTCTGTGACAAGACAGTTTTACTTCTTGCTCTCTAATCTGTGTGCCTTTCTTTTTCTTGCCTTATTGCACAGGCTAGAGCCTCCAAGACAGTGTTGTATAAAACTGATGAGGGTGGACATTCTTGCCTCCTTCACAGTTTTAGGGTGAAAGTATCCAGTCTGTCTTTCAGTGAAGTATGATACCAGCTGAACTGAAATAAAAGGAGATCCTTTTATTAGTTTGCGGAAGTTCCCTTCTATTCCCAGTTTGCTGAGATTTTTATCGTGAATTGATGTTGGATTTTGTTTATGTGCATGTATTAAGATGAATACATGGTCTTGAGCTCGTTTAATAAGGTAAGTTACGTTAACTTTTGCACGTTAAATCAACCTGTATCCTTGGGATAAACTACATAGCTATGATAATTGTCCTTTCATTTCACTAAATTTTGTTAATTTTTGTCTCTATGTTTATAAGGGATTTCATGTCTGATTTTGATATCAAAGGCTGGCTTCAGAGACTCAATTGGAAAGCATTTTCTCCTTTTCAGTTTTCTTCAAGAGTTTGTGTTGATGTTTTCTTGTGTTGGTATTTTGGGTATTGGTATTTTTTGTTTGTTTGTTTGGTAGAATTTTCTAAGCCATTTGAGCCTTTTGTTTATCTGTGAGAAAGGTTTGTTTTTGTTTTTTGTGCCAAGGTTTTTTATCTATACATTTGATAGATTTAAAAGGTTATTCTGTTTAGCTATACGTGAGCTTTGTTAATTTTTGTGTTTCAAAGAATTTAGCAATTGATCACGTTTATTGGCTACAGTTGCTTATAATATTCTTTATTGTCTGTAGTGTTTTCTCCTTTGTCATTTCTGATATTGATAATTTGTATCTTCTCTTTTTTCCTTGTTAGTCTGGCTAGAAGTTTATCAGTTTTACTGAATTTTTTTGGGGGGAGCACAAAGAACTAGCTGTGGTTTAGGTCACTGATGTTAGAATTGCCTTCTTTTCTAATATGATCGTGTAGTGCTATGTGTTTCCCTTAAAGCACTGCTTCAGTTACATGTCACAATTTTGATGGTTTTGTTTTATTAGGTTCAAAATACTTTTCTACTTTCCTTTTTTGTTTTTTTCTTTGTCCTCTGGGTTACTTGAAGTGTGTTATTTAGTCCAGGTATTTGTGGACATTTCAAATATCTTTTCTGTTATTTTAAATTTAATTCTGTTTTAGTCAGAGAACATATTTTGTATGATTTGAGTACTTTCAAATATTTTGAACCTCATTTTATGAGTGAGAATATGGTCTCTCTTATCACATGTTCCGTGTACACTTGAAAAGAATGTGTATCTGCATTCTGGATGGAGTGTTCTCTAAATGCCAATTGGCTAATTAGTTGATATTGTTCAAATTTGCTGTATCTTAGTGATTTTCTGTTTACTATCAATTATTGTGAGCATGATGGTGAAATCTTTGATTATACTTGCAGATTTTTCTGTTTTTCCTGTGAGTTTTTAATTCATATGTTTTTAAAACTCTCTTATAAAGGTACAAAAGTGTTTAGGATTGTTATGTCTTTTTGATAAATTGATCCCTTAATCATTATGAAATGATCCTTTTTATTTTTGCCAATATTCTTTACTCTGAGATCCATTTGTCATTAATATGGCTATACCAGCTTTTTTTGATTTGTGATAACATGATATATTTTTTTCATCCTTTTCCTTTTAAGTTATTTAATGTTTCTCTCATTTAAAGTGGTTTTCTTGTGGTCAGGATATGGTTGAATCTTGCTTTATTATGTAGTCTAACAGTCTCTGCCTTTTCTATGGTGTGTGTGGGTCTAGATAATTAGTACATTATCTTTTAATGTGCAAATATAAATGTTAGTAATTATAAATTAAGATTTAACAATTTGAGTAATCTGATAGATCCCATCAAGTAATCTTATTCCTAAAATTTCTATTTTCTTTATTTTTTAAACTTTGTTTTATTTAGGCTTATTATTTCTAGATTTTCTTAGGCCACCAAAAAAAAGCCAAAATTGGGAAATAAACTGGGACTACATTAGAAATAAAATGGTCTCCAAATATGAGAGATTATGCTACAGAGACTCCTATAAAATTTTAGCTACAAAAGGGTAAAATGGAGAATGGTACCCACAAGGTCACAAACCAGAGTCAACAAATGTTGCCTCCTGTGTTGCTTTCTAATATCTTCTGTTACCGATTTTAGACCACCTGCTCTTGTATCACCTTGGGAGCTTTTTAAAAATACAGATTCCCCAGTCCCATGGAATTTGTTATACACTGTAATCTATTTTAAGGTAATCTAACTTTCTATATGATTCTTAGATTACTCTAGTCTCAGAAATCATGGTCCTGCACTAGTTATCTGACCACTTTAATCTCTGACTTTTCTGCCACTTTCACTCTCTCCTTCAGAGTCTTGGTGCCATTAGAGGAAAAAACCTCTGCGAATTAGTCAGGTATGATATACCTAGAATATTATACTAAACAGTCTTGACATGTATGGAGCTTTAGCTTTGACTGTGCTATGTGTAACATTAGGTTGGTAGAGATCAAATCACCTCAAACCTTCACTTTTAACATTATCCTTCACTTCCTTTTAACGTTTCTTAGATTGCGGAGTGAAGAACTCTGTCTCCCATATGGTTTAATTTAGTATGTATATTTTTTTTAAGCAAATTTGTGTGTCTGCTGTATACTGGGTAATAATGGTCATCACCTTTCTTTCAGAGAAAGAAGTAGCTTTTAAACAAGTTAGGCTCTCCTCCCCAAAAAAGTCACATTAATTCTACATGATTTTTTTTTCAGTTTTCATGGTTTGATTGGTTCCAGTGTTCAGTTAGAAGGTACTTAAATTTATGTTGCCTAATTCAAATAGATTAATGAGGATGAGGCAGAGTAACTAATAGAACAGTTTTGAGTTACTTTGCCTTATCACCATTAATTTTATCAACCCATACCTTTTCATAATGATTGTAATTTTATTTCTGGCATCCAAAATATTAATGGATTTAAAAAGCTAATATATAGGCTATGTAAAGATCAACAAATTATTTTAAAGTAGATATTAAAATGTCTATTGTATAGTAAATGTTTGGTAGTCTGCAAGATGAAGAATATTCTACTTGAGAATTTTTTTTCTTACACTTGTTTCATGTAATTAAAATTCAGTAAAACACAATTAAAACTCAAATTATGGTCCAGCATTAGTTTTTGTCGATTGATACAACTGTCCAGCATTTTACTGGTCATTATTGAGAATATCAATTATCATTGCATTGTGGGCATGTTGAAGTGTCACTAGTAAAGAATTGTAGTTTACAGGATCCTGAATAATGGTTCTTTTTTGTTACACAAGACAAATGCAAAGGAAGATAATTTTTGGAAATCGATGTTTAGAAAAGAACATCTTTAGAATATTAATACCTGTGACTAATTTTTAAAGATTCATTAAAAATACAAATTCAACTGAAAAGCTATAACCGTTTCTCAGAAGATACAGAGCTGTAAAATATAAAAAGTATTAGGCCAGGTGCAATGGTTTACACCGTTAATCCCAGCATCTTGGGAGGCTGAGGTGGGCTGATCGCTTGAGCCTAGGAGTTTGAGACCAGCTTGGGCAACATGCTGAAACCCTGTATCTACAAAAAATACAAAAATTAGCCAGTCATGGTAACACGCGCCTGTAGTCCCAGCTACTCTGGAGGCTGAGGTGAGAGGATCACTTGAGCCTGGGAGGTCGAGGCTGCAGTGAACCCTAATCATGCCACTGCACTGCAAGCTGAGTGACAGAGTGAGACTCAGTCTCAAATTTTTTTTAACTCACTGTTTTAGTCTTCACAATGGGTAGTGTACAATCTACTTGAGCTTCAGTTTTTAACTAGTGAGCCAGGACTGGAAATTGTAGTTTAATCAGAATTTCTTCATATAAGAGAATGTTCCTAGATGAATGTCTTTAACATGGTTCTTGAATTCTTGGTTGTACCCCAAAAACAGTTTCAGTTTAAAAGGGTGTGGGGTAATGACCATGCTTCAGAATTAATTAATGTTACATTTTCAAAGGGTTTTATAACAGTTTATGCTCAAGAACAATGTAAACATTTCACCGGTGCTTTTCATAATGATGGTTACAGCATCCTTTAAGGAGGAACTGACTAGCCTTAGGAGACTTAGTGGTTGGTGGGGAGCAGTGAGGAAGATGGGAAATCCAATTAGTCCAGTAGAATCAGTGCCATGAGTTAAAGGGTAATTGATGTGATGACCAGAATATCCTCACAACTAGTTTATACCATTAAGTTGTTTTTCACAGATCTAAGCTATATCTAAAATTCCAATTAATGGGGTACAAATTAATTAGTTACGTGGAAAAGATAATATTCTGTATCTGTCTTCTTAATAAGCCAACAGAAATGCCCTCTAGAACACTGATTCTCAAAGTGTTCCTGGACCATCATATCGGCATTGGGAACTTGATTGACAAATTCTTAGTCCTTGGAATTAGTAGCTAGGGAATGTGGGAAGGCAGGAATTTGTATTTTAACAAATGCTCCAAGTAATTCTGATGCATGCTCAATTTGAGAACCATTGCTCTAGAAGATGATGCATATCAAACTCCAGTGAAATAATAGCACGTTTTCAGCATTGCTAATTCTAATTTTCAACAGCTGCTGCGTTAGGTTTTCGTTAATGATATCCAAACCCAGCTGGAGTTGAATCCTAGTTACTTCTTACTCTTTTTACTTACTAGTGAGTGGAGGACCAGGTGCAGTTGTTGAAGTGTGAAAATAATTTAGCTTTGTAGACAGTTCTGGCATTTCTTTCTTGATTTTGAAAATGTTTTAATATTCTTGGTATGATATTTATTTCAACAATCAAAGCACATCTATTTTAATGGCAGTATGGACTTCTGCTGAGAATTTAAGGAAATCTCTGAATATTCCTACCAGTTTAATATCAAAATTAATATTTTAGCTGAATTACAAAGCTTATATATAATTTATTCCTATTTTATTTTTCCATCAGTATGTGCATTAAAAAATGTTTAATGTCTTCCTGAATAATTTACTTTCAACCGTCTTCACATCTTCTACAATATTATGTTTAGTTTTATTTTGGAAAAAAATGCTAGCAGAGATTTTAGTTAATGCATTCTTAGTAGTAAGGTCCAGCTGTTTGCTTTGTGAGTTGCAAAACTCATGAGTCCTTCAAAAAACATTTTAAAGGCATGTCAGTAAGACATGAAGCTAGTATTTATCTGCTGCAGTATACTTTGAGTATTTACAAGTGGACAACGTGGTCAAAAGCACTTAAAATGTTTGTTAATAGATTAGTACATGATCTTGCAGTGATAGTGCAGATTTGTTTTTGGTTGTATTGCACATATGTTCTAGGTAGTGTTGGTAACACAGATTTTTAGAACCAAAAGCTGATGAATTCAAAATTCTCTGTTGATGTTTAAAAATAAAAATTAAAAATAAAGTGAAAAATAAAATTCTTTTTTTTAACTCTATACCTTCATGATCTCCTTTACTCTGCCTTTGTGTTGTGACTCCTAATTTCTATCTTTAGTTCATAACTTTCTCCTGAGATGTGTATCTTCTGTAACCTACGTATTACTACCTGGATGTTCCATGGGCACCTGAAACTCACTGTGTCTGAAACTGATAATCCAAGTCTGTCCCTCACACTAACCCTGTAAATACATATGGAATCAGAGTTACATTAATAGCCTATTTTTCATTATTATAATAGGCCAAATAGCCTGTTTTGGCCATTACCCTAGATGTTTGCACAGGGCTTCATTCTCCATTGAAATTCCTTTCTAATATTTCTGAAAATCTTCTAGAGATATCTCGTGGGTTTTTTTGTTTGTTTGTTTGTTTTTTAAAAAACAGACTCTCCTCTACCCATAAGCATCGGCTTGGTTACTGGCTTGTCCATAGAACAGCTGTCTCTAATCAAGCATCATCATCTCTGCTGCTTCCCCAAGAGGAGATGCCAAAAAGTACGGGAGCCTTCATGGTGCTAAGATTGATGTCACATTTCATGTAGAAATGGAGAAAGTTCTCCTATGTCCTCACTAATGTCATACTTTATCACTTATGAACCTGCTTTATGTGCCTGTGTGAAGAAATGGCAAACTATATACCAGCTATTCATGCATTTCTTCCCCTAATGTGTTTTTATTGCTAGGAAGCAACTGCCCACCAAGGATTAAATTTATCACCACAACCCCTGCATCTAGGTAGAGCCATATGACTAGTGTTTGCCAAGATAATTAAGAAATGGTTGTGCTTTCTATACTCTATCAGCCAGCTGTATCAAAAGACTTCAAGGTACTGGGGAGAATGGCAAAGTCAGAAGAGGAAAGGAGCATAATTCCTTGAATTACTGCATAAAAGGCCATATGCCAACCAGGAACACTCACATTGGTACTTGAGCAAGAACTAAACTTCTTGTGTAGTAAACAATCGAGATTTCTTTACAACAGCTGATGTTTCCCTAATTAATACAGTGTCCCCTTTATATTACAAAGCCCTTCTTCAAAACAGCTCCTTAATCATTTCCCTGCATTCCCTTTCTCTAAAAACTCAAACACATAAATATCTGGATATTCATGGGGCTGGGAGGGAACAGATGCCATATTACACTCTAATCCAGAACTTTTCTGCCATTGTGCCTTCCTCATCCTATTCTCTAGACCTGTTAGGCTTGGATATTGTTCTTACACAAGCTTGAAATAAAGCCATTATGAAAATCGACTCTTCCATTGACCAGCTACATACTTGGTTTCTCAATTAGAACTTCAGTGTAGAGTACAAACTATCATGAATTTCTTTCTTTATCCCCATTTGTTCTTCCTTCCCCAATTCTCAAATTCACTGAATGGCACCATCTTCCTCCTCAGTAAAGAAGCCTAGAGACAGCACCTTAGCCACTTCCAATCCCTCATCTACTCTTGTCACCTAAGCCTCTATCCCATTAACCTGTCTCCTTACAGTCCCCATGCTTCTTCCTTATTGCAGTTGCTTTCCTTCAGGTCTTAATCCTCACTATGTCTTCAGGCCACTGATACTCAGCTGTAAGCGTTATCACTCTATAAAATGATGCCTTGGGGAAATCTTGCATTGTAGAAGTCCCACATAGGCTACTTAAAACTCTTTAAAAAAAAAAAGGCTCTTTATTGCTTATAGAAGTTGTTCTGAAAGTGCAGTCTGTGTACTATAGGGATCCTTAAGACTCCTTTAGGGCTTTCACAAAATATTTCACAACTATTTTCATAATAATTATAAGATGTTAGTTGCCTTTTTCACTAGTTGATATTTGTCCTCATGGTAAAATGCAGTGGTGGTACCAAACTGTACTAGTAGGCATTGTGTTTTTTTGCTACCTTTCTTTAACAGCCCAAACCCTCAAAAGCCATTTTCACATAAGAATGTCCATCAGAAAGCAATAATTTTATTAAATCTTGACTATTTTGTGTATGTCCTTAATATTCTGTCACAATACGGAAAGTACATCAAGCACTTCTGCATACCACAGTACAGAGGTTGTCTTGAGGTAAAGCACTTGTGTGATTGACTTGTGCTGTGGTTTGAATATGGTTTGTCTCTACCAAAACTCATGTTGAGGCTTGGTCCCCAATGTAATGGTATTGAGAGGTGGTGGTTTAAACGGTATTGAGAGGTGGTGGTTTAAGAGGCATTTGGGGCCGGGCGCGGTGGCTTAAGCCTGTAATCCAGCACTTTGGGAGGCCGAGACGGGCGGATCACGAGGTCAGGAGATCGAGACCATCCTGGCTAACACGGTGAAACCCCATCTCTACTAAAAATACAAAAACTAGCCGGGCGAGGTGGCGGGCGCCTGTAGTTCCAGCCACTCAGGAGGCTGAGGCAGGAGAATGGCGTAAACCCGGGAGGCGGAGCTTGCAGTGAGCTGAGATCTGGCCACTGCACTCCAGCCTGGGCGACAGAGCGAGACTCCGCCTCAAAAAAAAAAAAAAAAAGAGGCATTTGGATCATGAGGAATCTGCTCTCAGGAAAGAATCAGTGCAGTCTTGAGGGAGTTAGTGAGTTCTCCCTCTGTGAGGACTACGTTAGTTACAATGAGATCAGGTTGTTATGAAGCAAAGTTGCCTGTTGTGTTTGCCCTTCTATTTTCTGCACGTGTCAGTTTCTCTTCCATTCCTCCATCGTTTTTTGATGCAGCATGAAGCCCTTACCAGAAGACAACAGATATGGCTGCCCAGTCTTAAACTTACCAGCCTAAAGAACCAGGAACTAAAGAAACTTCTTTATAAACTACCCGGTCTCTGTCATAGCAACAGAAAATAGATTAAGACAAGTTGCAAGCTCAATAAGGCAGTGTTTTTCATAGAACACTTTTTACTTGAAAGAATGATCAACACACAAACTATGTTTATTCAGACCTGTGTAGTTGGGAGATATTTTCTCAACAATGAACAAAGTGAACTTGTCGCTGTAAGGAAAATAGTTGACAGTATTAGTTGCCAATTATGAAATTCAAAAAAACTTGTATCTGCCACTATGACCATAACAGTTTCCCAATACTTAGACTTCTCTGAGATTGATGGTATTATAATGAATGTGATTTTTAAAATTGTATAATTTTTGTTATACAATTCTAATGTATTAATATTTGGAGGATCTGTGTAACTCCATATACCAGTATTTTTCAAATGACAGTGCAAAGTGTATCAATATAACAATATATTCACTGATATGAACATGAATAGTATATATTCATTAATATGGTTTTCTATCACATTGCAGTTAACTTTTAAGAAATTAACACTAGGTTTTAGTGTAGAATTGAAAAAGAATATTACCAATTATTTGAAAAGGCTGCTGAAGTACTCCTTTTCCAACTGTATCTGTGTAAGTCTGATTTTCTTCATTGACTCCAACCCAAATAATATATGATAATATTTTGGAGAAGCAGATATGAAAGTCCAGTTGTCTTCTATTAAGCCAGACATTTTAAAAGATTTGCAAAAATACAATGTTACACTGAATTTTTTTGGTTTTGGAGAATTTTTTCACAAAATCATGTCATTTATGCTGACATGTCATATTGTTATTTTAAAGCGAGTTAATGTTTCTCACTTTTAATTACTAATGTGCTATTGCTAGATGTAACCCACATAAACTAAAGCTCTTTGGTGTCCTTAACAATTCTTAAGTGTATAAGAGGTTCTGAGACCAATGAGTTTCAGAATGCTGGCTTATAGGATATGATTCATATTCCTAGAATGGTGATTAAGACACTGTGATCTGGCTTCTGCCCACTTTTCTGCCTTATGTTTTACCTTGCCCTTTATCTTTCTCCTATTTTCTAAGCTTATTAAGAACCACGTTGAGGGTCTATGTGCACTATTCAGTGTTGCCCTCCAAGGACTTTGCTGATGCTTTTTCCCTTTGCCTAGAAAGTTTCTTTGTCACCCAGAAGGCACTTTTTTTTTTTTTTTAAGGCAAAGTCTCACTCTGTTGCCCAGGCTGGAGTGCAGTGGCACAATCTCGGCTCACTGCAACCTCCGCCTCCCGGGTTCAAGCAATTCTTATGCCTTAGCCTCCTGAGTAACCAGGATTACAGGCGCCCACCACCACACCCGGCTCATTTTTGTATTTTTGGTAGAAATGGAGTTTTACCACGTTGGCCAGGTTGGTCTCAAATTCCTGACCTCAGATGATCCACCCATCTCGACCTCCCAAAGTGCTGAGATTACAGGCATGAGATTATGCGCCTGGCCCAGAAGGTACTTTCTTATCTCAGTCACCCTCTCTGGATCCTTTCCTAACCATCCCGTTTTTGGGACCTCGGTTGCATCTTGTATAAACTTTTTTTTATAACACTGTACCACCAAACTCTCTAAGAGTAGGTGTATGTCCAGAACCTGGTGCAGTACTTATAAATTAATAGAGTTCCAGTAAATCTTTATGAAATTATTTGATGAATTCAGCGGAAAAAGCTTGGTTATAAATGATCATATCATTCTCACTACTCAAAGATACATAGATCAGTATGGCTATGCTCAGTTACACAGTAATCATAAAAACTATATTTTGCCGTGCGCAGTGGCTCATGCCTGTAATCCCAGCACTTTGGGAGGCCGAGGTGGGTGGATCACAAGTTCAGGAGATCGATACCATCGTGGCTAACGCGGTGAAACCCTGTCTCTACTAAAAATACAAAAAATTAGCCTGGCGTGGTGGCAGGCGCTTATAGTCCCAGCTACTCAGGAGGCTGAGGCAGGAGAATGGCGTGAACCCGGGAGGTGGAGCTTGCAGTGAGCCGAGATCGCACCACTGCACTCCAGCCTGGGCTACAGAGCGAGACTCTGTCTCAAAAAAAGAAAAAGAGAAAAAAAAAAAGCTATATTTTTTGTCTTAGAGTAAACAAATACATCTGGGTGAAACTGAATAAAATAGGATTGTGAGAGAATAAGTAAGCATCCTACTCCCTTCTTCCCACCCAGTTGTTACTGGCCTGCTTCTGTCTCTGTTTCTGCTTCTTTCGATTTTGTTTGAGCCTGGGGGTGAGTGGGTGGAGGGAGTCCTCCAAAAACACATCTGTACTGTAGAGGAGAAATTGATAGCATAGCTTTATGGAACTTATCTCAGGGTTATGCAATCCATAGGTCCCCTGATTTCAGCTCTCATCAGTGCAGGAATCCTTTTTCCATCATTCTTTGACAGTTCCTCATGCAACCTCTATATAAGTATCTCCAGAGACTAATAACTTACCACCCCCTAAACTGCCTGTGTCTTTACTTTGCACTACTAATTATTTGAAAGCCCATTCTCTCTTGATCCACAGTCACATCTTTTTTTCTGGAGTAATACTACAAAAAGGATTCTGCCTCTTTTTCACAATAACTTTTCAAGTGTTTGAAGAGACTGTTAGTCGTTTTTATGGATTTTCTCTTAGCTAAGTGCACAGTTTTTTTAAATAAGTTTTTTATGTGGCATGATCCATCCAACTCATTCCCATTCTGGAGCACTCTAGTTTTTAATGTGTGCCTGAAATGACACATAATAGCCCTGTGTGACTGAATACAAATTTCTTAGCAACTGTTCCTTCCTGTGACTTGAAACAGTAATTACTGTGTTTTGGTTAGGAATATAAGCTTTGGTATCAGACAGATGAGTGTGTGAATTCTGACTTTGTTCCTGACAACTCTGTAATTAATACCTCTGAGTGTAAATTCCGTAATATTACCATATAGGATTATTGTAAAATTTAGGTGAAGTAATGTACTTTTAAACATGAACCATTGGCCAGGCGCGGTGGCTCATGCCTGTAATCCCAGCACTTTGGGAGGGGAATCATGAGGTCAGGAGATCAAACCATCCTGGCTACACAGTGAAACTCCATCTCTACTCAAAATACAAAAAATTAGCCAGGTGTGGTGGCAGGCGCCTGTAGTCCCAGCTACTTGGGAGGTTGAGACAGGAGAATGGCGTGAACCTAGGAGGCGGAGCTTGCAGTGAGCCGAGATCGTGCCACTGCACTCCAGCCTGGGCAACAGAGCGAGACTCCGTCTCAGATAAACAAACAACAAACAAACAAACATGGAGCATTATTCCTGGCCCACGGTAAAGGTTCAAAGTAGAAGCAGTTGTTACACTGATAACTATATGCCTATTGGCACAGCTTTAAATTGCCCTTTTTTTTTGCAGCTGCTTCACATTACTGTTAATATTATAATCATTATGCTAGTATATTTGTTGTTTATCAGCTTGTGCTACTACTCAGGCTTTTATGCCTTCTCCAATTAGCCATCCTCACATCTTGAAAGCCAGCTCTGTCCTTTCAAGGCTGAACTTATTCAGTGTATTTTCCAGAAGGTTTTTTCCAATTCTTGGATCCAGAAGTATTTTGTTCTTACTTATGGCTTTGTTACAATGGCATTTGTTCAATTTCGTACAAGATAGATACTGAAAATAGGAACAGTTCACTTGAGAAATTTATAAAGAGATGAGGGATAATGTGAGATTAATATCTTAATAAAGCTCAAGAAAAAGGAAAAGCATATATAGTTGGACTCCCCATTTTGTATCAGTGTATTTATTTCAAGTGACTGAGATGAGTAAAGAATGAAGCCTTGAAGTCAGCTCACCTATGAATTTTAACTATGATATTTTGTATTTTAAAAATAGATACTTGGTGCAGGCATTATTGGCAGACAGAAGTAAGAGGCTAGGGTGAACAGGCTATGGGCGTCTGGTAAAATAATTTTTTCCCAAAAATGCTATGGCAGTTTCATTCCCAAAAGATGGATGCAGGTAAATCTGACTCTGGTCAGTACAATCAAGGCAGATTGGTGTTTTTCTAAACTGTGAATTGGGAGAGGATTCCACTTATAATTTGAATAACAGGTCTCATCTCCATACTTATGTTGGTATATTTAAGGAAAAACTTAGGCCCTATTTTAGACCTACTTCAGACCTTACAATCCATATAGTAATCCATAAATAAAGAAAACCTTTGTATGTTGTGATTTTTTTTCCCTCTTCAAGAATGATACCTAGAATATTATACAATTACTAATTTGGGGAATGATATCAATAATTATGTTGTTTTTGGCTTTGATTGTGGTTTTTTATAACTTTTTAAATTTTGAGATAATTATATATTCACAGGAAGTTGCAAATATAATACAGCATGTTTTGCTTTTTAACACCTAGAAGACAATCATCTTCTGTCCCTCTGTTTCACTTATTTACCATGTCTATTTCACGGGAATGTTGCAGGAAACAGATGCAAAATGCTTTTGCAATCCCAAAATAAAATACATCAAAAAATTTTAAAAGGCATTTGCAAAAAAAAAAAAAGGTATTTCTATAATATTGTAATGCTGTATTTAAGGCTCTACCTCTTTCTATAATAGAAATAGACAAAATCTCAGACAATCAGTATAATGTGGAACACGAGCTCTAGAGTCACATTTACCTGGAATGGTATCCTGACATCAGTAAACGGCTGGTGATCACTTAAAGAGACTCAGTTTTCTTACTTAAATGGGGATAATAATTCTGACTCTTAGGTTTGCTTTCAGAATCATGACATGATGTATATAAAACACAACACAGAGCATAACAGATGATATACATAAAACACTTAAAGCATAGTGAGAATTCAGTGTTAGCTATTACCAATACAATTTTTTCATGTAGATGATTAGTGTATTTCTCAGATTGATAATAAAAGAAGATTATAACTTGTAAGGATTTCACATTTTTAAATTAATGTAATAACTATAGAAAAGTATAGCCAAACTTGGCAAGTACATTTGGTAAAATATAACTCATATTCCTTTAACCTAGTAACCTTAGCAGCAACACAAAAAGAAAAGAATCGGTGGCTTTTGGATTGATGGGATATTTAACAATTACTTTGATGTTTTTATCTAATAGATCGTCTCAGGAGCATTAACTCCAGTATATTTTTAGTGATAACTTTATCACAGATGAAGTTGTGAAAGAAAATTTGATATTTATTTTGTAATGTATTTTCAGAATGTTAAGAATTAACATATATTTAATGTGGAAGCATAATGTTAAAAGATGTGTCTAACAAGGGCCTACAAAAAATTATTGTACATGAAGATACCCAATAAATATTTGTTAAATTGAGAATAAATGACTATTTTATAAACTGTTAAATGTTTTATAATTTCTGTTTTTAATGTTATTAAAATGAACCTGTATTATAAGATCTCAATATTTTGTGAGTACTTATTTTTGGTAGGTTTTTTTGAAGTGAAATAAACATAAATTAGCCATTTTAAAGGGAACAATTCACTGGCATTTGGAACATTCACAATATTGTACAAGCACCATCTCTATCTAGTTCCAAAACATTACTCCAAAGAAAACACCGTAACCGTTAATCAGATGCTTTCCATTTCTCCCTCCCCTATTCCCTGGCAACCACCAATATATTAATATATACTGTTTCATTTTTACCTATTCTGGATATTTCATATTAATCCAATTATATGTGACTTAACATATTTTTTATGTTCATCTATATTGTATTACTAACATATATGAGTACTTCATTCCTTTTTATAGTTGAATAATATTCTATTGTTCTGTATATACTACCACAATTTATTTGTTCATTTATCTGTTGATGGAATTTGGATTGTTTCTACCTTCTGGCTGTAGTGAGTTAGTGCTTTAAACATTTATAAGTATTTGAGTACCTGTTTTCAGTTCTCTGGGCTGGTATATACCTTGGAGTAGAATTGCTGAGGCATTTGGTAATTCTGTTTAACTTTTTTGAGAAACTTCCAAACTGTTTTTCATCTTGACTTCACCATGTTACATCCCCTCCAGCAATGTATGAGGGTTACAATTTGTCTACTTCCTCACTAACATTTGTTATTTTTATATTCTTTTCTTTTTTTTTTTTTTTAAGTTTTTGGTTTATCTGTTTTTAATTATAGCCATCCTAGTGTTTATGAAGTGGTACTTTGTTGTGGTTTTGATTTGCATGTCCCAGTGACTAATGATGTTGAACATCTGTTCATGTTTGTTAGTCATTTGTATATCTTCTTTGATTATTGATTAGAGTCTGTTCTTTTCTAAAGTCTGCATACAGTGCTATAAATTTCCCTCTCAGTCCTGCCTTAACTATGTCCCACAAATTTTGATTTGCTTATTTTCATTTTCATTCATGTCAATGTATTTTTAAAATTTCCCTTGACACTTCTATTTATTTGTCTTCTTTTTTTTTTTTTCACTTCTGTTTTCTTTTTCGGCATTCCTGTGGGTTACTTATATTTTTTAGAATTGCATTTTGATTTGAGTTTAATGTCTTTATATAGTTTTTTATGCTTGTTTTGTGTATTTCATTGTATAAATGTCACTTGTCAGTTCACTGCTGTCGTTTTACCAATTCAAGTGAAGTATAGAAACATTACCTCCACTTGTCTTTTTCTTCTCCCTCACTTACAATGTAATTGTCTTAAATATTTGCTCTGCCTTCATTTAGAGCCACATCACAGAGTGCCATAATAATTTTTCCTTTATCTGTCAAACTTGCTTTTTGAAAACTCAAGAGGAAAGGGAAAGTTTATTGTATTTACACATATTTTTGCTCTCCATTTTTTGTTTGTTCTTTTTGATGTTTTAAGATATCTTCTTTTATCTTTTCCTTTTTGTTTATAGAGTTTTTTTTAGCCAATCTTTTAGGGTAGGTCTACTGGCAATAAATGCTAATTTTCTTTCATGTGAGTTACTTTCCCTTTCATTCCTGAAAATTATTTTCTCTAGGTATATGATTATTTTATTTCAGCACTTGAAAAACATTGTGCCACTTCCTATTGGCTCCATGGTTTGTGATAAGAAATCTGCTGTTAATCCAGTTTTTTCTTGTAGGCTTCATATAGGTGCATTCAAGATTTTTTTTTTTTTTTTTTTTGTCTTGTGTTTTCAGAAGTTTGATTATGATAGGTCTTGACATGGATATCTTTGGGTTTACCTTATTTGGAGTTTGTTCAGCTTCTCGATCTAAATGTTTATGTTTCTTGCTAAGTGTGTAAAGTTGTCAGCCATAATTTCTTTGAGCACTTTTCAACCCTGCTTTCTTTCTCCTATCCTTTTAAGACTGACACCAATGTTAGACCTTTTGTTCCAGACCACAGTTTCTTGAGCTCTGTTTGTTTTTGTCTTTCCTTTTCTTGGTCTGTTTTCCCACCCCTATTAGGTTCAATAATTTCTTTTGTTTTTTCTTTTAGTTCACTAAACTTTTCTTCATGTCTTCCATTCAGCTATTGAACCCATTCACTGAGCTTTTTATTTTAGTTCCCCTATTTCCATTTGGTTCTTTCTTTTTTTTGAGACAAAGTTTCGCTCTGTGTCCAGGCTCAAGTGCAATGCCGTGACCTCCGCTCACTGCAACCTCTGCTTCCCAGGTTCAAGTGATTCTCCTGCCTCAGCCTCCTGAGTAGCTGGGACTACAGGCATGCACCACCACGCCTGGCTAATTTTTGTATTTTTAGTAGAGACAGGATTTCACTATCTTGGCCAGGCTGGTCTTGAACTCCTGACCTCATGATCCACTGACCTCGGCCTCCCAAAGTGCTGGGATTACAGGCGTGAGCCACTGCTCCTGGCCTGGTTCTTTTTTGTATCTTCATTTTCTCTGCTGAGATTATATTTGCTGGAGCTTTCTATTTTTTTTGTTTGGTTCAAGCATGTTCACAATTGCTCATTAAACACTTTTTATCATGGCTGCTTTAAGTCTTTGATAAATTTTAACATTCCTATCATTTTGGTGTTGGTCATTTCTTGATTGTATTCATTGAGTTTGAGATACTGCTGGTTCTTGGTATGATAAATAGTATTTGATTGAAACCAGAGCATTTTTGTATTATAAGACTCTGGGTCTAATTTAAATCTTCTGTTTCCTTGCTTGGACTCCACTGACACTGCAGAGGTGCCTTGTTACCTACTGCCTGAGATGAAAGTCCTGATCCTGTACTTGGCCTTCTCTGACATCACTCCATCAGGGATATTGGGCATTGTGAGGGTGGAAGTCTAGACTCCCTACTTGTCCTGTAGAGTTGGTGGTGGGGCCAGTTTTTCCTATGAAATTGGCTACTGTAGAGTGGTTATTATCTAAGCTTTCTATCTTGCTGTGCTGTTCCTTTCCTGGTCCTTTGGCTACAGAGAATAGGTTTTTATAGGGATTCTTTTGTCGGTACCTGTTTCGAGGTTGCCAGCTTCTATAGCTCCAAGTCTGGAATATGTGAGGCATAAGTAAAACTTAGGGCAACTCAGCACTGTATTGTCCTCAGGTCCCGGGGTTCTAGTAGTCTACTGCCTTCTCTTTTAGAGTCTTATATTTGTTTTATGTATTGTGTGCCAGGTTTTTAGGTGTACTCAGAAGGGGCAATAGTGAAACATAAGTCTACTCCATCTTCCCTTAAAGTGGAAGTCGCTGTTAGCTCTTTTTTGTAGGATGATTCATAACTTGTCAGTTTTAATGGTACCACATGCATCCCTTGTTGACTGTCTGGAAACCACACAAGAAAGCATTTGTCGGTGTTCAGAATCTCTCTCTCTGCCTTGCATATAGAAATTTATTTTGTTAGTCCCTCATAGTGATTGTGCTCAGGGAGACGATTCAAGCTAATAATACTCTTTTTGAGACAGGGGCTTGCTCTGTCATCCAGGCTGGAGCACAGTGGCATGAACATGGCTCACTGCAGCCTCAAACTCCTGGGCTCAGGCAATCTACCCACTTCAGCTTCCCGAGTAGCTGGGACTACAGGCATGCACCACCACACCCAGCTAATTTTTAAAATTTTTTAGTAGAGACAAGGTGTTGCCGTGTTGCTCAGGCTGGTCTTGAACTCCTCAGCTCAAGTCATCTTCCTGCCTTGGCTTCCCAAAGTGCTGGGATTACAGACATGAGCTACCGCACCTGGCCAGGCTAACAATACTCTTAAGAAAATAATGTATACAGTCAGACAGTTTACTTAATTTGCAATGATTACAAAATATTACTTCCATGAGGATCAGATGGTGTTTGGCTGGGCAGTCAACTCACAGTAAGTGATGGTGAAGCAAGAATTAGTTAAATAGCCTCACAACAGCTTTCTTTTGTTGCATCTGTATTGCTCCCGATTCCTCATTGTGTATTCATTTTATGGGGAATAAGTTACACGTCAGAGCAGTTGTTGGAGATGCACACAGCTCAAGATTCGTTCCTAGAAAATGCAAAGGATACACTTTAATTCAGACATTTAATGGCACTGAGCTCTTAGAGCCTAACTTATCTAGCTCTACAATAGGCATACTTGCCAAGAGGATCTGACTAGCCAAGTTGATATGACAGTTCTTGGGTAGACATTGCTGGTTTTCCCTTTGATTTCTACTTGCCTTTGATCTTTATTTATGAGTAA
This sequence comes from Trachypithecus francoisi, assembly GCF_009764315.1. Lineage (NCBI taxonomy): Eukaryota > Metazoa > Chordata > Mammalia > Primates > Cercopithecidae > Trachypithecus > Trachypithecus francoisi. The sequence continues at coordinate 48,989,667 of NW_022681457.1, forward strand.
CCTATTTTTTCTGCATACTTAACAATGTCTTTTGGTAGGTTATCATCAGGCCTCATCGTCCTAGGAGCTGTTTTGTTTTTAAGGGTAGTTAATCTAGGGTCATAGACCCTCTTGCCTGTGGTTGGGCTCTAAGAGGAAGGCCTGAAATGCACAAGCCAACCTTGTGAGAGAGCATAGTTTTCTCATCATATTCTCAAAGGAGTCCATGACCCCCAAATCATTATGAGCCACTAATGTATAGCATTGCTCTGCTCTGTTATGCATATATAGTTCAATCTCTTATAAATCACCTTAGCTTATCGTCTACTGAAGTGTTGATATTATTGCTCATTTCTATGTTTTCTTATTATAGTTAAAGATATTAAATTTTAGTCTTTTTTGTCAATATTTTTTGCTTTGGCTGGGCACAGTGGCTCACGCCTGTAATCCCAGCAGTTTGGGAGGCCGAGGTGGTGGATCACAAGGTCAGGAGATCGAGTCCATCCTGGCTAACACGGTGAAACCCTGTCTCTACTAAAAATACAAAAAACTAGCCAGGCCTGGTGGCGGGCGCCTGTAGTCCCAGCTACTCGGGAGGCTGAGGCAGGAGAATGGCATGAACCTGGGAGGCAGAACTTGCAGTGAGCGGAGATCACACCACTGCACTCCAGCCTGGGCAAGAGTGTGAGACTCCATCTCAAAAAAATTTTTTTTTGCTTTGTATTTATTACTTACCTACTTGTTATTGATGTATTTCTTTTTTATTTTAACATCAGAAGTTTCAGTATTTGAGGGCAATACAATTTATTGCTCTTTCTCTTTGCTGTTTCTTGTATCCCTCTCGTCCTAAAATGTTACCCATAATATAGAACTACTGCACGTTTTCAGTTCTCTTTTCTTCACATATCCTACAGTCTGATACAGAATACATCCTTATGATTTTAATGCGGTAAAGATTTTAGTTTAATGTAATGATTTATACTTAACTAATCATTTTATTCTTTTAATAAATAAAGTCTTTAAGGGCCTGTCAATATGGAAATAGGTAAATATTACTATTATCTTTTAAAAGAATTGAGTTTTGCTAATCTGACACTTGCATGGAAAAGCATCAAGCTCAGATATGTGCTGCCTTTATCAGGAGCCTGGAGAAACTAGAATTGCCATGGAGTTGAGTGTCCATCCTCAGTTGGAAATAATAGTGCCATTGATGCCTGGCTTGCCTGCAATTTCCATGACTCTTAGATTGCACCCCGTGTAATCTGTAGGCTATACATTTTGTGGTGAGCCTGAGATAGCTTGCATAGCAGATTTTCTATACATTTGGGTCTTGAACAATGTGGGAGCTAGGGCACCACTCCCCACCCCTGTGCCATCAAATCTGCATACAACTTTTGTCTTCCCAACAACTTTTTAAAAAATTTTTATCTTAAGAATTTTTAAATTAATATTATACTTTAAGTCCTGGGATACATGTGCGGAACATGCAGGTTTGTTACATAGGTATACACGTGCCATGGTGGTTTGCTGCACCCATCAACCCATCATCTACATTAGGTATTTCTCTTAATGCTATCCCTCCCCTAGCCCCCATCCCCCAACAGGCCCCAGTGTGTGATGTTCCCCTCCCTGTGTCCATGTGTTCTCATTGTTCAACTCCCACTTATGAGTGAGAACATACGGTGTTTGGTTTTCTGTTCTTATGTCAGTTTGCTGAGAATGATGGTTTCCAGCTTTATCCATGTCCCTGTGAAGGACATGGACTCATCCTTTTTTGTGGCTGCATAGTATTCCATGGTGTATAGGTGCCACATTTTCTTTATCCAGTCTGTCATTGATGGGGATTTGGGTTGGTTCCACATCTTTGCTATTGTAAACAGTGCCACAATAAACATACGTGTGCATGTATCTTTATAGTAGAATGATTTATAATCCTTTGGGTGTATACCCAGTAATGGGATTGCTGGGTCAAATGTATTTCTGGTTCTAGATCCTTGAGGAATCGCCACACTGTCTTCCACAATGGTTGAACTAATTTACATTCCCACCAACAGTGTAAAAGTGTTCCTGTTTCTCCACATCCTCTCCAGCATCTGTTGTTTCCTGACTTTTTAATGATTGCCATTCTAAATGGCATAAGATGGTATCTCATTGTGGTTTTGATTTGCATTTCTCTAATGACCAGTGATGATGAGCTTTTTTTTATATGTTTGTTGGCTGTATAAGTGTCTTCTTTTGAGAAGTGTCTGTTCATATCCTTCACCCACTTTTTGATGGGGTTGTTTTTTTCCTGTAAATTTGTTTAAGTTCTTTGTAGATTGTGGATATTAGTCCTTTGTCAGATGGGTAGATTGCAAAAATTTTCTCCCATTCTGTAGGTTGCCTTTTCACGTTGATGATAGTTTCTTTTGCTGGGCAGAAGCTCTTTAGTTTAATTAGATCCCATTTGTCAATTTTGGCTTCTGTTGCCATTGCTTTTGGTGTTTTAGTCATGAAGTCTTTTCCCATGCCTATGTCCTGAATGGTGTTGCCTAGGTTTTCTTCTAGGGTTTTTATGGTTTTACGTCTTACGTTTAAGTCTTTAATCCATCTTGAGTTAATTTTTGTATAAAGTGTAAGGAAGGGGTCCAGTTTCAGTTCTCTGCATATGGCTAGCCAGTTTTCCCAACACCACTTATTAAATAGGGAATCCTTTCCCCATTACTTGTTTTTGTCAGGTTTGTCAAAGATCAGATGGTTGTAGATGTGTGGTATTATTTCTGAGGCCTCTGTTCTGTTCCATTGGTCTGTATATCTGTTTTGATACCAGTCCCATGCTGTTTTGGTTACTGTAGCCTTGTAGTATAGTTTGAAATCAGTAGCATGATGCCTCCAGCTTTGTTCTTTTGGCTTAGGATTGTCTTGGCTATGCGAGCTCTTTTTTTGTTCCATATGAAATTTAAGGTAGTTTTTTCCGATTCTGTGAAGAAAGTCAGTGGTAGCTTGATGGGGATAGCATTGCTATCTATGAGCATGGAATGTTTTTCCATTTATTTGTGTCCTCTCTTATTTCTTTGAACAAGGTTTATAGTTCTTCTTGAAGAGGTCCTTCACATCCCTTGTAAGTTGTATTCCTAGGTATTTTATTCTCTTTGTAGCAGTTGTGAATGGGAGTTTACTCATGATTTGGCTCTCTATTATTGGTGCATAGGAATGCTTGTGATTTTTGCACATTGATTTTGTATCCTGAGACTTTGCTGAAGTTGCTTATCAGCTTAAGCAGATTTTGGGCTGTGACGGTGGGGTTTTCTAAATATACAATCATGTCATCTGCAAAGAGAGACAATTTGACTTCCTGTTTTCCTATTTGAATACCCTTTATTTATTTCTCTTGTCTGACTGTCCTGGACAGAACTTCCAATACTATGTTGAATAGGAGTGGTGAGAGAGGGCATCCTTGTCTTGTGCCGATTTTCAAAGGACTTCCCAATACCTTTAAACTTAACTATCAATGGCTTACTGTTGGCCAGAAGCCTTACTGATAACATAAATAGTTGATGTTTATGTTATTGGTATACTGGCATATTACATGCTGTATTCTTGTAATGCTGTATACTATTTTCTTTTTTTTTTTTGGAGACAGTCTCGCTCTGTAACCCAGGCTGGAGTGCAGTGGCATGATCTCCGCTCACTGCAAGCTCTGCCTCCTGGGTTCACACCAGTCTCCTGCCTCAGCCTCCTGAGTAGCTGGGACTACAGGTATCTGCCACCATGCCTGGCTAATTTTTTTTTTTTTTTGTATTTTTAGTAGAGACAGGGTTTCACCATATTCGCCAGGGTGGTCTCAATATCCTGACCTCGTGATCTGCCCACCTCAGCCTCCCAAAGTGCTGGGATTAAGGCGTGAGCCACCGCGCCTGGTGCTATATACTGTATTCTTACAAAAAAGTAAACTAGAGAAAAGAAAATGTTATTTAACATACAGGAAATATAAAATATGTATTTTTTTTTTATTAAAAAAAGTTTTTAAGAGATGGGGGCCTAGCTATGTTGCCAGGCTTATCTCAAACTCCTGGGCTCAAGTAATCCTTCTACCTCAATTTCTGACTAGCAGTAGCTGGGACTACTGGTGCATTCCACCATGCCAGGCTCTGAGAAAATATGTTTTCTATTTGTTAAGTGGAAATAGATTATCATAAACATCTTCATCTTCGTCATCTTCACATTGAGCAGGCTGAGGAGGAAGAGGTGGGCCTAGTCTTGCTGTCTCATGGGTGCCAGAGGCAGAAGAGATAAAGGGAGGTAGGAGGCAGGAGAAGCAGGCACACTCAGTGTAAATTTTATTGAAAAAAAAATCCACGTATTGGACCTGTGCAGTTCTAAATCCATGTTGTTCAAGGGTGAACTGCAATTTATTACTCAAACATGAAGAAAACATTCTGTCAAAATGTATCCTAAGTATTTTGATTATGCTGCCTACATTCTAAGTGCACTACAAATGTGACGTAACTAATAAACTTTCTTTGGCGATTTAAGAAAGCCTCAGAAGAGGCTGTACTAACTAGATGCAGAGCATCTTTGCTAAAAAAAGAATTATAACTGTCTAATACTGACTTAGTAAATAAAGAAAAGGACCATATTGAAAACACCCTTACTGATTGTAAGTACTGTCACAGGAGAAGAAAGATAGTAATTTATCATCAATAATAGTTACTGCTATTCAACTGAGATATGGTTTAATATTACTAACAAAATTGTTCTTAATTTTCCATACAATTTTTATCTTTTTATGTAGTGTTAGGCCTAACATTCTATTAATAATTGTTCTATATATTTAAGCAAAATAAAAACACTTGAAAAATAGAAAATGTATATAAATGCTATTTGAATGAGGAAAGTAGTGATTCCAATATTTCTACCTTTTCATAATTTAAGACATTTCTAAAATTGTGTGAAATATACAGTTTATATAATTTAATAGACATAATGAACCAAGAATAATAATTACTTTTTAAAAGCATGTTTGTTTCATGACCCTGCCAGAGGTGTAGCAAAGTTGATGGGGTAATTATAAAACAGTTTCGCAGTTTGTCTCATGTTTTTTTACAGATAAAATGAATACCTGCTTATGAAATAACACAAAACAATCTTTTTTTCCAAGTATTTGATTTGAAGAAAAAACTAGTGTGAGTAAATTCAGCATTGTTGATTGTAAGTGAATCTTTTTTTTTCTTTAGTGCAAACTCCTACTTGTGTGAGTAGGTGAATCTTTTAAAGGTAATTTCACGTATGTCTGTGTTGCTGGAAGAAACCTCTCACACTTCTGTCAGACTTGAATGCCAACAGTCCTGTTGTATTTCCCTTAGTAGAAAAGGGGAGGGTGTTTGGACATAACATTACCATAATAGTTTTGAACTGCTTGAACTTCTAAACAGCTGCGGCAGTTGTTGAGAACATACGGTTCCTTTAAAATTGTTGAATATAATAATGTTCATGCCAGGTACAGTGGCTCACACCTATAATCCCAACACTTTGGGAGGCTGAGGAGGGAGGATCACTTGAGACTGGGAGTTCAAGACCAGCCTGGGCAACATGATGAAACCCCATCTCTACAAAAAATACAAAAATTAGCCAAATGTGATCATGTGCACCTGCAGTCCCAGCTACTTGGGATGCTAATGTGGGAGGATAACCTAAGCCTGGGGAGGTCAAGGCTGCAGTAAGCCGTGGTCACACCACTGCACTCCAGCCTGGGCAACAGAGTGAGACTCGGTCTCAAATAATAATAATAATAATGTTTCATAGGTTCTCAGTAAAAATTAGTTGAATTTAATCTAAGACAACTTCCAAATCTTGTATGGATGCTTATAGTGTGTTACCTTGATTTGTAGCTTTATAAAGTACTGTTGATTTGAAAAATAGTATGGTATGTGCTTCCTTAAAGTTTTCTTATTCTTAGTTTCTTTTATGGATTATCTTTTTCTATTTGCCTTTTAAATATTGGTATTATCTAAGATTCTATCCTAGGGTCTCTGTCTGTGCTACATACTATATATTGTCTATGCAACTGTCTGTCTGCTATTTGAACCTTTATTCTCAACTGTACACCTGTATGCCCAATTATCTTATATCTCCTGGATGACCCAGGCTATCCAACAATGTATTCAATATTAAGCTCATTATCTCTTTCTCTCCCCATTTTCTGTTCACACCTTCCCCCAGAATAAAAGAGTATGTATGTTTGCATATAAATATATAACACATACATATATCTCTCATATATGTACTTCTGTTTTGGAAAGCCCACTGCTAGTAAGCAGCAGACCTGGAATTTTTAATTCAGGTTTTTTGAATGCAAATCCTCAGCTCAGAGTGTACTCTATATAACATGGTGTCCATGTCTTTTCAACCAAAATCAAAGATGCATGCTCTGACAATATTTGAAGTCTGCACTTGTTGCTGTAATTATACCACATTGCTTTTCATCTTACTTTATTAAGTTGTCAGCATCATAGGGGACACTAATAACCACACATGCAATGTAAAACCGCAATTATGATAAATATAATGAGACGTGTAGTATAAGATAGGTGCATGTATATTTTTTAAAAGATGGCCAGGCGTGGTGGCTTATGCCTGTAATCCCAGCACTTTGGGAGGCTGAGGTGGGTGGATCACGAGATCAGGAGTTCGAGACCAGCCTGGCCAAGATGGTGAAACCGTGTCTCTACTAAAAATACAAAAATTAGCTGGGTGTGGTGGCAGGCACCTGTAATCCCAGCTACTCAGTAGGCTGAGGCAGAGAATTGCTTGAACCCAGGAGGCAGAGGTTGCAGTGAGCCGAGGTCACGCCACAGCGCTCCAGCCTGGGTGACAAAGCGAGACTCCATCTCCGAAGAAAAAAAAGCAGGGTGGAAACAGATGATTTGACCTAGTCAGAGCTATCAGATACTTCCCTGGGTAGCGACTGAGTTGAAATGTAAAGGTTGGGTGGGGAAATGGAAGACTGTTCAAGATAGGTAAGATAGCTTGCACAAAGACTTGGGGGTTAAGAGAGTACATGCTCTGTGTGTAACTACTCCTGTGCAGAGTATTTGCAGTCTTGCTAGAGATTTCATGCTCCTCATTTCCTTCTTTCCTCTCCTTTTCTTGCATCCTTATTCATATATATGTATATGAAAAAATATATATATTTGAATATATATTAGAATATATATAGAGAGAGATATATATATTTGAAACTGATGTTTGCATTAAATAGAGAATACTAGAAAGCAAAATGTAATTGCTTTGGAAACCACATAGTAGATAGGTGATTTTAGAGGAACCATGAAATTTAAGGAAAAAGCATAGCCATGTGATAAACATAGTTTCTAATGCAACACCGAAAAGAAAAAGGATTTGTGGTAGTATTGTTTCTACTCTTGTTAAGTCATATAAGCATTTATAATCACTGCACTGCTACATTTTTATAAACCAGAGAATAACTAAATTGAGTAATAAATTTCAAAACCTTTTCTTAACTTATAAGTAATTCTAAGTTCATTTTTTTACTATGAAGTTTAGTATTCCATGCAATCTTTGTGTGAGAATTAATTTAGGCTGTAGGAATTCTATTAGAATATAAAGTGACTTCTGAACTACACTAAAGTATTCTGTGGTCTGTGCTATTCTACACTTGTTGATTCTTTATTCCTTTGTTCTTGATATGCATATGTATTTTCCTTCATAAGGAATTCTGCAGCTTTGGTCCTCAAAACATTTCTTCAACAGCTCTTACCCAGTTCTTGAATAGTAAGATTATGTTCTAGGCTGTACAGCTGTTTTAGAATCAACTAGATCCTCTTAGAAACCCAAGCAATTTACCCATGTTTTCCACATGCCTTGGTTCTTTGCTTTTGTTTTTTGTTTTCTTTTTTGTATCTTTTCTAATCATGGTCCAAAGTTCAGTGTTCATAACTGCCTTATAGTGTCCTTAAAAACTTAGTTTGTATCTGTTTTTCTTTGCAGAAAGGGCTATTGCAAGACATGAAGTCCGAGAAATTGAGCAGCGACATACAATGGATGGCCCTCGGCAAGATGCCACTTTAGATGAGGAAGAGGACATGGTGATCATTTATAACAGAGTTCCCAAAACTGCAAGCACTTCATTTACCAATATCGCCTATGACCTGTGTGCAAAGAATAAATACCATGTTCTTCATATCAACACTACCAAAAATAATCCAGTGATGTCATTGCAAGATCAGGTAATTACCACTTAAGGAATGCCTAAATGTTTTCTAAAACTTCCTCACTCAAATTTTCTAGCTCAAGGGGATAAACTATTTTAAAGGGATGTGAGTTCTGATCTCAATGAATCACAAGCCTTTTAGGGGAGAGGGCCAGCTAACTTTTGTATAATTTTACTCGACAGTATTTGACACATTTCCTTGCATATAGTATGTACTCAAATATTTGTGAAGTAAATGATTAATGAATAGCTTGAATTTTTGAGGAGAAAATTGATGTTCCTCAGTGTAGTATCCTTTTAAAAATATAATTTTGGCATGATACCCTGCAATAAAAATTATTGTCTCAACTTATGACAGAGAAATATTTGATAGATACTTATACTCAATTTTGTGACCAGTCCATCTTTACTAGATATAGATAGAGATAGATACAGAGAGAGTTTATATATATAGCTTATAAATGTATATATAGTTTATGTATATTTATGTATACATAAAAGCTATAAAATCCTCAAGAACAGGGATTGTGGCTTCTTCAACATAATCTTACCTTTTAAATTCTCAAGAAGTTTTAGATAAACAAATGAATAGATAATTTTGTGAAATGGCTTTAAGAAAAGTAGAGGAAATTATCTTATGAAATAAAATTTGCTCATCTCTTTAATAGTAGTAGCATACGTTTCTCCCACACTTGGAGTTTTGATTGCAATTATAAAGTTCTCTCTATAAATATGGAAGGGCATGGGAATTCCACCCCATGAGAAGGAAGGATAATGTTTGAAAATACTACTTAGGATCAAATGCCAAATTGGAGTAGGCTTATTAGAAAGGTGTTCGTGATGGTCCTGTAGTTATAACGGTATTTATGTGTTTGAAAGCAGTGAACTTGTTACAGAATTGACTGTTATCTCACTATTTAGCATAACTATAATCCTTACACTTAAACAAGAGAATTACATTGACACATGAAACTAAGGTTGGCTTTCTTGCTAGAGAGCTGTTTATAAAGGCTAGTGGTATATGGTATGTCATCTGCCCATGTAATTTTTGGCTCTTTGCAGGATCCTAGAGTACTGTTTTTCATAGAATCAAAATTCCACATCTGTCGGCCAAACCAAATAACTCTTCTATAAATGAGAAGAAACATGAGCTGTTTTTAGCTATGTGTGTCATAAAAACTATTCATTATGTAATATTGTATATCTCAAGGGCAAGTATCCTAAATATTCTGTTTTTATACAGTGTGTAGTGGGTTTTAAATCTTTTTGCATTATCGCTTTTCAAAATATGCTTTGGTTTAAAAGGAATGTATATTCATGCTTAGATAATTCAGATTTATTCAGTAGTACGTTTTAGAAAAATAATGTTAATTTGTTTGTTCAGCATTGCAAAGTTTCCTAGTAACTACTAGATGTCTGGCAATGACATCAACCATTATTTTCATGAAATGTAAATCTGGAGGAGCTCACCACATACGACGTTTATAGGCATCATGTAGTGTATTTTCCCAGTTGCATTTGGATTAGATAAAGCTTCTGTTTTTCTTTTAGTAACTTGTTAGCTATATATAGGATAAAAAGCAGGAGAGAAACATAAATGCTATCTTAAAAGCAATTCAATTACAGAATGACCAACATTTAAAAAATGTTTGTATGGGGCAGAGTAAAAGAATAGTCTTAATCATTAGCTGACATACTTCAAAATACCAGCTGATAGTTCAAAACCTGATCTTAATTAAGACTTACTTACTTAACAAATGTTCTTTATATACCCTATCTCCAGTTTTGTGATCTCTTGTTCTATGTAGACACAGTTCTTCAAACAAGTCATATTTACTGCTTCCCTTTCTTTCATGTGACATGTTTTCATGTTTACTTCACTTTTAATCTAGTAAGCTTCATCTAAATGTAAACTCTAAAAATTGCACTGTATGTTTTGAAATAATTTTTAAATATACCCTGAACCCCATCTGATATAACACTTTTATTTTAATATCATGTTTTGTTGTCTGTGTGTACTGTTCTCAGCTACCTTTTTATTTTTTATTTTTTATTTTTATTTTTATTTTTGGAGACAGAGTTTTGCTCTTGTTGACCAGGCTGGAGTGCAGTGGTGCGATCTCAGCTCACTGCAAACTCTGCCTCCCACGTTCAAGCTATTCTCCTTCCTCAGCCTCCTGAGTAGCTGTGATTACAGGCATATGCCACCACACCCAGCTAAGTTTTGCATTTTTAGTAGAGACGGAGTCTCACCGTGTTAGTCAGGCTGGTCACAAACTCCTGACCTCAGATGATCCACCCACCTCATCCTCCCAAAGTGCTGGGATTACAGGCGCCTGGCCTGTCAGCTGCTTAAGTAAGAATTAAATGAACTATTTTGCTCTTCTTTCTTCTCTAAGAAATAGTTTCTAATCAAGTATAACTTAAAAGATGAGATATTTCTTTTTTACTCATAAAAATATTTTGAGATATGTTACCTGATCATCCTCTTTATTCCCTCACCTTACAATCTTAGTTCAGTCTGCTTGATATCTACCTTTAGCCTCAGGTTTCCTAGACATTTTTTGTACATACTGTATTAGGTATTGTTCTAAACTGTTTACCTGCTTAATTACTTCTCTCAAAAATTTTAGAGGCAAAGCCCAAATATTTTTAGTCTGGTGTAAAACCACTCAATGTATAATAGTTATATGTATTCTCCTATTCTTAGAAATAGCTGTCAACTCTGCTTTTGAGTTTTTCATTTATTTATTGTGTATGTAATATACACAAAGGTTGTACTACATTCTTTGGGGAAATACCAAAGAAATAGAAAGCATGGCCACATCCTTGAAGGTGCTTATTTAAAATTTACTTGGAAGCATAAAACATAAACACAGGGGCTATGAAAACAGTTAAAATAAAACATCACTTTGTGGTGATCTCACTGAAATATTTAACCAAAATGTTCCCTACCAAAATGGTTGATTTGTACCTAATCCTGAAAAACAAATTAATGTTGTAGGATATTCTACAGAACAACTGAATTCTAAAGTGTCAATATCATAACAACCAAGAAAGTTGGAGGGAGGCTTCTGTAGACTAGAGAGACATGGAAACCAAATGTAATGTATGGTCTGATCAGATCCTTGATCAAAAATGATAACATCTTTGTTCACAGACAATAGTACATGCTGAGGTAATTAGGGGTTAAATATGAATGGCAACTATTTGCTTTCAAATAGGTCAGAAAAATTTGAGTATGTATGGGCATACATAGAGAAAAAAGATAAACAAAAGTGACAAAATGTTAATAATTAGTGAATCTGGGTGAAGAGTATAGGGATGTTCACTGTACTATTTTTTCATCTTTTCTGTAGTTTAGACATTTTTTTTTTTTTTTTTTTTTTTTTGAGATGGAGTCTCGCTCTGTCGCCCGGGCTGGAGTGCAGTGGCTGGATCTCAGCTCACTGCAAGCTCCGCCTCCCGGGTTTACGCCATTCTCCTGCCTCATCCTCCCGACTAGCTGGGACTACAGACACCCGCCACCTCGCCTGGCTAGTTTTTTTTTTTTTTTTGTATTTTTTAGTAGAGACGGGGTTTCACATTGTTAGTCAGGATGGTCTCGATCTCCTGACCTCGTGATCCGCCCGTCTCGGCCTCCCAAAGTGCTGGGATTACAGGCCTGAGCCACCGCGCCCGGCCTAGAAATTTTTTTAATAAAAAATTGAAAATTAGCCGGACGAGGTGGCTGGCGCCTGTAGTCCCAGCTACTCGGGAGGCTGAGGCAGGAGAATGGCGTAAACCCGGGAGGCGGAGCTTGCAGTGAGCTGAGATCCGGCCACTGCACTCCAGCCCAGGCGACAGAGCAAGACTCCGTCTCAAAAAAATAAATAAATAAATAAATAAAAAATAAAAAGTTGAAAAGTTAAAAGAAGGATATTAAAAGATAAACATTTGAGAATATAAGGTATGAGAAACTAAGCAATTAGAATAAGGCATGGACTCAGTCATTAAAGATATTTTTGAGATGGGCTTTACTTAGTTAATAGATAGGAATTGGCAAGAGATGGGTAATCAATCAACTCTTCTAGTTGAAAAATGGAGTTTGCTTTGCTGTCATGCAAGTATCTTTACATTAGAGAACATCATGTCTTTAAAGTAGCCATACCAAATATGTGATTAGCAACATCTTTTATGATTTTTCAAAAAAATTCTTTTTTGCTCTCATATGTTTAGGTCTATGATTATATTTAACCCCTTTTGTTAAAACATTGGAAATATCTAGAATTTGTATTCTCTGAAGAACAATGTAAATTTTTTTCTTTTAATTCACTCTCAAGCCAACTTTAGGTTATCTGCATTAGAGCCCACGGTTCACCAGGAGTTGCAGATACTTTTCAGAGCAGCACTTTAGATGAATTTTCTCCACCTATAATATGTATGCTAATCACTGGTTAAAATGCAGATTCAGATTCAGAAGGATCAAAATGGAGCCCAGTTTTCAATTTCTAAACAACTCCCACTTGATGCCAAAATTAATGCTGCTGGTCTTTAAACTGCGGTTTGAGTACCAAAGATCCAGATGATGATTCTCGGTAGGGATATGGGAAGATGAATATTTTAGTCTTCCCAGGATGGTAGGGTATTTATCTTTAACTTATTATTCCTACCTCCCCTACAAAATCCACATTTCTTACTTAGACCCAGAGGCCCTTTTTAATCTAGCCCTTGTGTGCACCAACTTCTTACCCACTAGCCACACTGGCCTTGTGTTTCATTGAATGCGCCAAGCCTTTCCCGTTTTAAGGACTCTGCACTTATCCTTTCCTCTTAGAATGCACTTCTCCTGACTTCTTCCAGAGTTGGCTTCATGTTATCCACTTAAGGTTTAATGACGTCCTCTTAGAAAAACCATGCCTTTCCATACTACATATTAATTACCTCTTCTAAGTTACTGTGTACCATATCACTCTTGTTGTGTCTTCTCTGGTACTAATCAGCTTACTGACTTATCTTACATATTGGTTTGTTTGCTGCCTGTTTTTTCCGCTATTACAAGATCTTTAAGGACAGGAACTTTGTCTGTCTTGTTCACCACTATATCCCTTATGTTTAGCATAGTGCCTGAGACATAGTAGAAACTGTACATTTTTTGTTAAATAAATGATGAATGAATGAACAAATGGACCAACATAGATTTTGATAGCGGTAGATGATAATAATTACTGCCAGAGTGAGCCCCTCTGATTGACAGCAATATGATCTATTCTTATCTCTCAGCTGGATTGGGAACCAGCCCCCTGCCGTATACTCCTAAAACAGGTTGAGCAGCACAGCTCTGAACTTCGGTGAAGATATGTTCAATTACTGCAAACTTTTCATATATTTTTATCCAACCACTACTTTGTTTTCCTGTTAGTGTAGAAAACTTTCTTCCTGGCTTAGTCTCATAAAAGTACCCACAGCCATACAAGAAATGTTTAAGTAAATGCATCAGTGGGAGTTCAGTATATAGTAATTACTCAAGTTAATAGTAGCATTCATTCAACAGATAGTAATTACAGAGTTGGAATTTGGCCAGAATGTTCAGAATGGCATCCCTGCTCTTTTAGATGGTGAAGACAAATGCTTTGTGATCACAGATAATCAATATTGAGGTTGATCTGTTAAGAATATAGGCCAAGACACTACTGTTAGTGAGATGGGTGCTTCTTAGCTTTTTCCTGTAACATCAGTTCAGGTCTGATTCAACTAACAAAAAACCCCAACACCATTACCTATATTGTTTGTGTTTTTCCTTAAGGTCTCTTCTTATTTCTTGCTAGCCTGACTTAAGTCATCAGATCCAACAAAAATCACAGTTTACTCTCTGCTTCAGGCTAGCTGCTTTTCATGTACTATATCTGACTACTGCGTCTGAAACATTCTTCTTGGTAGCATATTTCAATCAGCATATGAAAATTTTCTATGATTTAAGTTACTATAGTGGCCTTATTTCTTCTCCCAAGCCAGAGTTTTCAGTGTCTTCAGTCTCCTTAACTTCAATTGATACTATTAAATTTTGCTCCTTTTTTGCCTATCACTTTACCTTTCATTTGTGCCAAGTATAGTCAGTAAGAATCCGTAAAATGAACTGAGTAGAAGTTTGCTTACCTAATCTCAGTGTCCTCTTCTTACTCCTCTGTATTTTCGAACCTTGCCTCAAGGTCTTCGGCAGCATGCCCAAGAGAAATACCAGAAGAAAACAAACTGAAAGACAAAGCAAGTGGTACAGGGAGGTGAGAAGGCAGATCATGATAGAGCAGAACTGGGACTAGACTGGTGAGAGAAAAGATGAACATGGAAGAGTAGAAACCAGGAAAGTTATGGAGAACTAAGGATAAATGTTAAACATGTAAAAGGAGAAGTGGCCGAATTAATACTTTAAAAGTATAACTTTTGAAAGTACTGTTTTTCAAAGGGAGTTACTTAAATTATTTCCTTGGAGAACAGTTTTGAAGAGGAGATAAAGATAATATGGAATTTCAGCAGTATGTAAATGGTACTTTTTTTTTTTTTTGGAGACACAGTCTTGCTCTGTCACCCAGACTAGACCAGGCTGGAGTGCAGTGGTGCGATCTTGGCTCACTGCAACCTCCACCTCCCAGGTCCAAGTGATTCTCCTGTCTCAATCTCCCGTGTAGCTAAAATTACAGGCATGAGCCACCACGCCTGGCTAACTTGTTGTATTTTAGTAGAGACGGGGTTTTACCATGTTGCCTTGGCTGGTCTCAAACCCCTGAGCTCAGGAAATCTGCCTGCCTTAGCTTTCCAAACTGCTAGGATTATAGGCGTGAGCCACCACACCTGGCCAACGTTTTCAAATGCTCAGACTGTTTTCTAGATTAATGTGAATCATGTTAGCCATATTGACATCATTTATTTGCTTCACACTTTTTTCTTCATAAAGAGAAGGTAAACCTCAGTTCAGCATCTTTTGATTCACTGCAAATTTTAAATCAGCCACAGCTATGTTAATGAAACTTTAACATATTGCCTTAGTTAAATGCTGATGAGATGAAAGAAAAATACATATGCCAGATATATTACATATGTAGCCTTTAGTATGCTTTTAATATGAGCTTAGAAAGAGATTCTGTGTGTTTCGAGGACTTTAACAATAGTAGAGGCCAGGCACAGTGGCTCACGCCTGTGAGCACTTTGGGATTCTGGGAGGCTGAGGTGGGAGGATCGCTTGAGCCCAGGAGTTCAAGAACAGCCCTGCTAACTACTCTACCAAAAAAAGAAAAAAAAGAAGTTAAATCTTGGCTGGACGTGGTAGTGCATTCCTGCAGTGCTAGCTACTGGGAGACTGAGGTGAGAGGACCACTTGAGCCCAGGAGTTAGAGGTTACAGTGAGTTATGATCATGCCACTACACTCTCCAGCATGGGTGACAGAATGAGATTCTGTCTCAAGAAAGAAAAAAAAACAGAGAGAGAGAAAAAACAATGCAGTCTAGAAAATTTTAAAGCAATAATAATCACCTGAATTTACCTCAGATAGCGTGAATTTAGGAAGTAAAATTCAAAATCCTACATAGATATTTAGACGTAGTCTCTTGGTTTCAACCAGGAATACTCAGCAACCCCAGTGGTTACCCAAAATAATAAAAAGACAAGGGAGCAAATGTCAAGGGTTATTGTTAAAATGGTTTTCCAGTAAAGAGAGTAGTGATCAGGGTGAATTGGAAGTTGATATGATAATAAAGTTAATGAATGAATTCACAAGGAAATAAACAATTGTGAGAGTTATATCAACAGAGCTTTGAGATGCTGGAGAGGTGGAGTAGTTTTGAATGACTGGATCTGAGGGATTGCCTTAGTAGTGAATAAAAGTTGAGATTTTCATTGTCCAAGTTGGTTACAGCAGAATCATAATATGGGGGAGGAAGTCAGAGCAATATGACCAAATAGAGGCCTTCAGCAATTGTCCCCCAGCAGGAACATCAAATTGAAAAACTGTCCACACAAAAAAGCACCCCCGTAAGAAGCAAAAATCAGGTGAGCAATCATAGTACCTAGTTTTAACATATTAAGGAAAGAAGTGCTAAAGAGGATAGGAAACACAGTCTTGTATCTCCTACACCACCCCTCCCCCATTCCTCCTGGTAGCTGCCACATGGCGCAGAAAGAGAATCTGCACCCTGGGGATGGGGAGAGCACAGTGATTGTGGGACTTTGCATTTGAATATGGTGCTGCCCTGTTACAACAGAAGGTTACATGGGGCAGAGCTCAGCTGGTGCCCACAGAAGGAACATTTAGACGGCTCTAGCCGGAGGTTAATCTTCCATCTCAGCAGTTAGTATCTCAGTTCCAGCAAGCCCAGCCACCATGGGCTAAAGTGCTCGGGGGTCCTAAATATTGATAAAGGAGTCAATTCAGCAGAGAATGTAAAATTTTTAAACATATGTCTATCCAACACTGGAGCATCCAGCAGATATTACTAGAGCTAAAGAGAGAGATAGACCCCAATACAATAATAGCTGGAGACTTAAAGACCCCTATTTCAGCACTGGACAGAACACCCAGACAGAAAAATCACAAAGAAACATCATGCTTAATCTGCAACATACACCAAATGGACCTACTAGATATTTACAGAACATTTCATGCAATGACTGCAGAATACACATTCTTCTCCTCAGCACGTGGATCATTCTCAAAGATAGATCACATGTTAGGTCACAAAACAAGTCTTAAAGAGTTCAAAAAAAAATTGAAATAATATCAAATATCTTCTCTGATCACAGTGGAATAAAACTAGAAACCAATAGCAAGACACATGGAAATTAAACAACATGCTCTTGAGTGACGAATGGGTCAATAAAGAAATTAAGAATGAAATTTAACAATTTCTTAAAAGAAATGAAAATGGAAATACAACCTTCCAAAATGAATGGGATACAGCAAAATCTGTGCTAACAGGAAAGTTTATAGCAATCAGTGCCTATATCAGAAAAGCAGAAAAACGTCAAATAAACAACCTAGTGGTGCATCTTAAAGAGCTAGAAGAGCAAGAGCAAACCAAATCCAAAATGAATAGAAGAAATAATGATGATCTGAACAGAAATAAATGAAATTGAAACAAAAAAATACAAAAAGATCAGTAATCCCAGCACTTTGGGAGGCCGAGGCAGGCAGATCACGAGGTCAAGAGATTGAGACCATCCTGGCCGACCTGGTGAAACCCCATCTCCACTAAAATACAAAAATTATCTGGGTGCTGTAGTCCCAGCTACTTGGGAGGCTGAGGCAGGAGAATTGCTTGAAACCGGGAGGCGGAGGTTGCAGTGAGCTGAGATCGCGTCACTACATTCCAGCCTGGCGACAGAGCAAGACTCCGTCTCAAAAAAAAAAAGGTTTTTTGAAGAGATAAACAAAATCAATAAACTTTAGCCCAAGATAAAAAGGGAGACCTTACAACTTATACCACAGAAATTCAAAGGATCATTAGAGGCTACTATGAGCAACTATATGCCAGTAAATTGGAAAACCTAGAAGAAATGAGAAGCCTTGTGGTAGTGTAGACATTACCCAGCTTCCTGGGCTTTTTTCACTTTGTGTTTAAGGACACACATTGGGTGAGATATCACTCATCCTCAGGAGAGGGTTTAGTTTAATATTGACCATTCTTAGGAAGCTTCGTTGGAGGAAAAAGAATACTTGAATTTGTACCTGACGCTTATTTCTGCCTAAGTCTTTCACCACAGTATACTCCAAGCTCGTACTATGATCTTCCCTGCTATTTAGTTTATATAACACTATTTTTTCAGACCTCAATGTAGCATCTTTCATTTCCCTCCTACATCACCATGTCCACATTAAATCTCAGCTTCTGGAAAACAGAGGTGAGTTGCTAAATATGTCTTAAGCTCCCTTTAGCCACCATCTTCAATTCCTTATTCTCTTTGCCATCTTTTTTCCTCTCATTTTTAGTTGAAATACTAGAACTGATTTTCATAGAACCAAAGGTTTATAGGAAATAATGTACCATTGAGTGGCAGCTATAAAGACTTTTCATATTCAGCATGTAAAGTATATTAAAGATGTAGGCTCTGGATTATTTAATTTTATATTTTGTTTCTGTTTCATTTGCAATTTGGTATTTTCATTCTGTTTGGTGCCTTAGTTGAAGAATTGGAAAGAACATGAAAACCTCAAATCACATTTATTTGGCTCTTTCAGTTTCAGTGGGGAAAAAAATTGAAAATATCTGCTAAAATGACATTGTATACTTTCTAATGCAACCTAATTTTTATCTGCAGTTCATTTTTGAGATTTTAGTTTAAGGATGTATGTGTGTATGGAGCGGCCAAGTAAGGCATATATACCATTTCCATTCTAAAAGCTTCATAATTTCTCTTAGTATGTGAGTTATTAATGCTTCCCCTAAAAGATAAATTCTCCCGGAACTCATTTTTCTCTAGTTTACATTCTCTGACATATAGCTATATCTGCACTGTTTCCCCTCCCTCATCTACCAGTAGGCCTTTAATAGGAGGCAGCTATCATCATTCATTGATATTATTGAGTGTAGTATGAAGTGTTCCAGAATATCTCCATGTGACTATCCCTATTCTATGATGTAAGTGAAAGACTGATAAATTGCCAGAATTATGCAATTGATAGTTCTGTGTTTGAGAAGCTGAAGTCATAGCTTGCAGATGCTTTTGGTGCAGTATAGGTTGGTGGACCTCACTGCCCCAACTTTCTGCACTCTATCTAGGTTCTAGAAGAGATTCTTAGCCACTTGCTGTTTATCGTGCAGAGATTTGCTTATCAAAAATGTATACCATTTTCCATTGAGAAATTGTATATCACTGCTTTGCAGCTAGTGATACTTAGGTTTATCAAATTCTATATTAACCAGTTATTAGACATTTTAAAACATACTTATAGAATTTTTCATATTAATTTTTGTATACTTTAATTCCAGTAAGTTAAATATTTAGAAATTTTAAATATTTTGACCTGTATTACATCTCTTAATTTTATT
Source organism: Trachypithecus francoisi (assembly GCF_009764315.1). Taxonomy (NCBI): domain Eukaryota; kingdom Metazoa; phylum Chordata; class Mammalia; order Primates; family Cercopithecidae; genus Trachypithecus; species Trachypithecus francoisi. The sequence continues at coordinate 49,008,877 of NW_022681457.1, forward strand.
AATCTTTTTATCAACAAGCTTGTGATGTCTGCTGTTAACTCTTAAATATCTTCTGATAACCATCAGCTTTTTAAAAATCATTTTGGTTTAAAGATTACTTTTTATTTGTTGAGTCATTAATAAAAATAAACTTTTATGAACAGCAAGCGTCTGAAAAGAAAACGTTTGATATGCTAGAATGTCCCTATATTGCCTGCTTTAGCGTGTGTGTTGGCGGGATGTAGATGCAAATACCCCCACAGTGACCTTCCTCCGACCCTATGTAAATGTACTTACTCTACGGCATTGTAAAGGATTTCATTGTGCGAGTTTGTTTTCAGACAGCATTGTAAAGGATTTCGTTGTGCGATTTTGTTTTCAGAATCATCTTTCACTCTTTTCTTTTTTTTTTTTTAAGTTATTTATTTATTTATTTATTATACTTTAAGTTCTAGGGTACATGTGCATAACGTGCAGGTTTGTTACATATGTATACTTATGCCATGTTGGTGTGCTGCACCCATCAACTCGTCAGCACCCATCAATTCATCATTTATATCATGTATAACTCCCCAATGCAATCCCTCCCTCCTCCCCCCTCCCCATGATAGGCCCCAGTGTGTGATGTTCCCCTTCCCGAGTCCAAGTGATCTCATTGTTCAGTTCCCACCTAGGAGTGAGAACATGCGGTGTTTGGTTTTCTCTTCTTGTGATAGTTTGCTAAGAATGATGGTTTCCAGCTGCATCCGTGTCCCTACAAAGGACGCAAACTCATCCTTTTTGATGGCTGCATAGTATTCCATGGTGTATATGTGCCACATTTTCTTAATCCAGTCTGTCACAGATGGACATTTGGGTTGATTCCAAGTCTTTGCTATTGTGAATAGTGCCGCAATAAACATACGTGTGCATATGTCTTTGTAGTAGAATAATTTATAATCCTTTGGGTATATACCCAGTAGTGGGATGGCTGGGTCATATGGTACATCTAGTTCTAGATCCTTGAGGAATCGCCATACTGTTTTCCATAATGGTTGAACTAGTTTACAATCCCACCAACAGTGTAAAAGTGTTCCTATTTCTCCACATCCTCTCCAACACCTGTTGTTTCCTGACTTCTTAATGATTGCCATTCTAACTGGTGTGAGATGGTATCTCATTGTGGTTTTGATTTGCATTTCTCTGATGGCGAGTGATGATGAGCATTTTTTCATGTGTCTGTTGGCTGTATGAATGTCTTCTTTTGAGAAATGTCTGTTCATATCCTTTCCCCACTTTTTGATGGGGTTGTTTGTTTTTTTCTTGTATATTTGTTTGAGTTCTTTGTAGATTCTGGATATTAGCCCTTTGTCAGATGAGTAGGTTGCAAAAATTTTCTCCCATTCTGTAGGTTGCCTGTTCACTCTGATGGTAGTTTCTTTTGCTGTGCAAAAGCTCTTTAGTTTAATTAGATCCCATGTGTCAATTTTTGCTTTTGCTGCCGTTGCTTTTGGTGTTTTAGACATGAAGTCCTTGCCCATGCCTATGTCCTGAATGGTACTACCTAGATTTTCTTCTAGGGTTTTTATGGTATTAGGTCTAACATTTAAGTCTCTAATCCATCTTGAATTAATCTTTGTATAAGGGGTAAGGAAAGGATCCAGTTTCAGCTTTCTACTTATGGCTAGCCAATTTTCCCAGCACCATTTATTAAATAGGGAATCCTTTCCCCATTTCTTGTTTCTCTCAGGTTTGTCAAAGATCAGATGGCTGTAGATGTGTGGTATTATTTCTGAGGACTCTGTTCTGTTCCATTGGTCTATATCTCTGTTGTGGTACCAGTACCATGCTGTTTTGGTTACTGTAGCCTTGTAGTATAGTTTGAAGTCAGGTAGCGTGACGCCTCCAGCTTTGTCCTTTTGACTTAGGATTGTCTTGGCAATGCGGGCTCTTTTTTGGTTCCATATGAACTTTAAAGCAGTTTTTTCCAATTCTGTGAAGAAACTCATTGGTAGCTTGATGGGGATGGCATTGAATCTATAAATAACCTTGGGCAGTATGGCCATTTTCACGATATTGATTCTTCCTATCCATGAGCATGGTATGTTCTTCCATTTGTTTGTGTCCTCTTTGATTTCACTGAGCAGTGGTTTGTAGTTCTCCTTGAAGAGGTCCTTGACATCCCTTGTAAGCTGGATTCCTAGGTATTTTATTCTCTTTGAAGCAATTGTGAATGGAAGTTCATTCCTGATTTGGCTCTCTGCTTGTCTGTTACTGGTGTATAAGAATGCTTGTGATTTTTGCACATTGATTTTGTATCCTGAGACTTTGCTGAAGTTGCTTATCAGCTTAAGGAGATTTTGGGCTGAGACGATGGGGTTTTCTAAGTATACCATCATGTCATCTGCAAACAGGGACAATTTGACTTCTTCTTTTCCTAACTGGATACCCTTGATTTCTTTCTCTTGCCTGATTGCCCTAGCCAGAACTTCCAACACTATGTTGAATAGGAGTGGTGAGAGAGGGCATCCCTGTCTTGTGCCAGTTTTCAAAGGGAATTTCAACCATCAGAGAATACTATAAATGCCTCTACGCAAATCAACTAGAAAATCTAGAAGAAATGGATAATTTCCTGGACACTTACACTCTCCCAAGACTAAACCAGGAAGAAGTTGAATCCCTGAATAGACCAATAGCAGGCTCTGAAATCGAGGCAACAATTAATAGCCTACCCACCAAAAAAAGTTCAGGACCAGATGGATTCACAGCTGAATTCTACCAGAGGTACAAGGAGGAGCTGGTACCATTCCTTCTGAAACTATTCCAATCAATAGAAAAAGAGGGAATCCTCCCTAACTCATTTTACGAGGCCAACATCATCCTGATAGCAAAGCCTGGCAGAGACACAACAAAAAAAGAGAATTTTAGACCAATATCCCTGATGAACATCGATGCAAAAATTCTCGATAAAATACTGGCAAACCGGATTCAGCAGCACATCAAAAAGCTTATCCACTATGATCAAGTGGGCTTCATCCCTGGGATGCAAGGCTGGTTCAACATTCGCAAATCAATAAACGTAATCCAGCATATAAACAGAACCAAAGACAAGAACCACATGATTATCTCAATAGATGCAGAAAAGGCTTTTGACAAAATTCAACAGCCCTTTATGCTAAAAACGCTCAATAAATTCGGTATTGATGGAACTTACCTCAAAATAATAAGAGCTATTTATGACAAACCCACAGCTAATATCATACTGAATGGGCAAAAACTGGAAAAATTCCATCTTTCACTCTTTTCTGAGTGTAATGATAGTAGCTGTCTCTATGATGAATTTTAGTAGTTACTGATTACACTATACTTTCCTTATTAGTCCTAACCTGTGTTTCAAGCTCTGTAAGAATGGTTTTAGGTTTTTAAATTCCTAACTTGGAAATATTTTGCTATCATCAAATTTCATATTCTTTAAATTGTGCATAATGAGTGTGTTCTCCCTTTTTAGGTGCGCTTTGTAAAGAATATAACTTCCTGGAAAGAGATGAAACCAGGATTTTATCATGGACACATTTCTTACTTGGATTTTGCAAAGTAAGTTACACTAAAATGACACACTAAAGAATGCTTTGTACTTTAGTAACGTAAAAAGGAGTAAATTCATTAAATTGTTACGATTTTCTAATAAAAGAATGTACTGACTTGCCTTTGCCAGTTTTAGATCTGTAATTTAAATATATCTTCTTAGTGTTTTACTGCCCTCTAGTGTTCATAAATTGGCAATCCTTATATTAATTATATATTAAGTATTACTCTTTAAAGTTTATTATTGTATGTGATCCTTCTGTCTCAGTCTCCCAAAGTGCTGGGATTATAGGCGTGAGCCACTGTGCCCGGCCTCTGTCATATTAATAGTTCTCTCAAGAAAGGTTCAGAAAACGATAAGCCTACTACCAGTATTCAAGCACTATGTGGCTTTCTGTAGCGTCTGTACCACATTATTAATCAGAAAATTAATTAAACGTAATATTCCAAACATAAGAGTCTTATGGATACATTTGAACTTTTTTGGTAGCACACATAGTACCATTATAGTAAACCTCAAATCCAAATGCTTTCCCTAAGATTCTGCATTAAGTTCAAAAACACTAAAAAAAAAAATTTTTATTATTTAAGCTTAGACATGTTCATTCAGTTTTTAAGTTAGCTATTATGATTTCGGAGTAACACACCTTGATGTATTGGTCAACTTTAAAAGGCATTTTTTATAAAATTTAAAATAAAAGTGATATCCCACTCTCAGTTTTACTTCTTAATTTTGAAAAGAAAAAGTAGAATAAAATATTACTGATTCAAACTGATAATCTTAACTTTTTGGGAAATCATGTAATTAAAAAAGAATCACCCAAATATTACATACATAAAATGATATATTCCTATTTCTAGTTCCTCTCATAGTACTCAAGATCTTTCAATAAAATTGTAACTTTAAAGTTAGATGTATGTTTTTCTATAAATAATTCATACTGCAATATTGAAAATGTTTTATAGGCAGCTTTAAAATAAACTAATTATTTTTTTCTTTGCATAGGCATTGAACCAATTTCATAAGCTTCGTTCATGTGCATATTTTCCCTCAGGGCTGCATTATCCTTGAATTAAATGTTTGTTACCCTTTCACCTAAATGATTTATTCTTTCCACACACAGCTTGGTTTCTAATAGTCTAGGTTTTCATTATTAAAATTATATATTGAGTGCTTTTGCTTTTGGCAAAGTCTTGTACTTAGAACAAAACTCTGATATATGCTGAGGTTCTTGTAGTTGAAAAAATAAGGCTTTTTGAAGAGATTAATCTCATTTATTAAATGCTGACATGAATTTTTAAGGGTTGGAATACTTTCGTAGTGAGTCTTATGTTATTTGAAGCGTCAAGTATTGTGAAAATTTTTCATAGATTTTTCCAAGATTTTAAACAAATACCTAAACAAAATCAGCCTAGGTGAAATGTATTTTGATGTATCTGTGTAGTCAAGAACTGTTGTAGATGTAACTAGTATCCTCAAATATCTTTTAGCTTAATAGCCATATGCTCCATAAATGGGGAAGAAAGAGGAAAGAAACATCGCCTTACCAATTTTTAAATTACAGTTGTCCCTGGGGTATGTCCAGGGGATTGGTTCTCGGACTGCCTGAGTATATAAAAATCACATACTCAAGTCCCTCCATTGGCCCTGTGAAACCCACAGATTTGAAAGTCAGCCCTTCTTGTACACAGGTTTCACATCTCTCAAATACTGTATCTGTGTCTGGTTGAAAAAAATCTATGTATGCGTGGACCTGCGCAGTTCAGACTCGTGTTGTTCAAGGGTCAGTTGTGCTTTATTCTTCAAAACAATATTCTTGACTGGCATAGTACTTTGTGGAGTCCACTAAAATACTTGCTTTCAGGAGAAAGTGGTGAATTTGGCAAAATACTTATTTAACACATAGTTTTTTAAAACTTACCTTAGCAGAGACAGTAAAACAAGTGTAAGCCCCAAGAAACCTAGAAAATAAGATAGAGAAGTAAAACATGAAAGCTCCTTTCTAGTTTAGCCTGACCAAAATACACATTATATTCGCAAGCTTGTCTACTCAAGCCATGTTTTTATTACATATATTTGTTTTTTACTGAACTTTAGAATAACAAAAATATCTTTTTTACATTTTTGCATTCCTATCCCATCTTGCTCCTTTTTGTCTGAATCTTATTCTTTGATTTTTTAAAAGTATATTTTCTAGTTCTTCCTTTCCATTTTTTCCCTTTAATGTTAGGTTATGTTTTGTTTTCTTTTTAGTTGGTGGATGATACAATTTTAAGATAATGTAGATATAAATTATTATAAATTTGAAAAATTTCCAGTTTAAAATTGTATATAGGTTGAACATTTTCAAAATGTCATAGTATGCAGGAAATATAAAGTTGAATAAGTTGCAGTTCTTGAACTTAATGAGTTCACTGAAATCTTTTTTTCTGTAACTATCAGTTCATTATGTTCTATTATAAACAGTAAAAATATTACATATTCATTTTAAATGTATACTATTCATTTTTTAATAGCATCTATTATCGCATTTTGATTTTCTTCAAACTTTAGAAAATTAAAATGTTAGAAGTCTCTTTCAAAAACACTTCTTCGGTAATAAACATTTTCATTTATAATGAATAAATAGCTAAAAGAACACTTTTAATGCTGTACTTTCTGTCAGACTCTGCTAAGATTTTTTATGATCTAGCTACCTCATTGTCACAAGTCAGCATCTGTCTTGAGAGGTATTTGAAAGTTATTTTTGATATAACAGTTTTATTCAGGCATATATCAGGTATGTACCTTTGTGGTTGTCCCCAGAAATGAGAATGAGTTTTCACTGCTATAATTTTGGTTTCTCCATATTGCCTCTAGTATTATTTTCAGAACAAATGAAGTGAATCAGTAAAGAAGCAGCTATGTCGCAACAAGAAACAACTAAATGCTTCATTAGGTCTGAAATTCTAAACAGTAATCAAGTGACATTTTAGGCCTAAATAGAATTAGTTAATATATAGAATCATGTGAGATTGTCCTTTCTACCTAATACTTCTCTGCTAAACCAGATGACATTTGCCCCATTTTCTACAACTTTTAACAAATATGTCACAATATTGTAGATACTATAGAAAATTATTTTAATCATTCCAGACAATATGTGGGATTGCGTTTTTATTAACCTTGTACTACTAGCTCTTTCTACAGCATTGATCCTGTAGACTGCTAAGAAGCGAACTCTGAAGTCTGTCTCTGAAATCAGATAGATCTGCCATTAAATCCACTTAGACTCCTTGCTAACTATATGATCTCAGCCACATTGTTTCAGATCTTTGAGCTTCAGTGTCCTGATTTTTATTTGAGAATAATTAAAATAATTACTTCATGGGGTGGTGGTGAGGATTAAATGTGATAATGTAGATGAAGCACTTAGTTCTGTGCCTCAGAGCAGTGTTATGATTCCTATTATGATTCTTTTTAAAATTCTGTCTTCTTTCATTTACCATATTGTCTTAACTGGTGTTTTCTTCTTCTTGTCTGAATCTCTGCTGGTCCTTATTTCCAGTTCTTAGTTAGGCATTGTATAAGACTCTTTCTTGGCCTCCATTATTCTCTTTTGGAAGGTTTACACATTTTAATCTGTCATGACAACCAAGCAAGAAACTTTCAAGTAATCTTGGACAACTTTTTTTTATCACCACCTGTATCTTATCAGTCATCAAGTCTTTTGAGTGTCTTCTTTCACTTAACATGATGCTTTTGACATTCATCTAATTTGATGCACAATATCAGTAGTTAGTTCCTTGCTAAATAGTACTTCATGTATGGGTATACTTCGATTTTTTTTTTTTTTATTATTATTCTTGAAAGTCAGTTTCTTATTTATTTATTTATTTATTTTATTATACTTTAAGTTCTAGGGTACATGTGCACAATGTTCAGGTTTGTTACATATGTATACATGTGCCCTGTTGGTGTGCTGCACCCATTAACTCGTCATTTACATTAGGCACATCTCCTAATGCTATCCTTCCCCCCACCCCCTCCCCACAATAGGACCCAGTGTGTGATGTTTCCCTTCCTGTGTCCAAGTGATCTCATTGTTCAATTCCCACCTATGAGTGAGAACATGCAGTATTTGGTTTTCTGTTCTTGCGACAGTTTGCTGAGAATGATGGTTTCCAGCTGCATCCATGTCCCTACAAAGGACACGAACTCATCCTTTTTTATGGCTGCATAGTATTCCATGGTGTATATGTGCCACATTTTCTTAATTCAGTCTGTCACTGATGGGCGTTTGGGTTGATTCCAAGTCTTTGCTATTGTGAATAGTGCCACAATAAACATTATGTGTGCATGTGTCTTTATAGCAGCATGATTTATAATCATGTTTTATATAATTATATATATATAATTTTATATATAAAAATATATAAATATAATTTAAATCATATTTATAATCATGATATACAATCATGTATAATCATCCCCAGTAATGGAATGGCTGGGTCAAATGATATTTCTAGTTCTAGATCCTTGAGGAGTCGCCACACTGTCTTCCACAATGGTTGAACTAGTTTACAGTCCCACCAACAGTGTGAAAGTGTTCCTATTTCTCCACATCCTCTCCAGCACCTGTTTTTTCCTGATTTTTTAATGATTGCCATTCTAACTGGCGTGAGATGGTATCTCATTGTGGTTTTGATTTGCATTTCTCTGATGGCGAGTGATGATGAGCATTTTTTCATGTGTCTGTTGGCTGTATGGATGTCTTCTTTTGAGAAGTGTCTGTTCGTATCCTTTGCCCACTTTTTGATGGGGTTGTTTGTTTTTTTTTCTTGTAAATTTGATTGAGTTCTTTATAGGTTCTGGATATTAGCCCTTTGTCAGATGAGTAGATTGCAAAAATTTTCTCCCATTCTGTAGGTTGCCTGTTCACTCTGATGGTAGTTTCTTTTGCTTTGCAGAAGCTTGTTAGTTTAATTAGATCCCATTTGTCAATTTTGGCTTTTGTTGCCATTGCTTTTGGTGTTTTAGACATGAAGTCCTTGCCCATGCCTATGTCCTGAATGGTATTGCCTAGGTTTTCTTCTAGGGTTTTTAATGGTTTTAGGTCTAACATTTAAGCCTCTAATCCATCTTGAATTAATTTTTGTATAAAGAGTAAGGAAAGGGTCCAGTTTCAGCTTTCTACTTATGGCTAGCCAATTTTCCCAGCACAATTTATTAAATAGGGAATCCTTTCCCCATTTCTTGTTTTTGTCAGGTTTGTCAAAGATCAGATGGCTGTAGATGTGTGGTATTATTTCTGAGGGCTCTGTTCTGTTCCATTGGTCTATATCTCTGTTGTGGTACCAGTCCCATGCTGTTTCGTTACTGTAGCCTTGTAGTATAGTTTGAAGTCAGGTAGCATGACGCCTCCGGCTTTGTCCTTTTGGCTTAGGATTGTCTTGGCAATGCGGGGTCTTTTTTGGTTCCATATGAACTTAAAGCAGTTTTTTCCAATTCTGTGAAGAAAGTCATTGGGGGGGATGGCATTGAATCTATAAATTACCTTGGGCAGTATGGCCATTTTCACGATATTGATTCTTCCTATCCATGAGCATGGTATGTTCTTCCATTTGTTAGTGTCCTCTTTTATTTCACTGAGCCGTGGTTTGTAGTTCTTCTTGAAGAGGTCCTTTACATCCCTTGTAAGTTGGATTCCTAGGTATTTTATTCCCTTTAAGCTATTGTGAATGGGAGTTCATTCATGATTTGTCTCTCTGTTTGTCTGTTACTGGTGCATAAGAATGCTTGTGATTTTTGCACATCGATTTTGTATCCTGAGACTTTGCTGAAGTTGCTTATCAGCTTAAGGAGATTTTGGGCTGAGACGATGGGGTTTTCTAAATATACAATCATGTCATCTGAAAACAGGGACAATTTGACTTCTTTTCCTAACTGAATACCCTTTATTTCTTTCTCTTGCCTGACTGCCCTGGCCAGAACTTCCAACACGATGTTGAATAGGAGTGGTGAGAGAGGGCATCCCTGTCTTGTGCCAGTTTTCAAAGGGAATTTTTCCAGTTTTTGCCCATTCAGTATGATATTGGCTGTGGGTTTGTCATAAATAGCTCTGATTATTTTGAGATACGTTCCATCAATACCGAATTTATTGAGCGTTTTTAGCATGAAGGGCTGTTGAATTTTGTCAAAGGCCTTTTCTGCATCTATTGAGATAACCATGTGGTTTTTATCTTTGGTTCTGTTTATATGCTGGATAACGTTTATTGATTTGTGTATGTTGAACCAGCCTTGCATCCCAGGGATGAAGCTCACTTGATCATGGTGGATAAGCTTTTTGATGTGCTGCTGAATCCGGTTTGCCAGTATTTTATTGAGGATTTTTGCATCGATGTTCATCAGGGATATTGGTCTAAAATTCTCTTTTTTTTGTTGTATCTCTGTCAGGCTTTGGTATCACAATGATATTGGCCTCGTAAAATGAGTTAGGGAGGATTCCCTCTTTTTCTATTGATTGGAATAGTTTCAGAAGGAATGGTACCAACTCCTCCTGGTACCTCTGGTAGAATTCAGCTGTGAATCTGTCTGGTCCTGGACTTTTTTTGGCCGGTAGGCTATTAAGTATTGCCTCAATTTCAGAGCCTGCTATTGATCTATTCAGGGATTCAACTTCTTCCTGGTTTAGTCTTGGGAGAGTGTAAATGTCCAGGAAATTATCCATTTCTTCTAGGTTTTCTAGTTTATTTGCGTAGAGGTGTTTATAGTGTTCTCTGATGGTAGTTTGTATTTCTGTGGGGTTGGTGGTGATATCCCATTTATCATTTTTTATTGGGTCTATTTGATTCTTCTCTCTTTTCTTCTTTGTCTTGCTAGCGGCCTATCAATTTTGTTGATCTTTTAAAAAAACAGCTCCTGGATTCATTGATTTTTTGGAGGGTTTTTTGTGTCTCTATCTCCTTCATTTCTGCTCTGATCTTAGTTATTTCTTGCCTTCTGCTAGCTTTTAAATGTGTTTGCTCTTGCTTCTCTAGTTCTTTTAATTGTGATGTTAGAGTGTCAATTTTAGATCTTTCCTGCTTTCTCTTGTGGGCATTTAGTGCTATAAATTTCCCTCTACACACTGCTTTAAATGTGTCCCAGAGATTCTGGTATGTTGTATCTTTGTTCTCATTGGTTTCAAAGAACATCTTTATTTCTGCCTTTTCATTTTGTTATGTACCCAGTAGTCATTCAGGAGCAGGTTGTTCAGTTTCCATGTAGTTGAGCGGTTTTGATTGAGTTTCTTAGTCCTGAGTTCTAGTTTGATTGCACTGTGGTCTGAGAGACAGTTAATTATAATTTCTGTTCTTGTACATTTGCCGAGGAGTGCTTTACTTCCAATTATGTGGTCACTTTTGGAATAAATGCAATGTACTGCTGAGAAGAATGTATATTCTGTTGATTTGGGGTGGAGAGTTCTATAGATGTCTATTAGGTCTGCTTTGTGCAGAGTTGAGTTCAATTCCTGGATATCCTTGTTAACTTTCTGTCTCGTTAATCTGTCTAATGTTGACAGTGGGGTGTTAAAGTCTCCTATTATTATTATATGGGAGTCTAAGTCTCTTTGTAAGCCTCTAAGGACTTGCTTTATGAATCTGGGTGCTCCTGTATTGGGTTCCTGTATATTTAGGATACTTAGCTCTTCCCATTGAATGGATCCCTTTACTATTATGTAATGGCCTTCTTTGTCTCTTTTGATCTTTGATGGTTTAAAGTCTGTTTTATCAGAGACTGGGATTGCAACCCCTGCTTTTCTTTGTTTTCCATTTGCTTGGTAGATCTTCCTCCATCCCTTTATTTTGAGCCTGTGTGTGTCTCTGCATGTGAGATGGGTCTCCTGAATACAGCAAACTGATGGGTCTTGACTTTTTATCCAGTTTGCCAGTCTGTGTCTTTTAATTGGACAATTTAGTCCATTTACATTTAAGGTTAATATTGTTATGTGTGAACTTGGTCCTGTCATTATGGTATTAGCTGGTTATTTTGCTCGCTAGTTGATGCAGTTTCTTCCTAGCGTCAATGGACTTTACATTTTGACGTGTTTTTGCGATGATTGGTACCAGTTACTCCTTTTCATGTTTAGTGCTTCCTTCAGGATCTCTTGTAGGGCAGGTCTGGTGGTGACAAAATCTCTAAGCATTTGCTTGTCTGTAAAGGATTTTATTTCTCTTTCACTTATGAAACTTAGTTTATCTGGATATGAAATTCTGGGTTGAAAATTCTTTTCTTTAAGTATGTTGAATATTGGCCCCCACTCTCTTCTGGCTTGGAGAGTTTCTTCCGAGAGATCTGCTGTGTTAGTCTGATGGGCTTCCCTTTGTGTGTAACTCGACCTTTCTCTTTGGCTGCATTTTTTCCTTCATTTCAACATTTTTTCCTTCATTTTTCCATACATTTTTTCCTTCATTTTTTCCATACATTTTTTCCTTCATTTCAACTTTGGTGAATCTGACAATTATGTGTCTTGGAGTTGCTCTTCTCGAGGAGTGTCTTTGTGGTGTTCTCTGTATTTCCTGAAGTTGAATGTTGGCCTGCCTTACTAGGTTGGGGAAGTTCTCCTGGATGATATCCTGCAGAGTGTTTTCCAACTTGGTTCCATTTTCTCCGTCACTTTCAGGCACCCCAGTCAGACGTAGATTTGGTCTTTTCACATAATCCCATATTTCTTGGAGGCTTTGTTCATTTCTTTTTACTCTTTTTTCTCTACACTTCTCTTCTCACTTCATTTCATTCATTTGATTTTCAATCACTGATACTGTTTCTTCCAGTTGATCGAGTCGGTTTCTGAAGCTTGTGCATTTGTCACGTAGTTCTCGTGTTATGGTTTTCATCTCTGTCAGTTCTTTTAAGGTCTTCTCTGCATTGATTATTCTAGTTATCCGTTCATCCATTCTTTTTTCAAGGTTTTTAGTTTATTTGTGCTGGTTATGTAGTTCCTCCTTTAGCTCTGAGAAGTTTGATCTACTGACGCCTTCTCTCAAGTCGTCAAAGTCATTCTCCATCCAGCTTTGTTCCGTTGCTGGCGATGAGCTGTGTTCCTTTGGAGGGGAAGATGCACTCAGATTTTTTGAATTTCCAACTTTTCTGCACTGCTTTTTCCCCATCTTTGTGGTTTTATCTGCCTTTGGTTTTTGATGATGGTGACGTACTGAGGGGGTTTTGGTGTGGGTGTCCTTTCTGTTTGTTAGTTTTCCTCCTAACAGTCAGGACCCTCAGCTGTAGGTCTGTTGGAGTTTGCTTGAAGTCTACTCCAGACCCTGTTTGCCTGGGTATCAGCAGCGGAGGCTGCAGAAGATAGAATATTGCTGAACAGAGAGTGTACCTGTCTGATTCTTGCTCTGGAAGCTTCGTCTCGGGGTGTACCCCGCCATGTGAGGTGTGAGGTGTCGGTCTGCACCTAGTGAGGGATGTCTCCCAGTTAGGCTACTCAGGGGTCAGGGACCCACTTGAGCAGGCAGTCTGTCCGTTCTTAGATCTCAACCTCCATGCTGGGAGATCCACTGCTCTCTTCACAGCTGTGAGACAGGGGCATTTACCTCTGCTGAGGTTTCTGCTGCTTTTTGTTTAGCTATGCCCTGTCCCCAGAGCAGCTCTTGTTTTCTAACTGGCTGAGCTGAGTGGTCCAGTTGCTATTTTTAATCATGCCCATTATCTGTTATAATCCCTTGTTTCCAGCCCTTTGTGTCTATGTAACTGTTCCCTAAGTTACATGTGATAGTTCATATCCGTTTTCAAAATGAGTTCACAGATTATATCTCATTAAAATCATACTTCCTAATAAATGCCACCCAAAGCCGTTCCACATAGTCATTTTCCTGGACAGCAAAAAGAGTTTCGTAAAATGCCATATTCCCTTTTACTGCTGCCTGGTAATTGCTGTCTGCTCTACATGTCAGGGACTAGGTGAAAGGAGGAAACATTAGTAGGAGATGTTCTTCCGTGAGGAGATTATTCCCAAAGGAATGGCTCAGGATGGAACAATGGCTAATAATGGAGAGGATAGAGAGGATTCCCAGGAATCTCAGTCTTAAGAATGGAATCACTAACCCATTGCCCTGTAATCTCTCCTTGTAGTTTCCTATTAAAAACCTCTCAGCTCTATGAGCTAAGGGAGCAGCAATGTATTGCTGTTGCCTCCTTACTTTCTTACTGCTCAGTGTACTGTCTCACAGAAAGGCGCTTTTGTTAGTGGCTGATTCACAACGGTCTCCTCAGCCTAATTCTATTAATATTCAGCACCTGTGTGTTGGGCACAGTGCTGAGCACTAGTAATAAAGCCATGAACAAGAGAGAAATAGTCCCCACCCTGGTGGAACTTCTACTCTAATACCAAATGTGACAGTGCTATGTATTTGCAACAGTACTGTTTTCTTCTTTTAAAAAAATTGTGAAAGAAATTTTTACTGTACTATTGGTACTATGCCTACCCTCAAGTGACTTATAATGCTGTTTGGGAGAAAGACTTACAGGAGAAACACTAGTAGGATAAGCTAAGAGTTAAGTTGCTTGATAGCTCTTAGGTGCAGGAGGTGTCAAATGAAAGCAAATAGAACTGTATGCAAGAGCCATCAGGAAGAGAGGTCACAAGATTTTGTTATAGCCCCTCTGTTTATTCTAAAACAGCAGCCAATGACCTTTTAATATGAGTCGTGTCATGGTGCTTCTCTGCTTAAATCTTTCAGTGACCTCCCTCCTGACCCTGTATGAAGTAATGCTTGTAACAGTATGGAAGACCCACACAATCTGCACTCACTCCACCTCACCCCACCTCACCCCCACCTCTCTTATCTTCTGTGGTATTCCCTTTTTGATTCTACAGGCAGCTTGATCTCCTTGCTGTTCCTCAAAACACCTGGACTTAGCTGCCTCAAGGACCTCTTACTTGGAAATCCCATATTTCCAGAATACTTTCTCCCAGATGTTTGCATGGTACCTTCCTCATTACATAAGACTAGTGATGTCTTCCCGAAAAACACTATTTTGAATTGTATTCTCCCTCACCTCCCTAGCACTCTTTATTCCCTTTCACTGAATTATTTTTCTCCTTTGCACTTTTTATCATCTGTAATATATGCTTTTTTATTTGTTTATTGCCTGTCTGTCCCAAGTAGAATGTCAGCTCTAGAAGGACAAGAAATTTAGTCTTTTTGTTCATTGTTGTATTCCTGGTACCTACAATAGTATTATATCTGGCAATATTAGGTGCATACAAAAAGTATTTTTGAATGAATTAATGTAGAAAAAGAAAAGAAAAATGAGAGTGACACTCAAGGAAGACAGAATAAGCAAAGATATTTAAAGAGAAATAGAATAAGTATTGATACGGGAGGAGATAAAAAAGGCCACCCTAACTATAACAGATAAATAGTTTCTTGTTTGAGGAGAGTTAAAGAAAAAGTTAGGTCAATAAGGTGGTACCTAAAACATAAGGTAAAAGAATCCTAAGACAACCAGCAAAGGAGTTTGGGTTTCGTATCAATAAATCAGTAGAGTTATTTCAGATTCGTAGGAAGAGTGATTTAACAAACGATGTTTAGGAACATCCTTTGAGAATTGGTATGGAAGATAGATTGAAAAGGAGAGAAACTACTATATTATTGCAGTAATCTAGGCAAGAGGCTGAGTAAAAGGGAAGTGGTAAAGAGAAAGAATGATGAAGACAGGTCACATCTATGAGAAAGCTTACAAAACAATCAAAACGACTTTGAAATTTTTGAAATGAACTATTATGGAAAAGTAAGAATCAACATAGTAGCTGTAAAATTTTAAGACTGGGACAAGGGAGTATAATAAAACAGGGAGCCAGTTGTACAGTTCTAGGATCTGCAAGGGTTGCTAAAGTAAAAGTCTTCAGTGTTCCATCCACTCTTTATCATTCCCTAAGAAAATAATGCTGAAAAACTAGTGTCTTTATTCTATCTTGTCTTTAAAATCAACAACAGAAGGTAGATTGATAATGGTCAGCTTGTGTTCACTGATGCTGTATCTATTGATGGTGTTCAGAAAACACTATCAAATCTGGCTAGTTTGATGAGCCAGAAGTGAGAAATCATTGTTACATAGTTAATGCAGATTTGAAACTTTCTGTAGCACCAGATGATCTATTCAGGAATGTAATAAAGCAATTTTTAAAATAAGTTCATTTTTAAAAATTATAAATATTAGATTCTCCTAGTAATATGTGGGTACGAATTTGAGAAGGGATTTTCTACTTGGGCTTAAAGTATAATGAAGGCATAGAAGTAAAATATTTTATATAATTCTTGCTGGTAAAGTTTAAAATTATTTTTCATTCATTTTTATCTCCTTTCCTTTATCTTCAGACATAACTTTTAAATTCATATTTCTTGTTTACTTTATTCTGACATGAATAATCATGAAATAGTTCCCAAGCGCCACATATACAAATTATTTAAATTAATTCATGTTCTTTTTTCCTTATAGGACCAGTAGTTCAGACTTAAACATATAATTTCAGGGCACTCCTAAACAGATTGAAAATGTTGATTTCACCTTTGAAATTTTGTTTTATTTCAGATTTGGTGTGAAGAAGAAACCAATTTATATTAATGTCATAAGGGATCCTATTGAGAGGCTAGTTTCTTATTATTACTTTCTGAGATTTGGAGATGATTATAGACCAGGGTTACGGAGACGAAAACAAGGAGACAAAAAGGTAATATTTTAGTTTTAAGATTTTTATAAAGATAATTGTTTATGAAATGCAGTGAGCAGTGTGCTTTTAAAATTTGTTGCTAATTATAAATTTATTACTTGTTTATTGTGGAAACTTTGAAGAGAACCCAAAATATGAAGAAGCAAAATGAAGTTACATAGCTGATATATTGTAATATACATTTTTTTGTGATTTTAAAAAATATTTCTTTTCCAGGGCAGAACCATGTTTTCTTTATGGTTCTGTTAACAATTTTCTGTGCGATTATTGTAATTATTCACTAATATGATATATTTTTGTATATTTTTTGATTCTCTTAGTATTGATGGCTGTTTATATTTGTGATCATCAGCTTAAGGACAGTATTTTGCTAAGCAGCTGTTTTTTTCTGGCAAGAAGAGAATAATGGCTCAACAAAGTTCATAACAGGCTCAGATTTCGGTTGTTTTCCATTTCATTGCATTTTCTAGAGTATTATAACCAGAGTTATATTTCTAAGAAATCAAACTGTATTTGTCACTTCTCTGGTGGAAAACCTTTACTGGGACCTCATTCCTCACAGATAAGACATAGGAGACACAACTAGACACGATCTCAGAACAAGCTCTCCTGTCTGATTTTCCTTTAGGTGCTTCGGCCACATGAAATGTCACCATCCTCTGAACTTATTGCTTAAGTTATTAATGCTTCATACTTTTTTACACATGTATTATTCCCTATATTGAGAATGCGTTTCCTTTACTCTGGAAAACTCTTTATCCACCTTTAAGATGTAGCTCAAACATGACCACTTCCATAAAGTCTTTTCTGATGCCTCTAGGCAGTTAGTCATATCTCTTTCGGGGCTCCCAGAGCACTTCATTCAAATCTCTTTTAAGCATTTATTTTGTGATATTTGGATTACCAGTTTACATACTGTCTTCTCCAAAATGTGGTGAATTTCCTGAAGCATATATTTAATTCATCTTTGTTTCCTCAGAATTTAGCATCATACCTAGGTTACCTGTAAGTGCTTAACAAATGGTTGAGTGTGTGAATTCTGCACATTTTAAACCTAAACTATTACACAGTAGCGATGCCAGATATTTAGTATGTTATGATAATTAACATCCAACAATATTTTTTCTAAATTAGTTGTATCCTCTGTGTCACATGATGGGACAGTGGTTTTTTGTTTTGTTTTCCTTTTTAATGATTTCTAGAAATTGCTGTTTCTTTAGTCTCAAAGTTTTAGGCAGAAGGTACTGATCCAAACAGAAATAACTAACCAAATCTGTTTTCTTAAATAATGCTATCTCTTAGCATTATTTAATGTTCTAGATATATTTATTATGGAGATTCTGAAAAGTTTTATAAAATCTATTAGTATAACTCTTACAACTTACTACTTTAGAATTTATTGCTATTTATTTCTAAATTCACTTGTGCACTTTCTTTTTATTTTTTGTATTAGCCCTATGTACACTAACTCTTGACTCAGTAAATGTTAGTATCTGTCTCCCTCCTTTGACTAAAGTATTAATAGCGTTAGTGTTGGAAAGGAAAAGATTGCAGTCATGTAGCCCCCTATATCCATCATTTGTCATTGTCAGCCCTGGATAGCATGGTTTTGTGGTTCCTAGCCTGTGTAGTTTGGGTGATTGGGTAATAATAACTAATAATTATTAACAGTAATTATTAACAGTAATAGTATTAACTAATAATAGCTCACACTTACTGTATACCATACCAAGCAGTGTTTTAAGTTATTTTATATGTATTTTTTCAGGTAGCTTGCTCAACAATTCTATAGGGTAGTTGCTGTTATTGTCCTCATTTTACAGAAAAGGAAACTGGGGGGCACAGAAAAGCTAAGTATTTTGCATGGTGTCATTCAACTAGTAAATGGTAGAGCTGGAATTTAAAACCAAGCACTCTAATTCCAGAGCGCATAGTCTTAACCTCTCTTATATCCTTTGAAAAGGAGAGAAGAAATGCAACATGTCACTCGACATTTTTCTGTGAAACATGTTCCAAAGTTGCATATTCAGTATTCATGAAAAAATCCAGGCAGACATTTTAACATCGTCTCCCTTTCATGTTTGAAAGTTTTAGGTAGATAGGCCGTCCTGGAACTTTACCTGTTTTTCACCCTGATTATAATAAGGCCTGGGGTTTGTTTTGTTTTGTTTTGTTTTGTTTTGTTTTTAATGTCATTATAAAATAAACATTAATATGCCTGTTTATTTAGATGTAGTGTTGATAACATCAGCAAAATACTATTGCATTGTCTTCTTATGAGGACAGGGCTATCTGTAAATAATTGAATTTATAATAATAAGAAATTACTTTGTTTGGTGATAGAATGTACCTTTTCAGTCTTGAAACATATTGGTGATTAGACATTTTTAGTAATTTGGCTTGTTTCTCATGATACACATGTTGGTTAACCTAATGCTGATATCCTAATGAGTTAAGTGGTGTTTATTGCAAATAACTCCTTAATATCTTTAACTAGCAGGAGTTTTCATTAAACTCATCAGTAAAGTTGATAAGACTGCATACATATAACATTTCTAAAGCTGGACAGGTTGTAGAAAGATTGGGGGTTAAAGGGCGGCCATGATTATGTTGGAAATACCTTGCAATGGCGCTTATTCCCAAGAAAGTGTAGATAACTTTACTTCTATAAAATTGTAGATTATTTGCACCTCAAGTGATATTTTGAGGTGTATTAAACAGTATTCAGTTCAGCACTTATGGCAACTGTTATGTTTTAAACTGACGTACTCTAGTAATCTGAACTGCTCTGTGGTTACACTTCAAACACATTTTAGATATATGTGCACCTAGGATAGCTTTCACTTGATCTTGTAAAGAATGGAAGGCTTTTGATTTGGGAGATTTCAAATTTGCACGTTTTAGAATTACAGTTTTACTTAATTTAACCTTTGCCCAGCACCTGGAAAATAGGGATATTAAGTAATCCAAAGATGAACAGTGAATAACTATATCATTCAAATCAGTGGTTCTCAAACTTTTTGATATAAGAACTCTTTTTATACTCTTAAAAATTATTAAGGATTCCGTAAAAGAGCTTTTGTTTATAGCTTTTGTTTTGTTTTGAGTTATATCTATTGATGTTTACCAATATCAGTAAATTTGCCATTTACTGAAAAAATTTTAAAATATTAAAACACTAAATAGTAAAGCCATCATATGTTAACATAAATTATATTTTAATGCACATAACTATTTCTCCTCCAACAAAAAAATGAAAAGAGTGGCATCGGTTTACATTTTTGCATATCTTTTTAGCATCTGGCTTACTGTAGACAGCCAATTTTCTTTTTTTATTTTTATTTTTTAAATTTTCTGTTTGTTTTGTTTTGTTTTGAACCCTGAGAAACTAGACAGCTGATTTTCATATTTGCTCCTGAATTCAGTTTGTTCAAAATGTTCTTTTGGTTGAATTGAGGAACTCCAGCTTCACACAGATATATAATTGGAAAAGGGAGGATTTTAATACCTTTTCAAAAAATTGTGGCTATTCTTTAGTAAACACTAAAACTTGACAAGTGGTAGTTTCAAAAGTTAGTTGCAGTGTAGAATCTGAAACCATAGCAGTGAACTTTTTACACTTTGCTACATTAAAATCTGTTGATACGTTTTACACTTAGAATGGATCTTTCAACCAAGCATAATTTTGAAACATCATACATTGGTCATTTGGAACATACTGGTTCACTGAGTTATATGGACCTTTCAGATGTTAACGTATTTTGTTATACAGCGTTAAAAACTCATATTCATTAATATCACCACTAATCTCATCAGAAAAGTCTTTAAGTATTGGGAGACTGTCAAGCTTATGGTGGCAGATACAAGTTTTCCAAAATTTTATTTTTTGCTTGAAAGCTTAATTTTTATCATTGGCCTATTTCTCAACCTCAACATTATTGTTGTTTTGGGCCAGATAATTCTTTGTTGTGGGGGGCTTCTTATACATTGTAGGATGTTTACCAGCATCTGTTACTTCTACCTGGTAGCATCCCCCATACCTGGGCTGTGAGAACCAAAATTGTCTTCAAACATTGCCAAATATCACCTGAGGGTCAGAATAGCTTCCAGCTGAGAACATGTAGGGTATCAACACCGTCAGCTGTTCTTTCAATTCATTTTGAGAAAGTACCACCAAATACTCAAATTTGAATAGCTGTAGTTTGGGATATGGTAGATATATAGATACGTAAGGTTTTATTTCTTATTTCTTTTTATGAGCTACAAAATTTGGCACAAATGATAATAAAACCACTTTTTAGAAAATGGCCTAGGATGGCAAATCTAAGACCATCTAGCAAAATTCAGAAATAATATCAAATGCCTCATGAAAATATTTTATTTCCTCTGTCCTCATCTCCGCTAGAGCTATGCCTTTAATACCCATGTAAATCCCCAAAGCGCAGTCTTTTCAGTAGTCATTTACAAATATTAATTATGCAAGTGGTTTATATAGCACTATTCTATATGCTCTGGAGGATACAAATGCTACTGCATGATCAACGAATGCTGCTTCAGGAAGTTTTCACTGTAGTTGGAAAGACAGAACATAACACATAACACATTTAAAAAGCACATGAAACAAGTTATGTAGATAAAGCTATAGACAGACAGATAGACAGATCAACCTATCCTAAGATTCTAAACCAGATCCTAAGAGCTGCCTGTTACAAGGCAGTATGTGATTTGTTTGTTTGTTTGTTTTGTTTTTGTTTTTGAGATGGAGTATTGCTCTGTCACCAGGCTGGAGTGCAGTGGCTCGAACTCGGCTCACTGCAACTTCCACTTCCTGGGTTCAAGTGATTCTCCTGCCTCAGCCTCCCGAGTAGCTGGGACTACAGGCACAAGCCACCACGCCCAGTTAATTTTTGTATTTTAGTAGAGATGGGGATGGTCTCGATCTCGTGACCTTGTGATCTGCCCGCCTCGGCCTCCCAAAGTGCTGGGATTACAGGCATGAGCCACCATGCCCAACCGTGATTAATTTACATGACTCCAAAGAAAATAAGAGTGTCTCATCCCACCTACTCTCACCCAATTATTTAACAATTTACCACATTAGATATTTGATAGGTGAGACTTGGATTTATGGCTTACCCATACTGCTTTGTCTTTGTTCTAGACCTTTGATGAATGTGTAGCAGAAGGTGGCTCAGACTGTGCTCCAGAGAAGCTCTGGCTTCAAATCCCGTTCTTCTGTGGCCATAGCTCCGAATGCTGGTAGGGAGATAAAGTTGGCTCAAATTGATTACCATTCTTATTATCTCTATATCTGTGTTTCATTTCACAAGGGCTACATATAGGGAAATCAGTGAAAGACTAGACTAAAAGTAACATGTAATTGAGTAATATCTAGTTTTGCAGTTACTTTTAAATGCATTTAAAAGATTCCTCATGTAGAGTAATATCCTAATATCCTTGCATTATTTTCTCAGATGCTAGTTTTTAATATTTCTTATTTTTGGTGTTATGTTTTGCTGTATTCCAGTAGAGCTCTTAGAGACTGGGAGGTGGTCATATATCTTATTTTGTCCAAAACTTACTGTTTTAGCTATTTGTGTTAAATTAAGTAAAGGCTTAGTGGGTTAAAATTCACCTAGTTTTACTGTTAAACTGATTTTGACTTTAAGAGAAGCCAAGGTTATGGGTGTGGTTTAGTTTGCTAGTAAATATCAAGTGGAAAATGAAGATTCTTTAATAAAAAATGTATTTCCTCAGAATGTGTTGAGTTTTCAGTTTTTAAAAATAATTTTACATGTTTATTTGTTCTATTCAATCATTTTAATAGGAGAAGTAGGAGGAAAAAGGAACATATTCAAAGTTTCTTCCTTAAACCATAATGAGAAATACAAGGAATTTCTTCATTATTTGAGATATATTATTAGATTGCTGTGGAGTTTAAGGTCCTACTCAATAAATTACATCAAAGCCTCATACTAGTATAAGAATTGGAAGCCTATAAAGAATGCCTTCTCAATTTTTAACTATTTCTTTAGAACAGGGATTGGCAAACTACAGGTTGTAACCTGCAGACCCAATTTTGGCCTATCACCTGTTTTATTATTATTATTATTATTTTTTTTTTTTTTTTTTTTTTGAGACAGAATTTCGCTCTATCGCCCAAGCTGGAATGCAGAGGCACAGTCTTGGCTCACTGCAACCTCTGTCTCCTGGGTTCACAGTTCTCCGGTCTCAGCCTCCCGAGTAGCTGGGACTACAGGTGCCTGCACTACACCTGGCTAATTTTTGTTTTTTTAGTAGAGATGGGGTTTCACCATGTTGGCCAGGCTAGTCTCGAACTCCTGACCTCAAGGGATCCACCTGCCTCGGCCTCCCAAAGTGCTGGGATTACAGGCATGAGTCACCATGCCCAGCTGTGTCACCTGTTTTATAAATAAAGTTTTATTGAAACACAGCCACATACATTTTTTACTTACTGCTTGTGGCAGTTTTCACACTGCAACAGCAGAGTTGAGTAGTTGTAACCTAAACCATGTGTATTAGCTGTTCTTGCATTACTATAAAGGACTACCTGAGACTGGTAATTTATAAAGAAAAGAGGTTTAATTGGCTCACTGTTCTGCAGGATGTACAAGCATGGCACCAACAAGGGCCTCAGGAAGCTTACAATCATAGCAGAAGGTGAAGCAGGAACAGGCGTATCACATGGTGGGAGCAAGAAAGTGGGCACTAGGGGCGGGGGTATGGTTCCCAGACTTTCAAACAACCAGATCTTGTGTGAACTGAGCGAGAACTCAGTTATCGCCAAGGGGATGGCACTAAACCATTCATGACAGATCTGCTCCCATGATTCAGTCACCTCCCACCAGGCCCTACCTCCAGCATTGGGAATCACATTTCAACATGAGATTTGGAGGGAACAAACATCCAAACCATATTATTCTGCCCCTGGCTCACCAAATCTCATGTCTTTCTCATATTTCAAAATATATTCATCCCTTCACAGTAGTCCCAAAGTCTTATTCCAGCATTAACTCAAAAGTCCCAAGTCCAAAATCTCATCTGGAGATGAGTTCCTTCTACCTGTGAGCCTGTGAGATTAAAAAAAAAAAAAAAACAAGTTATTTCCGATGCAATGGTGGTATAGGCATTGGATAAACATTTCCATTCCAAAAGGGAGAAATTGGCCAAAAGAAAGGTGCAGTAGGCCCCACACAAGTCTGAAACCCAGCAGGGCAGTCATTAAATCTTTTTTTTTTTTTTTTTTTTGAGACGGAGTCTCGCTCTGTCGCCCGGGCTGGAGTGCAGTGGCCGGATCTCAGCTCACTGCAAGCTCCGCCTCCCGGGTTTACGCCATTCTCCTGCCTCAGCCTCCCGAGTAGCTGGGACTACAGGCGCCCGCCACCTCGCCCGGCTAGTTTTTTTTTTTTTGTATTTTTTAGTAGAGACGGGGTTTCACAGTGTTAGCCAGGATGGTCTCAATCTCCTGACCTCGTGATCCGCCAGTTGCGGCCTTCCAAACTGCTGGGATTACGGGCTTGAGCCACCGCGCCCGGCCAGGGCAGTCATTAAATCTTAAAGCTCCAACATAATCCTTGACTTCATTTCCTGCATCCTGGTGCAAGGGGTGGGCTCCTAAGGCCTTGAGCAGCCCTGCCCCCATGGCTTTGCAGGGTACAGCCTACATGGCTGCTCTCATGGGTTGGAATTGAGTGTACCTGCAGTTTTCCCAGGGAGAGTGTGAGAGCTGATGGTGAGCCAACCATTCTGGGGTCTGGAGGGCATAATCCCCTTCCCACAGCTCCACTAGGCAGTTCCCTGTTTGGGTCTGTGGGGGGTGAGGGCTCCAACCCAACCCACTTCTGAAATCTAGATGGAAGCTGCAATCTAGATGGAATGCAAGCTCCTTCATACTTGCATTCTGAGCATCTGCAAACTTAAGACTACCTGGAAACCACCAATGCTTACAGCTTATGCTCCCCTGGAGTGGTGTGCCAAGCTATACCTGAACTCCTTTGAGCCAAGGCTGGAACTGGAGTGGCTGGGATGTGGGGAGCAATGTCCCAAGGCTTCTCAGGGCAGCAGAACCCTGGGCCTGTCGCCTTAAATCCTTCTTCCCCGCAAGGCTTCTGGGCCTATGATGGGAGGGGCAGCCTGGAAGATCTCTGAAATGCCTTTGAGGCCTTTTTCCCATTGTCTTGGATATTAGCACTTGACTCCCTTTTAGTCATGCTAACTTCCTTAATAAGTGATTGCTCCACAGTGTTATTAAATTCCTTCCCTATTCCCTGCCCTATTCCCTGGAAAATAGGCTTTCCAGTGGGCGTGGTTGCTCATGCCTGTAATTCCAGCACTTTGGAAGACCAAAGTGGGAGGCTCGCTTGAGCCCAGGAATTTGAGACTAGCCTGGGCAATCTCATCTCTACAAAACATAAAGTTAGCCAGGTGTGGTGGCATATGCCCATGATCCCAGCTACTTGGGAGGCTAAGGTAGGAAGAACACTTGAGTTCAGGAGGTTAAGCCTGCAATAAGCCAAGATCCAGCCTGGGCAACAGAGCAAGACCCTGTCTTTAAAACAAAAAACAACACAAAAAGGGGGCTTTCCTTCTCTACCACATGGCCAGGCTGTGAATTTTCCAAATGTTTATGCTCTGCCTCCCTTTAAAATATAAGTTCCAACTTTAAGTCATTCCTTTGCTCTTGCATTTGATTGTAGCCTCTTAGACGCAGCCAGGCCACATCGTAAATGCTTTGCTGCTTAGAAGTGTATTGCGCCAGATGTCCTAAGTCATCACCTTTTTTTTTTTTTTTTTTTGGGAGGGGGGACAGAGTCTCACTGTGTCAGCCAGGCTGGAGTGCAGTGGCACAATCTCGGTTCACTGCAACCTCTGCTTCCTGGGCTCAAGCAGTTCTCCTGCCTCAACCTCCCGAGTAGCTGGGATTACAGGAGTGTGCCACCATGCCCGGCTAATTTTTGTATTTTTAGTAGAGATGGGGTTTCATTATGTTGGCCACGCTGGTCTCAAACTGCAGACCTTAGGTAATCCACCTGCCTCAGCCTCCCAAAGTGCTGGGATTACAGGTGTGAGCCACCGCACCTGACCAGTCATCAGTCTTTAAGTTCAAACTTCCACAGATCTCTAGAACTTGGACACCACACAGCCAAGTTCTTTGCTAAGGCATAATAGAGGTGACCTTTACTCCAGTTCTCAGTAGCTTCTTCATTTCCCTCTGAGACCTCATCAGCCTGGACTTCTGTCCATATTTCTGTCAGCATTTTTGTCACAATCATTAAACCAGTCTCAGCTTAAGAAATATCAAAGTTTCCCTCTTCTTCCTGTCTTCTTCAGAGCCCTTCAGATTCTTCCAACCTCTGCCCATTACCCAGTTCCAAAGCCACTTTCCCATTTTCAGGTATCTTTACAGCAATACCCCACTCCTTAGGAACAATTTTCTCTATTAGGCCATTCTTACATTACTGTGAAGGAATACCTGAGATGGTAATTTATAATGAAAAGAGGTTTACTTGGCTCATGGTTCTGCAGGCTGTGCAAGCATGGCACCAACATCTGTTTGGCTTCTGGTGCAGGCCTCAGGAAGCTTACAATCATGGCAGAAAGTGAAGTGGGAGTAGGCACATCACATGGCAGGAGTGGGAACAAGAGAATGAAGGGGGAGGTCCCAGTCTTTTTTTTTTTTTTTTTAGATGAAGTTTTGCTCTTGTCACCCAGGCTGGAGTGCAGTGGCATGATCTCAGCTCACCACAACCTCCGCCTCCCGGGTTCAAGCAATTCCCCTGCCTCAGCTTCCCAAGTAGCTGGGATTACAGGCATGCACCACCATGCCTGGCTGATTTTGTATTTTTAGTAGAGATGGGGTTTCTCCACGTTGGTCAGGCTGGTCTTGAACTCCTAACCTGAGGTGACCTGCCTGCCTTGGCCTCCCAAAGTGCTGAGATTACAGGTGTGAGCCACCACACCTGGCCCCCAGTCTTTTAAATAACTAGATCTCTAATGAACTAACTGAGCCAAGTACTCAGTTATCACCAAGGGGATGGTGCTAAACCATTCACAAGGGACCTGCTCCCATGATCCAGTTAACCTCCCACCAAGTCCAACCTCCAACACTGGGAATCACATTTCAGAATGAGAGTTAGAGGGAACAAATATCGAAACCATATCACTGTGTAGTCTGCAAAACCTAAAATATTTATCCTCTGGCCTTTTACATAAAAAGTTTGCCAATCCCTGCTTTAGAACAATAAAAACTATTGCTCTATTGGGCATTTTTGAGGAGATGTTAATTGTATTTCTTTAGTATGTTTCATAGATTCACAGAACTGGGAGGGTGCTTAGAAACCAGTTAATCATGGCTCCCCTCCACCTCTTTTTTTTTTTTAAATAGTTTGAGAAAACAAAATTGAGAAAGGTGAAGCCACCAGCTCAAGATCATACTACTACTTAAACACAGAGCTAGAATTTGGATTAAGGAATATTTGTGCTAAAAAGAACCCAAAAGTAGAGTTTATTTTGGATCAAATCTCTGTTAATAGCATTAGCTGACAATGTAAATGAAAATAAAAATAAAAGATTCTTAGCAGAGCCATTATCTATTTTCCGTTCCTCAGAAATTTCAGAAAACAGCTCACAAAAATTCAAAACTCACACAATAAGCAGTAAACACAAATTGTTTACACTTTACTAGAGAGCTCTTAACAGAATTTAGAGTAGCTTAAAGAAGTTAAAACACACACTAAATCATATAGGAGGGGTATATTTTCTTATATCCATATACATTTTTAAAGTGCCCTTAAACTAAGTTGCTCATGTTAAGAGTCCTCTGGTAAACTCTGAATTAGCACTGCATAGTTGAGCAGAAACTGGAGATGGAAGCAAAGGAAATTAGAAACAGGTGTGCCTCCCACAGGATGGTAATAAAAGGGCATTGAGACTTTGGATATACATGTGTTTATCTGTTTTCTCTGTAATATGTGGTGTCAAAGTCACCAAAAACACTCAGCAGATTTCACAACCAGGTTTTAATTCCTTTTCTTTGGTTTCAGGAATGTGGGAAGCAGGTGGGCTATGGATCAAGCCAAGTATAACCTAGTTAATGAATATTTTCTGGTGGGAGTTACTGAAGAACTTGAAGATTTTATCATGTTATTGGAGGCAGCATTGCCCCGGTTTTTCAGGGGTGCCACTGAACTCTATCGCACAGGTATATAAAGGAAGGGTTTCTTTTTAAAACTTTCTTTGGTTTCTTTTGTTTGTTTGTTTGCAACTCGTAAATATATGACTTGAAGTTTCTTCAGTGAAACAACGACAGATAACTCCAGAAAGGCAGGTATCTTGTCTGTTTCTGCTCACTATTTTCTATTGAATAACTGTGAATTAGGTGAAAATTAGAAGGCACTGTAGAAATAGTGGAATGATACAAACTACAGAACCAGCCTTAGAAATGTATAGTATTAAATATGTTTCTTGCCAGATATCAAACATTAGGCCTGTGTATTAGTCCTGCCTACTACCATTTTGAAGTAGAGGTGGGATAGTGGAACTAAAGTATGCCTAAGCCATGTTTCAGCAGCCTCAGCTGTATTACGTATCTGAAAGTGATAAGTTAATTGTGTTTTTGTTTTGTTTTGTTTTGTTTTTTGCTGTTGCTTGATAAGATGCAGTTATAGGAACTCTTTCCTTGAGGATGCGTATGCCCTAGCTTCTAACATAATTTTAGAGAATATAGATTATGAGAAAATAGAATACAGTTTGGCAATAGATATTTTATCAGAAATGAACTAGTCTCAGAGCACCAAGCACTTGAGAATATAGTGTGTGAGGTGACAGCCTACACTTTACTGTGTGCCAATCCTTACATTTACTATTTGACATTTCATTAAGTCTTTACTAGGTTGAGGATTTACATTCTAAAGGACTGAATCATGGCTCTAGTATGATCAAGGCTCCATTTTTACCTGAATTATATAAGACAATTATGTTACCTATTCTTTAATAATGTCATATTAACCACCTCTTCAAATAAAGAGGCATTGACCTTTTGTGTGTTCTCCAAGAATTATTTACCTTTCCTTTTTTTTCCCCTTTGTAAGTAGGAAAGAAATCTCATCTTAGGAAAACCACAGAGAAGAAACTCCCCACTAAACAAACCATTGCAAAACTACAGCAATCTGATATTTGGAAAATGGAGAATGAGTTCTATGAATTTGCACTAGAGCAGTTCCAATTCATCAGAGCCCATGCTGTTCGAGAAAAAGATGGAGACCTCTACATCCTCGCACAAAACTTTTTCTATGAAAAGATTTACCCTAAGTCAAACTGAGTATAAGGTGTGACTATTGGATTCTTGAACTAAAATTTGACCCTATCTTCACCTTTGTTCTCAGCTCCACAGTCTGGATTGCTGACAGTAGGTGTATATGACAGTTTATATCGAGCCAAATTAGGAAACACACAGTAACGTCAAGGAAGTAGATACTGGCTGGTATGTCAGTGTTCTAAGTTTAAATTTCAGGCATTTTTATTTTTCCTGGCTCAACTTTGGTGAAAGTTATAACCTCCTGCCTGGGAGAAAATATACATCACCTAAAATGAACTCATGGCAGGTCTAATCAAAAGGCTAAATACAATTTCAGAAAAGGTTCTGATACTCTTGTTTTTGATAAAGCATTTTTTCAACTAACCATGAATGAAGATGAGTCCATTTGCCTCTTCTGCCTTCACTGAGGGTTTGGGTTATACACCTCTACTGAATTGTGTTAGTAACTGTTCGGCAGTGTGTACTTTGTTTTTGTGAGTCATGTCTCATGAAATTTATTGGAATGTTTAATCATATTTGCTAAGAAATGTTTCTGCTGTAGTTGGATTTGCCCATATTTATGTAGGTGGTTTTAATTTTTTAAATGCTGATTAGTGTTAAAAATCAATTTAAATCATGACTAATATGGTAAAAAGATAAAGCGTCAAAGCAGTATTTCTCATTCCTGTCTCCTCAATGTCTAATATTGGGAAGATACTTCAAAGAATACTGAGATTGTCTGAAGTTTTAGTTAAGATTTTCACACATTAATATCAAAAAAGTAAGTTTAGTATTTGTTTCTCCATGGGTTATTTGTAAAGCTGTAAACTGAGATATCGGTGACTCCGTATTATGACTCCATTGGTGAGCTGTGGTATGGGTAGGATTTTCCTACTTCTTCTGTACTTTTACCTGTAGACTATTTTTACTAAGGTGCTTTATAATGTGTTTTAAAGCATTGCATTTACAAAAAAAGGAAAATGCTGTAAATATTGCATATTTTATGTATTTGGACCAAAAGGTTACAAGTAATTAGATAAAAGTGGTTTTGCACCAATTTTATGTCAAGTAAAACCATCAGACCTACTGTTCTTGTATTTCTCATTTAACTTTACTGTTAAGACATCACTGAAATGAACTTCAATAAGCTTTCAATTTTGATACACAATTCATTATTCATAACTTGAGGCAGTAATTGCAGTGAAAAGAGTACTGGACAAGGAGTCAAAAAACTTGATTTCAGGTCCTAGCTCTACCACTTACCAGCTGTGTGATCTTGGGCAAGTCACTTAACCTCTCTTTGCCTCAATTTCCTCATCTTGAAATGAGGATAATAATACCTGCTGTACCTACCTCACAGGGCTGTTGTGAGGATTAAATGAGATGGCATGTGAAAGCACTTTGAAAATTGTAAAGCGCTATATAAATGTAAGGTATTATTGTAGAAACATCTTTAACATATAGTTTCATAGCATTCCTTTTTTAACAAAGAAAGGGAAAAATCTGCTTGTAAGCTGGTTGAAAAAGTTAATCTTGATATAAATTTGTGTTTGATAAATATCCTCTCAGTGTTTTATCTTCCATGTTTCAGCAACGATTGAAATACGAAACACCTGTGAACTCAAAGCTTCGTGAGCAGCTGCTTGAGTTTAGGAAATTCCCTGTTAGAAATAGGCTTTGTTAGCTGACTAGGGTCAGGGAAACTTTGCTCTTCAAATTTGAAAGATGTTTCTGTTTTTATTTTACATTAATATTAAGAAATGGTAGCTATTTTATACCTATGGTTTAACTAAATATTTCTGAACAAGGCTTCACAGACTGTAAGCATTTTAGGTAGATTGCCTTAAAGGTTATGGGAGGGCATGAGGGAACACTTCTTATGAGAAAACATTTATAAACAAACTAAAGAAAAACTAAAAGAATGACAGGAAGAATAATTTTAGCACCCTTTCCTCACAATAATATAATATGAAAGTATTAAAAGAACATAGCCAGGCTTTTTATTTTTATTATTATTATTTGGCTTTTTTCTTTCCTTTCTTTTTTCAAATTGATTTTTATAGGTATTTCCTGAAAATGTATACAAATTATTTCCTTGCCCAAAAGTAAAGCACCACTTCAGGGTGGGGTTTGACATTACCTGCTAATGAACAAACCCCAGTATGCAAGTTACTCTTGCACCACATGCCCAAAACTTCTTGAGGTGCATTAACTCTTTTAGGTAACTAGAGCAGTACTTTGTGAACTAGATCAGGAGGTCAGTAAACTTTCTGTGGAAGGACCAGAGAGTAAATATTTTAGGCTTTGCAGGCCATATGGTCTCTGTCACAGCTAGTCAACCCTGCCATTGTACCACAAAAGCAGCAATAGATATTATGTAAACAAATGAGCACGGTTATGTTCCAATAAAACTTTATTTACAAAAACAGATGACATCCCAGATGCAGACCATGGGCTACCAACCATGGCACTGGCTAAATAATTATTTATGGAGAAATCATCTTTGTATCTGTACTCTAGAGGCCTAAAAGAGTTTATATACTTCTAAAAGCTCCTAACATATCCAAAGAATTGCTTTCTGATTCGTGTAGTCTCTCGCACAGATTCATAAACTTTTATGACTTAATATTGTTTCCAGGTGGGCATGTTTTCTTTCCCAGTTTAACAGTTCAGAATAGGGGCATTTGTTTTACCATATTTTAGGGTGCGTTAGGAGTATCCTTTCTGGAGACTGAGAAAGGGGTGGATTTAATTCCATCAGGTCCAGTACAGTACTAGGAGTCATAATACTTTATAATCAGTTAAATAAATAGAACCACTGAGACAATAATGTATTTTTTTAAAGTGGCAAATGTGGTTTTCTTTTTTCAGCCTTTGCGCTTTTTCAGTATTTTGACCATAGGGAGATAATTTTTTTATAATACAAAAGTAAATTAACCACTTGGAATTTTAAAGATAATGTTATGTGTGTATGTGAAATATATATATATATATATATATATATGTTTATTTCCTAAAAGAGGAAAAGATACCTTTCTGTTCAACTTGTATCAACTCCTGTTTTCTAATTGCTGTGAAATGGCAACTGTTGATAAATTATTGTGATTGTTTTAAAATCTAATGGGAAGTAAAATATATTTTGATTTTACCCAGCTTTAATCTGTAAAGTAGCACTTAAATATATCTGATAGCAACACTTAAGATATTGCATGGGGATTACTTTCCTGTCATCCATGTGCATTTGTGCAACTTCAAACATATTGGGTGCTTCTGAATTCCTGATGATTGGATTTAAACTATTGAAACTTACTGATTTTTATAATTTTATTTTCTGATCTTAAAATTTGGTTAACACCTATAATCTGTTGCTTTTTCTCAATATGTGTCCTATTGGAAATTCCTAAAATCGTTGGTGCCATCAGTGATTTACAAACAATATTTTGATATTGCAGATGATTTGCTTACTGTATTTGCATTGTTAGAAAATAGTTTGTAGACAATGATTCTCTCTTTTTTAATAAAATCAAATAATTCTGAGAGCACTAGAGAATTTAACTAAAGGCTGGTTCCCAAATGCATAGCTGGCATTTTAATTTAAATTCAAATCTGCATAGAGAACATCTGTGTAAATCATCTCACTGGATTTTCCCATTGGTCATTCCCAAACACACCTATGGTCCTAGAATCCTTATTATGAGAAGCGCCCTGTAACCTTTTATGTAGTTTGCCTTTAAGAGGCCCAGGTGCTTCTCCTTTATGATTTGAGTTGACCTCTTCATAAATTAGCATTGTTTACTTTCAGAGGAAGCAGAGAAGTTGCTGTTATGGTTTTGCATCCGTTTACCCTATGCAGAGTTGCTGTATGATGCCAACTAAACTGCTCTTTAGGCAGCCTTCTGAGGAGAAAAGCAACCCTGTTTCAAATCCACTGCCAATTCAGCTCCTCTGGAGTGGAGCTTACTTTCTGATTACTTGGAGCAAGAATTTTAGAGATTGAAATGAATGATCATTTAGTCAGATTTATCCTGTAATTTCATGCAGCTTTGTGGCCTTTGCAGTACTATTTATAAAATGGACCCTGATGGTGATGAACTCTTGAAAATACATTACTGTTAAGCCTGTGTGGGGACATTGATGCTGTCTCTCTCATTTTTTAGACAGTTTTTGTAGCTTCCTATTGAGAGGTATGTGAGCATCTCTGAAGCAGTGTTGAATGTAATTTTGGAAACATGGATTGCGTATTTTGACTTTTATTTTATAAATACACAGCTCAACAGTGCCTTTTTTTTCCTCATAGTCCTGTTGGAAGATGCTTACTACTTCTCGCTCCTGCCCTCCCCCACTCCATTCAGTTGATTCATTTATGCAATTCTGTTTCCAACTTGAAACCATTTTGTCACATCTGTTGGAGAGATAATCACTCCTTTTCCTTAACATTCTGCCAGCTTTCTGATGTTGAAGTGTTTCAGTTGACTACCTGATGCAAAAGCTATAAAATAAACACTTAGTGGGAAGGGGAAAAATGGTTTGGTGTCCTGTTTTAATATTTTCTTTTGTAGCGTTGACACTGATGGACATTTTCCAAGCTGACTCAGTGTTCAGTGTCAACTTAACTCTCAGGTAGAGTTGCCATCAGAAAAGCATGAATCATCATTGGTTTTTAATGATTTTATGGCTTGTGACAATATTTTATCTGGACTGACCTCTGCTGCTTTTGCGTTGTATTTCATCGCTGGTAATAACATTTCAGATAGAAAACTTACAAAGTACATACTTAATTAGAAGAAAAAAGAAAAATAGAGAAAGGGCTATTAGAATAAAAAAGAAATTTGAAAGTAACTTAATCTAACATTTATGGCACAGTTTGGACATGTCCATAATGTTTTTTTAGAACACACATTTCTGATTTTTTTTTTTTTTTTTTTTTGCCCTTAAAAAAGAAAGTCTCAATTACGTTGATTTTCAATTCTTAGCCACTGGCTCATTGTTTTGAGCAATGCTTGATTGATTCTATTTATATTATATGATATTGGGTTGATAAAACACCAGTTCCGTGATGAATTTTCTTAAAAGAATTTGGTGTGTACTTGCAGTGACAGAACAAAGAACATGGCTTGAGAGTCAAAGGGATCTGCATTTAGCAATGTGATACCAGTAAATGGAGATAACAGGATTGTTGCAAAGGTTGGGCATGATGTATGCAAAGTACTGGGCAGGGTAGGCTAATAACTGCTGGTATTTACATGCTGTGCTGGAATAGTGTTACCAAGCTGATGTGCCGTTCTCACCCTGCAGAATACTAGTTTTGTCATTTCATAAATGATATTTTTATAAATATTTTTGAATGACTGTACTTTTTACTGATTATCTTAATACCGCCTCACTTATGTACCTGTAGCATAGATATTCCTGGTTCTGATTCTTGCTGTTCTTTCCACATACAAATCACTCATTTGTACAGATTAAAGGGGGGAAATGCTGACTGTTCTAAAGAAGATAGGACTTGCTTATTCCAGAAGTGACGGAGTTCATATCTTAGTATATTTGAACAGTAAGGACTGCTAAGTAGTACACACATAAAACTCAGGATCCCAGGAGTAAAATGATTTGCACTCTTTGAACAGAAAGGACAGCAGCAGTGTAAACAATAAGCTCTCAAGCTAAAAATTGAGAACATGAAAACCTCTGAGGACCTGACTGCAGTTGTCAAGAAAAGTAGAGACAAGGTTGGGGAGAAGCAGACAGATCTCAGGGCCAAAAACGCCAACATTTGGTGACAGGTGGGATATAATCGATAAATGGGGAATGAAGGCATTAACTTGGGTTCATAACAATGCATCTGTGCAAATTTTCAGCACCCCTTGCTTTTGCCTCAATTAGGCAATGATGATTACTTCTTATGTCAAAGCTTATAAAACAGACTAGCATTTTCCCAAAGAATCTAGGATCACAAAGAAGGAATTCACTATCTCCCTATCAGATGTTTGGCTTCCTTGCCTCTTTTGCTCTTCCAGATTTTGTGGCCTGGGTTAGAGTTTAGAAAGAACCCCCTAGAAACTTTTCTGATGTCCTCTGGTTTGATCATGAAGGCTTCTAATGAAACATACCAACTCTAAGTCTCTACCTCTACTTCTGTAAACCTGAAGTGTAAAAATGAAAGTCTTGCCTGGAAATGTTTCACATCATTAGCACTGACAGCATTTACAGGGAAATAGATAAAACATATATGGATTAATTTTATTTTAGATCAAGGGTGTGGGCAACTAGATTTCTAGAGCCTTCAGCCTGTCTTATCAGTGATGCTGGAAAAGGATGAGCTGTAAGTGCAATAACTACCCCTGTCTAGGTTTTCTTGCTAAATACGCCCTCCATGAAACAGGCGACCTAAGTATTTTGAACTGTAAGAATGTTTAGAAATTTCTCTCCCTGAGCAGCAGATCCAAGAGTGATTATTCTGGGATTGTAGAATCAGTTCATTCTTTTCTTTCTTCCTCTCCCTCCGCTCTCCTTTCTTTCCAATTTAAAATCACTCAGTCTCTTAGTAGAAACTTAACATCAAAGAACCGTCAAACTTGCTAATTTGTGATTTTTAAAGCATGTGCCGCCTTAAAGTATCAAAGCTTTAACCTGTATCTAATTAAATATTAAAATCTGGCAAAGAGTAGACCTACAGTCCCTAACTGATCTGGCTTCTGAACTTTGTTTTGCTTTCACAGATTGAACCAATTTGACCTAAATCTGGGTATTTCATGTAGCATCTTGAGAGATGTATTTAAAGTGCTTGTGGCAATAACATTTCATTTGTATCCATTTTGATGATTCTGGGTGCCCTCTTGATAAGGCAACCAGGTTGTGCTGTAAAACAAAAACAATGTAGAGGTTTCAGTCTTAGGTGTTTGAAACTGTTAGATCTCTCAAAATTGATTAGCTGAAATATACCTTTTCTGGGTAACTGAACTCACCCGTAATTCCATTTGAAGTGGGCAGAGCCTTTCTGAAAATGGCTGATCAGAAATGAGTGACATTTTATTCAACCAAGAGTTACCAGAGACATATTTTTTTTTCCTTTAAAAGTAATTTAAAATTCGCCAGAGGATTACTAATTAGGTGTCTAGGCATAGCATGGTTATCTGATCAGACTGTCATGCCCATAAACAGTGAAAATGCAGCATGTTGATCCATTCATGTCTGTTTTTAAAGGAGGCTGTGGACTTTAAACTCCTCTCTCGCAGGCTTGCTCTTTGTTTCGTGTGGGGGCTCTTTGAATAATACCTTAGATGAGAACAATGTTTAAGAAGTAGGCCAGTTATATTTTGCTTTTCTATTTCTACCGTGCTAATGGCTCTCATTTGATCGTTTAATCACTGATCCAAATCCAGATGGAATTAGATGCCCCTTCCTGCTGTAGTCCTGCAGTCAGACAGTCTGTAATGTTTGATATGGATCTTCTGAGTGGACAAGATGAGATTAGATTAGGCTCTCTGGGAGCCAGCCCTATTCATTTTCTAAGAAAGTTATACTGGAGGCCTGAGGACTGCCAAGAGCAAAGTGGAAACAGAGCCCAGCCTTTTCCTCTTATCAAGATCCACAGTGGTTCCACGTTAAGTAGTGGAGATTCGAATAATGAATTGGATCAGAAGCCAGGAAGGAGGCCCTTGCCACCCACGATTGGAATATGAACTGCATGTGTTACAAGTTTATTACCTTTTCTTATTTTAATATATGACAAAGACTGAAATCTCTGGCATGGAGTAAGGCAAATTTTACTTTGGTGGGGTATTTTTTTTTTTTTAACATTTAATATTTATTGAGCCCCCATTGTTTTCCAGGCACTGCACTACAGGCTCTGCACCATGAGCTTTAACCTTTCAATAATCCTCATATTCAATCCTTTACAACTGTTTAGAACTTTTTAATTTACAAGGTGCTTTCATTTCACATTTATCCTCTCATTAGATTCTCACATGGAAGGGTAGATACCATTATCCTCATTTTGCAATTGAAACTGACACAGCTAGTAGGTGGAAGATGGGCTCCCCAGCCCTCAAGATTCCTAGTCCATCAAACCCTGATGCCCTTCCTGCTATGTGCCTGTCTCTCAAAGTGAGCAAGGGCTGTAATACAGATTAAACAATTGCAGTGGTTCTTAGGCTATAATCCCATCTCTGGACCAATAGTGTCAGCATCCCCTAGGAGCTTGTTGAAAGGCAGATTCTTAGGCCCCAGCCTTCTGAGTAGGACCTAGCACTATGTTTATTAATAAGCTTTCAGGTGGTTCTGACCAAGACTAAAGTTAAGAACCACTGGACTAGAGCACCAGTTTACAGATGAGACGACTGAAACTCTAGCTGAGCTTAACCTAGCTAGTTAAGTAACCTAAGGCCTCTCATAACAAAACTTATGAGCTAGGATGTGAACCCAGGTCAGTCTGGCTCCAACACCATCTGTTTTCTACATTGGACTGCATTATAAATTATATCATATATATATTTCATTCTTGGTAAATTCCTCCCTGAAACGTCGTTTTAGGGGACAACAGAGCAGGTCAATGAGAAGAAAAAGTCCCAATGTGCTCTTCTGGAGTAAGGCAACCAGTGCCACCTCTTTTAATGAGTTTCTGCTTTCTTTCTGTGTGAGGTGAACGTGGGGGCTAAGCCTCAGCGTGGCTACTAGTGTGCTCAGGAAATTCAGGGACAGAGCCGAGAATCCAAAATGGCTACCCAGACTAAGTGCATTTCATCTGGACTTTCTGGTCCCAGTGTTCCTTGGTCATACTTAATAGTTTACTGTGATGGATTTAATGGCAAGAGGGCTCCTTGCCCTGGCTTGGCAATGTCTGTGGACCTATGGGTTGACGTAGTGTGGGAATACTTGTGGCTACTTGGAAATCCCTGTTGCTGTCATCATTGGCAGTGCTTCCCAGCCGAGATCATAGTCTGTGGTCACATGTGAACTCTTCCAGTCATGCGGCTTAAACAGAAGTGCCCACCTGTTTCTCACAAATTCTACCTGCATTTTTTTTTTTCTTTTTGAAGCAAGAGCCCAGACCAAGGGTTAGTCGATAGCTCAAGGGACTTCCAGGGAAATCAGAACTGATCTTCGTGCGTAGCAATGCCGATAGGCCTCCTTCCACACACACTGAGAGATCAGCAGGGCAGTGGACTGAGCCTTCAGGTGCAATGCGTTTCCTCCACACATTCTTTTTGAAAGAGGAAGATTGTTGCCCATGTATAGTGTACTTATGTGCTGGCACTGCACCAAGTGCTATGCATTTGTTAGCACTCATTTCATCCATGCCCCCCCCTTTTTTTTTTTTTTTTTGAGGCGGAGTCTCGTTCTGTCTCCCGGACTGGAGTGCAGTGGCCGGATCTCAGCTCACTGCAAGCTCCGCCTCCCGGGTTTACGCCATTCTCCTGCCTCAGCCTCCCGAGTAGCTGGGACTACAGGCGCCCGCCACCTCGCCCAGCTAGTTTTTGTATTTTTAGTAGAGAAGGGGTTTCACCGTGTTAGCCAGGATGGTCTCGATCTCCTGACCTCGTGATCCACCCGTCTCGGCCTCCCAAAGTGCTGGGATTACAGGCTTGAGCCACCGCGCCCGGCCCATGCCCCCCTTTTTTTAAGAGAGAGAGGATCTCACTCTGTCACCCATGCTGGAGTGCAGGGGTGCAACCATGGCTCACTGCAGCCTCAAACTCATGGGTTCATGTCTCAGCCTCCCAAAGTGCTGAGATTACACGTGTGAGCCCCCATCCCTGGCCTCATTTCATCCTCTTAATCCTCTGAGGAAAGTACTACTAGCGGCCCCATTTTACAGTTGAGAATGAATTAGAAGTTCAGATGCTTTCTTGCAGTCACACAGCTAGAAAGTGGTGGAGAGGATTCAAACCCAGGTCTAACTGCAAATTTTCTGCTCTTAACCATCATGTCGCATAGGCTCTGACAGCTATGACAGGCAGTGGTGGGAGGTTGTTTTGAAAGTCTCGCCATAAGCTGGGTGCAGTGGCTCACACCTGTAATCCCAGCACTTTGGGAGGCCCAGGGAGGGGGAATCACCTGAGATCAGGAGTTCGAGACCAGCCTGGCCAACATGGTGAAACCCTGTCTCTCCTAAAAATACAAAAATTAGCCAGGTGTGGTGGTGTGCACCTGTAATCCCAGCTACTCGGGAGGCTGAGGCAGGAGAATTGCTTGAACTCGTGAGATGGAGGCTGTAGTGAGCTGCGATCACGCCACTGCACTCCAACATGGGTGACAGAGTGAGACTCCGTCTAAAAAAAAAAAAGTCTTGCCATATGTCTTTTCTGCCTCAGTCCCACAGGGCTTGGCAGCAGGAAAAGTGTGACCTAGGGCTATGGCAGTCACCCATGTGAGCTACAGCTATGGCTGCAACTCGGTGCGGCCTCTAACCATGAGGACTGGGAGTTTGGAGAGGCAAATTTAGGCCATTTTGTTTTCTTGAAATGCTTCCTCCCAGTCCTTAAATTCATTCCCAGGTCAATAAATGGTAGTTAGTTAGTCGTGGTGGTGGTGATGTCTGAAGACTAACAGGATGCCCAGATTCAGTGTTGGGAAAATCACCTTGAGTCCACTTTTCAATGTGCTGGGGAGTGAGTACAGGCCAAGTTCCAGTCATCAGTTCCCAGCGGTTCAGCCAGAGTGTCTTGTGAATTCTCCCAGGGCTCTCTGGTTTTAGCAGGGTCTCCATGTGCAAACCTTGCCTTTGCACAAAAGCCACCATGGCAGGAGGTTGACCAAGCTGTTCTGGGGAGGTGAAAGGTGCCAAGCAGTTAATGCTTCCTCCTAAGTGCTGTATGGAGCAGGCTTGGCCCAGATCCAACATGGGCATCCATGCAAAGGCTGGTTGTCTCCCAGTGTCCATGCAGCCCTCCCAGCCATCCCCTCACTTCCCTCTGTGGCGTACTGTTCACAGCTGTCTCCCTCCACATGCCCGAGGGCCTTTCTGCAAAGAGGGGTTCAGAGATATCCAGGACCAGCTAGTCTAACCTTTTCAGGGTGGGAGGGCAGAGCAGAAGTTTTATAGTGGATACAAGGCCTGAAGCCAAAGGAGTAAAACCTCTGCCTCATGGGAGTCCAGGCATGCTTAGGTAGGAGGGGGTGGCAGGTGGGTAGGAGAGCCTCCTGACTCCAGAAATCTTGCTTTATAAGTGGCACCTGCTCTGAGCTCTCCAGATATCCCTGAATTTGGTTTTGCCCTCTGTTCTTGCCTCTTCCTGTCTCCCTCCTCCTCCTTCAGTCCTTCACCACAACATTCCTTTTGTGTTTAGGGAGATTTCCTAGCACCTCCCTGGCTAACAGATCAGATCCATCTGAGTCACGCTGAGCCTCCCATTTAGTAACTTAGGCCTCTGGAGTCCGGGTGGCCCAGGCTTCATGCCAAACCCGCTACTGCTAATAGTAATGCTATTATAATGACTTTTATACTTAAATCTCCTTTCTTCTAGGAGCCCCAAGGTCTTTAACAAATGCAAGAATTACACCACTGTCCAAAAAATAGAAACTGAAGGAAAATACATTCCTTATTCCAAGTCTACTCCTTCATGGCCTTACATAGTTGCTTTGAAGGATGGATCTTTAAAGATTCATAAACTTTGGTGGATGAGTGGGGTGGATAAAGGAGACAGGCTTTCTTATTGCCCGAGGCCCCACCAGTTTCACCATCTTACCTTTCATTGGTTTTGTGGCTCAAAGACCTTGAAACTACATCTGGATGAGTCTAATAAACTGGTATCTTAGAAGAAGAGATAAGGTTCAATATGAATAATGTTTGGCTCTCATACCCCCAGAGGTTATGGGTCTAACAGGTGCTCACTGAGCTCAGCTTGTCGTTGCATGGTTTAGGACAGACAACAAGGATGACCTACAACAGATACTTTGAAGGATGGAGTCAGCTTGAAAGGCAAGCATTAGGTTTGGCTACACACCCCTATCCTTAGCACCTGTGAAGATCTCAGCGTGCAAAGAGAAATACAGATCATGGCCCACTCCTCTATGACTGGCACTGCTGGATGCAGAGGACGGGAAGAAGCACTAGGGGTGGGCTTGGCTAGGACCTGCCCTCCTTTCAAGGGTCCAGCCACCTTGTTTAAAGGAAAGAGAATTCATCCTGATGCCAAGCAACATAGCTTCCAATTCTGACTGCACCTTTTCTCACCTGGCATTCCCTCAATGTCCACCAGGTTACTTTCTGTTGGAGGAGAAAATGCTATCTAACTTTAAGTATTAAAATCTGATCTCCTGACTCAAACTCATTCTTCACACTGATGCCAGAAAGCAAGTTTCTGTCTTCCAGAGAGAAAATTCATGTTGCTTCTTCCCTCAGAAAATCTCAGTTGCTTCCCACCCACTGTGGGAAGGGGTGCGGCTCCTTTAAGGTAGCGTTCAAGACCGTCTATGCTATGTCTCTAACTTCCCTTTCAGCCTTGTTTACCACCACAGCTCTCTGGTAGCCTGGACCAACCAGGTCACTTATGCATACTTTCATACGATTCTCCCTGTTCTTCTCCCAGTTCTCTATGGAAATCTTTCTCACCATTCAAGACCAAGCTCAAACAGCATTTCTCTGGGACAGGTTCTTTGATCCTGAAAGTCAGAATTTACTGTTCCTGTCACTACACTCACAAAGCCCATTGCTTGTGCCTATGTTCAATAATAGTGACATGGGAAGCACATGCTTTTTGAATAAGACAGACTTGAATTTAAGTCCTGGCTCTCTCCCCTGTCATATGCTTTTTAGAAAATCACTAATCTCTAAGTTTCCTTGTTCTACCGAAAGTAAAACCAAAGCCAACTTCATGTGTTGTAAGAATTGAATGAGGTCATAGCTCTAAAATCCTTGGGAGAAGAACACTGTGGGTGAGCTAAAGGCATCAGCATTCCCTAATGTTGTGTTCTTGGTATTGTCCACCTGCCCTTCTTCCCCTTAGGTGGCAAACTCCAGGCAAGGGCTTGTTCTGGCTCTTGACATTGACCCCATCCAACTCCAACACCATGTCTTGTATAGGGACACTCACTAAACATTTACATTGAAAGCACTTAATTTCTCAGTTCCTCGGTTTCTCTATCTGGACAGTAGTGAAAAAGAATAGCAAAAAAGAACATTCTGGGCTCTAAAGAAAAACTCCCCAAATACCCCTCCCAGGACGGAGCCTATTGTTAATTGGAAAATAAATAGTTCTCAGCTGAGCATGTCTTTTCCTTTCATGGGGCCCCCTGCGATGCTGTTTGGGAGACAGTTACAGCTACTTTGAGGAAATAATGACTGCCCCAAACTCCTTTGGAAGAATGTTGGGAAGATAAATGAGATAATCCACCTGACAGCTCTTTGAGCTCTTATGAAAAAGATACCCTTGAAATATAGGATACAGGTGTGCCTTGCTTTGGTATGTGAATTTTGGAGATTTTATAAAAATCTGAACCTACAAAACAGACAAATTAAGGGGTGAAAATTAGCATCGCAAACAGCCTCTTGGCTTGACAGAAAGATTCACAGCAGGATCCCTTTAAATAGCCAGCTCCCCTGGTGCATCTAAAATATGACTCAATCTATAAAGAATTTGATTTACATATACTCAGGAACACTTCTACTACAGAGGAGGAAGCACATATGTTTTTTATAATAAAAATCGATAACTTTGGGGTTTTAAAAATATAAAATATTTCTTTCTTCTCATCATCTTTAATCGTGCAGTTAACACTTCCACTGCTAGGAAGTCGCTCTGAAAAACAACTGCATGTTCTGCAGAGGCCAGGCCCTCACGAGCACAGCTCCAGGAGCGTGCAGGTAGAAAACGGCTGGTTTTTTTGTTTGTTTTTTGTTTTTTTTTTGAAACAGAGTCTCGCTCTGTCGCCAGGCTGGAGTGCAGTGGAATGATCTCACCTTACTGCAACTTCTGCCTCCCGGGTTCAAATGATTCTTCTGCCTCAGCCTCCCAAGTAGCTGGGAGTACAGGAGTGTGCCACCACGCCTGGCTAATTTTTGTAGTTTTAGTAGAGATGCGGTTTCACCATATTGGCCAGGATGGTCTCGATTTCTTGATCTCGTGGTCTGCCCGCCTCGGCCTCCCAAAGTGCTGGGATTACAGGTGTGAGCCATCACACCCAGCCCATTTTTTGAGGTGGAGTCTCGCTCTGTCACCCAGGCTGGAGTGCAGTGGCGCAAGCTCAGCTCATTGCAACCTCCACCAACTGGGTTCAAGCGATTCTCCTGCCTCAGTCTTCCGAGTAACTGGGATTAC
The DNA here is from genome assembly GCF_009764315.1 of Trachypithecus francoisi. Classification (NCBI taxonomy): domain Eukaryota; kingdom Metazoa; phylum Chordata; class Mammalia; order Primates; family Cercopithecidae; genus Trachypithecus; species Trachypithecus francoisi. The sequence continues at coordinate 49,051,695 of NW_022681457.1, forward strand.
AGATATGTGCCACCAAGCCCGGCTAATTTTTTTGTATTTTTTAGTAGAGACGGGGTTTTGCCATGTTGACCAGGCTGGTCTCAAACTCCTGACCTCAGGTGATCCACCTGCCTTGGCCTCCCAAAGTGCTGGGATTACAGGCATGGGCCACTGCGCCCTGCCGACTAAAGCATTTTTAACTCAATGTAAGATTGAAAGCAAGTAGTAGACCTCTGACGTCTGAAAAAGTAAAGGCCAGCCTTATTTAGAAGCAGGACCGTATGTGGCAGGTGCAGGAGCCTCTAGAAATGAGTGAGCTCATTGTTCAACTTTCCTCTTTGGGAGTCTGTCAGGGGTGTGTGTGTGTGTGTGTGTGTGTGTGTGTGTGTGTACATGCATGCATGCATAACAGCCAGTGCTTGGAACAATCTCCCAAAGATGTCCACATCCTAATTCCCAGAACCTTCACGTATGCTATGTTACATGGCAAGGGGAAATTAAGGTTGCAGATGGAATTAAGTTTGCTAATCAGCTGACTTTAAAATAGGAAGATTTTCCTGGATTATCCAGGTGGGCTCAGATTATCTAGTGTAATCACAAAGGTTCTTAAAAGATGGAAGAGGAAGATACATCAGTGTCAAGTAATGCCGTGTGAAAAACACTGGACTCTTCAGTGCTGGCTTTGAAGATGGAAGTGAGACCAGCCTAGTGAGACCCATTTGGACTTCTGATCTCAAGAACTGTAAGGTTTTACATTCGTTTTGCTGTGAGGCACTAAATTTCTGGTAATTTGTTATAGCAGCCATAGAAAACAAATCTGGTAGTAGGGAGGTGGGTGGTAGCAGTGGTTATTGCAGCTTCACTGCATGTTTTATGCTCAAGAGGCCCGTGCAAAATCTCTGATTGTTTTTGTAAACATGGATGCAAATTCATATTCAGTTGCTACAGGCCCCATTTGTCTAGAACCACATTCTAACCAGGAGGTGAGATGCAGGGGAAAACAGAAATATTGTGGGCTGACCCTTGAACCATCCTGTGTGCCACACAGGAGAAGACCTAGAATTTCCTCTAATGACAATGACTCCTTTCTTCTGGTTAACTTCCCACTTGTAGGTTACCCCACAAAGCCAATGGCACAAGTATGAACAATTCCAGTTTCCTCCCTTCCTCAAAATTACTGTCTCTAGGCCCCTCCTCTGGCTTCAGCAGCTCCCTCTCCATGCAGAGCCCTGGTTCTAGCCAACCAACCATCTTGGAGCTCCTCTATGCCTCCCAGCCCTCCCCTTAGTTCCTCCAGAGCAAGAGGATGTGGTGAGCTGGCTGGCCTGCGTGAGCATATCCTAGAAAACAGTTTCTGTTGGAGGAGCAATAGAACGCTGCTCTGCCTTTGACGGCCGCCTGACCCCTGAAGGTTCAACACGCTTGTCTCCCTCACCTGCCGCTGGTGGGTTGCCCTCTTGCCACTTCCACTGATGACCCCTTTGCTCCTTCAACTGAAGTCTGCACCCGCTCCCACCTCCTCTCACAGCCTCAGCTCATCCCTGATGACTCAGATCAAGTTTTCTTAGGATGAAATGAAGTGGGGTGAAGCTTTGTCTGCTTGTTAGAGTTCAGGGAATATCCAAAACAATCTAACAGTCACACCACCCTGACCAACTTTGTGACCTCATCCACATGAGAAGAAGGCAAGAATCTCAACAGCTGAAGTGTGCCAGAAACATTATGTTTTGTTTTAGTGAATCAGTGTAATTTCCATTTCAAGTCCCCATTTGGCTTGCTGATTGACAATGTCAGTTACTGCTGGATAGTCTTTCTCTCGCTGGGGGTTGTGTCTCCATTGTGGGTGGCTTATTACTATCACAGCAGCGTGCGTGTGTGTGTGTGTGACAACCTCTGACCCAGGTTGTCCGTCCACACCAGCCTCCCAGGTCTGTATCACCCCATCCCACTCTTGGTCACTGATACCCACAGGTTTGTGGCTGCCCTCTCTCACCTCCCACTGCAAGGTCTGTACAGATTTGACTCTTTCTTAACTACTTCTGTGTCCCCTTTTGAGGGCCTGTAGGGAATTCTGCTACGCCTCCATCCCATACCCTACACAACTACTCCTGGGCTGTGGGAATTCTATGGGGCTGTCAGAGGCCTCTTGATCTGGGCACACCAGGAATCATTTTCTACTCTGCTGCTCCTGTCCATGCTGGGCACCCAGGAAACAGACAGTGGTGTCTTTGCTCTTCCATCTCAGAACCTCTTTTGTTGTTGTTCTCTTATTCCCCTCCATCCTCCAGGGGGCAGCAGTAATGCAGCTCTTTCTCAGGGACCCCACTGAGGAGTCCTCTCTTTCCTTCTGCTCTCCTTTGGAGACTACATCTCATCTTGGGTGGTGAGTGGGGTGGATACACCAAATCTTTTGTATCTTTGACAGACTTCACTTTTGAATCTCAAAACCCAAACAGTTGGATGTTGGGTGCTTTAGTTCCACTGGGACAACTTTTCTTTTACATAGAAATGCCACATGTGGGAGGGTCACTACACAACAGCGACACTAGTGAATATGTCCCCGTGTTGTCCCCATACACGGCAAATGGGTGCAGGGTGCCGCCTGCCACTCGCTATGCAAAGACTACCCACACCAGGGAAAAGCAGAGCCTGTGCTCCATGAATCTGCAATTATGGGCATCTAAGCTTAGAATATCCCACTCTGTTGCAAGTGAAAACATGTAGGTATATCTCTTTGGCCCAATTCAGAAGGTAGATGTTTTCTCCCTTTTGTTAATACAGTCACTTGGCAGTTTCAGCTTTCTATGAACATTCTTCTGGAAAAGAATCTCAGCTCATTGTGTAGTTAAGTTTTATTCAGCACATAAATCTCTTAAAATCCATGCCCTTAAATGTTTATGGTCATGTGGGACATTATCAGTGTCAGAGATGGGCAGGGTTGAAGGCATTTGGGGTCAGACTACTTTCTTTTAATCTTCTCCAAACATTTTAGGTTTGGCAAAACCTGAATTGCATTTTGCCAAGCCCCTGTGCCTGTAATTTGTAAACCCCTGTGTATTTTCAGGGAAATGTAGTCCATATGTTTCTGATTGATTTACACTTAACTCATCTAAACGTTGTTTTGTTAGTGTTATTTGATGTCCAGAGGGCCTCAGAGCCTGTTTACATCTGTCTAAGCTGCTCATTTTCCTCCCTGAGACTCAGGAAGACCTATTTTGCCAAGAGTAAACTAAGTCAAATACTGCACCGCCCCTCCCCACCTCCAGCCCCCAGGATTGGATCAGACTTGGGTTGAATCTGACAAAGAGCTGAGGAAATTGCACTGGGCTTTGAAGTTGACGACTCTACCCTACACTTCACCAAGAGGAATCAGAGCGCAAAGCCTCCCGCTTGGGGACTGTGACCAACAACACGAATACAGAGAACAGCTCCTAGGCCAGGCCAACTTCCCAGCCTGGCCCTTTTCCTTATGTCACTGATATTCAGCTGCAACTAGCCACCACCGACCTCAAAAGGCCCTTCCCTTATGACTCTTTCATCCAAGCTTCAGTGGGAAGGGTGGAATAGATTTTATACAGTGAATGAAACTGATCAGGCCTCTTGCTAGATCTGTGATAACAATCTCATAGAGCAAGAGTGTGGTTTTAAAATGAAACAAAAGAAATCCTTAGCTAGTGCCCCATTTCACTGAACCTTAATTTTAGATAGCTTGCATTTGCCTTGCAAATGAGTCCACAAATTACCAAGCCACAAGCATTTAAAACCATCCTGCCCACTGCCAGAAGGAGTATGCCTGGCAGAACCGATGAGGCTGGCCCCCTACTGCTCCACCACCGTAGAAGTGAGTTATAGGAGTGATGCTTGAACTGAGATGGCATTCCACAATTTTGGAAACATGATGACTAGGGATGGGGACAAACTCACTGCAACTTTATGATTCAACATTGAGGGAAATGGCGTTTTGTTTTGAAAGAAGCGCGGTGGCTCACGCCTGTAATCCCAGCACTTTGGGAGGCCGAGGAAGGGCAGATCATGAGGTCAGGAGATCGAGACCATCCTGGCCAACATGGTGAAACCCTGTCTCTACTAAAAATACAAAAATTAGCTGGGCGTGGTGGCATGTGCCTGTAATCCCAGCTACTCGAGGGGCTGAGGCAGGAGAGTTGCTTGAACCAGGGAGTCAGAGGTTGCGGTGAGCCGAGATCATTCCATTGTACTCCAGCCTGGCGACAGAGCCAGACTCCATCTCAAAAAAAAACAAAAACAAAAACAAAAAACAAAAAAAAACAGCACTTTAATGTGTATTTGGTTGTGTTCAAGCAAACTCTATTTGGAATGGAGGTATCTGAGACAAAGAGGAGCCAAGTAACTCTATAAAATAATATGACGGGTTGTCTTGTCTATACGCAGAGTTGCATCTCAGAGATAATTATTTCATTGGACTTGGAGGACCCTCTGGGAGATTTCTCTCTTTTTTGGACCCCAAAAGGTATCAGGGAAGCCAGATTCTAGGTAGAAGGAACATGGTCAAAGCATTTGGGGAAAAGCAGACTGGTCCCTGAAATGTGGGACAAATTAGGAGTTAAGGACAAAGATGGCTAGGACTTCCTAGCTCTAAGGTTTAAGTTTTCTGTTTCTATTTTGTAATTCCCTTTTGCTATCTTTGAGCTTTCAGAAAATTTCGATCAATATTAGTCTGGTCTTATGTTCTGGGAGACTAAAGGAGGGGTCTGGGTCTATGCAGTGGGGGAGCCAGCGACTGGAGAAGCCAGGGGTGACTTAGAGGCAGTAGAAAACTTGTCCATCCAGGGCAACCTGATGTGGCAAACAGGCCTGATCTTTGGAATGTGGATGCATTCCTGGGTGATTCTTAGAAACACCTGGGGTAGGAGAAGCTCACTAAAGACTGGCTTTCCTGCAGCCTCCTGGGATAGGAGCTAAGGTTGTAGCTATTTGCATGTTAAGGGAGGAGTCGAGCCTTGAAGGCTGGAGAACTTGGGGACATGAGTATCACATCAGTGTTAACTCTGGTGGGTGGCCAAGTGGCCCTATTTGCACGTCTCGCTTTCAAACTGGGCAGCAGTGGTGCTAGCACAAGTTCCCTCCTGCTGGAGCCTCTGCGGAAGACCAGGCAGGCTGCTCTCCCATAGGCACGGGAGCAGATGTCCTCTCCTGCCTCCATGAAGCATCCCGTGTGGTTACCTGGATGCCATGATATCCCTCTGCCCCACTGTAGTGCTTTCTCTGAACTGCATTTTAGAGTGAAGCCATCAACCTCCGCTGAAGGCCGAGAAATGTGTCTTCTGTAAGCATGTTGTTAAAGCTGTCATCTGCAACCTTAAAAGTCTCCTTTCGGTGGAGCTCTAAGGAGACACTTTTTCCTCATCTTCATATCAGAAGGAGTAGTTCAGCTCCTTGGGGGCTGGCTTTTTTTTTTCTTCTTCTTCTTCTTTTCATTTTTAAGTCATAACTTTTTAGAATTGTGGTAAAATGCACACGACGGAAAATTTACCATCTTAACTGTTTTTATGTGCGAGTTCCGTGGCAGTCAGTGCCTCTACTGCTGTGCCACCCTTACCACCATCTATCTCCTGAACCCTTTTCGTCTTCCCAAATGGAAACCTTGTACCCGTTATACAATAACTCCCCATTCCCCTTCTCTACACTTCCTGGCAGCCAGCATTCTACTTTCTCTCTCTCTGAATTTGACTCCTCTGGTTACCTCCTCTAAGAGGAATCAGACAGTATTTGTCTTTTTGTGACTGGCTTATTTCATGGTTCTGGTTTGTTATGATCACTGAATTGTCTAACAAATCAGATGTCTCTCCTCCCCCCATCTTTTTGCTTTGCCATGGCAGCTAGAAAACAAAGCCAAATCTCTGCCTGATCCAAAATAAGCATATGTGCTAGAAATTTTTGATGTAGCCTCATCCTTTATTCCATTTTTTATTTATAGTCTTGTGTTTTTTAAAAAAATTGCTGACCCACCTGTGATTTATTAAATAGTTCTTTATAGAAAGCATCTTTAATCCTCTTTATAACAAGGAAGAATATACATTTAAAAATACAGGTTGAGTAGCCCTTATCCAAAATGCTTGGGACCAGGAATATTTCAGATTTAGAAAATTGTTGGGGATTCTGGAATGTTTGCATTATAAAATCTGACTCTGAAATGCTCCAGTGAGCATTTCCTTTGAGCATTTTGATGGCACTCAAAAAGTTTTGGGCTTTGGAGCAGTTTGGATTTGGGATACTTGAATTTGGGGTACTCAGTCTGTAATAACAAGTAGTTGATGGAGGGATTTAGGGGATTGAGTCAAGCACGTAGTGAAGTGGGTTCTCACAGCCAGCGTGAGGCTCATCCATCCAATTGCACCCATCCTTGACCCTGGACGGCACCTCCTGTTGCAGGTGCTGGCAGTGGGGCTGCTCTCACTAATCTCTTCTTCCATGCTGACCCCCTCTGCTCCAAAGTCAATGCATTCAGACTATGGATTAGAAGCCCAGGAACTTTTCTTATAACTAAATGTACTGGTCTAAGTTAGTGGGTTTCTAAAAGTGTTTTGTGTCTTGCTGCCAACACCTTGGTCTTTTAGGGATCCCGCTAAACACTTTCTCTTGGAAGTTCCTGGCATCCAGCAGTGGGCTAGCCACCCCAACCAGTGGGCTTTCACAGGTGAGACTGGGGCTGAGGCTGGGCTTGGAGGTGAGGGGTCTTGCTTGAAAGATGAGGACTTCTTATTTAAAGCCAGGACTACCAAGCCAGGATCTGAGTGATTTTCCTTGGAGTTATTTTTCCACGTTAGGCCCTGAGAAGTCGGTTTCTTTTTGTTCATCCTTGAGTGACCACTTAAGCCTGAACTAGTGCTGGGTGGGGTCCACCACTGGGCCTTCCAGGGGCTTCTCCTTCATAACTTTTACCATCTGGCAAACCCCGTTGTTACACTTAGCTAACTTTATTTTATTATTATTATTTTATTTTTTGAGATGGTGTTTCGCTCTTGTTGCCCAAGCTAGAGTGCAGTGGCACAATCTCGGCTCACTGCAACCTCCGCCTCCCAGGTTCAAGCGATTCTCCTGCCTCAGCCTCCCAAGTAACCGGGATTACAGGTGCCCGCCACCATGCCTGGCTAATTTTTGTATTTTTGGTAGAGACGGGGTTTCACCATGTTGGCCAGGCTGGTCTCGAACTCTTGACCTCGTGATCCACCCACCTCGATCTCCCAAAGTGCTGGGATTACAGGTGTGAGCCATCCCGCCCAGCCCACTTAGCTAACTTTAAAGAGGACTGGTCCATGCAGGCCATGAAGGTTGAGTACGGTGTTTGCAGTCAGGAGACCTCAAAACCTATCCCTGCCATTCACTAGCAGCGTGGCTTTGGGCTAACTGATTCACCTCTCCGAAAGTCCATTTCCTGCTATAAAAGAGGGATAATAATACCCTTCTTTCAGAGTTGTTGTCAGAGTAAGGGAGTAACCACAAAGTTAATAACATGTTGTTTTTACAATAATTATTATGGAGAAAACTGATTATTAGACATTATCCCCTGAATCCAGCTCTTTGCAGCAACTTTGTGTTTCCTCTCTTGAGTTAATTTTTACAAATCTCAGAGAATTAATGCTGAAGGACTTTAAAAGGTCGTCTGGACCACGGTTCCCAAAGCTAACTGACATCAAAGTCACCTGCAGAGCTTTAAAAGGCATTTAAAGTGGAGGCCGAGGACCCTGTATTTTTAGGTGGCTTTCCTGGTGGTTTGGCTTTGTCTACTGATGGACGTTTGAGCTACCCCTGCTCTAGACCCTCTCTCTGCTATTTGCCAAGAACTTTTTTCTGCTATTTCAGGCAGGTGAAAACCCATCCCGTGTTTACAGTTTTCACCAAGCAGGACTCCACACCCTGCTGCAGAGTTCACATAGTGTCTGATATCCTCTCAGGGCTCCACTCTTCCTTTTGCATTCTCTGCTTATGTCTCCAAAGATCTTGAATGGCTTGTGATGACTGTCCAGCCAGTTTCTTTGTCTCCCAATCTGGTTACTATCATGATCGTCTCCTTTGGGAGATGGGTTCTACCATTTGTCTCTTCTCGTTATTCTCTGAGGCTAGAGGTTTGCTAGACTCTAACTTCAGCTCTTCATTCCTTCCCCACACTTTCTCCTGTCTGGAGTTTGGGTTTATTTTTCTTCCTGCCTAACTACTCCTAATATACTAAGTCAATAAACAGATTCTCTGCGGTTACATATGGCAAACAGCTGAAATTTACAGTTGAGAGTAAAATTTCCTCATTTGGGAAAAAACCCATCATTTCACAGATTTAGAAAGTGGTCATTCTGATCTCCAGGGCAAATAAAAGTGTTTTATAACCTTCCACAAAAGCTTACGCCTTGATTACATTTTTATTATTAATTATTAATTAAACCAAGGAAATGCAGAGACCTAAACCATTGCTTAAATTTGCTCCAGATTGAGACACAAACCAAAGGCGGCAAGAAACCCTGAAGGGGAGGTTTAATGATGAGCAGCACATATAAAACTATCCGCACACTTCCATCTGCCAAAGGCTCCAAACCAGCCATGTAAATGAGCCCATGTGCCCACACCCAGACAGAGGCTGGCAATGGGCCTGGAAGAAACAGGACCTCCTCAGCTTCTCTCTCCTGGGGTCTGTGTTCAGGGCACTGTGCCGTTAGAGACACAGGGACTTATCTACCTCATGAGCACCTATGGTTAGAGGGAATAGCTGGTAGTAGTTCAGAAAAGCAGCCTGGTGTCTTGGAAGCTGAGCCAGAGGCCAGGAGAAGTGGGTCACTGCTCTCTGGATGGAGTGATTGATCCAACCAGAGCCAACCAATACAGTTGTGCAGGTTACCTGGAGGCCAGGTCCAGTAGGTGCTGACATCCAACTTATGTCCTACCCACCAAGCCTTGCTCCTTGCTGTAGAGCTGCGCCCACTATGAGGAGGGAATACCTTTTTCTGACTTGAACAAGGGAATCACATGGCCTTGCTTGGAGGTTGACAGTGTGTGTATGGGGTGAGTGGGAGGGATGGGGCTGCATTCTTCTTTCTCTTAGAACACAGAGGTGTTGTTTGGGCAAGTGGTAGCCTAGAACTGAACCAGTAGATACTGGAGATGCAAAGCTGAACAAGACTCTCATTCAAAGAGCTCAGAGTACCTTGATGAAGCAGACAGATATGCAGAGTATTCTAACATGTGGGGACAAGTGCTGTACAGGACATCTCTATGGGTGCCCACCCAGATGGGACTGGACAGTAGGGAATCAGAAGCTTTCTTGGGGATGATGTCTAAATGAGTCTTGAAAAGTTGGAAGTTGGAAGGGGTTGGGATGAGGGTCTAAAGAGTGAGAAGGCACTGAAGGTAAACAGAACTACAAGATCAAAGTCATGGAGGATGAAGGAGCATGGTCCAAGAGCTCTCAGGGAAGACGTGGGGATTCTGAGGGGGGCTCCCCACTTCATATGGTTGCAGTTGAAGACATTTTCAAGTATGAGCAGTTATTCAAATATGAACTAAGTGGGCGGTGCCCATTCCCCTCCCCAGTGACCAAGACTGGAGGGCTTGAGAACTCCAAGTTCCCAGCATGATACTTGGCATTTGAGTGCTACTTTCTTCCCCTTCCTCATTTCCTCCTGCCCTTTCATTTTTAATATGAAAACACTTGAATATGAAAACATAAAATACATACACTGTGTATCTTTCATAACATTCAAAAAAGAGCTAAAAAATGTGAAGTGAAGGGTAATAGCATGATGCTTTGGCCATGGTCGGCTCCCCATGATTTTGTGTCCCTGCTTCTGGGCTGGCTTCTTAGAGCGGATTGCGATTGTGCCCCAGCAAGAAGCTGGCCTTTGGATCAATCACTGCAGAAGCAGTCAGGAAAGGGGAGCTTGCCTCAGTAAGCAAAAGTCACCATTATCTGATTATCTTTAGGGATTCCCTACTCTCTGGATAGCTAGTCATGACTAGAGAAGATTCTGCATGGAGACAATATAACATTTATTTGGCTTTTATTTTTACTGAATTCAGTGCTCAAGGACAGTGGCACATTGACAACACTGCTTCCTAGCATGACATCACATAAATAAGTTTGAAGATACTGCTTAATAAGAACCCTTTAAAGATAAGAGAAATGGTAGAAAGAATTGAAGGATGCTGTTTCCTTTTTAATATCTGCCATGAATCATAGTCCGGAGAGAAGACAGAAAGCCAAGGCACGCAGGGACCAGGCACTAGCACAGGGGTCAGGAGGTGGGCGTTCACAGGGGGCACAGCTCAGATCCCTGCCTTTGCTTTGGCCTGAGGCTGTGCAGACAGGAACATGGAAAGCTATGGAGCTGGTCTGAAGGGTAGGGTGGGGTGGTTAAGCCTTTGCTGGCATATGGCTTTGCAATCTCGTACACTGAATAAATCCATCAGAACACTGCATCCACTCACCCAATTAGCCTGCACCTCATGAACACCTATTGTGAGGCCAGCACCATGGGGAAACTGAAAGAACCAGACATTCTACCACCACGGAGGAATGACCTCACCCTGGGTGGTAACTCTTCCCTTCTGCTCACCTGCCCAAAGGGAAAAGAAAGTGCAAGGTTCCTAGTTTACATTGAGTTTCTTGAGGGGAAAAAGGCTCTTGTAAAACAATGCCTTATTCCTTTCCTTTGGAAGTTCCTTCTGCAGAATACAGCTCAATTGTGGGTCCCCAAAAGGCCCCCGAAGAATTAAAAAAAAAAAAAAGGGGGTGGTGTCAGGCGAGGGCTTTAGGACATAGAAGGTCACTTTTGGTTGTCCTGTTGAGCCAACTGCTTTACTAACTGGAGTTAGTAAACTCGCTCAAGCTGGAGGGTGAGGGAATGTGTGGGGCTGAGGCTGGGGGTTGGTCAGTAGTTGACCCCCAGTGATCTTGTTTGAGGAAAACTCCTGTGATCCCCCATCAGAATATTTTGAAGGTGGAAGAGTCTTCTGGTGGGAAGGGAGAAGAGTGGGAGGAGGAAATAAGCAACAGGCAGCTTCCTTTCTCGACAGATGGAAAATAAAGGGCCTGTCCACAGCTCGGCGAACTGCCATGGACCTCCCAGCGGGGCTGCTTTCTGAGGTGATGGTCTCCTCGCTCCTTAGCCAGGCTGGTGGAGCCAGCTACTGACGCTGGAAAGGAGTTGGAGGATGGAGGTTTGTGGCCAGCAAATGAGAGGTGTGGGGGAGGGGGGAAGAGGAAAAATATAAGGGAGGGAGATGGTTCTTCAATGAAACCTCTGACCTCTTTTAAACCATAAAGAGGTCTGGCTGGTTTGATTCCAGTCCTTAAAATAGCTCAGTAGGATCTTAGGGATTATTTAGGTCAAACCCCTGAGAGGTGAGGAAACTGAGGCCCAGAGGTCCCACTTGCCTTTGGTCACGGGGTGAGTATGTAGCCCAGCAGGGTCCCAGCTCCTGTGAGCTGCAATTCATGCTGTTATCTTTGCTGGGGAGGCCTGAAGTTCCTTTAGCTTATCCCTGATGAAGTAAAGGAAGAGCCCATGAGGAAAGCATTCATCTCAGAGTTAGGTGACCTTGGCTTTGCGGTCTAGTTGCCCATTTCTTCCACTTTCCTTGCCAACATCTTTCCCAAGTCTGCCAGACCGGGGTGCAGTGCCACCCCCTTGCTGCCAGACAGGTGGCTTGTCCTGGGAGCAGGAAGGGGAGTTCAAGGCAAGCAAGGCCCACTGGGAGCCCCCTGCTAGAAGTGCTCTCCCCTTCCTTCTTTTGGAGGTGGCAGTTACTGGGCAGCATGACCCTGAGGAGGAGATAAGCTGCCTCTGATAGGAAGGTTTTATCTTTGAGGTTATTGCAAATGTGCGTGACTTCTTCATCTGGTTCTGTCCGGATCTGAACTGGTAGCCAGATAAACTGTTTGCAGCCCCATTTCATGCATTTATCAAGTCTAAACAATTGTCAGGAGGCAATTATCCCCCAGGAAGCCAATGGCAGATAAGCAGTGCCCTGCAGTCTGATTCCAACCATGGAATCCGTAAGTTGTCCCTCCTTGCCCTGTGCAGATTTTCTCCTCTGTCCCTGCTGCTCTAAATTTTAAAGGAGGTTTGATGTTCCAACACATTTGTTTTGGTGTTCTTTGCCCATAGCCCCAAATAAAATCTAATGGTTTTTATAGGTGGATAAATCCTTTTTAAAGGCTCTTTTGTTATCACCACGGGGTTTGTGAGCACTAAAACTGGGTTTTAAGGGATCAGTGAAACCTTAGAATCACGGTTTGCTGTATCTGGAAGGAACTGTGACCACTCGGTACAGCCCCTTCAAGTGGTAGATGAAGAGGGTGAAGCAGGAAGGGATTTGATGGCTTGTGAAGGGAGCTTGCTCTTCAGAGTTGGAAAGACGTGCAGCTGAAGCTTGGTCCGGCCACTGATCTGCTGCCCAGCCTTGGGTAAACTTCTGGAGCCTGTTTCCTAACTGATTACATGGAGATACCAATCCAGACTCCACAGTATTGTGAGAGGTAGTAAAACTCTTTGCCTCTGGTCAAGGGCACACAGACAGCTGGGGGGCAGAGCTAATACCAGAACCTTAGTGTCCGGGCTTCCAGGTCTTTATCCTTTCCATTATTCTGCAGGAGGTCTTCAGGCTACTGTTAAATGAAAAGTAAAGCTTCTACTTTGTCCCACCCAAAATTCTAGTTCAGTGTTTCCCAGACAAAGCACCTCCAGCAGGTCTGAGGCTCAGTTCTATGTGGGGACTCATGTTGATACGATGATAGCATCTATATTTTTTCTGGATGAACTAATAATCGACTTGCCATTGTACTTAGGAAAAACCAGACATCACCTCATGGACGTCTAATTGAAAGGGACCGTCAGTTATTCCATTCATTCTGGCAAATTTTCTTTTTAGCTTTGGTTGCAGCAGGAAGAGAGAAACGTCTGGGGGGCTTTTTGTTTGGTGGAAAGGCATCACTGGTCCACAGCCGGGGACCCCTGGATGACCCATCCCAAGGTCCCAGCCTGAGTCTGAAGTCCCAGGGCTGGTCGCAGGCCGACCTTGCAGCCCTCGCCAGAGCGTTGTGTGCACCTCGGACACTAGGTGGCACCACAGGAACATCCTCGCGGCCCAAGGCGCGGTCGCAGCCGGGGAGCACTCGCCGCGGTGCTGTGGAATTTTCTGTTTTTTTCACGCAACGTCAGGCGTCCTGCTGGCGCCCTCTCGCCACCGGGCCCTCCCGTCAGAAGCCCGGCTCCTAGCCGGGGAAGGCCGGGTGCTGGTCTGCCAGGAGCTGGGACTTGCGCCGCATGGAGTGTCGGGAGTCTCCAGTGCCGCGCGTTCAACACCACAAGGCCAGGCTGTTAGCTCCCCATCGGTCGCTGCCCCCAGCACCCCGGGTTATTAAGGACTCATTTGCTTGGAGCGGCATCATTACAAGGGTGTGGGGTACTACATATACTCCGTATTTTTCTATTTTCGAAAGGCTGCAGGCGCGATGCACAGTGCGCTCGAACGGTGGGGCCTCGTGCTAGCCCGAGGAGCGAGCAGGGGCCGGGCAGGGGCTGCTCAGCTAGGCGGTCCCAGCGCAGCGGCCTCGGGAGGCCCTGCCGTCCTTCACCCCTGGAGGCGGGCGTGGGGGCGGGCGCGGGGCGCTTCCCCTCCTTAGCGCCCTCAAACCGCAAGGGGGTTTCCGCTTCCCAGTGGATGGTCGTCCTCTCCCATTCCCGGCTGCATCTCCATTTACCCGTCGCCCATTTCCTCTGCCCATCCAGGCTCCTTGGCTCCGCTGGGGTCTCCGTTCCCTTCTCCCGGTCCCCCCCCCGCCAAGTCGCGGCTCCTTTGTCCAGGACTCCGCAGGGGCTTGACCCGAGGACGCTGGTTTAGGCAGGATCTGGGGTCTCTGGTCACTCCCAGGCTTCTTCCACTTCCGGATTCTGGAGAATCGGGAATCAAGCCCTGCGCGTGCCTCTCCTTCCTCCTTCGTGCTGAAAGCACACTTCAGGCACGCTTCCTGTCCGCCCAGGCATCAGTTCTGACAGTGAGCTGAGAACAAGGAGTTGCTTTTTCTTCCCCAGAAGTTGCCTTTTGTAAGGACTATGTCCGCACCAGGGCTTGATACATGTTGCTACTCCTGGGAGTATGAGACTGGGAAGTTGATGGAAATGTCAACATTAGCTTTAATGGTGAGGCCAAAGGGAGAATGGACCCAGCATCAAGCCTGGGTAGAGGAGAACGGGAGAGGGAGGACCAGAACCAGGGCCCCCCGTTCACTGCCTTGGGGTGTCTGAATCCTGCCGTTGCTGTTGGTGAGCGCTAGGACTATGGGTAAGTTGGTTAACTTTTTGAGCCTCAGTTTCCTGTTCTGTCAAGTGGGAATACAACTCCCTAGCTTACAGAGTTGTGGTGAGGATTATGAACTGTTATGCATCTACAGTGTCCTCCCCGCAAGTGAAAAGGCTCAGTAAATGGTAACTGTTATCATGGTTCAATCTAAACTTCCGTGCTTGCCTTTCACCAAATTGATGTTACAGAAATCAAAAGGTTCCTGTTTTTCCCACCTTGTTTGGAATTAGGAAGAACTTTCCCTGCACCGTTAATGTTTTATAGGCCTCTTCTCTCCAAGACAGAAAGGAAGAGAGGGTAACGGGGCTTATTTTTTTCTCCCAGGACTCTTGAAGAAGGATTCAGGATGTGGCTGTGCCACTGGGGATAAACGGTGTAACACTGGGGCGGGTCAGCTTCCTCATTGGTACAGTGGGACTCTTATACAGGCCCCTTTCTTTCCAGCACCAGATACTGCTGCACCATCTCATTGGCATGGACCTATATGTGGCAGCAAGTCCATCTCATCGCTTTTGGTGAAAGTCAGCACAGTTTATAAAGATTCTCATTGTGAGAATGGGTAAACCATCCCTTTTATTAAAAATCAAACCAGAGATTCCTTTACCTATGAGTACCTCCTGCTGCTAAAAAGCAGCAGCTAAAAAGCAGCAGGAGGTATTGATAAGGGATGTCCTATCTAATTTCCTGGTTTAGAGAATGACTATCCTCATTTTAAGAGTTAAACGTTAACCCCATTAACACCTCTGAAAAACCCTCCCAACATGTTTATCTCATTGACATCATGGGGTTGGAGGTCACTATAGACGAGGAACTGGGACACCAAAAGGAGAAACTCTGGCCACCCTTGCACCCTGTTTCCAGTGCTGGTCCAGCATCACCCACAGATGCTAAGGAGCTCTGGAGACCTTACCAGCCCCTGTGATTGGTCACCTAACTCTTCCATGGACAGAGCAATGAACTTAGATTCCTGCTGGGATCCTTTGAGGGCAAGCATACCCTTCTTCCAGCTTGTGCTGTGAACTCCGCTGCAGCCGTAAGGACTGTCTGTGACAGTGAGCCCGAGATGACTGGGCCCTGTGCTCCCTCCCGGCCCCACAATCCTTGGCCTGCCACAGAGAACTGAGCTCTTTTATTAGCACCGTGAATGTGACTGATACAGCTAGCCATTCCCTCGTGCGAATGACTCAGTTTATTAATGCTTTGCTAAAGATGGCTTCTTTGCTTGCCAGCAGCCTTAAACAGTATTTCATTAAAACTGGCTTAATTATTTTGAGAAGACGGCCCAATTAAAAGCTATACACTCCCTCTATGTAAGTGTTTATACATAGAGCTGTATATATAATACATATTTGTAAGTGTGTGTATGTATATGTGTATGTATGTGTCTATAAATATATAGGCTTAGCAATTTAATTACATGGGATAAATTGTTGGAAAAAATACCCAGGAGCTGGTCCCCTTTCTGTTGCCAGATTCAGAGTAGAGGCCACCCCTCCACTATGGGAGAGGCTGGTGTTGGTGGTGTCTCAATGACTCTGCCGTGGAAGTCCCAACTGCACAGAGCCCTGCCCCAATTTCAGGAGCCAGCAGCCTCAGGAGAGGCGGATCCTGACCTCTGCTCTGCTCTTGGGATGGCCTTTCCCTTCCCAGCAGGGTTGAGATACTTGGGCTGGGAAATGTTGTGGCAAAATGTTTGCCAAAGCTGGGGAGAGACACAGACTTGGGGCTTTTGTTTCTGGAGCTGGCTGTCTAGCTTTCCTAATGAGCAAATATGTTCTCTTTAAGGAAACAAACAAACAAAGCAAAAACACCCATTCATCTGGATTTTATTCATTTGTTTTAAATACAAACAAACAAAAGGAGAGTGGTTATTTCTGCACCAACTATTTCAAATGCAAGTTACCCCATTGCTCGGGGTGGTTGGATGGTGCTTGTCACCATAGGACCCACAGGGCTAGTTCCAACTGTTATTTGGTAAGGCTTTTCTTCTTTCCAAAATTCCCAGTGTTCCTTTAAGGCCCATTTAGCTGCGGGTTTTGTTTATTCTCCCGGCAATCAGCATTTAAAATAAGACAAACAAGCATTTTTCCTGGGCTGTGATTCCCCCCAGCCAGCCTCCACCTGCACACCTGAAGCCAGCATGTCCAATCGAATTTCTCTGTAACCCATATCCCCTTTAGAGACTTACCCCCTTCGTATACCAGGCTGGAAATAGGGAACTTAAGCAGGGCAAATGTAATTTTAAGAATTGCTAATGATGCTAGAAATCTGCAATGCAATTAGCATCATTGGATTTGGCGCTCCTCCGAAGGCACAAAACTCCTTGTCATAGCGCAGTGGCAGCAGCGGCAAGTGCCTCCGCATGTGCCGGGCTGTCCGGGTATGCTGGCAGCCGCTTTGCACTGAGATGTGAGCAGTTGGTTAGGCTTCCTCTCTTTCTTTCTCACAGATACTGACTTCTTTGTCTCTTCTCTGGGTTGCAGAGGGATGGGTGTTTTCCATTGATTGTAACTTTAGCATTTGACTCTCCAGTGCAGTCACTCTGTGTTTTAGAAAACTGAGACCCTCACTTTGTGAACTCACTGTGCTCTCTGTGATTTCAGTGCTGTAGTTCAACTGCCGATCCCCCTGTCCTGAACGCCAGTATTTCTGATGCTATTAATTGGTACCTCAACAATTGTGGGGGCCTTTCCATCATTGCCCACCATAGGATATACTTTTCTTTTTCTCTCTCTCTTTTTTCTAATTTCCTTGTCTTCTTCACTCTCCGTGGAGCCAGAGGTAGTATGAAGAGTTAAAAATAGGAATATAAAGAAAGCCAGAGGGAGAGAGGGAGTGAGAAAGAAACATTTTAAAAAGAGAGGAAATGAATTATTGGTTTAAAAATAAACCTTTACTTTTTCGCAGAAAAATTATTTTTGTTCTCTGGAAAAATAACATGGGCTAGGCATGAGAAGCGTGTCAGCTGGCTAAAAGATTGCAAAATCCAGAAGATGATCCTGATGGGTCTGTTCAGTTTAGCAAGGGTATCTACTAGGGGATCCTCTTTTGAATACAGAGGCCCAAATCAGAAGCTTGTAGAGGGGAGCTATTCTTCCAAGATTCCAGATGTGTCTGTGAGACAATACGTTATGGGGCAAATTGATTTCACCCTTGGGAAACCAGGGAGATTTTCAAAGTTATGTCTGCAAAGCCAGCTAATGCAATTCCCCATTAGTGCATTAAAGTGTGCCCTTATTAATTCAAACATAAAGGCAACAAAATAAGCTGTTAAATTTAAAATATAATACATATATAATGAGAATGTGTGAAAGCCTTATTCAAATGAAAATACAGGAGTGTTTGAACTACTGAGGTATCTTTTGTATTGAATTATGAGCATATGTAATAGATTTAATTATTAATTTCCCCATTGTTCTATGCACACAGACAGGGTTCAAGGCACAGTCATTCTCTGGCTTTCATAGATCTAATTTGTATAATTATTGCCTGAATAAAAAATTGCTCCAATTCCTAGCTCTCTTTCTTTCTTTCCCCCTTCTAAATACTATTTCAATGCTGCATTCCAAAAGGGGAACACCTGCCACTTCTTCAAAGTCAGCTGATCATTTGGAATGATGGACGGCGCTGCTGCCGATGACGTCCCCTTTCAAGTCTCTTTGTCTAAGTGAATTATCGTGCATCCTTTTAATTTTATTGAACAAATTACATTTGTCAAGGTCTATCTTTGTAAATAAATGATAACTAGAGACACATGGATGCGTATTTCTGCTGTTCAAGGGCTCTTGTTCCATTTCTGGAAGCCAGATGAACATGGAACAAAGGAGAAACTTTCCTCTAAAAGCAATTATCTTTCTGCATTCCCATCAGTATAATTATATTGCAGGGAATTTTAAGAAGCTGTAGAAGTAGAATTGAATGCTTAAAACTGTGTTTGCTGAATTGCTATGCAAAAGTTGAACAGGCTGTATTGCATCACGCAAAATAGTCTAACTCTCTCCTGGCCACATTTCTGTAAGTTTAGAATGCGCCTGAAGGGTGGAGATGGTGTGGGGAAGGCGGTGGGGACGGGGATGAGGTAGATCACATTTAGGGTTTCCTGTGTTTCTTGAATGGAATATTTAATGACGTTTCTGAAACCTGAGGGCTGTTAGCAAGGTGACTGGGAATGTGTCTAATAAAGCCACCCATTCCAGTCTAGTTGGAAAGCTTCTGATTTGCTGATTGCTCTCTGTCTGAAACAGTCCTGCTAGTTTAGTAACTAATCCATGAATGGTGGTGGGATGAAGAGGGGACTGTTCATGAAATGATGGCAGCAGCAATTACACTGCCCCCAAAACAAGCCAGCAGCTGGCTTACAGAGATATTGAATGTGGTTTGTGTGGCTACTGTGTCAATACTGTGCATCAACCAGGATCATTCCTTCCTCATCAGCTCCTCCACAATTTAGTGAAGTAAACTGTTGCTGTGAGGTAAGTTGTATTGTCTGATCACTGACAGCTCAATAACCTCATTCCCGTCCCTTCCCAATTTTTCACGAACTCCCTGATGAACATTCAGGAGGAAAATAAAGCACCAGTGAGAAGTGGCAACAGAGAATGCCAGAATCATGGGTTAGTTTAGTATGGCTGGTAGGTTTTGAGTTACTGGACAATTGATGGGATAATATTACAGTCTAGAGATCTTGAAGAAAGGAAACCTACAAGCAAGGATGACCTTGTATCCTCTCAGAGAAGTGAGTGAAAGGGTGAATCAGGAGCCTGGAGATAACTCCCAGTTCACAGAGGCCGCATGGAACGCATGGAACAGTGGCATGAGCATGGGCTTGGGTTGGAATGGAGACAGTCCCTGGCCCCCTGCATTCAGTGTCCACAGTGGTAAGATGAGGGATCAGGACCAGATGATTGAATAGCCTGTCTTTAGATTCCGGGTCTAAGGTCATGAAACCCATTGTATGGGGCATTGATCTCCATAGGAAAGTGATGGAGGGAAGGTCCCTGTACTAGGATTGCATTGTTAGAGCTTTATGAATGTGTCGAAGGGGAAAAATGATTTTTTTTCTCTTAAGAAAAAGGAGTCCACTGCTTTCGATCTCTAATTTCTGTGGCTGAGGTTTGGTGATAAGCAAGAACTGAAACCCACGGGATCATTGCAGATGACATGATCAGAAAGTGGTAGGCCTATAAAATAGGTTTAAAATGGTGCCTTGGCCATCTCGGTGATTGAGAAGGCTCCTCTCTCAGGAGAAAGTGGCCAGTGGGACTGATTTGTTTGATTCAGATCATCTCACTAAGCAGGCAATGAAGGGAATGTGCAGAGAGAACCAGCATGTGCAGCTTAGTGTTGAATTCAGTGTTCCCCGAAAGTGTCAGACTCTCTGCTGGAGCTAGTACTAGAAGGTCATATGGTCCCTGTCATCAGGATCATGTTGCATACATATGACAGTGAAGCCAGGTAGGAACATCTGTGATTCTAGGACACAGGGATCAGGGCCATGACACAGTTCTCCTGGGAGGGAGCCTGATGGGGGCTAGGGTAGTCAGGGAAGGCCATGGAAGGAAGTGAGGCTTGATAAAAGTGGCGGTAGACAATGGTAACAGAGGGAATAATACGTGATGAGCAGTGACATAAAGCAGCAAGACATGTTCAAAAAGCTGCTAATGCTTCAGGATGGCCGAGGCGGAGGGTGAGTGTGGGTGAACAGAAGGGATGGGGCTGAGGAAATCAGCACGTGCCAGACAAGGGGGCCTAGCCAGGAGGCTCAAACTTTCTGCTCTGAGTTACAGGAAAGGGGAAAGCACTGAAGGAGTGTCACAGGTAAGCAGTGTGTCAGGGTCAGAATTTAGAAGGGCCATGTTGACAGCCAGGAGTGGATCCTGGGGTCCCTGTGCAAAATGAAAATGTGGGGCCATTTATTCAAAAACCAGAAAAAAAAAAAAGGTGCTGTTAAAGGCTTTAAAATACAGAGCATTTCCCTTCATTCTGCAGTCTCTCAATCTGTCATGGCATTTTTTATTCTCTTTAATGTCATGTCCCTCCGGTCCTCATGGCAGGACACTTGTGGGACAAGTACAGACTTCCGTGGGAGCTGGAGCCCTCCCTGAGACTTGGGACACATGTGGTCCACCGACAGCTGGCTCTTCCTCTCTGGGACTGATGTGCCATGCTTTAGCTAGGGGCAGGAAGTTGCAGCCAGGTGTATCTCCTTCCCAGAGGCCTGGTGCTCCCACCCTTCGTGAGCAGGTAACCCCTGAGGGTATTGCAACTTCCCTGTCAAGATGCACTGGGTATCTTGGTTAAGGTTGAGCCTGAGGCTTCCTTTACCAAGTCACCTGCTAAATGCATGGTAGCACTGACAGCCTGGGGTGAGGATGGCCACTGCCACACCCCCTTGCAAGATACTGTGAAGCATGCTCACCAACCCTGCCCCTCTCCACCCTGCACCCAACCCTCCACTGAAGTGGAGTGGACGGTGTCACTGGGACAGGTTGTGGGGGAGGCTGGGCAGGGCCCAGGGTGCCAGGGGCAGGAAAATGGGTAGCCGAGAACCTGTCCTGGGAGGCAGGAAGGTGGTAAGAGATGCTGCACATGAGAGCCAAGACCCTAAACCCCCGGCCCATGGTTCATGTGCCATGGACCTCACTTCCAAAACGGTAAATCATTCAGAATTTCAAGATGGCAACCAGAGAGCATTTGCCCTCAAGCGTGGGCCCTTTTGAGCATGGATCCCTGTGCTTTGTGACTACAGGGATCACTCACCCTTCGTGAAGCCCATTGGTGGCAAGGCTACTGTAGCAGAGGTAGCAGAGCTAGGCTTAAGGCAGGGAACCCACCAGGAAGGGACTGGAACTATCTGGTGATGAGTGCTGAGAACCACAGTGAACATACTGGTGGTGAGAATGGAGAGGAAACAATGAAGGGAGATATTAGGAGGTAGAAGCTGTAGGATTAAGAGGCAAACAGGACTTAGCGGGGATCAGTGAAGCCGTGGGATATAGGGTCACTTACGGGATTCTCCTATGGGTAACTGGTACTTTGTGAAATACTTTTACATAAATTTTGTCACTTAATCTGCAAAACATTATTGTTACTTCCGTCTTATTGGGGGAAAACAGCTGAAAGAAGAGAGGTAATTCACTCAAACTCCTCTGGTCAGAAGACCTGGGATCAGCCCAAGGCATTTGATTTTGATGGCACGTTCAATCCACCATGACTCCTCTGCTGCTCTGGATGCATCTGCCTTGTTTGTTTGTTCATTCATTCATTTATTCATTGCTTCCCTCAACAAGTACTTATGAGGGGAGCACAAGGTGCTGGGCATTTGTCTAGGTGCTGGAGGTCCATTGATGAGCAAGCCAAGCAAGGCTTCCACTCTTATGGAGTGCACATTCTAGCAGGGCCCGGGTGCCAGATTTAATCAGAAGTTTCATTCGGGCTTTAAGGGCCAGTGGAAGCCATTATTTATTTATATTTTCTGTTTCTTGTCCCAGTTTCTAATGAATTAGAGTTTGATTAGCTTCAACAGAGCATTATGACTAGAGGGAGAATAATAAAGTGTCCTTTCATCCACCCCATCCAAAAGCTGTGTGTAATTAGAAGAATCAAACCCTGTACTCTTCATCTCCACCTGGGTTGGCAGAGGTCAGTTTATTCTGTAGATACGTAATTATGTTGTTTTGCTCTTTCATTTAAAAAATATATTATCTCTTTCAATGAATCTCATAAATCTCAGGTTAGGAGACTGGATACCTCTGATAAAGAATAAATTTCAAGGTGTTACATTGTTGTCGAGCCAACAGCAATGGTTCTGAATGCTGATCAGATGACTCAACTGTACCGGTCAGAAAGGCATTTACTGGCAACTCAGCCCCTTCTATGGCTTACACCACAGAAGACCATCAGTAATGCATGCGTTGAATGGTGTTAGGATGAACCAGTTTTCTTCCTTGGTGCACAGCCCCAAGGAACTAGAATGACTGCCAGATGACTCTGGGTGCTAGGGCATGAGCATTCATTGTGTGAAGGAAGTTTGGAGACTGAAATCCTTTTAAAGGCAATGTTTCACTTGATAGGAAACAACATTATAATAAGACTAATCTAGATCACTGAGTTAGTAGTCATGGAGAACGAAAATCATTATTCTTGGAGTACAAATTCCTGGACCTGATGATACCTCTGTGGCCTGTCATGTGTCAGAGAGTCTGCAGGAATGTAACATGAAAACCTGTAATACCAGAGGTGTAGAGCACACTCCAGTCTATTCGCTCTGGAATGTCTGGGGATGGCCCTTGGCTTCTGAACTGATGGCCAAGAGTGGGTGGAAGAATAAGTGGAGGAGTTGGTCTTAGAAGGTCCAAACAAGGCAGATGCATCCAGAGCAGCAGAGAAGTCATGGTAGATTGAATGTGCCATCAAAATCAAATGCCTTGGGCTGATCCCAAGTCTTCTGACCAGAGGAGTTTGAGTGAATTACCTCACTCCTTTCAGCTATTTTACCCCAATAAGATGGAAGTAACAATAATGTTTTGCAGATTAAGTGACAAGTAGGCCTGGGGAAAGTGGTGGATCAAGAGGAAGATTCAAACCAAGTGCATTGAGGGATCTGAAGACCCTGCCCATACCAACCAGTACTCCCCTGGCCCAGCACCATCATCCTGGGCCCCATGTGACTGCCCATCGCATACAGGAGGCCTTATTGTATGTCTGCTGTGTGTGGCATGACTCCTCCTAATGGCGTTCCTTTTCCCGCCCTGTGGCATTGCTCTGCTCTCGCAGTCTCTCTCCATAGTAACAGAAGCTTCCACTGAGTTAACACCTCAACCTATTAAGCTTAAGTGCTTTTCAAAACATTTTATTATTGGTTGAGTGTTTGTGAAGCAGTTTACCTTGGACTCTGACTGGCTTCAAGAGGTTTCAGCCTGTCTTGTATGCCAGGGAAGCGGCCTTGCAAACCCAGCACATCCTAGCACTCAGCTTTCCACCCTTTCTTTACCTCTCACCAAATGGCGTGAGGCCATTCATGGGAAGGCCACAACGAATTTTGATTTCAGTCTTTGTGTCATTACTTAGATAATTTAAAGATGGATATCAGCCCTTAAAATTAAAAATGGTATGTTACATGGAAGGACTCTACCCACCCAGGGTCAGGCAATGAGCATATGATGAGACAAATGAGGGAGTGGCACTTTCCATGTTCCTCTGCTGAGTGAGGATCCCAGTGGACCATGTCCTGGGTCCTTTGTGGGACACTTCCTGGTGTCAAGTTCCCTAACTTCTGTTGGCTGCCAGGCACAAGTGTCAGCATTCATGTTGCAATCCTGATGCTACAGTGTGGCTACTTCAAGGAAATAGTATTCATAATATTGACATCTTCTTAAAATCATTTAAATAGGCACCCCAGTGTTTCAGGTAAGAGCCATGAATCTTGAGCAAATTTGACTCATGAGGTACCTTCAGAGAACCATTTTAGCTGGTACGTGTGTGTAAGGTGGGGCAGGGGTAGGGTTGGGTATTAAACATCAAAAGGTCACGCTATGTAATACATGCAATATATAAAGTACTAATTCAATAGAACCATAGCAGGTGCTGTTGTAATTCTTTTTTTCTGCATATAACATAGAATTTTCAATATAAAAATTAATGCATGTTATAAACTTAAGGTAGCTTAAGCAAATAGGATAAAGAACTCCATGATAACAAATCACAGTGCATATTCACAGCTGGT
The DNA here is from genome assembly GCF_009764315.1 of Trachypithecus francoisi. NCBI lineage: Eukaryota > Metazoa > Chordata > Mammalia > Primates > Cercopithecidae > Trachypithecus > Trachypithecus francoisi. Next base: position 49,075,726 of record NW_022681457.1, read on the forward strand.
GAGATAAATTCCATTCATGAGGAGATTTTGATTTCAACCCCTTATAAGAGAATTGTGAGATAGTGGCAGCATCTAATCTTGAGGTAGGTAGATAGTGGTGAGATGGCTACTCATGAATAATTTTAAAATCAATCATCTGTGGCTAAATGTAGTGGCTTCAAATCGCTTCACAGCTTTGGGCTGTGGAGGGGAAAAACCATTGTGGTGAAATAGAGTAAGAAACAGGAGATGCAAAACTTTCCTCATTTCTTGCTTCAATTCGATTCCTGTTCTTTAATTGCTCTGGGACTTAAGATTCCTTTTCCTGAAGCTACAGCGTGTTCTACATCTTCTCAGAGCTGGGTCCTGCCGCCCGCCACACACAGAGGGTGAAGCTGCTCCCCCGCTTCCGGCTGCAGGTGGCTCAGCAACTTGGGGGAAGCCCAGTTTGGTACCTTTCTGGACATCCTAGGGGACCTGCAGTTCAGCCACAGCGAGACCCAGGGAGGGGACAGCTGGTGTCCTGGCAGCTGGGCTTCTGCACTGCCCATGACTTTGAAGACACAGCATCAAAGAACAGAATGGTGCCTTAGGTTTCTGGGGGGTCCTGGAACTAAAATGTGATGAGAAAATCTGTGTCAGGAGGAGATGGCAAGGAGAGAAGCGTGGTCTTCCGGCCACAGCAGGACTCAGGGGTGGTGCTGGGCCATAGATGTGTGCCCACCTCATTGGAGTGCAGGGCTTGTGGTGGGAGCTGGTGGGCACAGCAGCGTTTACACTGTCCAAAGTAGACACTCTTCTACAAACCTTCCTCCCATAACTCCCTGCCCTCAAGTGTGGCCTAAACTGCATGAACCTAAAACATTCCAAGAGTATATTGATGACAGCTAAATTGTCATGACACAACAACGTAGTTATATTGAACACTGCCTTTTAGCCATCCATGATATCTCTGTCTTGGTGACAAAATATTTTCCCACAACCACACATCTGTTTTCACTCTCAGGTCTTTGTATCATATCCTTATTCACGATTCATGATGGCGATGATAATGATAGTAGCTAACGCTATATAATGTTAGGCACTAAGCACATTTCATATGTTAACTCATTTAATCTCCATAAGACACACCTGAGGTAGGTACTATTCTTATTTCTATTGAAGTCACATAAGGTCACATTTTGGTAAGTGGTAGAACTAGGTTTCAAATCCATGCACTCTGGCTTTACTGTCTGTGCTCTTAACCACTTTGCAATGGTGCCTCTCATTTTCTCTATTCTTAAATAACAGAGGAGTGCAAGTCAGAACAATTACCTACAGTATTCAACGGTTAGAAAATTTTCTGTTAGTTACAAAGTATCAGCAACTAATCCACATAGCCCAGGGAATTAGCTTTGCGTTTTTGCATTCTTGCATGGATGCATTAAGAAATTTACTGATTTCCTACCACCTGCCAGACCACCATGCTGGGAGTAAGACGAAGGCAGATATGGTCCCTGACCTCATAGAACTTCCACTCATTCTGTAAAGTTAACAAATTAAGCAGGTATCACAGTGATGTGTGATGAGGATTATGCTAGATGAAAGTATAGAATAACAACAGCTAATATTTGCTGAGCATTTTGCTATGTATTGTGTGATGGTTAATATTAGGTGTCAACTTGACTGGATTGAGGGATGCCTAGATAGCTGGTAAAGTCTTGTTTCTGGGTGTGTCTGTGAGGGTGTTGCCAGAGGAGATTGACAGTTGAGTCAGTGGACTGGAAGAGGAATACCTACCTTCAATGTGGGTGGGCACCATGCAATCGGCTGCCAGCCCGGCTGGAACAAAGCAGGTGGAAGAAGGGTGAGCTGGCTTGCTGAGGCTTATGGCATTCCTTTTTCTCTTGTGCTGGATGCGTCTGTCTGTTCCTCCTGCCCTTGGACATCAGACTCCAGGTTCTTCAGCCTTTGGACTCTTGGACGTACACCAGTGGTTTGTCGAGGGCTCTGGGGCCTTCGACCACAGACTGAAAGCTGCACTGTTGGCTTCCCTACTTTTGAGGCTTTTGGTCTCAGACTGAGCCATTACTGGCTTCTTTCTTTCTCTGCTTACAGACGGCCTATCATGGGACTTTGCCTTGTGACCATGTGAGTTAATGCTCCTCAATAAGCTCCCTTTCATATATAGATGTATCCTATTAGTTCTGTCCCTTTGGAGAACCCTAACGTATATTGCTAGGCACTATTCTCAGTGCTTTAAATGGATTCATTCATTTAATCCTGATAGGTACCCCATGAGGTAGGTACTATTTTATTCCCATTTTACAGATGAAGAAATGGAGGCACACCAGGGTTATAGAAATGCTGAGCGACACAGGTATTTAACGGTGGAGCCAGCAGAACACATCTGGGAGGGTTAGCTTTGCCTGGGAGTTTGGGAGTCCAGTTTCAATCAATTGGTGAGCAGTACTCATGGAGATAATGAAAAACGGGAGGTCTTTCATTCAGTTAGTGCCTTTGTTCATTCAAAAGCATTTATTAGTAGGCATCTTTGATGTGCAAAGATCAAGGGACTGGTTGGTGGTTGGTGGTAGATGGATATAGAGTTGGATAACATAAGGTGTTTACATTTGAGACATAATTCAGTAGGCAAAACTCCATTATGTATTTAAGGGCATAAAAATAAAGAATTGCTCCTTAGTCTGAAATTGATATGTTTTAAATATATATATATAATTATAAAATAATAAAAGTATGCAAATGTATTTATCACCTCACATACTTATCATTTCTTTGTGGTAAGAACATTTAAAATTCAAACTTTTAGAAATTTAGAAATATACAATACATTCTTATGAACTATAGCCACCTTGTTGTGCAATGGAACATCAGAACTTGTTTCTCTTGTCTAACTAAAACTTTGTACTCTTTGGCCAACATCTCTCCATTACCCACTCCCGCCTCCCCAGCCTCTGGTAACCACCAGTCTACTCTCTACTTTTAGGAGTTCAGATTCCACATGTAAATGAAATAATGCAGTATTTTCCTCTCTGTGCCTGGCTTATTTTACTTCTTAATTTAATATTCTCTAGATTTATCCACTTTGTCACAAATGACAGAATTTCATTCTTTTTTTTAAAGACTGTATAGTATTCCATTGTGTATATATACCACATTAAAAAAAATCCATCATTCATTGATAGACACTTAGGTTAATTACGTCTTTTGGTTATTGTGAATAGTACTGCAATTAACATGGCAGTGCAGACATCTCTCCAACATACTGATTTTAATTCCTTTAGATATACCCAGAAGTGAGATTGCTGGATCACATGGTAGTTCCATTGTTAGTTTTGGTACATATTTAACAGAGGAGTTCAGGCAGATGAGTTGGCTTGTGCTTGTATGTGCACACAGAGCTTGATGGAGTGGAGAGTGTGGCCTTCAGAAGGCAGCAGGCTTCACTTCTAGCCTGCATTGTCATACCTCTAGCTGTGTAACCTTGACCAAGCCTTGGACTTCTAGAACCTTAGAATGAAGACCCTGTACCCTCATTTTACAGATGAAAAAAACTGAAGCTTAGAAAGTTGTCATAAGCTAGAGGAATATTTGAAAATGGACCAATTCTGATTCAAAAGTCCCTTTCAGCCCCTGAGACATAGGAATCTTAACTTGTAAATGATTGCTGAATTTTCCAATACTCAATGTACATGTTAGAGGCTTTAACAAGCTGCATATTTGGGAATTCAGTACTAGAGGAAACCTTCCTAGAGTCAGTGAGAGGAACTTCCAAGGAAGAGAGGAAAGCAGCACAGGAAACAAGAAGGAGATGCTCCCAGCATTTGGGGGTATCTTGGGTGGAAGCTTGGAAGTAACATAAAGGAGAATTGTGGGGCCGCACAATGCTAGACTTGGCTGGAATGAAGGAGGGCTGTGAGAAATGCTGTAGGGCCAGTGGTAGTATTGGGGAGGTTTGGGAAAGTAGAGGAGATAAGGACAGAAAGAATGTTTCCCTAGGTTTAAACCTTTGTCTTGTTCATCAACATACCCAAGGGACACTTGTGCAAGTAATTGACATGAGGTTTCTGTGCTGGTTTCAGTTGCTTTGGGTAAATGGAAGGGAAGTGTTTAATTACAAGTTCAGGTGGTAGAGGATGAGGCCTTGAAAGCCTCCCACATGGGAGCAGGATAATTCTTCCTCTTCCTCCTCCTCCTACTTCTTTTTCTCCTTCTCCTCCTCCTCCTTCCTCTTCCTTTTCTTCTTCCTCTTCTTCTTAGAGACAAGGTCTTGCTTTGTCACCCAGGCTAGAGTGTGGTGACCCAATCATAGCTCACTGCAACACTGAACTCCTGGGCTCAAGCAATCCTTCTGCCTCGGCCTCCCTAATAGCTGAGACTACAGGCACCTGCCACCACACCTGGCTAATTAAAAAAAATTTTTTTTTTTTTTTTTTTTTTTTGAGATAGCGTCTTGCTATTTTGCCCAGGCTGGTCTCAAACTCCTGGCCTCAAGTGATCTTTCTGCCACTGCCTCCCAAAGTGCTAGAATTACAAGCATGAGCCACTGGGTCCAGCCCAGACTTTCACATTCACCTGAAGCCTTTATATCTTCAACAAGACCACTCTTTAGTTTGGCCCCATTCACCTGCTAGAGTTGGCGGTGAAGAATGCAGAAATAAAAGAGAGTTTCCTATTTCCTCTTAGACAGTGAGACTATATCATGGGCATCATCTGGTTATGGAGAGAGGAAAAACAGGAAGAAACGGAAGAGAGCGAGAGAAGGGTTGAGGGGAAGGAGAAGGTACACTTGGTAGCTCCAGTTCCTTTGGGCTAGATGCTCCCCTGACTGATACTGCTTCGAAAGTTGTGTTGATGTCGCTCAAGTCGATATGTGATTTCTTTCCTCATTTTCTTCCTTTGCCAAAATAAAAACAACTGTGGCTCTTATTCCAAGCATAGTCAATGAGCAGCTACCAAGAAGGTCCTAGAAGGCATGTTTCTGAAGAATGTAATCTTGGCAATGCCGTTCCATCTGCACCAGTCAGGGAGGAATGGAGGCAGAATGCCTGCCACACACACTGTAGATCTGGAGATGTTCTAAGGTATAAGGGAAGGATGGTCTCTTCTGGAGAACTTTGCCTTAATCTCTGAATACATTCCCCGAAGAGTATAATATGGATATTTCCTCAGACTGCCCGAGCATTTTAGAGTGTTATTTGACCAGTATATAAGAGATATTTGCTGTAACAAAAGTTCCACTGGGCTTGGAATCTGAAGACTTCAGTCTGCGATCTGGCCATTTTTACTTCCTAGCTATGGGTAAGTTGCCTTCTTCACAGCCTGGTAATGAAGAGCAAATGAGAAAAATGATGACAACACTTTGTAAACTGTAAAGTTGTGCAAATATTACTTGTTATTGTTACCTAGCAATACTCGGGGATTTTCCTTGTTTGGTTCCAGTTTAAGTAACCAAGGCCTGTGTTAGGCTTGGAAGCTTCAATTACAACTGAAGGGTGAAATTAGGTGATAAAGGCTTTACTATAGGTTTTGCTTTGAGGACCTAAGACAACACTAAGGGTGAACTCTGTACGAGTTCACAATCCTGAACAGTTGCTTTGAGTGATAACTAGCAATTCCTTCTCACCAGGGATTGGTCATGTATTTAATGGCAAACCCTCCCTTCCCCTGCCTTCCCCGCTTCCCCACATTTTCCCCTGGGTGGTCCTAAAGGCTTGACACCCTTAACAGTGTCTTCTCCTCCCATGGGCTCAGCCACAGGTAATTCTTAAGAGTCTCACCTCCTCAGGTGACTTTTCCAGCCCGTCTTCCCAGCTCATCCCACTGCCTTGCCTGGGCTCAACGGCTGACGCTTTGCTCCATTTCAGTTCCCACTTTCCTTCTCCTCCCTTGACTTGATACTTCCTACTCCCCCTTGCTTCCCAGGGTCCTTTCCCCTCCCATATTGATCACTTGAGAGGAGAGGTAGGTGACTGGGTTCCACAGCCCCACCTTGGGGCAGGTTGGAGGTCCTTCTGCTGGAGGATGTATTTGGAAGTGTTCTAACCAAGGGGTCTTGTCACGCTCCTCAGCATTTCCTAAAGTGCACTTTCTGATGGTGTGGACACTCCACTCTCACTGTGGCTGCTCTTCTACTGTTGAGACACTTCCCTATTTCACCGTACAGTCTCTTTGACGCTTCCACAGTTCCCCATTACATTTTGCGAGGAACAGGGAGTCACTTCTCTCTGGCTAGGAGGAGACCTCTGAGTCTAGTCAGGCTCCACGGTCCCTGGGTGACTGGCTTTTGCCTCGGCGGCCTTACTCTTCCTATGGCACACTCACTGTCCGCCTCTGCTAACCTACCACCTTCTTAGACTGCTGTTTGTATCTTCCCAAGACAGAGCTTTCCCTGTGACCACTTGTGCCTAAGGTCGAGTCTTAAGCCTCCAAGTCTTCCCAAAAAACTGACCTTAACCACAGGGATCACTTTCTTACATACCGGGCTACCTCAACCCTCTGGCTTTGTTTCCATTCTTGATCCCTTTGATCTCTGCTGAGCCTTGAGGCTTATGATCCTCTTTCAGGGCTTCAGTGATCCCCTTGCTCCCCACTCTGGGGACTGGCCTGTTTATCCTGTCTCCAGTCCCCATGGTTGGAGCTGCGAAGCAAGAGCTCCTGGGCAAGATGCCACTAGAAAGCCTGTCTCCCTAAGAACAACAGACCGCTTTTCTCTCGAGTCATTCTGAAACTTACCCCTTCTCTCTCGCAGCTGTGTGAAAAGAAGCCAAATGCCCATTCTTGATGTGTGACAACTGAGGCTCACATGCAAACTGCTGTTATCTCAGCAGGAGAGCAATTTGCAACCATTTAAAATCCTTTCACTCTTCCCTTCTCCTCAGTGTATGGTTATACACACACCAGTCCATATTTATTAGTGCAGATGGTGAGAAACTCGTCATTGAAAGGGCTTAGAGCATAGAGGAAAATGGATTTTTGGCCTCACTCTGGCCTTATAAACAAGAAGGCTTAAATGATTTTAGGTTCCTGATTCTTGCCTCAAAAGAGCACAGTTTGCTTCTCTCCAAACACAAGAGGTTGTAAATTGGTAATTCATCTCAACCAAAGGCCACATGATGAGCAATTGTAGAAGTATTTTTTTTCTTGTTGTGCAAAGGAGGAACCAGACATCTGAGTATAGGTTCCAGCTGGAACTTGCCTTTCACCATTTGTAGCCTGAAGGCACTGTCTTGGCCAGCCCCGGGCTTCGTGCAGCTTCTGCCTCTTCACCTGCATCACTAACAGGGCGATCGCTATCACAAGGGTAGAAATCAGCTCAGCATTTCCATGTGACTTCTTTTTTTTTCCCAGCTAAAAAATAAATCTGTTCTAATAAAAACATTTATACTATATTCTTTATTGTCAGCTAATCCTGCCCAAACTCATTAAATGGCAGTGTGTGGGTTATTTGCTGTCAGTGAAATTATCAAAGGCATTTTTCAGCTGGGGCACCAGGAAAACATATGCTTCAATGCCAACTAAAACAATAATGAGGAAATGTTATGATCAGTCTTGACCAGATGACCCTGCCCATTTTAGATTAGTTCTTAATTTCAGCACAAGGGTCATCCTGTGAATTCTTACAATAAGTCACTGCTCACCACTCACATGAAAAAGATGTGACTTATTAGAAAACTCACTGTACTCATTGCAGTTAATGAGATGTGGAAAGCTTTGTAATTTGATTTGCTGGGCCATATGCTGTAAAGGGATACTGCTGATTTCATTCCTCCGTATTTAATTTAAGCTGTATGCAATACCTTCTTCATATGGCTACTTATATAATAAAAATTAACTTGGGGTATAAAAAATACACCATTGTGGGGTTTATGACTTGGTGTGGTTCAGTTTCAAGTGTTTTGCATGGAAACATCTGTAAGTAATGTGTGCGGGTCTAATTTTAAATCCCGCCAAATATTTTCCATTTAACATTTGGTTTAACTGACAAGCTTGCAGAGGTGGTTTTCAGAATTGTCGGTAACAGATATGTGCAGTATTCCCAAGGCCGTAACCTTTTTTTTTTTTTTAAAGGAAGATAGTAATTCAAACTTGTTTTTATTTATTTATTTATTTATTTTTACATTTCAGTAAATACAAATAGCAGTTCAGAATATGGCTACCTCTATCCCTTGAAGACCCAGCTGTAGTTTAATCTATTACCCCTTAAAAAGAGTTACCTTGGTTTTGACATTTGCTTCAACATCTGCGAGCTGGGACACCTTGAGGCAGATTGTGAAGGTTGACCGTGGGAACGAGGCCCGAGAGGACAGGGTCCTGCCTCCACAGTGGAGAGACAGGAAGGGAGAGAAGAGAGTAGGACTGAGAAGGGGGGCAAGGTCCAGGGAGGTCTGAGCCTCCAAAGAGGCTCCGAGAATCCACATTCGGACTATTTTCCTACCGTTTAAAAATAATTCTCACCTAACTCTTAGGAGAGGCCCAGGCCCCCTGAGCTATCCAGGGATCTGCTCAGAAGCTGAGCTGTAAAACCATAAAACAGAACCTCTCCTTTCTCTACTAGGCAGGATTGCCAGATAAAATAGAAGGCCCCAAGTTAAATGTGAATTTCAGATAGACCACAAGTATGTTTTAGTACAAACATATCCCTTGCAATATTTGGGACATACTTATACTAAAAACGTATTTGTGGTTTGTCTGAATTCAATCTTAACTGGGCATCTTGTAGTTTTACTTGCTAAATCCGGCGACTCTACCGCCGGGGTCGGACGTGTTTGCTGACTGCATTCTATTCATGGCCGCCGAGGCCTTATTTCAGGTTGTTTGATTCCGGTGGCTGACAATATGAAACAGCTTGAACAGGCAGGCCGGTGGGCAGAAGCCATAAATAGCCACCTCGGGGCCCCCTTGGTCGCTGGGAGCGCCACGCTGCTCTGTTAATAAACATGCGCTCGCTGGAGTTCTCATCCTGGGGCTCGCGGAAGCGCTGACTCAGCACTGGGGCAGGGAGGATGCGGGGACCCCCAGAAACATAATTAAACTGTTTCCATGACTGACTCGAAAATATAATTGTGTGTGGGAAGAGAAACTTGAGGGGGAAGTTAAACAACAAATGGAGAGGTGTGGAGTGAAACCTCAGGGAAACTGTTGGTTTTGCTTCAAGGGAATTGAATTGTGAAACTTGCAGTTGTGAAATTTCACTCGATTGATTCTTGTGAGAACCGAAGTTTGTTTTAATTGTCAATTAAAGCGAATGGTGCTTTGGGTCCCTGGGATCCAGGGAACCTCAGGGCAGAGATCACCTCTGCCAGGCAGCGAGAGAGGGACCCGGTGCGGGCCCAATGACAGGGTCGACCACTGGGGGTCAGGATAAGCTTGCAGAGTGGCCCTGTCGCGGGCCTGAACTTTCTCGGGAGGGGAAGGCGGCTGTGCACAGAACGGCACGCCCTGGGAAGCAAAGGCTTGTCGGAGAAGTTGATGAAAGATGCACCTTTAGGTGTCCCCGAGCAGGGCCGCCGGCCTCCCCGGAGGTTCCCTTGGCAGCCCTTATTTGTAAGGCAAATCCAGGCCCGCGCACACGTTGCTCGAATGTCAGGTACTAAATTGCCTTTATGAGAGTAGAGCAGGCTTGCCGATGACAACACTCTGATAACAAAAGAAGTGTAGCCTTGTTGAAGATTTTATGTAAAAGGAAATAATTCATTTGAATTCAGAAGGAGCCTTAAAACAGGGCAGAGACAGCCAAACCCTAGATTTTCTGCCTTATGATTTGTTTCTTAAACTTGTTTAAGAAAAAAGGGGAGAAAATTTAAACGACAAAAGCTACCCCAAATAGCTAACCAAGGTTTAGATTTTCGTGGGTTGCTATTTTCTTCAGATCAAGGTTGCCTTCTCGTTAACCCTAGACTGCAGCCGCAGAAAATTGGATTCCCCCCACTCAGGGATTAAGCACATAGAAGAGTCAGGGAATGTGGGGGTCTGGAGAGACTTGAGATCAGCGAGTTTGAAACGTTTGAAAGAAAGAAATCTTCAGTGGTTTGAGAGCTTCACTAAGATACTTCAAAAAAAAAAAAAAGAATCAAAATTGCCCTTATTTAAGAGCTTTGCAGATCCAAATATAAGTCCTTTTTCTTTTGCCAAGAAGGCCACTTACTCATTTTGTGTGTCTTTAATGCTCAAAGGAGATGCTGGGATTCCTAGTCAATTCCTAAACAGGAGTCTGCCAACCAACTGTATGATTTTTTTGCAAAGACCTTTTTTTTTTTTTTCTTAAAGCTCCACATTTCTGTTCCTTTTGATGATGATATGTTGAAGAGGGAATCAGTGCCTTTCTTGGTAAGTGAATGAGACACAGGCCTTACATCCTTTGAGTGGGCCAGTGTTTGGGTGGGAGCGCTGCTTGGATGGGAAGCGATGTCACAGGGCTCTTGGACAAACTGCTCCTTGGCTTAGGGATGGTCTATTTTGAACATTCATTCATTCACTTATTCAACCAGTGTTTATTAAGCATTCAGTGCCTCTGTGCAGGAGTAGGTGTGAGGGATACAATGCCTAATAACACAGAGTCCTGGTCTCACCCTCCAGGAGTTTGCTGTCTGCTGGGGAAGCCAACAGCATGAGAAGACAGAGGTTATTCTGCTCTACTGGAAAAGGCACTGATCTTGTCCTCTCTTTTTTTTTTTTCCAGAAGCTGAGAAAAAAACCCAGATTGGTCAGCATGGTTTTATAAACCAGTGGTACTTCAGCAACAGCAACCAAAGTCCTATTTAATTAACCAGTGGAAGGTATCCGTCTGTGATGGCCAACTGTTTCCTTTTTCCAAGGGGCTCATCTTCTCCTTTGGTGACCCAAAATGCCTTTTACTTTGAGCCACACCCTCTGCCTGCAATCCTGCAGGATAAAATGGGGATGGAGGTAGAAAGCAAGTGGATCACTTGGTACTGTCTGACTTGATAACCAGCTATTGAATGGCCTGCCATGGCTTCACTACGAGAATGGGGAAACTGTTCTTTTACTTCTGGAAGAAGGAGAAGCCAGAAGTTTATTTAATCTTTTCTAGGCAACTTATTTTATTGCATTTTTAATTTCCTCTCTTGCATTAACATGACCCTTTTCACTGGCTTCCCACGCCTGGTGCTTAATTACTTATCATTAGCAATGTACATGGGGGCCTTGCTGCATATTTATAAATGTGATCATTAGTACATGGAAAGACAAAGGCTTCTTTAAGACTGTCATTAGTTATTCTGTTTTCATGGAAATGTTCATTAGGAGAAACTACCCACCTGGTTAAATAATTATAATTAAGAATTGGTAATCTCCTTTGCATTTTTAACTTGATCTTCCGTCTGTTTGTGTGAAGCTAAATAAGCCTTATTTGGCAAGTATTCTATCTTTCATTTTCACAAGAATTGTCAACAAATACGTACTCTTTGTCTTTAACCTATAGGTGCTGACTGATTTGCAGCATGATAAATATAATTTTTGTAATTCAGTGGTTAATCTCCAAACACGTTAACCAGCCGTGGAATGGTGAGTCAGTGAATGGAGTTAAAGGATCTCTGGTTGATTTTATTTTCTGGACTTTAGTCAGTGGTGCAAATTGAACTCCGGGCTCCCAATCAAACTTTGCAAAGCGTCCCCTTTAACTCCTCAACCACAGAGACACCAGGCTGGGTGGCCACTGGCCACTGCTCCTTTGGGTGTGCCAGGCAAGACAAGTGGCAGTTGGATGGCCCAAGTCTTTGTGTGTCAGCATCTGAGTCTTTATATGTTTGTGACTAGGGGTAACCACAGCAGTGTCATAGCTGTGGCCCTGCCAATGGCTAGGGAAATAGAGTCCACGAGCACTCTTTGAATTGCTAGCAAATGGTCATGTGGCTCCTACGTGGTTACGTGTCAGCTGAGCTGAAAAAACGAGGTGACAGAAACACAATAAAGGAAGCTGGGTTATGCTGCCGCCCACTCCCCTCTGCCCAGACTGGTTCAAGTCGCCACCCTGGACTGATGAGAATATGCCAAGGATAAACCACAACTGTGGGAAATGCTGGGTGGGGGCATAAATATCATCTGTAAACAGTTAGGCAGCCACTGCCCATTCAGTGCCGGTTCGAGAAGCTAAGGAAGTCTGCAATCAGTTATATCTCCAATTACCATAAAAATATATTAGCCATTCATTCATTTATTAATGATTCATCAGTTAACCACACATAATGAGCAAATAATTAGCAGTGCTGTACCGTTGCCAAAATTGAAGAAGTGTTGGCATTTTAAAGATGAAAGGTTGAATTTATGCAAAAGTCTGGTGATGATAAAGTTAATATGGAAGATAATTATAAAAGTGGCTGTCCTCTATTACAGGCTGAGGTACCACAAAACTTGCCTAATTGAACTGAAATTAATATTCTTCCAAAGTCTGCATGTTGCCACACACAAACTGCTGAATTTCTCTTGAAGATCTCCCTTCAGTAAGGTGCACCGCACAATACAAGTTAATAAAATGCCAGACAGCTAGACTGTGTTCTTTGTTTGCTTGGTTCAGGGCCTCGTGGAAAACAATAAATTGCATTCATGTCAGCTGAGGCCCATCCCTTTGCTAATTACCGTTTGGTGCTGAAATGACTTCTGTGAAATTGGGAGCATGAGGAAACATACAGCCATACAAGGGAGGCTTTTCAGAGTTTTGCAGTGAATGTGAGATAGGCCTCAGGCACACAGATGTTAAAACAGCGAATTCCCCCACAGATTACACTAATGGAAACCCTGTCAGGGTAAGTCAAATCCGGGTCTGTGGTCAAAATCTAATTAAGGTTTCTGTACTTAAAAAGAATATGAATGCCTGGGGGTGGCGATGAATGTATAAGAAACTCACTTGTTTGTAAAATTGTTAGCATGAATACTAAGTACCGTGGGGCTGTTACCTGCAATGTAACACCTGTTTTCTGAGGCTTTGCTGAATGTATCAGGATGGGTTATTTCAGAGGTCAGCAAACTAGGCTCGGGCCATGGCAGCCTCACATCTTTGGGGCCTGGTGCAAGGAATGGTTTGAGGTCACAGATGCAAATGGATCCCTTAGAAGTTGCCCTGGAATCCCAAAGGATGCTTTACTTTGCCACATGAAAACCACCCCAGATGATCCTGCCCAACTGCCTGGCGCCACTGAGGAAATAGTTCTTGCCGAGGGTGTGGGACTGGCCAAATCTCCCCTACTGGGGAAACAAAGGGTCGTCTGCTCCCGGCTCGCCCTCCAGCCTGTGGGGACTGCCTCCTGGAACAGCTGCAGCGTGCAGGCGCGGCCCTGCTTCTAATAGAGGAAATGAATTTATAATGCTGCAGTCTCTTCATTTTCACCCAGCACAAATTTCCCCTTAAATACTTAAAAACAACACCCAGAGCTGGATATACCTTAAATTTCCAATAAATGAAACCTTAATCCAGTCTGTTGCTGAGTCTGAGCTGTTATTAAAGAAATAAATTTGAAACAGCAAGTGGTTTGAGAATTTTTGAATTTAATTATTTAAATCTACTTAGGGTAACTCTCACGCGCTATTTCAGTTTCCCATGGAGAACATGAATTCTGGGAAAGGTATCCCACGCAGGGCCCTGGAAATATTAACTTTCATGTACAACTGTGGGCTCAGCCGTAGACAGACTGTGCCACCCTCCTCCCCGGAAGAGCAGAAGAAAGAAACTCAGATTTCTTTTTCTGTATAATTCAGCCAAGGGATACAGGATATATTTTTCAAAGAATGAGGGAAGCCAAGTCCTCTTCTTTCAAGTTTTGCGGGCCTCTTCAGATGCACTGTTTACATGGAGTTCGTTTGAAGCTCTTTGGAGAGCAGCAGTTCATACAGTCATTCACTGAGCAACATTAGGGAGCAAAAGGTAAAGAGAAAGTGTAACTTGTATGATTTAAGTGGCAGCAGCTAATTTAGGGTGTACTCTGGCCTCGTGAGTGTCTGGAGCCTGATTTTTGACATTTGTGAAAATGGATCATTTGCTGTGGCTCTCCCAAGGGTAATAACTCCAGGCTTGGGCTGGAGCACCTGAGACTTTTGGTGCCACTTCAGTCTTCAGGCTTGGAGAGAGTCTGCTTTCATGATTAGAGACAGATGACACCCTGGCGTTAGTTCTGAGAGCACAGGATACCTTCCAGATATTAGCAATTGAGATTTTTTAATGGCATCCACATTGGGATGTGGGCGGGGTAGAAGGTGAACAATTTGGGCACACACTCGTAACTATCTCTTTCCCCAGTTCACCAGGACTTTGCTATGGCACACAGTGGCTTTGTTTTGGACCCTGTACGAGTTGGTTAAATTACCAGTTACCTGTGAAGCATCTCACTAGAGCATAGTCTCACCAACACAGTGAGACTCCAAGACCTGAGTCAGAGAGATGCTCAATGTCCAGTTTGTTTCTCTTTTGTGCTAGCCATTTGATAGTAGTTGGGACCTCAGAGCTGCCAAATGGAACTTTCCCACACCCAACCCAGACTACCAAGAGGATATTGACTTGGAGTGATTTCTGGATCCAGAGTTCTATTTTTCCTTCCAATATAAAAATCTCCACAGAAGCCAAAAGTCTTAAAGAAAAGAGCAGCTCTTAGTGTGGGGCCCGTCTCAGCCTCTACCTTGTCCCCAGTAAATGCAAAGGGCTGTGGAAATTGCACACAATTCACAGTGTTCAGAGGATGAGTGAATGTTTTACTGTCTCAAAGAGCAGATTATGGGGTTCCATAGTAGGTAAGGTCCAGTGGCCAGCAATGCCTCAGAAGTCAAGAGTTTTGGGGTTTATGTTTTTTAATAATGGTAGCAGAGACTTATAGCTAATGCTGGGTATTTAATTAAAAAATCTATAAATATTTATGGAACAAAGCTTCTTTCCAGGTGCAGTTCTGGGCTCTAAGACTTCAGAGAGAAAAAGTCATGGTTCCTGCTCGTGGAAGGTTCTCATTGTGTCTGGGGGAGCAGGCAAGCACCCAACAGCCTGAATCAAACTCCATGTAGCCAAATTTCTACATCATTACAATGCCTAGCATGTAGGAACCCAATAAATGTTTGTTGAATGAATGGATCTGTTAAAAAGGGAGTGTCACACTTTCTTTCTAAGGCGTTTAAATTGTGTGAATTAGAGGGTTAACATTTATAACACCTTTTATGCCCCTACATGCTATATAAGTACAAGTTATTAAATATTATAATAACTTGTACTTTGGGTCCTAGGCCGTCAATTACATTTTCTCCTGAAGTTAGTGACATTTAGATTCTTTTGTTGGGCAGATGGTGTAATATTGCACCTGTTGGAAAAGTAGGCATTTTGGGAAGGGACATTAATTCAGAACTATTTATAATATAGCAAAGCGTTGGCTTCTTAATAAGTGTATTTGTATTGTCTCTTAAGGAAGTAACACGGCTGAACAGTCTGACTCTTTGAATTGGAACTTCTGAAGTTGGAAGACCATTCTTTCTTAAAACTTTGTTTACTCACATTTTCTCTTCAGTTTCTTCACTTCTGATTTTCTTTTGCACTCTCTGGATTGGCTTTTAATCCCCAATTTGTTTCCAGCCATCTCTCTCCTCCACATGTCTCTCTGCTCCTCATTGCTCTCTCTTCACTGTCTCCCTCCATCTTCCTTCCTTTCCCTCTCCTGCCAAGACATTCCATTTCTCCGGAATGCCCCTCAAGCCACTTTCAATTCCAACTAACTATGGTCTGTTGGGAAGTCCAGAGCTGCTGTTTCTGCTTGGATTTCTAAGCTTTCCATAATCCACCCACCTCCTAGTCTACTTCTGGGCAAGAAACACTGCAGTGGCCAGGCCGACTCCATCATTGCTCTGCAAATGTCATGTTTGTTGGACCTTTGCTCTTGTTAATATCTCACCTAGAAGCTGTCTTCTTCTGTTACACCTTTCTAAAGTCCATATATCAATTGACTGTCTCCTCTTGGAAATTGCTTTTATTTACTTCCTTGATCTTTACCTCTTCTAACCTCCCAAGGCCCCGTTTAGCAACCCCCTTTTGTTGCATCTCATAATTTAGTAACTTCTCATATAAGCCCCAAACTTCTTCTATCTAGAAGCTACAGTGCTCCCTATTATGTTCCAAGCTCTGTATTAAGGTACATTGCATTATTATTTCATTTAATCTCCTTGACAACCCTATGAGGTAGACGTTTTTGTCATTTCCATTTTACAGATCAGGAAACTAAGGCCCAGAGAATATGACTGACTTGCCCAAGGTCATAAAGTTAATAAGAACTAAAGCTGGGTTCTATGGAAGTCACTATTTGCTACCACCCAGATCCCCCTTCAGGATTGAAGCCTTACTCCTCCAGCTGCTGAGAGTGCCATTGGCTGACAGCCCCCAGCTCTCACCCTCTCTGCTCATTGCCCTCTATGTAAGTGAGCCTCTTCACTCAAGGTAACAGCCCTTTTCCTGGGTTAGCCCGCGTCCAAAACCTTATATTGTAGGGCTACAAAAGTCTTTCTACCTCACCACAACTTCAGAAAACTCCTAAGTGCAAATCAGCTTCTAAGCTCTCTGTGAGGTTAGTTGATGCCTTCTTTGTGACTATATCACAGCTGAGCTTCTCCCTTGACCGACTCCTGTTTCCTTCCCTGTGCTTTCACTTCTATGAATGGTGATTTCCAAGGGCAGGCACTGATAAACTTCCTATACAAACCCCTGATTCAAAGTCTGCTTCTCAAGGAACCCAACCTAAACAGTTGGTACCAGGAGTGGTCCGAGAAAGGCAACGCTAAGATGGGATTCTGGAGCTGGATCACCTGCTGGCTACTGATAGTGAGGACCTCATCTCTGGGAGTGGGAGTAGGTGGAGCAGAGTAGATCCCGGCATAGGGTCGCAGTGATGACCTGGAATGGTATGCTGGTGAAAGGGGTTGCACTAGTAGGTCAATGTATTGAATGTACTAGGCATTGAATGTACTAGGCATCGGAGAAATATGGGGAAATAGTAGTGATAAGAACAATGATGATGGTTGGATATTACTGGAGGCAATTAATGCTTTGGATAAGAAGGCAATTCATAAGCAATTAATATGTAAACCAAAGGGCCTCACTATTGGATATCAAGAAGCCTCATATCATGTAGTTAGAAGGCAGAAAAAGTTGACATCAGTGCTAGGACTCAATTATAAGACTGGGAGAATTCCTGGGAAGGTTGAATGCTCAACCTAGGCATGTGTGCTATGCCAGGCCAGGTTCTGACTGGCAAAGAGCAGGCCCTTGAGATATTAGATGGTGACATCTGACTTGATGCACTTAAATATCTTGAGTCTCCAGATTCCCTTAAGCTCTCTGGGCCTACAGAAGTGGCCCACTCCTGTCTGCTAAAGGCTAACATTATTCCTCTCTTGCTTGAAGAAGATGCAGAGGCTTCTGCCTTGGAAGACAAATGTGTCTTTCCCACTTTAAGATCTGCCCCCACGGTCCCTCTCTTGGCAGCCAGACTAATAAATAGGATTAAATTACAGCATTGCCTGACTGGGGAAGTGCTGGGCCTGCTAGCAAAGGAAAGGTACTATACCTTGGAGCAACTGCAGAATGTAGCTAATAGGCACTGGCAGAATATCAAACATTATTTAAAGGACTGGGTTCTGAGGGTACTGGATCAAGGTAGGTGGAATGTAAAGTTATATAAGGGAAAATTTATCAATATGGGATCACTCTCTTGGGCTACAGGATTTAGCATCTGGCAAAGATCCTGGGATCCTGCTAATGTACTAGGATGACTCTCAG
The DNA here is from genome assembly GCF_009764315.1 of Trachypithecus francoisi. NCBI lineage: Eukaryota > Metazoa > Chordata > Mammalia > Primates > Cercopithecidae > Trachypithecus > Trachypithecus francoisi. The sequence continues at coordinate 49,093,460 of NW_022681457.1, forward strand.
AAACTTGGAGAAAGTAAGCGCTCACATAAAAGGAAGTAGAAATGAATTACTGTGACAGTTGGTGGGAGAAAGGACAAAAAAGCTCAGAGAAATGGGCCTGGCAGGATGGAAATAGTATATAATGCCAGAAAACTCACCAAATGACTATGTTCAGTGAGAGCATTCAGAGCAGAGGTTACACACATTTTGAAAAGCAGCTCCTGGTATGCTTTGGGACTCTGCCTGTTAGTCATCCAATGGTAATGAAGCCAGAACTGCCCATCATGAACTTCTTACTGTCAGACCCAATAAGTTGTAAGGTTGGTGGGTGACCAGAAGTAATTCTTATAAGATGAAAAGGGTACATTTGGAACTGGACACGAGCAGGGCCAGATGTCAGCAGTAGGTTGCATGATCCAGTGGCTCAGACTGCCAAGTTGTCATCCACCACCATCACATTAATTCTGTCCCAGTGCACACCTGTGGCCACAATGGGAGGTCCCTTATGGCCAGTTGATGGAACATGTGAAAGGTTGAGCTTGGTTCATGAGAAGGTTGGCTTGGTATGTGAGTACAAGCTGAAAATGAACTGCCTCTGCACTTTAGCACTACTCAGGGTGACTTTGACATCACTAATTAGTAGAAATCATCCCAATGGGCATAGCTTTATGTGGTGTACCTGCTCATTCACTTTGTGTGGAAAGAGAATATGTTTAAGTTCATGGGCAGTGGAAAATGGCTTAGTCAAATGGTCAGAGACCTGGAAGGAAAAAGATAAGGGAATTTGGGGAAGGGGTACACCTACAGGAGTGGGCGTGAAGTGTGAAGAGCTTTGTATCACATGTTAACTAACACCCACCAGAAAGCACTCAACACATAGATAGAATGACTAGGCCAGTTGACGTAAGCCAGCCTCTGCCATGGGTCACAGTAGTGCTGGCACAATGGGTGTATAAGTGGAGTAGCCAGAGTGGTAGGGTTGGAGGTGATATATAGGTCCACAGCATGGCTCCTACTCACCAAATTAATATAGCTCTTGCTGCTGCTCGGTGTTTGATTGTCAGCAGCAGAGAACAATTACCAACATGATACTATCTTTTGAGGTCAAAAAGAAGCCACTTGGTGGCAAGTTAGCTACATGACTAGAAAGAGCACCGATTCATTTTAACTTGAATAAGTGATATTTCAGAATGGGATTGCCTTTCCCTGCTGCAGAGCCTTAGCCTACACCACCATCTGAGAGCTTAGAGTATTTGATCTATCAATAGGGATCCCACATAACATTGTATCATACCACAGGACCCACTTTATGGCAAAGGAGGAGCACCAGAAGAAATACAGCCAATGGATTCAATGACCCTATCTCACATAGCACCACATAGAAGAATCTGGTCTGCTGGCGTGAATGGCCTGTTGAAGGCACAGTGGAGATACCAGCTTGAAGATAGTATCTGTGAGGATCAGGCACTATTCTCCAGGATGCAGTGTACACTTTAAATCAATGACCATTACTTGGAGCTGTTCGCCAACAGGCAGAACGCATGGGTTCAGGAATGAAGGAGTGAAAGTTACTGTGGCTCTGCTTACCATCACTCCTGGTAACCCACTGGGGGAATTTGTACTTTCCTTTCCTACAATTCTCGGTTCTGCAGGCTTAGATGTCTTGGCTTCCAAAGGGAGAAAGCTTCCACCAGGGGACACAGCAGGGTCCCATTGAACTCTAAGCTATGGTTACTAGTGGGGCACTTCGGATTCCATGTGCTGAGGAACCACCCTCTTAGCAGCACTATTTGATCCTGATCAAGAAGAGGAGTTCTGCTCTTACACAACGGAAGCAGGAAGACCTATTTTTACCACCCAGGTGAGGCATTTGGATGCTCTCTTTAGATGGTCTCTTGCCCATTTTTGATGGTAAATGGACAGATGCTGCAACCATGGCCTGAGAAGAGGCTGAGGGGGCTCAGAACCCTCAAGGATGAGGGTCTGGGTCACTCCACCAGTTAAGGTACAAAGACAAAAGAGATGCTAGCTGAGGGTGAAGAGAATCTAAAATTGTTATTAGAAGAGAGAGACAATGATATCTATTGCAATATTAAGACCAGCAGATGTAGTTTGCCCTAGCCACAGTAGTAGGGGCTATGTCTGCAGAGCTGGAGCTGGTGGGGTTAGATATTACTACTCTTAGTGACTCAGGTTCCTTACCTTCCAGTCTATACAATGATTTGTTTCAAAATTAGTCCTCCCATTTCTGATATACCACGTTAGATGTGTTGGATGGTATTTACCATTTTTCCACAGCCTTTTCATGTTGTTTGAAGACTATTATTCATCCAGTGGAACATTTATTAAGCATTTACTGTGTGACAGGCTTTCTGCTTGGTACAGGGAATATGAAAATGACAAAGAGAAATAAGAAATAGCCCTTGCCCTTAAGGGCCTTGCAGTCAAGTGGAGCAAAAGATAATTAACTACTGTAAACATTATGGTGAATGCAGTGGTAGAGCTGAGCATAGAGGAGTGATGCCTTATGTAGTTGGAGAAGGATGGTAAAGGCAAGTTTCTAGGAGGAGTTGATGCCTGAGCTTAGCCTTGTGGAATAGAAAAAGAGCTCAAGATATGGCAGAAGAATGTTCTAGGCAGAGCAAAGATACAGGATGAAAAATGGCATGGGTGAATATTTCTGTAGCATAGAGGACAAGGTCAGAGATACTGAAGGGTCAGATAACGAAGGCTCTTATAGCCCATGCTAATGAGCATAAACTTCACTGTGTGGATGATGTGGAGCCATTGACAGATGTTCAGTGGGGAGTGTGGTTCTTAAGTGTCCTTCAGTTTATTTTCTTCAGCCTCCTGCTTGCAGTTGCCTCTGCTTGAGTGTCTTTTAGACATTGTCTGTGGCATCTTACAAAAGCCCTACCTGAAGCATGTGGGGATGACGTGTTTACACTAACAGCAAATCTCAGTTCTGACAGATACTAAGTAAATCTGGCTGCTGAAAAGACATCCTTAAGGTCACTACCTATCGGTAGGGTCTTCAGCATCAGAGTTGGTGATGCCTTTTCAGCTTTTTTATATCGCTGAAAATTGCCCATTTTCCCCCAAGTTATTTAAAATGGCAGTGCTCAAAGGCACAGCAGGGCAACTTGGTGATTGATTATGGGCCCAGAGCTCCCAAAGAACACTGGTTTTTTGGCATCACCATCCAGAAGCTCCTGCACTTTGATAGTGCTCTGAAAGACCTCATGTTGGCATGAGCTACTTTGCTAAGTCATTAACATTCACTGATGATAGTTCTGAAGACAGAGACTCCACACAAGATCGTCACATCACCCTAGCCACAAAACCTGAGGTTTCAGCATCCCAGGGGAGCTTAAAGCAGGCAATGAACCCTGATGATCAGACAATATGTTATCTAGTGATGACCTGAGGGGCATGGAAGGAAAAACAGTCAGGAAAGATCATTATGTACTAGGAGACAAGGAGACTTGGTAGCTATTTCCGCAACAAGCTCCTGACCAAGTTAAAGGTCAACATTGAATCGCAGGGTGAATCCAGTATTCCCTGTAGATGAACTTAAATGTGAGGTAGAGGCCGCCTTTGGTTTCTTGGTTGTTTTCTTTGCTAATAACCATACAGAACACATATTGGTGGATTAGAATAATCGACAATTTATTTGGGAACTACAGCCAGTCTACTGGGATAGAAACCATGTTTGTTTGCAGAAATGTGGTATTTTTGAAAAATTATAATGTCAGCAGGATGTCCTACTTGGGCAACTGTTCTAAATTAGAGATCCATAAAAATCTCTAAAAACGGAACCATTTGTATCCTGGGTTAGTACTTGGTCTTCCCTCATTTCCCATCTAGTCCACACAGACATAACGCCGGATGTTGTTCCAGCATAGCCCAAGGTGTCAACCTACATACTGCACACAGAGACTCAGAGTGAGGCTCTGCTACTGAAAATCAAGTTTGAAACCAGACATCATAATTGATGATACGGAGCGCCCTTTAGAAACTCGATAAAAGCTTAATGTAGCAAAGACTGTATAAGACAACAACAAGAGGTGAACGCTACAACCAAAATTATGGGGCCAGCCTTTTGTGAGTAGCTTTTTGTGAGTAAAACACCTGGTATAGATTGAATGTGGGGGAAAGCTTTTAAAAGTGTTTTTTTTTTTTAACCTATTAAAGCAACTGTTAAATTTAATTTAAATGTTTTAGATCTGCATAAAATGGTCATATTTCCAAATGGATGGAAGAACAGGATTGATAGTCCTCTAAGAGTTTCTAGTTTCCTAACCATGTCTCTGTCCCCTCCTTCAATCAATTGCTCCTCCCCTTCCTTCTCCCATCTCTAAAGCTCCTTTCAGTCCCTAGTAAGTTGAATTCTTTAAGCTCAGTATAGTTTTCATCCTGTTTCCATTAGAAGCCTAGAGGTTCCCACAGTGTTTCACTTGGTTGCTCTGCCCAGAAGAGACTGAAGAATAGATATCAACTACCATTGATTCTTGTTGAGCTGGGCTGAAAGATTGACTGAAAGGGAAGTGAGTGATGCTTGGTTCCCAAAAGACAATAGAGAGAGTAAAAGAAGCAAGCTTTCTTGGTGGAGAGAAAGACTGTTTCAAGGAAGTGATAACATTGGATCCAAATGGACTTTCTAGCCCCAAATTTGATGTATCAGTTTCACCCATTTTTGAGTCATTGAAACTGAGATAAAGATGTGAAGTTTCTAGACCCAGTTGTTATTAAGTTTAGGACCTGGGTTTCCTTACCGAAGCATGGGGGGATGATGCAATGATCTCCAGGTTTCCTTTCAACTTGAAAATTTTATGAAAAAGAATCACATATGGCCCCCCAGCTGGTTATACTGCTACTGTATGTTTTCTTTAAACCAAGTCTCAAATCCATTCAATATGAGGTGGATTAGTAATGGGAACCAGAAACCCGGGAGAGGCCACCCTTGTATACAGGGAATTGCCCTGTGTATTTGTGTTTATTTTTGCTGACTCCTTGGTGACGGTCGATTCTAGGGAAGTAGCATTGATATAAATCCAAGTGGAGGGAGAAGTTTTCTCCTTCATGTCCCCTTCCCAAACAACCTAGCTTAGTTCATCAGCTTCTGTTGACGTAACTTATGAAATGCTAATGAACTCATAAGTGCTAATTAATAACTCCATGTGCTGCTATTTACTAGCAAATATAGGAATCCAGGTGCAGTATAGACCTGTCCCCAAATACAGTACCTTTCCTCATTTCTGAGCCAAGTAGCATGTCTGGGATGACTCTGTTCCAACACTGCCGGCTGGCGCGGTGGCTCACGCCTGTAATCCCAGCACTTTGGGAGGCCGAGGCGGGCAGATCACGAGGTCAGGAAATCGAGACTATCCTGGCTAACACCGTGAAACCCCGTCTCTACTAAAAATACGTTAAAATTATCCGGGGGCGGTGGCAGGCGCCTGTAGTCCCAGCTACTTGGGAGACGGAGGCCAGAGAATGGCGTAAACTCGGGAGGCGGAGCTTGCAGTGAGCTGAGATCGCGCTACTGCACTCCAGCCTGGGCTACAGAGCGAGACTCCGTCTCAAAACAAAACAAAACAGAAAACAATACTGCCAAAGTCAGGGCCATACACAGTTAAAATATACCCAGGAGCTACACTTAAACTCTCACAACAGTATCATCTTCTTATTACCCACCCTGAATGAAGCCCCTGTCTAGCCCACCGTCTTGGGTGCAGCTCCCAATGTGACTGCAGACTCCAGCAATGGAGGCCTGTCCCTGCACAGGTGGCTCTGTGCTGTCGGCAGCCCTGCTCCTTGGGCATCCCCTTTCCTCTCTCTCTCTAGGATCTGTTTTCTCTCCAGATTGAGGAATTGGATCCAATTCCCTTTTCCAGCTGCAAGAGATAAGAAACCAGGATCAAGTCCAGCTGTATTAGTCAGGGTTCTCCAGAGAAACAGAACCAATAGGATATATATATATATAGCTCTACAGAACGAGATTTGTTATGAGGCTGAGAAGTCCTGCAATCTGCTGTCTGGTAGCTGGAGGCACAAGAAAGCTGGTGGTGCAGTTCCATTCCAAACTCAAAAGCCTGAAAACCAGAGGAGCCAATGATGTAAGTTCAAATCTGAAGGCCTAAACCCCAGGAGTTCCAATGTCCAAGCTCAGTAGAATGTGGATGTCACAGCTCAAGCAGAACAAGGGAATTCACCATTCTGCCTTTTTGTTCGATCTGATCCCCCAACAGATTGAATGATATGCCCACCTGTTTTGGTAAGGTGGTGAGAGAGTGAGTGAGGGAGCTTTTTTTTTTTTTTTTTTTTTGAGACAGAGTCTGACTCTGTTGCCCAGGCTGGAGTGCAGTGGTGCAATCACAGCTCACTGCAGTCCTGAACCCCTGGGCTCAAGCAATCCTCCCACCACAGCTTCCCAAGTAGTTGGGACTACAGATGTGTGCCCTATGCCCAAACAAATTTATTTTATTTTTGTAGAAATGGGGTCTTGGCATATTGCTCAGGCTGGTCTTAAACTTCTGGCCTCAACTGATCTTCTCCTCTTGGCCTCCCAAAGTGCTGGGATTATAGGCATGAGCCACTACCCTCAACCTGGGAGCACATCTTTACTCAGCCTACCAATTTAAATGCTATGCTCTTCCAGAAACACACAGATACACTCAGAAATGTTTTACCAGCCATCTGGGCATCCCTTAGGCCAATCAAGTTGACACATTCAGTTAACCATCACACGAACAAATGGCAAGATTAGGTTGGACTCCCGATCTTGAGAATGGAATGCTCCAAGTCAGCAAGCCCACCCCAGCCTGGTCTGGAGCATATCAAGGCATTGTCTCCTTGCCACAAAGCAGGACAGGATTCCCATAGGGGCAGTATGGGATGCTCTGCAAGGTTGGACTAAAGAAGGTCCTTGGGGCTTTAAGGGGCACTGGATGCCAGTGCCTTTGCTCTCTTATGGGTGTAGCTGCCTCTGTCTTCTCCACTGGCTGGCGATCTCTGGAAAGCCGGGAGCTCAGTCTGCCAGGAGCCAAGCCTCCCTACACATGTATATTGCTGATGGATGTGTGGACTTTTGATCTTCTTTGGGAGACCTTGAACTTTCTTCAGCAAACAAAAAGATGAGGCCAGACCTTGGTTCTAAAGGTCACATTACCTGGAGTTCACCAAACACTTATGATGTACCATTTACTATGTACCAATTTAGCATCAAATTCCCAAAACAGTGCTATTTTGTAGTTACTATTTATCACTGTCCCATTTGAGCATTTTGTAAACTGAGGCGGAAGGATAATGTAACTTGGCCAAGGTCATACAGCTGGTGAGTAGCAAAGCTGGGGTTTGAACTGCCTGGTCACCCTGAATGAAGCCCCTGTCTAGCCCACTGCCTTGGGTGCAGCTCCCAGTGTGACTGCAGACTCCAGCAATGGAGGCCTGTCCCTGCACAGGTGGCTCTGTGCTGTTGGCAGCCCTGCTCCCTGGGCGTCCCCCTTCCTGTCTCTTTCTACGACCTGTTTTCTCTCCAGATTGAGGAATTGGATCCAGTTCCCTTTCCCAGCTGTGATTTGCCTCTGAGCCCCCAAAACCCCTCCTGAATTGGAATCACCCTTTCCCCTAGCAGTGCTCTCCAGCCCTCTCCTTTCCTCTCAGGGCCCAGCTCCATCCCTTAAAAGCACTGTCTGGGCTAAGTTTTTAAAGTCACTGTTAAATAAACATAGGACCGACCCCTTCAGAGAGAGAGCCGTGGTTACAGGGGAGCAGAGCTGAAGGCATCACTTGTATCCTTGTGTCAGACCCAGGCTGGGGAGCAGCACAAGCTATTTCTTTTGGATGCGCCTCCTAGGAGTGGAGGAACTTTTCTTTGTAAAGAAAGAGAAGATCTTTATAAACCTTGGACTTTTTTCAAAGAGGCTTTATGGGTGGCAAGGATAAAGCTATAGAGGCAGGAAAAAGAGTTGCTAACTATATGCCAGTAGAGGATGCTTTTTAAGGGTGGGGTGTAGGAGGAGGAGGGGAGCTTCCCCTCAGTCGCTCTTTCCCTGGATGCAATGAACTCATGCTCTTCTGACACCTCTGCCGCCGCTTCATGGGACAGCCTGACCCCCCTCCATCTCTGCTCCTCACACTGGGTGGTGCGGGAGGGAGAGGGGCCTGTGGCTGTGTCTGCCAGTCCCAAATGCCAGCAGCTGCACAATCCTGCTGTAATTGCTAATATCTGTTTCTTCTCTTTTCCAGGCCTTGGAAAGTGTTCCAGGAATGGACTTTCTGCAGTATGATGACCTGCAAAAGCAGCCCTTCCATTTACATTTCAAACTCCAAGTCAGCCGTGTCAAAGTTTCAACCAGGACTGTGGAGGATAATGGGTCAGATGCAATTAGCAGCCCAGAGAACCGCACGTTGCAGTGTGATTTATTTTTTTGCCCATCAGATTCCAAGAATCCTAGTGCTTAAAAGCAACTAAACAATCGCTCTATTGTACTGAAATAAAACCCAGTTAATTCAGAAATCAATTGCACCACCAGGTGGGGCACACTCTGGCCCCAAACAGATGGGGTTGAAAACTCCCCCCAAAATGCAGTCTTGTTAAATTAAAAACTTGATCCAGGAGTGGAACAAATAGGGAGCCATGAATGGAATGGAGTCAGGTCCACTCAGGCAGATTCTTTCTTCTCCTACTCCTTTTCCTTTAAAAAAGAAAAATTCCCCATTTCACTTTCATCAGTGTTAGCATCTATGCAGAAGCGCAGCCATCCACCCTTTGCAGCTGAATGTGTTACTTTAATTAGTCTGAAAATTAAAGGGCAACTCCGGGCCAATGTGAATGATTATGAAAATACATGTGCATCCCATGCAATCTTCTCATTTAATTAATAGTCTTGTAAACTATATGGCTCACTTTAAGTCAGTCAAGAGGTATAACAACTCCATTTTGAATATCCACTTAATACTTAACAGGATGTGAGGAACACACTATAGCATACGGTCCCTTCTCAAGTTTCACTGTCTGAAATTTTTCAAAGCTGACCCAAGTCAACCCGAAAAATGTTTAACACCCTGGGCTTGAACACAAGAAACTCTGTGATGAACAGACATTCAATTACATTTTTTGAAAGTGAGAAGCATTTTTGTAAAATAGCGACTCTGGAAACTAATTGGCAGCCGCAAAACTTGTGAGCAAAGGCCAAATCTTGTGGGGAACTTTTACTACAGTAACACGACTCAAAGAAAATGTGAATAAAAGGCATCTTTGTTTCCCAGTCAAATTAGCTGATTAAGAAATAAAACATCTTAACATGTTTTTAAATGTAGAATTAATTATTTATATGAGAAAAATTAATGCCTGGTTATGTGAATTCTACTCTGTGTGAATTGAATGGGGCTGAAAGGGTAATCCGTGTGGATCCATGTCTTAGACCATTAAGCAAAACTAAATATGAAGAGCTCCAGTTATGGAAAAAAAAAATCACACTCAGGTCACATGTTGTGCTCCCCATTTTGATTTTCAAAGTCCAGATTAGTTATGGTCCACATTGAAAATGTGATTCAGAACAAGGAAACTGCTTTGTATTGGCTGAGTACTGATGGTTGAGTGGAAGAAGAAAACACACAGCTATACAAAGAGCACAGCCAACTCCTGGGAGGGAACACAGGCCTTTTGCTCCTAAGGAACCTGGGAAAGATTCACAGGAAGAATTTGAACAGGCCATTCTTTATTTCCTAATGGGTGAGTTTGGAACTCATGAAAACAAGACAACCTAAGTTATGCGTTAGACTCGGAAAAGAAGTGGGCAGGTGACCTTTGACATCTCAGGCCCCCATGTCTCAACCCAAGCCCTTCGTTCCTGACCTCTTAACATTCCAATATCCTGAAGCCAGGCTCTCCCCAAACCAGGGCTGCAAATTATCTCTGCCATGTGGATAAACATTCACTGGGTCAGTGTTTTTCAAGGTGTGGTCCTGGGACCACCTGCATCAGAATTGCTTGCTGAGCTTTCAAATATATAGGTTTCTGGGCCCCAGGAATTACTGGGTCAGATAGCAATGGGGCCCAGGAGTGTGCATTTTCAACAAATTCCCTGGGATTCTGTAAGGCTGTGAAAGTTCGAGAATCACTGCCCCCGTGTCTACTTAGAGATCACGAGGGTAACTTTCACTAGGTTTCTTTGATGGGTTTCCTTTATTAAAAGGCATTTACAAAAATGTCTATTAATCCATCATTAAATAAACAAAGGTCCTCCAGCCATTTTCTTCATTTCTCATGGTATCTCTTAACAGAGGGAGTATAGAAATGCTTTGTCCTTTAAAATAAGTTCAGTGAGTACTTGAAAAGTCATTTGGCAAGAGATGAGGGATGAGACAAAGGGGGAAGATTAATGACGAACAGAATCAGAGTCCTTGCTAAAATAAAAATGGATTCACACCCAACTTCTTCTGAAGGGTAAGACATATGGCAGCTCGTGTGGGAAGCGAGCGTGTTTAGTAGAGAGAGGTCCTGCTGCAGAGCCGTGTGATGCAGGGTACAGCTTCCTCAGCCAAAAACAGAACATCACATGCTATGGGAAGACGTATCATCCCTCCTATGTGATGAGAGGCTGACTTTCTAAAGAAATTTGAGCAAACGGTTGCCTGAATGGCTTTAACAAGTTTCTCAGAGTCAAGATGATCAGGTTTGGGCATTTAAACCTTAGTTTCGCTCTGATTTTTGGGTTTGGCCTGACAGCCCAACATTTTCTGTGACTGTGGAAGTTGCTGATGGTCTAAATTTCCCCATTTATAAAATGGAAGAACTGAGAGGAGGAAAGTGCTGGCCACTAGAAATTGTGGGTCGGAGCTTCAGCTACAAACTATGGGTGTACTGTTCTATATTCTCTTTTGAGATTTTTTGTTTTGTGTTTTGTTTTTTAGTTTTACCAGGAAAAAGCCAAGACATACCTGCTAAGTATTTTTTTTTCTTTGAATAGAAAAGAAGGGCAATCCATTTGCACCTTGTCATCCGTTATGTACCAGCGTTAAGGTAGCAAGTGCCCGATAATAGACCTCAGGATTCTGTTTCTAGGTTTCATTAAAAACTATAAACAGGTATACAAAGGCCATTTACAAATGTGACTCTGATTATGCTTCTAGTAGCAGTGATGAGAGTTCAGTTTTTGTCCATGGAAAATTGCTGCTTAATAAGAACTTTCCCCAATCCATGTCTCCTTTGAGATAAAAATTTCCACACTAAATTTCATCACCCTACTAGAATTTCCTTTGGAATGTTTGTGTTAAATTCCTTTCTCCCTGATTGAAGTATACAACACAAAATCTAGCTTAAAGACTTAAAACCGAATGCACTGAAAGGCACAGATTTATAGAGTAGCTTGGGAGGAGACTGGGGAGGGGGAAGGCAGAGGAGATTTGGGGAAATGAATTAAAACCTCCCAATAGTTAAGAAATGATTTACTCAGCACATTAAGTATTTGGAATGCTTGTACAGGAGGGCAGGGTATGACTTCCTCATATGCCATGGGTAACCTCAGAGACTCAGTTTTGCTGCAAGAAGTTTTGGCTTTTTTGTTGTTGTGTTATTTCCTGACTTGCTGTGTGCTGTTGTGAACTTAATTAACACACTAGTGATTCTGTACCCTCAGGGAAAAATGGTAAATTTTGTAAAATGTAACTACAGAAACAAAAGGGAAGTTCTTTCTGTCCTGATCGTAGCTGTTTTTATTCCCTCTCTTGTATTATGCATTAGAAAAACATGAAAGCCACGTGAAGCTTTACAGAGTCCAACCCTCAGACCCATAAGGCACAATACCCTGGGATTCCTCTAAATCACTGTTCTATCTTGTAGACTATCCTAACTGCTTTTGTGTAAGAGAAATAGGGTTCATAGGTAGCAAAAGTTAGCTCTTTAGATGACAACAGTGCATCTTATGTGCTTTTAAAAAGTTATATTGCTCTCATTTGGAAGTAGCTTGAACAATTCCCTTTTGAATCAAGCCCTATAAATTTGATCAATATCATTATTTTCATGAGGCAAGTTTAAACCAATAAAGTTGTCTTGCTTTGTCCCTCCTCCCTCCCACCCACCCTCTTAAAAAAAAAAACTAAGGAGAGTCACAACTTTGACGTGAAGCTTGAGTGTGAAGCGCGGGTAGGGAAAAGTTTATGACAGATGACATTTATAGATGGGTACATATATATTTAATTTCTCGTATGTGAGTGTGTGTGTATATATATTTCTACTTCTGTTCATGGAGAATACAACATCATAATTAAGGACATTTTACTTTATCCAATGAAGAGTTTTTTCAGTTCCCTTTAATTGGTAATTTAATTACAGAGCTAATTAGGAACATAGTGGGTGTTGGGACTACAATGATTGTCTTTAACTGGAAAGTCTTACTACTTACAAAGCAAGAAAGGTTTTAAATTATGGAACACTGAAATAATGGATTAATAAGTGAGTAAGTACAACTCCATGAAGGTAGATCATTCACATGCTTGTCAATGGACAAAATTTTTAATGTGAGTCTGATCTATTCCACTAAGTAATTATCACTCTGCTTTTCCAGCATAATGGGGGGTCTATGCTGAGGCCCCAGAGAATTTATGTGCTAAATTCTGGGGCTGGAATTCCTGGACCAGAGCTGGGGCAGAAGGTGGAGCAGCTGAAAGTTGTTTGGGAGGAAATACAGTCCAATACTTACAGCAAAGAGGAATTCTGTTATTAGACTCTGCCACTCACGTATTGGGTCCTGGTGAAAGCTAAATGAGCTAGATGCGTATAAAGTACTTATATGCATCAGCCAGCCCAGCCCTCTCTCTGCCTCAGTTTCGCTCCATCTGTGTCCATCTCAGCAGACACCTCTACCTCAGGACAACAGAGAAGCATTTGGAGGTGGTTGAAGATGGACGTGGGCAGGGGTGGCTTTGGTGCATACTGGGTGGCCCTTTGGGCCTTGAGGCCTCTGGATGAGAGGGCTGGAGCTGTGTGAGCAAATCCATCCCCTGCAAATGGGGGACCTGTGAGATGAGGGCCCTCTGGGGGCTGAGCTTAGCCTCGGAGCAGTGGGGAAACTGATGATTCAACCAGAACATAGCCTTTGTAATTTGAGAAGAGTTGTGATTTTAGGAGGACAATCATTTGTTCTTGCATCAAACATTTTGCAGTATTCACGTGTAGGGCTACTATATACAGGATGCGCATTAAAAACACGAAAACATTGAATGTAAGGTTACCGCTGAGCAGAAAATTACCTAGAGGGCTGATTCCCACAAGTGCCTGGAAAAAAGCTAGATCAGAACCCCATCTTCTGGGCCTCTTTCTGGGAAGATCTCATCTGAAAAAAATGGGATCCCAGAAAGGCCAGCAGTTTGTAATGGAAAATGCTCAAGGCAATGAGGTTCAAAGGATACATTTGGTAGACTACAATTTCTCACTTCACAGTGACTGCAGGGGGATGGTGTGAGGGAGACAGAAAGAGAAGAAGAGAGATAACTGGACTAAGTGAAATCCACAGAAAAATCCCTAAACTTGATTTCAGCCAATAACTTCACTCAAACCCATTCTTCTCCAAAACTTGGACCGTCATTGCCATCTGGGAGCTGAATGGACTTGAGATTTGCTGGTTTGTTTCTGCTGCATAGCATGGCCAAGAAAGGCTTCAGTGGGCCTGGCTGAGAAGATGCACATACACAAAGCTAGGTTCACAGACCAGCTGTTAGCAACCCAGCTCCCCCCGCCAAAAGAACTACTTGAAAGCAGACAGAGGCTTGAAAGAAATGAATTTTTAAAAGTTCCACCCTTAAAGATTTTTTTTTCATTAAATTATTGAATTACAATTCATCAGAACTTTTATTTATTAATAAATTTACAAATATCTATCCAGGGTTTATGATGAGTAAGGGTCATGTAATTTTAATCCCGATTGTCCTCTATGAGTTTCCAGTTAAATTGGAAAGTTGCTATGTGCACAAATTATTCTATTACATGAAAGAGGATAATAAATTCCACGTGTGAGCAACCAATACTATAAGGCTTTTGAGAAGTCAGGAGAGAGAAAGCTCTCTTTCAGCTGCAGTGATCTGGGAAAGCTTCATGGAAGGGGAGGATGGGGTTCAAGTTGGGACTTGGAGCAATCTGATAGACAGCATTGAGGGTAGGGCATTTCAGGCAGGAGAAAGAGCTTACATTTGTCAGACACCTACTTTTTGCCAAGAACTATGCTGAGTACTTTATATGTATGTAGCTCATTTAGCTTTCACCAGGACCCAATAAGGGAGGAATGATTATTTTTCCCTAAAAGCAAATCCTAACTTTATTAAGCATTTACTGTGTGTCAGGCACTGTTCTAAGTGCTTTAATGGATTAAATATTTTAATAGTCACAACTTGATGAGGAGGGTACTACTCCTACTATTGTTACTATTCCCATTTTCCAGATGAAGAAACCAAGACACAGGGAGGTATGTAGCTTGCCCAAGTTTACCCAGCCAGTGTGGGGCAGAGCTGGGACTAGAACCCGGACTCTTGCTCCTGAGTCCCTCTTCACTTTTAATTTTAGTCTACTGCTTCCTGTGGGAAATGATGTAGAAGCAGGAGAAACCAGGAAAATGTCTAAGAACGCAGTGCTTAAGTTTCTTTGGAATGGGTTTGCAAAACTCACACAAATCAAAACATGTTTAATAGTGACCAACCCCGGAAAATATTTAAATTGCTACAAGTATGGCTCTGGAAGTGACAAGATCATTTTCAACTCATGACTTCTTGCCTCTGCTGACTTAACAGAGCTGCGGAGGGTGGGTGGGGAGGTCTGGAGAAGCGGGTGGAGGGAGAAAGAGGGGAAGAGGAAGAAGTCTCTGTGGAGGAGGTGCTCGTGGGGCACCTTTCTAGCAATGGTGAAGTCATTTTCTTTCCCCACAGTGGAAACCTCTTTCAGGCATGGAGGGTGGGAGTGAATTATTTAGGCAAGTCATTTTGTGGAATTTTTTGATGCAGAAGGGGTGGACCTGGATGTACAGCTGAGCATGTCTGAGCATGTCTTCTCCAGGACGCAGCTTGTGATGTCTACGGTGATTTGGATGTGTGGTGCTAGCCAATGGGGCTCATAAGAGTGCCAGGTTCTGGTAATGAGGGACTGGCACTCTGCTGCTCAGTGTTCAATCACAGAAGCATGATCTTGATAAATCATTTGCTCTAAGAGTCACTTGAGCAGTGAAGGATTCAAATAGCATTCTTAAAGGGCAAGTGTAATTTTCTCTTCAAACCTTTGTGGAGTATTTTATAGTTTTCAGTGCAGTTTCCCATGGACTCTATCACTAGATCTGTAGATTCAGCAGGGAGATCTGGGCATTTTACAGATAAGGAAACTGAAGTTGGTGAGTGTGAGTCAATGGGCTAAGGTCTCACTGTTGGGTTCAGGTCTGGCACTCTGCCTGCTGGTGCCTGCCCTTGAGGAGACATTTCACCTTGCTTACAGAGGTCCTTTTCTCACTGCTGACAAGAAGGGCCTGGAGGTGAGTAAATGGGGAGTTCAAACTTGATGAGGGCTGAAACTCCAGAGGATACAGATGACCAGCCTTTTCCAAGTGGACCTGGGGAAGGAGAATAGGATGAATGGAAGAAATAATTCAAAACAGAGAGTAGTAATTTCGTTTTTTATTGGGAAACACTACGTAGAAAGCCCTGCATATAAAATCCTCAAGATAGATTCCCTAAAACTGAGATCTTAACCACCAGCAAAGCAAGGAATGTAAATGGGAAAGGAAATGAACACTCATACATTCATTCGACAAACCTTTAATAAGCAACCACTGTGCCCCTGGCAATAGGGACACTGAGATGAATTTAGATACATCTTGTCCTTAAGGAACTCCTGGTGAGAGTGGGTGGGTAGACAGACATGAAATAAGTTCTGACAGAGAGTAATGACGGCTCAACTAGAGAAACACTCTGGGAGTGCAGTGGGGGCACAGGGGAGGGGCAGCAAATTCCTATGTGGCCAATGCTTAGCCAGAGCTTTCTAGGTGCCATTGTCTGTGGTACCTCAGAGGAGTCTCACATCATCATGCAATTTTTTAGAAGTGAAACTGAGGTTCAACAAGGTTGAGAAACTTGCTCAAGGTGACATGGTTTAAGGGGTAGAGGAAAGATTCAAATACACATTGGACTGATGTTGAAGCTCAAGTTATTTGAGATGTCCACATTTTGAGTGACCAAAGGGCCTTGTCATTTTCATCTGTTCTACCTACAAATACTTATAGTTTGGATGTGGCTTGTTTCTACCAAAACTCAGGTTGAAATTTAATTGACCATATAATGGTGTTGGGAAGTAGGACCTTAAAGAAGTGATTAGGTTAAGATAGATTAATGTCTTTCTCATGATACCAGGTTGGTTTTCTGGGGATTGGATTAGTTCCTGAGAGAGTGTGTTATTACAAAGTGAGGCTGCATCTCCTACTTCCCCCTTTCACATGCACCTGCTTCCTCTTCTGCTTCTCCGCCATGTAGGATGCAGCATGAGGCCCTTATCAGAAACTGAGCAGGTACCAGTTCCATGCTTCTTGGACTTCCCAGCCTCCAGAATTGTGAGCCAAATAAACCTTTCTTTATTCATTACCCAGTCTCTGGTATTCTGTTATAGCTACACAAAATGGACTAAGACCAAGACTATGCCCTATTTTCTCCCTTGTCCATGCAAAGGTGGTGGTGGGTGTGGGGAGTAAAAGAGGGAGAATAGGAGTGAGCTTCAGGCAAAGGCTGAGCAGATACATTGCAGAATGGAATTCACCTTGAACTCTCACAACAAACTGGTAAACTGTGCAGATCCTTGAGCCCAAATCTCTGAGGGGCATGCAGAGTCCTAGAAAAGAGAGCTAACTGCATGCTCGATTGTGTTAAACAATCTGATGGTGGTTTCCATGCATTTCCTGTGACGTTAAGTTTAGGAAGAGGCAGAGAATAAGGCATGGATTCCCAAGGTCATTTAATCTGTCCTCATTCCCTTGTTCAACTTTTTAAATACTCCTTTAAGAGATCTGTTGGCCTGAGTGTATTAAGAAAAAAAAAGGCTTATTGGTTCAGTGACCTTCATGGATAAGACATGACCAATTGTAGCCCACTTGTCTTCTGGAAGGGAGGTCTGTGTGGATTCCCATTCCATTGATTTACCACTGCCACATGCATCGTGGGGCCCATGGCTAGGAGGGTGTGTGTGTGCAGAGAAACTGCTAACAGACATCTTGCCACCTGAGCAGGAACACTTTGGGGGTTAACTCCAAAACAGTTTCCCACCTTTGGATAATTATTTTGTGGGAAATGAAACCTCTGGTGTTCCCTGGCCTCATTTCGATACCTGCCATCCCTCCTTTCCCTCTTTGGAGTCCTATAGTAATGTCATTAAAGCCTCTGGAAAATGTCAGCTGAAACCAAGGTTTCTGTCGGTTATAAGCTATGAAAAATGTATTGGATTTAATATGTTTGGTTTGGGAAATCAGTTTTTGTCCACTATAACCAATTGTCCATAATAACCATGTCTGTTGTAAGTGGTGTGCACTGTAATAACCCTCATATAAAGGGTAAAATGAAAGACAAACCATTTCAGATGGTAGCTAGAGCCATATCAATATAGATCACTGCCTACGTATATCAAATGATTGATGGCCATTTTTAGGGCTTTTTCAATTCAATGCCAGTGCCGTCTAATAGCAGTAAAGCACACAGTATTTGCTGATACCCTTCCTGATAAACCGTCTGGTTGCAAGTGAGAACAGCTTAAGGAATGAAAAGGCACCGGGAGCCATTTCTTTCAAATGATCCATTTCCAGTGTCCTGGCGGGAGGACAGTCGTCACTGCAGAAGATGGGCACATGCTGGAAAGCAGGAAGCAGATCTGTGGCAGGACATGCCTCTGGCCAGGGAAAGGCTCTATTCTAAACTCTACTCAGGTGCAGGCCGGACAAAGCTGAGCACTGCTGGTAAGGGGAGGTGTGAGAAACAGCGTGAAGGGTAAAGAACAATCCTGGCTCCCAACAGGAACAGAATATATTTGACCTTCATGATGATAGCAAACACTCACATGCACAGTTGTAAGCACCTTATGCTTGTTAATTCATTTAATCCACAGATAAACCTCATGAGGTCAGTATTCCTATTAGTCCTACTTTACAGTTGAGGAAATGGAGACACACAGAGGCCAAATAACTTACCCAAAATTGCACAGTTAGAGAGTGATCAAGCTAAGAGTGGGTCCAAAGTCTGAGCTTACAGTCAGTAAGCTAGGCTACCTTGCGGGCAACAGAAGCATGTGGGTACTTAACTGGGTTTTCTTGGAGAAAATGTTGGCAGCTCATAAGGCTGTTTGTTGCTGATATCCATACCCCCAAACATCTGCTGACACCCTTTTCTTGAGGATGCCTTTAGTTGCTTCCAAGCCCTCCCTTATGCCCGTGGTGCCTGCTGACAACTACACCCTTCCCACAGGAGCAGGCACCAAAACAAGACTGTGCCAACCTGGCTGGTTTTCCCAGCACACGTTCACACAGGAAACTGCACAGTGCATTCAAGTTTTACCCTAAACAATCATTTGCATAATTTTTTAAAAATAGAAGTCCTTCAAAATAGACTATAAACTTCTGGGGGCAGAGATCATTTGTCTTATTCATTGCTATCCCTCCAGTGACAACCTAATAATGAGCCTGGCACACAGTAGGATTCAAGAATTGTTAAAGAAAAGTAAAATGAATGAAATTCTTCCATACTGAAAGGAAAAGAAGGTATTTTATCTGTCTTTCCTGCCCTTCATCCAGGATGAGAAAAGAGATAAATCTTCTTCAAAAGGATTACTTTCCTTAAAATATCCATGTCTCGGTTAAGAAAATGAAATTCCACAAGAGCCAGGACCTTCCAATATGAAACCAGTGCAACTTTCAGAAGTCTTGCTTCCAGATGCACACGCATGCACACCCCCGTGTGCGCCCCATTAAACCCACCAAGCCTACACTGCTGCTCTTGCGTCCTCCCGTGGGGCTTCCTTCCTCCTGGGGAGCACGCATCAAAGGGGTTATCGCACTATCTCGGCGGAATCCTCCTGATGTTCTCTTGCTTTAGGAACACATGCAGATACTCACAGTTTAGCACATGGGCCCTGTCTTTTCAGCTGTCTTTTAATCTTTGGTAAATTGAACAAGCGTGGAGAACTTGCAGGTGACAACCAGCTCGGCTGAGACTGCAGGGATGAAAACCTTGTCAGTACAGTCCCTAAAAGTCCTCCAATGTGCTTGAAGCATATAAAGAGAACCCTTGATCCTGGCTATCAAAGGGTGCAGAAAGATCAAGAAGAATTAAAACTGATGGTGTGCCAGAAACCACCTGCAACAGAAGGTCATTACTTCCCCTCGTTAAAACAGCCTCAGTTCTGGGGCCTGATCTGAAGCTTAATTGAAATGTTTCTAACAGTGGATTATAAGGAAGATGAGACGTCCCCTGCCCATTTCATGACCTTTGCTAAGAAAGGCAGATTGGTAATAAGGTAAAAAAAAAAAAAAAATTCTGAGCAATTGCCTAAAGACAGCCAAGGCCTCTTAATGATATGAGCCAGGACACCTTTCTTGGTAAAGGAGGGCTCTCCAGGACGCTGAAGGGATAGGGGCAATCAACGTGAAGGCAAGAAGACCCAGGCCTCACGATCCCAGCCTCTCCCCTGGAATCTGTTTCTATGTCATCATTACTGTGACTTTTCCTTCCCTAAACAGGAATAGAGGAATCCCAGATGCAGCACCCCCTCTGGGATAACTGTCCGTTGTTCCAAATGTTTTATTTGTGGTGCAAAGAGTGCATTCCCTGTCACGCTTCGTTTGCAATCTTTCTGTCTAACTTGGGTAACAACACATGACCCCCTCCATAGACGAAGATGAGGAAGGCCCTCCAGGTCTGCAGAGAATGGGACTGCATCGGGAGGGGGGACTGGCAGGAGATAGCTCAGCTCCGATGCTATCAAATATCCTGAAAAATGAATCACAATGCTTCTGCCACTTAGGCTTTTCACATGATAATAAATTGCAAGTCATATTTGCCCAGAGATTTGAATGCCTTCTGGCTGTCTTCCCCTTTTTGGTATGATTATCTGCCCTGGCAATAAAGTCCATGTCTGAAGTCCTGTGATTATCTCAACCTCCAGCTGGCATGTTGTGAAAGTCACTGTTTTGGGGATACTGTTGCAGCAGCTGATATGAAAGCTTTACAGAAGTTCCTGCATCTTATGGCTATGTCTGCTTTGGTCTCACCTCTCCTAACCAGATGCATGTTTGAAGTCTCTTAAATGAGTGCTCAGATGCTTGTCCTTGGGAACCCCCTAAGACTTCACTATGCAAAGCCTTGTCCACAGCACCAAGATCATAGTAGCTCTTGTTAGAAATGCAGAGTCTCAGGCCCCATCCAGGCACCATCTCCAGGTTATTAACATGAACAATAAAGTTCGAGAACAACTTTGGAAGGAGGAAACTGCATTGGCCGATGGGTTTCAGGAATCAGATTGAGCGTTCCTGGGTGCAGAACACCTACTATTGGACTTAGTCGATCCAGTTACTGAGCAGGCCCAGAACCCTTTGCTTCTCTTGCACACTTCTAATGGAACACAGTTAATAAGTCCTTCAACAGCTGGAGTTATTTTGCAATCAAGGACCAACATAAAAAGACAGCAGGCCAGGCACCAAGGCCAGCCTGCCAGAGCTGTTGGATTAGAGCTCCTAAGACAGCCTAAGAGAAAGTACTAGTTGTTCCTTCTGACTTTATTAAACTTTTGTGTGGTGGCAAAGTTTGTTTGAACTTCACTAAATCCTCCAAATAAAAGACTAGCTTAGACCATCTGGTTCACTAAGATGAAATAATTTAATTCGGGGGAAGTAATTGTCAATCACTGTTGTAGAATGGTTAAGAATGGAAACTCTTAGTCCCACCTGCTCTGTTTCCCTCCTGAAAGTACTTTTTTTCCCTACAACTTTGAGTGGAGAATTCAACTAGGGAACTTAGTTTTATTTCTACATCTTGGTTTGGGTATCTGATTCTATCTCATTTCATCCTAATGTAGTGTTTCCTTCAAAATTCACCACTTTCTTCCCCTGAACTTTGTTTTCACTATTTTGTCTACATTTCTACTGTCTCTGGATGTCTCCTTTATTTCTTTCTTCCTGTTTCAGCCTGTGATACTTTGGGGTTCTCTTCATTCCCGTTCCCATTAGTCTCAGACCCACAGATATATCTGAAAAGCATTTATTAAAATGTCCAAAAAGGCACTTCTATTGAGATCTATATCCTGATGTAATTTTTAAAATAATTTTGTGCCTATATCCAAGAAACCCAATTTGTAATTTCTATCCTGTTTCCTCCCCAGACTCCAGAGCTTTGGGGCTACTTTCGCAGGTTATATCCTCATTTGAATCTTTCTGTGACTGAGCAAGAATCAACATCGTTCACTGTGCTTTGGAGCTCTCCGTCCAGAGTTCCCAGATGATGGCAGGAACAAGTTCCACAAGTCTGTCAAGTGGCTCATTTTTCTTGTCTGAAAAGGGAGGTGCATGCCACCTCCACATCCTCATGGAAATGAGAGGGCTAAGGAGGGGGCAACAAAGGCTCTAAGCTTTTTCTCCATGGGGATGAGTGCCCTGAGTCTAACATCACATTGAATGCCACACTGCCCTTCCACCCCTCCCTACTCCTGTCTCATCTCCTTGTGCCCTTGCTGAACCAGGTGCTCCAGCACATGGAATCTTTATAGCTCCCTAAGCACGCCAGATTGTTCCATCACACTCATGTCTGTGTGTGCTTGTCCTTCCGTGGGATAAGCTTCCCCTCGGCTGCGTTAGCCATCTTCCGAGATCTCCTTTCAGCAGCCTTCCTTGATTTCCCCAGGTGAGGCTCACCACCCTGGCTTTGTAACTCCTCTGTTCACTATGCATTCCTTCATCATTGCATCTGCTACCTACCTGGGGTATTTACCTACATTGTATGTGTTTTTCAAATGTATTTCTGTCTGCCCCGTTAAACATGAGGTTTTTGGAGTTAAAGATTGTGACTAAGTCACATTTGTGTTTTTAGTGCCTGATTTGGCAAATGATTTTGAAATAAATGAATGAATGGCCTTTGAGACCAAGCAACATTTCTAAAAAGTATTTTGGACAAGGCTCTTGGGTTGCAAGCAACAGAACAAACTTGATTATGCAAAAAGGAGGAAGTCGATTATAAGAATTCCAGGACATCTCATGGAGCCCGAGGTTAGGAATTTGGCCAGGATGTAGGATGAGCATCGACCTGAAAACTCCCTAAAAAGCAGGGATCTAATTTCTCATTTCTGCTCTTGTTTATTCATCTGCTTTTTCCTCCTCCTCCTTTTTATTTTTTCTCTCCTTTCTTTCCTCTCCTCTCTCTCCATGTGGGTTTCTCTGCTTCTCAGATAACAGGAAGAGACTATATGTTGTATGTCTTGGCACCTACAGAGTCTGATAAATGCTCCCTTGGTTCCCACTCTAAATACCCACTAGAGAATTTGGTTGACCCAGCTGGGGTCAACTGTCCACCTCTGGATTAATCATCTGTAACCTGGGGGAGTAACAGAAATTCCCAGAGAACAGGGCAAGAACAGGCACCTCCCAAATGTGACCAGGATGATTACCTA
This sequence comes from Trachypithecus francoisi, assembly GCF_009764315.1. Classification (NCBI taxonomy): domain Eukaryota; kingdom Metazoa; phylum Chordata; class Mammalia; order Primates; family Cercopithecidae; genus Trachypithecus; species Trachypithecus francoisi. The sequence goes on from NW_022681457.1 coordinate 49,116,108, forward strand.
ATTGGAGAGTAATTTAAATGCCAAATTGGAGATGAGTTCAAATGACTAAGCTATACATATTAAACAATGATTTTGTAACCACATATAACAATAAATTTTATTAAAACATGTGCCTCTAAAGTTAATTTTCACAGGCTTCTGGGTGTCCTTATAATTTTTAATGTGGCTCTTTGTGTTGATCTTTAAGTCCTTGATAATCACTTCTTAACATTTTTCTAGAAAAATATGAAATAATATGCCACCTAAGGCCTATATTACTTAGTTATTTTATGTGAAGTGTGGTAACTGTGGGTGTCTGATATTCTTAGAACTGTTTGTTAAAGCTCTCACTTAAAAATTCATGGAAAACCTTCAAGCCAGGTCATTGGGCGATATTGGCTGTGATGAAGACAGCACAAGGACTTTGTTGATATACTGACTTTCAGCTAATTTTTAAAGGAAAACTGTATGTCTTTGTCCACAAATTGTAGTTTCATTTTCTTTCCAAATCTGTTATTCTGTGGATTTCCACGAAGTGTAATCCGTCTAAAAGACGGCACTTTTAATCCTTGTTCTCTGGAGGTTGGGGGACTGAGGGTGTATTAACAATTGCAGATAGGATATCACAAAGCCTTCTGAGTCTGTGGCCTCAAATCACAGTGTGCTTGGAGATCTTTGGACAATCTCCCAACTAGTGAAAATGACAGTTTCACAAACAGAAGGGCTGCCATAAAAGGTAAGATGGGGTCATCTATTGAGAGGTTTTCTTTTGGAACTTAGCCTCGCTGTATGTTGCTGCATGGAGCAGTAAACAAAGAATTATATACCTTCAACCTCTGTTATTTTTGAATACTATCAGTGGATGTCCATTGTTCTTCAATGATGGATACTGGATTTTTAAAGTAATATTATCTTACATGTAATTATCCATTATAAGAATGATTATTAACGACAACTCACCAGAAACAGGACTGGGAATAGACTTTAGTGCCTAAGTGATGTTGTTGTTTCTGTTATTGGTTCACAATACCAATAATAGTAACAACAACAACAACATTAATAATGGCAACAACGTATTTCCAATAGTGCTTTATACTTTGGAGATCATCCTAATGATATAATGAATGTGAAAGCATGTCCTAATCTTCTATATTACTATCAATGATCTTTTGCTTCATTTAGGTCATTTGTATGTTACAGATGATGGTGTAGGAAATTTGGAAGGCAACAAAAACATTGGTCTTTGCTTTCAAGGAGGTTCAGTTTTACCTAAGGATGTAGGAAAAATAGAAAAAATATAAAAACACCACGAACTTGTGAGATATAATCTGTATGTTTGGTGTGTGTTTAGAAGAAATGAGGGATCAGAGAGATCTAGAATATAAGTTCCATGAGGTCAGGGAATTTTTTTACTCACTCCTGTATCCCTATCACCTAAAACAATTTGTGGAGTATAATAGGTGCTCAGTAAACATTTGATGATTGTTTAATGAATGAGGAAAGACTTCAGATGAAAGATGGATATACTTTGTATATGTGGAGAATAGACAGGAGGGAATCTAAGCAGTAAGAGAAAACCATATATAGAAAAATAGTAATCCCAGCACTTTGGAGGCTGAGGTGGGGGGATTACTAGAGCTCAGGGGTCCAAGACCAGCCTGGGCAACATAGTGAAAACCCATATCTGAAAAAAAAAAAAAAAAAAAAAAATGAGCCAGGTGTTGTGGCACATGCCTGTGGTTCCTGTGGTTCCAGCTACTTGGGAAGCTGAGATGGGAGGATCACTTGAGCCTTGGTGGCAGAGGTTGCAGTGAGCCGAGATGGTGCCACTGCACTCCAGCCTGGGTAATAGAGTGACACTGTTTAAAAAAAAAAAAAAAGGAAAAATAGGCAATGAATATTATCTGGAGGAAAATCAGTATTGAAGGAGCAATTGTTTTGCAGTGACACATGGAATGGCTCATAGACTGGAAAGAGTAGACAGTGGAAGAACAGTTGGGAGCCTGTCAAAATAATCCCACATCGAATCCACTACTATATCCTATTGGTTTATCCTCTCATATACCTCCAGGTTGCACCAACATCTCTCCATCATTACTCCCAACCTAGCTTTGTTAGTCTTCTCTCACCCGCAAACTGCAAACGTTTCCTAACCAGAACATGGGCATCCACCCTTGCCCTACCCCCATCCATCTTTCAGACACTGCAGTTGGAATGACCTTTGCAAAATTAACATCTGTTCATGTCACCCTTCTGCTTTTCATTGTTCTTATGATAAAAACAAAGTAGCTTGACGTTGAATCACATTACTCCTTGCTCTTGTAGTTTCAATTGTAATGACCTTCTCTGAGTCTTCTAAATGTGCCACGCTTCTGCCCACCTCAGGGTCTTTGCACACACTCTTCATTCTGTGTGGCAGACTCTCCCTCCACCTCATCCTTTGAAACTTTCCTAATAGTCATTTCCTCAGGGAACATTCACTGACTTCTCCAATTTAGCCCGATTTCTGTTATGTGTGTTCATATTCCTACATATATCTTATTACCATGCTTTAAATCTAATATTTATTTCCATGATTATCTAATTAACATCTGCCTCCTCTACTGGACTGTAAACTCTATGAGGGAATAAATAAATCTTTTTGGCTCACCATTGTATTCTCAGTAGATATATCTGCCTGGCACTCAATACATATCCTTTTTTTTTTTTTTTTTTTTTTTTTTTGAGAGGAAGTCTTGCTGTGTCACCAAGGCCAGAGTGCAGTGGTGTGATCTCGGCTTACTACAACCTCTACTTCCCAGGTTCAAGTGATTCTCCTGCCTCAGTCTCTAGAGTAGCTGGAACTACAGGCATGAGCCGCCATGCCTTACTAATTTTTGTATTTTTACTAGAGATGGGATTTCACCATGTTGGTCAGACTGGTCTCAAACTCCTGACCTCAAGTGATCCACCTGCTTCGGTCTCCTAATCAATACATATCTGTTGAATGAGCAAATGAATGGATGGCTGAATGAGGGTCGGATCAATGACAGTGACACTAGGAACCTGAAAGTTGAGATAGTTGCCTGAAGCTTTGGGAAGATGATCAGGGCTGTGCACAGGAAGGAACATGGTTTTGGTATCAGAAAACCAGGATTTGAGTCCTCACTTTTTTACCAGTTGACATAAATTATTTTGAATCATTTCCTTAGCTACTTTTAGTCTGCATATCCTAACTTTTAATGGAAACAATACCTATCCCCAAAACCAGTGAAAATGAATGAATGTACACAGAAGTACTTTATAAAAATATAAAGCTCTTTACAAATGTATCATTTTGTAGCCAGAGATGATATTGGAGAGAATTTTGTCAGAACTCTGATTTTATGGATCAAGAAGACAAGACTAAGTGAAATTAAATGACTTGTCCAAAAATCACTTCCCTGCTTAATAAAAATACGAATAATGATAATGGTATTAACATTTGTGAAGACTTATTATATACAAGTTGCTTCACTAATACGTTCTTCCCTTACCTAATTTTTGTAACAACTGATGAAGTAGAAATTATTTCTATTTTATAATTAAGGAAACCTGTTAAGGAGCTCAGGGAAGAATAGAGATGGGACCAGAGCTTAGCTGTTCTGGCTTCCTGTTTCATGACAGACTGTTTAATTCCCTCATTGAGGGGAGAGGGAAGAACCAGGCACGCCTTCAAGTTTCCAAGTTTGTACTGACCACTGTTGGAGTTAGCTGAGGAACTCAAGGTGGGAAGAATGAGTTTTATTCTTGTGAAGATAAAACTGTGATATTTTAATAGAACTAATTTTTGATGAAATTATTGAAGTTTTGAGAAAAGGAAAGACAATGCTTGGGAGTTATTTAACTGGCATTTCTAGTTCTTGTGTGGGTTTTACTTCCACTTATGGATGAGAAGAATAGAAGTGTTTATTACTGTGAGGTTCCTATAACAAGACATTTTACAATATGAAATTTATAATTGTATTGCCATATTCAGTATAAAATGCAAATAAATCTTCATTGTGAGTGAAGAAAAGGATAGTATGTTATTTTAAAGTCCCGCCTTTTTATCACAATGCTGCAAATATAGTTTCTAGCTTCACAGGACCCTATGTTCCTGCTCTCTCCCTTTTTCTCATTCCTTCCTCCCTGTCTCCTTTCTTTTTTCTTCTATTTCTTCTTTAAGTATCTTGTCCAGTGTGATTTTGTTCACCCACAATGTGCAAGGCTGGTGTTAGGGGTAGCTATGAGCATTTCACTCATGTTGCCTCTCATGGATATGGTGTCTGTTTCATAGCAGGAAGTGTTGCTGGGGGTTAGTAGCCCGGGAGTTCACTCACCCAACAGATATTTACTGGACTCAAATATTTTGTACAGTGATTAAAGAGGAAAGCAAAGCACAAGGTAAATGAAGGAGATGAGGGCAGATGAAGGGGTGGAATGGGAAATGGATGATAACCTTTCCCACCTGCAAACTACCGCTATACAGTGCAGGGCAAGAAGCCCTGCTCTCTGGTTTTCTAGTAGTAACCTCTATAACAATAGCTAAATCTTACTCCCATGGGCCAGGCATTGTACCATGTGCATTTTCATTATCATAATGACTTTTTATCATGGGTCTGATTTACTACTATAATGTGGCAGATGAACACATGAGGAAATGGAGGCACAGAGAGATTAAGCAATGTACCCAAGTAGCCCCAGCTAACAAGTGTTGCAGGGAGAGATTTGAACCTAGGTAATCTGACACCTGAGCCCATGCTTGTAATGCTGTTCTGTGTTGCCCTGGGTACAAACCACATCCCTGAGCATCAAGAATATACTGGTCCTGGCCAGGTGCAGTGGCTCACGCCTGTAATCCCAACACTTTGGGAGGCCCAGGTGGGCAGATCACTCGAGGCCAGGAGTTTGAGACCAGCCTGGCCAACATTGCAAAACCCCTTCTCTACTAAAAATACAAAAAAATAGCTGGTTGTGGTGGCGTGTGCCTGTAATCACAGGTATTCAGGAGGCTGAGGCAGGAGAATCGCTTGAATCTGGGAGGTGGAGGTTGCAGTGGGCTAATATTGCGCCACTGCACTCCAGCCTGGGGGACAGAGTGAGACTCTGTTTCAAAAAAAAAAAAGAAAAAAAGAAGAATATAGTCATCCTTTTTCAAAGAGAGTCCAGGGAAAGCAGGAGAGATTAGGAGGCCAAACCCTGTCTGAATGAAACTGCTAACCCAGGCCTATTTTCTGAAATGGCTGTCATTCTTAGTAGCCCTCCCTTCCCAGGATTTGAGACGGTCCGTCACGATCCACCTGTACTTTCGGCCTGGAAATGGGTATGTTCATTATTCACTCAGCCTTTGATTTGAGAGAGTGATGTGTAGAGGGGGCTGTTGGGTGGCTTCCTCCTGCCAGATCCTCTGGCTATATTTAAAGCCATGTTTGTGCATTAATATTTTATACTTAGCTAAATTGCGTGCACTGCATTTAAGGCCAGGTTTGCCTTGTTTAAAGACATCCAAATTGGGATTAAGTATTCAAGCTGTAATCTCTTTAGTGGGCGTCTGTCTACTGGATTTGTATGACATAAAGAGGGTTATTGAAATACTGTAACTTTAATATTTTTTATCCTGTAGATAGAAATGAGTTCTAAATGAATTTAGAAACTAGGAAAGACATTGGACAGATACCAAAGAACAGAGCAGCCTGCATTATTTTTCAGACTAGTTATAGTAGAGACCACATCTGTGTAAGCTTCTCCATCCAGATTCTTCCTTTCAAGCAGTCTTATGCTCTGCTCCTTGGTGCAGGACAGTAACTGCCCTTGGGGTCTCTGATATCTCCCTTCTCCCTGTCATAATGGTGTTGTTCAAAACTGACAAAGTTTTCCTTACTCTTTACCCCTGGGCTGCCAGAGAATTTGATTCATCCAAATTTAGACTATTTCCAGGAATGAGGCAGGGGTAGGGTGGAGTGGGGGTTAGGATGAGTGTCATGAAATTTACATATTTGTGTCTAATTGAAGAGTGTGCAGCTCTAGTTAGTATTCTGCAAATATTGAATATGAATAATCAGATAAGACACGTACTAGTATAAAGAAACCAATAAATTTTATGTTTGTGGTACATTAAAATAAAATTCAGATAAAAATTTTAAATCATAGCATATCCAGAATAACCATTTGATAGCTATATATAAATCTATTTTAGAGATGTGCAAGCACAAATTATGGAATGCCAGAGCAAGTTGATTTAGGCTGCTTTTTCTCTAATATAAATAATGCAGAGTGCCGCAAATATTCAAGTACACTTAACTGAACATAATTAAAATATTGGAATATATTTTAAAAATAAATAATTAAGTAGTTAGAAGTATCTGCAATACTAATTCAAAGTGATAGTCATATGGTGATTATATTTTGCAGTTTACCCAGCACTTTTGGTTTAAAGTGCAATAATAAAATTTGCATTTAATAAAAATTATGATTCTGTAATATTTGAGGATATGGGCAGATTATATTTCAAGTACAAAACACCACCCTTGTCTCTCTGATCTATCAACAGATGGACCGAGAACAATTTTCAGCTAAGCTGAGCAGCTTGTCTGCTGAGACATTGCTTTCACCCATTATCACGTTTTTTAATGCCATGGGGGAATTTTTGTTTGCCTGGCTCCCTTTCTCAACAGTCAGCTGCTTGAGGGTAGAAACCTATATGTATCTTTATATACTCAGTGCTGAGTATGATGCTGGTGAGTAGTAGGTGCTTATAAATATTGCTAAATTAATGAATCCAAGGGTGAATGTTTGTGCCCTTCAGCTCCAGGTATTTGCTCCTGCTCTTCCCTCTGCCTGGAAAGCTCTTTTCCCTTACCTCCTGCAGTCTTTGTTCAAATGCCACCTTCTCCATGAGGCCTCCTCTGACTATTCTATTTTAAATAAAATTGATCCCCCATCCATTCCCCCCACCACACACTCTCAAACTCCACTGGAATCACTACGGAAGATACTTGTTATTTACTTGCTGGTTTTGTGTATTACCTATTACTCTCACTAAAACATGTAAGTTCCATGGAGGTAAAGGAGAGGAGGGCTGGGATGTGAGAGGAGAGGTTTTGGGGAAAGCATGTGCCTTCTTGTATCCCCATCGTTAGACTTAGGATAGGAAGACACAGCCCAGTTGAAGACTCCATTCTCAAGCCAAGGGATAGCTTATCTTTCCTTCTGCCCAGCAACCACGTCAGTTTACTATCAGTCATCTCAACTGCTCTTGCTCTTTCTTCAGCTTTAAACTCTCTGCAGACTGTTCACTGCTGTATGTCCAGCCCTCAGCACAGTGTTTGATTTAGTAGATATTCAATAGTAATTTGTTGTGGGAACAAATAAACAAATGAACGAGGTGAAGGTGGGGAAAAGGGCATTGCCTTGAAGGTATAAGTTGAATAAATGTGACTGTAGCCTGTGTTTAGTGATTTGGGGTTCACAGACTGGAGGAGGCACACTTGCATAGCTTTCTACCTCACCTGCCAAATGGCTCCTCAAGTGGAGATCGGCATTTTTATTTACTCAAAATGTTTATGCAATGTTCCATCGACTCTATGATCTCCTCTGGAGATCTGAGCCTGCACTGAAGCCTTGGCCCAGATGAATAACACTTAATTCACCTATTCAGGGCAGTATGGAGCCTTCCTGGGACTTCATTCACTAGCTTCCTCCTCTAGCTGTTTATTGTCCCTGCCCTTGCCTTGTGTCCTTCCCCACACCCATAACTCCCTTATAGCCTTGAGTCCTCATTGCAGCATTATCCTTGTCCCACACCCACAGATCTGGAAGCATTAAGTCCTGTCAAAAATTCTGAGTCTGTTGCCCTTGTGTGATCTTAAGCAATAGGGTAGATTTAGAGATGGTTGCAAGTTTCTAGTTACTCTCGGCTTTTGGGAGGTACCATTGCATTTAGGCTGGTTTTGTGACTGGCTTTGACCAATAGAATATGGTGGACGTGCTGTCATGCCAGTTCCAGGACTAGGCTTTACGATGACTGGGAGCTTCTGCTTCCTTCTCTTCCTTTTCATAGAGACGGAGTTTCTCCATGTTGCCCAGGCTGGTCTCAAGCTCCTGTACTCAGGTAATCCATCTGCCTCAGTCTCCAAAAGTGTTGGGATTACAGGCATAAGCCACCACGCCAGGGCTGGAACAGTTACTTAAAATATTTTTTTCAGGCAGGATGCTGAAAAAAATGTCACCATGTAAGAAGTCTGGCTTTTGTGCTGCAGAGGGAGGGGCCTTACAACTACACAAAAAGAGAGTTAAGTCCTGGACTTCAGCATCCCAGCTGCACCCAGCCTAGTGGCTGTCACTTGCACCAGTCACGTGAGTGACATCTAAGGGACTCAAGTGAGACCATCGGGAAGAACTGTCTAGCTGAGCCCTAGTCAATCCACAAAGTTCTAAGAAATAATCAATTATTGTTTTAAGCCACTAAATTCTGCGGTAGTTTTTATACAGTAAGAGACAACTGAAATAGGCAAGTTATACAACCTCTTTCAGCCTTTATTTTCTTATCTAGCAAATGAAAATAGTAATCTCTACTTCAAGGGCCTGCTATGAGGCTGTAGGTAAGGCACCTAAGACAGCGCCTGGAAAATATAATCATTAGTAAATATCAGTTTCCTTCCTTTTCCCTTCCCTGCGCAGGGCTGTAAGCTCTGGGCTTATCCTTCCAATTTTACTACTCATCAAAAACTTCCCTCTGCCTGCCCAGCCCATTTCCTTTTACAATTTATTCTGGGGAAGACAACTTGAAAAACTCATCCCAGAGGATACAGACAATAGCTTCATTTGTTAGTGCTTCAGGGTAGTCTGTACTTAGGAGGAAGACTGGTAAAGCACAGATCTTTTTCCCAAGGATTGAAACTTCCAGCAGATTCCAGGCACAGTGACAGGGAGGAGGGCTGGGATGTGAGAGGAGAGGTTTTGGTGAAAGAATGTACCTTCTTGTAGCTCCTCATTAGCCTTAGGAAGAGATACCCCAGTTTAAGACTCAAGCTAAGGAAAGCTTACCCTTCCTTCTACTCAGTAACCACATCAATTTACTATCAGTCATCTCAACTGCTCTTGCTCTTTCCTTAGCTTTAAACCCTCCACAATCTGTGCATTTTTACAAAGTGTCACAGAACTGGAAAGGAAGACAAACTTCATTTTACAGCTAGCCCTCAAGTCTTCAGTTGTGAAGCCGAGAATTTTTTTTTTTTTCTCCCCAGAGTGAAAGGGAGGAAGAAATGGAAGAGGCTTGGGGTTGAAAATGACCCACCAAGCCACAACTGATTTGTTTATTTTTTTCCCAGGAAGATTTTATCTGATGTATGGCTGAGGAGGACTTTGGGAGAGTGTGCATAGGGACATACCTTGTCTACTTGGTAACCACTGACTTTTTTTTTTTTTTTTTATTGTTCAGGGATACTGTTTCTGCTTTGGAGAATATACATAATATATTTCCAATTCCCACCCCCATTTTTATAAAACTGATAGAAAAATATTAAAGAAAACTTTCTCATACTCCCAAAAGAAAAATAATTCCCTTGATAAGGATCAAGATTTATTTTCAAGTTAAGTCAATGCTATTCAAATCTGTTATGAAACAGGTTGTTTCCAACATTGATTCTTTCTTCTGTTGGTGGGAGGAATGCATAACATGGAGAGATGAAAGTCCCAGCAAATACCATAAACTTAGTGAACTTATTTTTTTTTTGGTTAAAACTCTTAACAGGACATACAATAATGATGACTGAGGAAACTGGGAATAGTAAAAGAGTAGAAAACAAAAGGAAACATTAAAATCATTATGTAAAAGAACAGATTGTGAAAGGTCTGGATAATGCACCAACTACATAATTGGTCACTAAATGATTGTGAGCTGGTTATTTCTAAAAGCATGCTTTTATAACTGTTCATAGTACAGAAAGGAGTGCAAAAGATAATTGTTTAAGATCTCTTCAGATTACAGAAGAGTGTTTTTGTTTTTGAACTCATAGTTCAGATCAAGCTATCAGGCTAAGAAAAAGGGATATTTTATTGGTTTCTTCCAAATTTTGATTAATCGAGTTTATAATGGTTTGGGGATATGTGCATGGTGAAGGTTGATGGCTTTCTCATTAACCTTATGGTCATTGAGTAAATAGAAGCTGCAGCCTTTTCATTTCCTTGCCTTCAGCAATGTAAAAATCCTGTCCTTTATCTGAGTGTGATAAGGGAGTTAGGGTAACTGAGTTTAAGTCCTGGAACTTTTCCACTTAATTCCTTGGTGTGCCCATTTGATCATCTATAATGTGGAAATAATAATAATTCTGTCCACACCTACCCCAGGGAGATAATGCCTGCATAAAAACGCAACACACTTGAAAGGGGTGAGTCTTGCCATAAGAATCATCCTGTGGCTGGTGGCTGTCCCTATCACCAATTAATATGGAAAGATGCTAGGTGGAAGCTGGCCACATAAAGTAGCCTTTCTACTTTCAACTGGGCCTTCTAAGAGCTTTCATTCTGCCACATGGCCTAGTTAGAACAGCCTGACCAGTCAACGAATAGCTTTCCTTAGAACTACAGTGATTAATTCTAATTGGGTGGATGGCCCAATTCTTGTCAAAAACAGATATTTCAGAATAAATCATTTCTTTGGTCTTCGGAGACTGTGAAGGCACATAATCCAAAGCTTTAAAAGCATTCATTTTAAATTAGAAAAATAATACAAATGCATGCAAAGAATGGTAAAATACGGAGTGCTATAAAATAACATGCCATTCATAGGTAATAACTGTTAAAAGTGATTAACTCTTTAACTCTTGTCATAGTTACTGTTATAACTTCAAATAGTGTACTTCTACCTACTAATTTATCAACTTTGGATCTATTGACTCCTTGCTATGCAACATGAAGTTAGATTAATTTACTTACACTTTCTTGTAATTCTTCTCTTTTTCTCCCAATTTTGATGAATTATGTCAGTTTCACATTGTTAAAATTTGCATTTACATTGTTGGCGATTATATGTTTTCTGTACTGAGTTCATAGCTTGACTTAAAAAATTAAAAAACAGTCCTGTGATTATGAAAATATTATTCACCACACAAGCCATGAGTTTGTGTTTGGGTCTAAAGAATAAGAAACGAGGCCGGGCGCGGTGGCTCAAGCCTGTAATCCCAGCACTTTGGGAGGCCGAGACGGGCGGATCACGAGGTCAGGAGATCAAGACCATCTGGCTAACATGGTGAACCCCGTCTCTACTAAAAAATACAAAAAAATAGCCGGGCGAAGCGGCGGGCGCCTGTAGTCCCAGCTACTCGGGAGGCTGAGGCAGGAGAATGGCATAAACCTGGGAGGCGAAGCTTGCAGTGAGCTGAGATCCGGCCACTGCACTCCAGCCTGGGCGACAGAGCGAGACTCTGTCTCAAAAAAAAAAAAAAAAAAAAAGAATAAGAAACGAATCCTGGGTCACCATCGTATTTCCCTCAAGTGAGAATTCCGAGTGTTAAGGTCAAAGGATCCTTTTAAAATGCTGTTTTAGCTGTATTCATTTCTGCTGGCTAAACTGGACTCTTTTAAAAAAATAGCTCTTGTTGTCTATCTTTGACTTCTTTGTTTGCTTTTCTGAGTAATTTTTCCCATACAATTCATGGTGGCAAATTTTTTAGCCTTTGCAGTTTTGCAAGTATCTTTATTTTATCCCATTTCACACACACACATGCACGCACACCATTTAGTTGTTTCAGGGCTCAGAACACAATATCCCAAAATGTGGTGCCTTGGCATGCTGAGTGCTTTGAACTGAAAGAGAAAGGGGAACTTCAGAAGCAAGACCTTCCTCATCTCCCCACTCTCTTTTCCCCCTCTCCCATTCTGCCCAGAGATAGGTCATAGAAACTAGAATTCCTTTTTCCCAAAGCAAGCCATAAAACCTAGAAAGATCACTCTCCAAAGTACCTCTTCTGAAAGTAGGTCCTAAGGCCTTCATGTGACACATATCCTACTCCATACCTGGAGGTAAGAAATGCTACACAGGCAGGTCAAGAAGAATCTGAACAGACAGGCCTTGTGGGATTCCTCCCTGAGTTTGTTACCATTTGATCATATCCTTTTTGCCTGATCATGTTTCTGCACAACTAGCCACTTCGTTAATCAGACTCAGCATAAAAAAACTACTGTTTTCCCTGAATTTTTGGGAAGATTCAGGGAAAATCTGGAGGCCCCTATACCACATAAAACTTTGTTGAATAAACATAACATAAATTTGTTATGTTTTCTTCCTGCTAACCTGTCTTTTGTTATAGGAGTGTCTGCCATGATCCTTGTGATGGGTGAAGAAAAATATTACCTTTCCCTCCTACAGTTGAATACAGAATTCTAATTTTGAAATAATTTTTCTTAGGACTTCGAATGCACTACTCTACTTACTTTTTAGCATCAAGTATTGTTGATAAGAAATCTGTCAATCTACCCTTTATTGTGAATAGTCTATTTTTTCTCTATGGTAGTGTAAGATTTTCTCTTTATCCTTGGCTTTCTGAAATTTCATCAGGATATATTTTGAAATGGATCTTTCTTTTCCTTTTTTCTTTTTCTTTTTTTTAAATTTACACTGCTCATCATGTGGTCTGGCTTTTAAATCTGAAGACTTGTGTCTTTCACTAGAACAAAAACTTCTTTTGTATTATGTCTTTGGTTATTTCTTTGCTTCTATAGCTTTTGTCCTATGTTTCTAGAATTCTGATTAGCCAGTTACTGACCCCATAATCTCTACCTTTTATCACATTTGCTATCTTGTCAGTTTGTGCCATATTTTGACAGATTTCTTGGAGTTTTCCAAATCTCCATTTGTCGTCCATAGTGTATTCAGTTATTCAGATTGTCCATTAAATTTCTTATTTAGATATTATGTTTTTCTATTTCCAATAATTCCTTTTTGTTCTCTGAACAATTTAAGAAAAACAGCACCTTGTTTTTGGTTATTGAGTATGTTGTCCTCTTGAATCTTTTATGAAATTAATTGAACTTTTAAACAATGTTATTTTATTTTTTGAATAATCTCTGTTCCCTATAAGGTAAATTGTTCTCCCTTCTTTGCTTTCATCATTTCCTTAAATATTTAGTAATTCTTGGAATGTGTCTCTACTATGTATTCTTAGGAGTTAATGAGTCCTAAAATTTAAGAGAATTTAAGATTTGGTTTTCATTTTAGTGACAATCTTTTAAAAAATTGCAGATTCTGAAGTACCTAATATGACAAACATGTAAGAACCCACATTTGCATTTGTGTTTACTATGGCATCCAAGTCTTTGTTGGACAAATGACATGAGAGCCCAATGTATGGATGATGATTTGAACAGACAGACAAGTCTGGGAAGGATCGAATTCTTTTATACAGTGTCTGGGCTTGGGTTTGAAAAATGTGTCTTCATTGTTTTTCACTCATGGATAAAGTGACTACATAACTTATAACTCAAGCTAGGACATATTTGAGAGTGAAAGGAAAAATGTTAATTGTGTGGAGATTATAACATAAACTGGAGCAGTCTGAGTCACCCAGGATAACTGGTTATCTAATATTTAAGGCTGAGTGCCTTACATTTTACAGTTTTCTCCTTGGCAGCTGTTGCAGAAGTCCAGAATTCTCTCCAGCTCTACTCTGTTTCTACCTCAGTGCCCAGGCCCAATACAGGACCCCCGTCTAGGCAGAATACTCCCCTTTTCTAGGGAGAAATTCTTCTGGCTTTAACTGGAAGGCAAAAGCCACTAAATTGTTAACTGATCTGCAGGCACGGGCAAGGGGTGTGGGGAATATTTGCCTCATTGGTTCAACTGTTCCAAATGCAGTTCTTTTAATTAATTGCTCCATGGTTTCTCACTCTCCACCCTGCTACGTCTTCCTACCCCTCCAGCTTTGCATTTGTTGAGCTTGGAACTTGTCCAGGACTTCCTTGCAGCTTCCTCAGTTCTCATTTCACTGTCATTCTAGTGTCACGTGCTTTGTGTTGTCCAGGAATTCCTCCATTTCTAGGCTACGTTGCATTCTACTTTTCTCGAACAGTTTTGGTTTCATTATTTTAAAAGACATCTTTTCTATAATTTCTATAGGATCTTTGGAGGAAGGGAAGGCAGAGATCGGTGCTCAGAACATCATCATGAACCAGAGCTCCTTGTTCTATAATTTTGCATTTGTCTCTGAACATGGATGTATCTGCTCTCCTGGGTGTATGCATTACCTCGAAGTAAACAGTGGGAAAGACCCATGCAGGAGACTGCCGCCTTATAGTCTGTCCTCTCCTTTCCTAAATAAACTCCTAACCCTATACTCTATGAAGAAGTGAATTCTCAAGAGAGAACTTTCTTAATTAGAACTCTACTCACTCTTTAGTTAACTGTCTTTTTAGCTCATACTTATCCTGTATTAAAGAAGGAATAGTTAAGTGGTTTAAAATAGAAGACTTTTTTCTTCTAATGTTATTTGGATATATCAGAAAACAGCCAGGTTTTTTTTTTTTTAATTAAACATTTGTTGAGAAACTATTACAATGTTGGGCTGAATAACATAGGGAAGTATAACAAACTAATTTCTGTGCTCCTTATGTTAATTACCCAATGGAGTTGCAAATATATGCAGGGAAAATTAGGGGAAAACAGAGATAAGGTAGATGTCAGTACCTAAGTGCCAGGTCAGAGACCAGACCTTCAGAGTCCCATGAATGCACAGGTTAGGAACTCTGCAGGATTAGGGGCTCAGCGAAGCCTTCTTATGTCTGTAGGACATACTTTGTCCTTTGAAGAAAAAGTAGAATTTTGACTGAGAATAAGAGAGGCCAAAAAATTGAGGCAAAGAGTATATTATGGCCAAGAAGCAAAGCCTGCTGTATTCAGTGTTTGGTGGGTGATTCGGAAAGCTGAGTGCAGAGTGTCCATGTGGTAATTAGCATAAGAGCTGGGAGCTTAGGGAAGTTCTGGAATACCAGCTAAGATAGTTGAATTATAGACTTGCCAGGAGATTTGGAGAATAAATACACAATTAGAGTTCTCTTTAAGAAGGCTACAATGTGTTTAAGAAGCGTTTGTGAATCCAAGTTGTGAAGGATGAAGAGAGAATGATGGTGCAAAGACCGGATAGAAGATTATTAGTTAATTACTTCTTTAGTATTATTAAAAAGTTACCATTTTCTGTTATAAAATTAACAGAAGTCTTTGGAGAGTAAATTAGATGACAATATCACCAATTGTTTTACACCAAGATGTACTTATTAATTGATAGGATTTGGTTGTGTGTCTCCACTCAAATTTCATCTTGTAGCTTCTATAATTCCCATACATTGTGGAAGGGGCCCGGTGGGCGATAACTGAATCATGGGGTTGGGCCTTTCCTGTGCTGTTCTCGTGATAGTGAATAAGTCTCACAAGATCTGATGGTTTTAAAAACAGGAGTTTCCATGCACAAGCTCTCTCTCTTTTTGCCTGCCACCATCCCCATAAAATGTGACTTGTTCCTCCTTGCCTTCTGCCATGATTATGAGGCCTCCCCAGCCATGTGGAACTGTAAGCCCATTAAACCTCTTTCTTTTGTAAATTGCCCAGTCTTGGGTATGTCTTTATCAGCAGTGTAAAAACAGACTAATACGGGCCGGGCGTGGTGGCTCACGCCTATAATCCCAGCACTTTGGGAGTCTGAGGCAGACGGATCACAAGGTCAGGAGATCGAGACCATCCTAGCTAACACAGTGAAACCCCATCTCTACAAAAATGCAAAAACAAAAAATTAGCTGGGCGCGGTGGCAGGTGCCCGTAGTCCCAGCTACTGGGGAGGCTGAGGCAGGAGAATGGCATGAACCCGGGAGGCGGAGCTTGCAGTGATCCGAGATTGTGCTATTGCACTTGGGCCTGGGCTACAGAGTGAGACTCCATCTCAAAAAAAAAAAAAAAAAAAACTAGACTAATACGGTAATAAACCAAAAATTTCAACAAATTTAAGGTTTGAAATAAGCCTTCTTAAAGTTTGTTCCAAAATTTTTTGTAATGCCTGGGCATCCTGAGACCAAGGAATATAGCTTTCTCATATCATACTCCATAGGGATTCTAAAGGAACTTATTCTTTAAAGATGTGTGTCTGTGTGTATGTATGTATATGTGTGTGTGTGTGTGTGTGTGTGTGTGTGTGCATTTGGTCAAAATTATGTAAAGATGCACCAGTGGGTATGAGCACCACATTTATTGTATGTTGTGGTGCCTAATTCATTAGAAAGACTACAGGCATTTGGCAGATGACAAGAAAATCGGTAAGACCCACATTTTAAAATAGGTTTTAAAAGCATTTTTGTTTATGTTAATGAGAGGACCTAAGAAGAAATACAAGAACTCCATCATTATAAATAAAGTTCTTCTGGAAGCAACGAGTCAATCAAGGTGATGTCACTGTCTCTGAAAGTCAGTATCATATCAGATTTGGGTTTGCAGAATTAGATTTATGAAAACTCCAGATAGATTGAGGTACTTTAGCTCCAGCCTCTCTGTGCATCTTTGTTGTGCCAATCACTGTGGGAATTACAAAGTAGTTAAAGATAGGGTCCTTGTGCTCTAAGAGCTTGCCATTGAGTAGGGGCATAGAAGCCAAATTTTATTATAATCTCAGAGTGGAATATTCTTATGTTGTTAGCATATACTAACAGAATGGTCAAATAAAGCAACTCACTTACCACATTTTTTTGCTTCCATCTGGTGAGAAACACAGGCATCTTGTTGATTTTCTGAAGCATCTCTCCTGTTGTCCTCTGCCTTGATAGAGTGCTGCTTTGTGTATTTTTGTAATCACAGCACTGGGTGGACCCAGGCCTAAGGAGGTAGGTGAGTGACCTTAGGCTCACATCTTGCCAGATCTAAGGTAAATTTAGGGTCCTTCTTTGGACACTTTATGAATTTGTTGAGCAGTCAACGTGGGTTCTCCAAAAACCCACTGGTAGCCAGTACTGCGTTAGCTGGGAAAGCCAAACAGCAGTGGCCCGTGGACACTGAATGAACTCTTAGGCTTTCTAAAACAGGATATTGTGTTTCCTTGTCTAGAACTCAGGGTATTTGATTGGCACTCAGAGAATCCATTCATTCATGTATTTAACAAATATTGGTTGGACATTCCCATGTACCAGGTACCAAGGACAGATGATGATCAAGGCTCAGTTATATCCACAGGTAGCTTTCAGCAGATGCAAGAGGCAGAAAGATGTTGTGTAGTGAGTATATATTGTTTTTGTTTATCTAATATCCCCCCTTTTTTTTGTAATAAGATTCTCTTCCCTATGGGGAAGTTGTCTTTTTCAATTCCAAGTGGTTTTGGGAAGGGTGGCAATCATAGTAGTTCACCCCTACTCCCCATGACACTGTGGTGGCGGGCAGGTGACAGACTTCATCGCCATGTCTGCGGCCACAGTGATTAGCCCAGGAATAAACCTGCAAACTGAAGCAAGCTCAGTGAGAGTAGTTCCCTGGGGTTTACTGTGTGGCTGCGGGGAGAAGGCAGCTCCGTTTCCTCAGAGGCTGTTGTGATGATGTAAACCCAGTATCCTCAAAGTCAGACTCTCCTCTAGCACTCTCGTCCCCCTTCTAGTTTCTGGTGCATAGAGGATCAGAGGCAGAGCCAGTAGGTAGAGAAAAAGTGAAAGAGAATGAGGAGAAACCAAGAGAGAATGTAAACTGGTCACATACTTTGAGTCTAGCTTTACTCTGGCCATTGCAGATACCTGAGCCAATAGATTACCTACTTTTCTTAGCTTGAGTTGCTTCTCCATCACACATAATCCAAAGAGTCTTAACGAACACATAGTATAACCGTCACTGATTGGAGTTAACATAGCTGCTGGAGGATCCAACCCTCATCTGGTCTTATGGAGGTAAGGGAGGACTCTCTGAAAGCAGTGATATCTAAGCTGAGGCCAAGTAGCTTTCCAGGAAAACCAGAGCTGGAGGAGTGGGGAGTGTGAAAGTTGAAGAGTTCCAGGTAAAAGGAACATCTCATGCAAATACCTGGAAATAAGAGATAAAATGGTACATTTGGGGAATTCCAGGGACTCTGGGATGCCTGGAATGGAGCGTGCACAGTCTATCTAAATGGCATTGAGCAATCACTAAAACACTGCCTGTTCTAGGTCCTCATGGGACAGAGATAGGCGAGAAAGAGGTCTCCACCCACAAGGAACCTATGATTTCCCTAGGAATATTGTATACAAATATCTACAAAGTTAAACAACAACATACATTTACCTAAGATGATATACCAGATCACTGACTGTAAAGTGGACAGGAGCTATGAGAGTTCAAAGAAGACAACCATCATTGGTGATTCCAGAGAAGAGCAAGCATTGGGCTGGCCTGAGCAAAGGGCAGGGTGTGTATGGATGTGGGGTCAGTGCAGAGCAGAGCTGGTTTAGGGACCAGTGAGGACAACAGCTAAAAGTTCAGCAGGGTTAAGTTGGAGAATAGTAGAAAATAAGCTTGGAATGGTAGCTGGTGGAGGGCTTGGGCACCAAGAGACTGTAGACTTTATGCTGAGAGCGATCAAAACTAGCTTTTGAAGATCAGGCAGGATGAGGTATTCAGTGAGTCAGGGTAGGGATGACATGGCAGCAGCATGCAGAGTAACCTGGGCCAACTGGAGTCAGGAGGCCAATAGCAATTTGCTTACGTCCTATGCCAAGGCAGTAGTAGGGACAATGAGAAAGGATGGAAGGGAGGCCCTTATGAAGACAAAAGAAGGGATGGACTTGAGTTCCTGGATGTGGAAAAGAAAGGAGAAGGATGAACAGGGCTGCCCACCTATCAGACAGCAGAGCTTCTTGCTATCCCACAGAGGTGGGCTCTGCCGCCACAATCCCTGCACGCCATGCAGGGTGCTCCAGCACACTCACTCTCTGGGGAAATATGCAGCTGCTCCCACAGTGGCAGCAGCAGCCTTGCTGAGAAGGACAGGGATGGATGACAGAAGTGATTATGCAGTGATGCATAACAATTGAATCGCTATAGGTTACACCTCCTGTGTCAATATGCAGAACCGGTTTGACGGAATTCAGTGAAACGAACACCTGAATTCAGGAAGACAACACATTTTCTGAAGTGTCAGCATGACACCAAGGACCCTGCCTAAATGCTTCAACTTTCTTTCTTTCTTTTTTTTAAAAAACAAAAACAAACAAAAAACAGCTCCATTTTTACCCAGACAAATCAGAATAGTTTGGTAGCATGCCAGGGTACTGAGGCCAGCTCTCTATCCTAATATGGGTCAGTTAGCTCCCCACAGACTTCCCCCAGTGGTGTCAGTGCAATCAGTGTACACCGAGGGCCTGTAAGTGCCTAGTATGTGCTAGTGCTGGGGCTACTGAAATGGACGCAATAGGATTCTAGCCTCAGGGTGCTGAAATCATTGGAGGCAAGTGTGGGTTGTGGGGGCAGAAGGTCCTAATTTCAAATCCCAATTCTACCATTTACTAGTTGCAGGACTTCAATCTTGTTGACCTTCAACTCCCTCACCTGTAAAATGGGGATAATAGTACCTTTGGTGAAAAGAGATAGTTATGTGTAAAGTGCTTAGCATGGTGAGTGGCACATGTGTCTTCAAAAAATGATGCCTATTTATCATACAATGTGGGTGATGGCGTTCCTGAGGTATGTGCGTGATGCTATGGAAACACAGAGGGGGCACAATTAGCCCAACTTTAAGGAGTTCTAGAAGGGCTACCTGGAGAAGATGACACTTGAGTGGAGTATTGGTGGTGGATAAGGATGGAAATAGGAGAGAGAAATTCCAGGCAGAGGACAAGCGGCACCTCCTGACAGAGGCAGGTTGCCACCCGAGGATTAGCTAAGGATGTGTGGCTAGCACAGGGCCCACCCGCCGCCTAGCTGGAACGGCAATTTCTAAGTTGTGCCTTGCTGAGGGTGAGTCTGACTTTCACTCTGGGTTCCAGGACCTGCAGAACAATAGCCGGTGACGCTGGTTATGTTTCATACAATTGTTTACACTCAGCTAGGGAAGCAGCTCTGTGCTGCCCCAAACAGCAAACTAGCCTGTGTCTGTCATTACACTCACCCCACTGGACTCCTGAGGTCAAGGGGAAGCATGTGGAAATTGTTTAGGGAATGTTCCCCAGTTGCCTGACCTAGGTTTAAAAACCGGAAATAGGGCAATTAGTAAAATGTCCTGGTGTTCACAGATCATGGCTTTCTTTAGGTCCGGAAAGCAACTCCCTTCTTTTATGTACGTCTTGCTATTGATGCTCTGTAGACGGTTTCTTCGGGACCACATTGCTATGCCCAAGTTCTAGATGGGGCAACTAAATAAGAACAGTCCGGCTGTTATTTTAGTTGCCTTTGGAAACAGAATTTACAGTGCTTGCTTGTCCTTTTCAATTTTCCCCTAATAGAGCCGTTTCCTCCTTTCACCTTGGAGGAAGCAGCGCCTTGGTGGTGGAGGGAGCCTCTCACTGGGCTGGCTTTTGCAGGGGCCATGGCGTCCCTCTGGATGAAAGGCTCAGCGGAACTCTAAGTCATTATCGTGATCAAGGACGAGGGAATCGTTTCCGCGTGTAAATGCAGATGCTCTCTTGGTTTCTGTGATAGATGTGTTCCCAGTGCCAGTGCAGCAGTGTGTTGAATTCTTTTTAAAATCTGAAAGACCTGCAGGCTCTTCTCTCCTTTTCGTAAATCCATTTCCCCGTTGAGATGAAAAATGTAATACTTTTCAGCTTACTTTAGACTTTCTTCAAAAGTATTTCTGGAAAAGGATCCTTCATGTGGAGCATATGAAAACTGTCAGAGGATAGGAGAAAGCGAGGTTTTAAAAACACACTAATGGACAGCCATTATGCCGTGGGGAGTTCCCCCGGAGAGCAGAAAAATACAAGCTGGGGAAGTCGGGGGTGGGAGTGAGTGAGGAGCAGAGCACAGAGCCTATGGGTTAACAGACGAATACAATCCAGAGATAGAAAAAACTGGGTATGTACGTTAGTGCCCTTATCTGTGGTTTCTCTTTTCACAGTTTCAGTTACCCGTGGTCAACTGAGTCTGAAAATAGGTGAGTACAGTACAATAAGATATTTTGAGAGAGAGAAGGAGGGAAGAGAGAGAGAGGCGGAGAGAGAGAGAGAAAGAGCGAGCGAACAGTCACATAATTTATTACAGCATATTGTTATAATTGTTCTATTTTATTAGTTAGTGCTGTTAATTTTTCACTGTGCCTAATTTAGAAATCAAACTTTATCATAGGTGTGTATGTATAGGCAGGAACATAGTCTGCATGGGGTTCAGTACTAACCTCAGTGTCAGGTATCCACTGGGGGTCTTGGAGTGCACCCCCTGCAGATAAGAGGTGACTACTGTAATAAGATGGGAAAACATTAATGACCAAGATAAAGAACGCTGTCAAGGTTTCCCTTTCAGAGTGCTAGAAAACATCAGTTTTGTAGTCTGACAGATGGAGTTTAGATGCTGACTTTTGCATTTGCTAACCATGACATTGGACAAGTTAGGTTTTGTGTGATTCAGTTTCCTTGCCCAAAAAATGGCCATAAAAATGACTTCTTCATAGGGTTTTGAGCTAACTAAATGAACTAATGTATGTAGAGTGTCCATCTTATTCTCTGTTATATAGTAAATGTTCAGTAAGTGCTAGCTTTTATTATTATTATTATAGTTATTCTCGCTGATATGAGGAAATAGGTAGCATCATAGATACTTTCAAGGAGGTGGCCAGTCTCAATTCCCATCCAAGTAAGTATGTGCATGCCTTTCATCTAGCTGACTGGCACCCTTCTCTCTGGCTGGCAGCGGATTAGCACACTGAGTGCCATCCCTGAGATGTCCTGGCACACATCCTGGGCTCCTCTGTGAAGTGTTTGCCATGGCCTCGAGCCCCTCAGGTTGAGTGCACTTGTCTGCAAAAGGCTGTGTGCTATAGCAACGTGGGACCCATGAAGGAAGCCTTATGATTCATTGATCATCTCATCATTACTCACCTTGCCTGTATGCCAAGGCCAGGAAGCAATGGGCCAGAGGTTTGTGCTCTGAGCAATTCTGAATCATGCGGAGAATATGAAGGAAAATGAGAAGTTTAAAAATACTCCATAGGAAAGAAATGGTAAGCAACATGGTTTCTTTTGAACTTTCCCAATTCAACTTCTAGAAAAGGTGTCATAAACCTCTGCAGGGGTGACTAAGAGCTGGGACAAAGGCAAGTCTGTTACAGACGTCCCCGTAACTCCAGGAGCAAATCTCTTTCTTCCCCTCCTAAATAACTCCAGAACATTACATGGCATTAACAAGTTTCCCAGGACAGGAACTTCTAGTTTATTACTTGCTCACATTGTCATCAGAAATTAATTTTGTCCCTGAAAGACAAATTGGCTGGTAGCTTACGAAGTTAAATGGAAAGAACAAGTGCGCATCTGTTTCTTCTGCATTTTGTCTCCTTGGTGTCTTACATATAAATGAATCAGAGTGTTCAAACTTAAATTAAGATCTTTGGCTAGATAAACAGTTAAAACTGGTTCCCATAGCTACCTCTCACACATTGCTGTGATTGCATTATAATCCCCTAGTAATCAGCTCTAAATGAAAGAAAGATGATAAGGGTGCTCTTTTCAGTTTTCAGTACTGATTTTTATTAGCTCTCAATCAGTCCAGGACTACTCTGTCTTTCATCACATTGTGGTAGTGTTTGTAGAATCATTAGAGTAATAAAGTGTAAATCTTACTGAGGTGCATTTTTCTTGAGGTGTTTTATATAACGAAAACTCTGAAGATTACACTGGCTGGTACAAGGACGATTTGTTTCTGCGACGAAAGTAAGAATGTAATGTATGCTATATTCATTTAATCTTCACCAGAGTCAAAACCTAATGAATTATCCGGCCTAGGTAGAGCAACTGCCGCAAAAAGCTCTTGGACTTAACGCGGCCATGTATTGCCCTAATATAGATTTGCATGTATTTAGCTATTTCCTAATTTGGCTTGTTATCCTTCTTCAACACGCTTCCAGTGTAAAGCCCTCACGTCTACAAATGCATTACCCACAAAACCGCAAGCTTTGCTATTCCCAGTGTGATTTCTCTAGCAAACGAGTGTAATCCAATAAAACGTCATGTCCCACCAACATTGAAGTATTTATTGTGGAATAAATTTCAGTTTAAAAAAGTGTGCTTGCCCCACTTCATTCTCATATATCATAGAGTGACCAGTCCCCTCAGCTTCCTTTGGGCTAGGGATCACTAAGCAGGGAAAAGTGGCAACTGGAGATAACAGCTCTCTGATGCTTTTCTGCATTTGTTCTGGATTTTTCTAGGCCTGTCCAAGAGATGGTAGCATGGAAAGGAACTTGCAGTGACTTTTCCAAAATGTGGGATTTTTCACAGATTTTGCAGGTGTGCTACACGTTTGCAATGAACAGAATGCTTAATCTTGACGTGCCTTTCCCTTCCCGTAGGCTTTATTATAGCTGGAATAGGTGACAATACATCATACCTATAAAAATGCCTGGTTGTTTTAAATGTTGGATTTTATGCATTTTATATTTATATTAGGATGAGAGTGTCCCTATATTTTAGTGACAGACATTTACGCTCGTCCACGGGGTAAGAAACAATATAATGCAGCAGTATGTATTCTCTGCAAGAGTTTAGAGAAATGTGGTGGTTTTGTATTTAATTTTAAGTTACTATTTTTTAAAGAAAGATTTTGCCTGAGATAAATATTAACAGTTCCCATGCTCACATGGTGATAATGTGCATCTTTGCAACAAGCAGAGTGTCTGAAAGATTCAGGTAGTCAGACAGTCAGTTGGTGGCACTGTGAAGATTTTCACCAGGTATCTTTTGGGTTTTTTATCATTATATGTAAAAATATGTGTAGGATTTGACCTGCAGATAGAATTTTTAGAGGGCAAGAGGAAGAAATTGCTTGATTAGGGTGGATCAAAATGATAAAGGAAATTTTGTTTTCAGTGGTTTTTTTTTTTAACCCTTATATAGCCTTGAAAGAGACCTCACATGTTATTTAAAACTATTATATTTAAAAATATAAAAGCCTGAATACATGCATTGGTTCTCTCTCTCTCTTTTAAAGAAAGCAAATAAAATATTTTGCTGATGGTGGCGCTTTTTGTATGTGTTTGCATGTTGGTACTTAAACGCAATATGTCTGGAGGATGTTGCTATTTCACACTACTCGCACAAGAAAGAGTAAATTGTAGGTCCTGATTATCAACAGATAACAAGACATACTGTATATAAATAAATGCTCAGCATCAAAACCCATTATTGGATTAGCTATATAATCATGTCTCAGGCTGTAAGTCTGTGCTGACAAATGAACACTTTTCATTTGGCTCAAGGTCCTCATCAGCAACGGAACTAATTTTACATTCTCACCCATTAAGTGAATAAGATGTGGAAAAAGCTGTCTGCTTTTTGAAGTGTAAATTTGCTGCTACAGGCTGTGCAGACCAAAGCGCTTTTGAAGCAGGCAAATGAGATCATCTCTAGGGACATGTGAACCTCACAAAGTTTAGGTCATTTCTGTTGAAGGGACGGGGCATGTGTCTGTGTGTTCACCA
The DNA here is from genome assembly GCF_009764315.1 of Trachypithecus francoisi. Classification (NCBI taxonomy): domain Eukaryota; kingdom Metazoa; phylum Chordata; class Mammalia; order Primates; family Cercopithecidae; genus Trachypithecus; species Trachypithecus francoisi. The sequence continues at coordinate 49,140,698 of NW_022681457.1, forward strand.
ATGTTTATACGATGTAGGTAGCTGTATACCTTGGGCTGTGTGGGTGTTGTTGGACATAGATGATGAACAGTTTGTCTAAACCTGGGAGAGAATTTGGAGCACTGTCTTCATGTTCTCTAGAAACCAAGGACCCACAGATCTGTATGAAGCCTGAGATGGAGCAGTCAGGGGTTGGCTTGTTTGACAGTCAGGATCTCAGCCCTCTGAAAAGAATGACCAACCCTGAGAAGGAGCAAGAATGACTCTGCACCTCAGTTGTTCTTGGTGACTTAATTCCTCTCTGTACTCATGATTCCACATTTAAATCTCTAGAGCAGAACTCTCCTTGGAGCTCCAGAGCCTTATATGCAACTGTTTACTTGGTATATCTACTTGGATGATTCATACATATCTCAGACTTAACATTACTCAAATAAAACCATGGGAGTCTACCCCAAAACATGTCTCTATCCCCCAATTCCTCTTCATCTCCTCAATTGCATCAACATCTCCCTCCTTGCTCAAGCCAGAAACTGAAGTGTCATTTTTCTTCACCCCTTTCCCTGGCCGGTGAAATACAGTCTATCAGCAGTCATGCTAGTTTTATCAACAAAATATCTCCTGGGACACCTAGCCAAGGCCCACATCAACTCTCACCTTGGCAGCTGTGACCCTAGTCTTTCAGATCTTGCCTCCGCACCTCCACTCCAATCACCCCTTCTTCCCATTCATACTTAGCAGAGACTAATCTTAAAATGTGGATTTTATAGGTTGACTTGTGTCCCCACCCCAAAATTATATGAGGTTGTAACCACAGTATCTTAGAATGTGACCATATTTGGAAATAGGGTCGTTGCAGATATAGTTAGTTAAGATGAAGTCATGCGGAACTAGAGTGGGCTCCTACCCAATATGACTGTTGTCCTTATAAAAAGAATGTTGCTTCAAGAGAAAGAGGCCTTGTACAGAGAAAAGACGATGTGAAGGCACAGTTAAGCACCATTTACAAGTAGTGCCAAAGATTGCCAGCCAACCCCTGAAAGCTAGGAGAGGGGCCTGCAACTGATCTTCCCTCGGAGGCTATAGTAAGAAATGACCCTGCCGACACCTGGCTCTTGGACTTCTAGCCTCCGAAATGATGAGACAGTAAATTTCTGCTATTTAAGTCAATCATGCTGTGGTACTTTGTTATGGCCACCCTAGCTAACTAATACAGTTGGAATCCTGTCCCTTCACATCTTAAAGGCCTTGATGGCTTCTTGTTTCATTCAGATGCAAATTCAAATGCCTCCCATCATGACCTATAAAACTCTTCATGATCTGGTTCTGGCCGGCTTCTTCAGTTTCATCTCCCACTCATGCTTCCCTCCTCATCTTCAGCCACACTGGCAACTCTGTGTTCCTCGGTCACGCCCAACTCTCCCTTTTCCAGCCCCTGCACACGCCGTGTCCTCTACTTGCAGTGCCTACCTCCTCCCCCACTCCCTTTGCTACCAGCTTATCCTTAGGGTCTTCATTTACACATCACCCTTCCGTATTCCTGCTGTTAGGCTCTGCCTTGACCGATTTTTCTCTTATAATTATCATGATACGTGTTTCCTTTATATTCTTGCATACTTTCTTCCTTTGGTCTAGTCTCTGAGGTCCACGAGACACATCATTCTGGTTCATCAGTGTATCTCTTGTGCCTAATACAGTGCCTGGCACACAATGGATGTTCAGTAAACATGTGTTCAGTGGGTGAATGAATGGAATGTGTCTAGGAAGCCCCCTCCTTAAGTCTCATGGCTGTTGAATTTTTTGTCACATAAGCCTTTATCTTTTTGGTTACTGTTTGGAAAAAGATGAATTTTACATGGGAAGCATCCCTTGATTTCTCCTAGGTTGGAAATGTCTGGATCACTTCACATCCTTAAGGTTTTATGTCTAGTATTGGAAGACTTAACCAAGAATCTAGGTGTAGTGATACCACAGGAAAAATGGGTGGTGGGTCAGGTCTTTGCCCATTAATAGCACCAAGATATTTGTACATCTTCTCCCATAAAAAATGTGGCCTCTTGGCAGGCCAAAGAGTACATTGCTGTATAGAAATACTCCCTGGTCTCAGCTTTTGCCAAGTTGAAAAATAGGAAGTTGTGTGGGTGAGTGTGGGGGAGACTGCTAGCTGTCCACCAAAATCTGTTCTCTTTCTTCCTGGGCACACGATTAAATGATATATCCTAGCCCCGCTAGCAGTTAGGTGTGGTCACATGACTGAGTTCTTTCCAGTGGTTTGTGGGCAGAAGTGCTAGGTACTATTTTCAGGCCCAGCCCACTGAAAACCTCCCACATGCACTGCCCATGATCTTTTCTCTCTGGTTGGTGGGGCACTCAATGCCTAGGGCACCTTAGAAACTGTGATTGAAAATGGAAAACCACCATCAGCCTGGGTCTCTGAAGACTGTATGGAGAAAAACCCTCCCTTCAACCCTGAACTGACCAGGTGATCCTGGTGAGCACTTTATATTAAGCCACTGCAATTTCAGGGTCTATCTGTAAGTGCACCCTAGTCAATCCTAACAGCATCATGACCTCTTCTTTAGGAAGCTCATACTCATGAGAGGGGTGAAGCCATCAAACACTGAGTTGCTGACAATGTTGGCTAAAGGAGACTGGCTTGGGGAGGGAGGGGAGTGGACCCTTAGAACTGACTCAGGCAGGAATCTCTTCTCTCTTGTGCACCACGCAAAAAGGATTTTGGAAAGAAACCATGTAAAAACTCATTTTTTTAAAATAATACTTTAAGTTCTAGGGTACATGTGCATAACGTGCAGGTTTGTTACATATGTATACTTATGCCATGTTGGTGTGCTGCACAAAACTCATTGTTTTTAACACTCTGTGAGATAAGAGAGATTAAGTAAAAGATGACATCTGTAAGTGTCTTGCCATCTTCTACTACAGTCCCTGGATGCTGTGCCACTCTCGATTAGTCCTCTGTCTTTTCTGGCAATGACCCCTCTTGAAACCATTGCAAAAGCTTTTAAGCCAACAATAGGGAGATAACATTTGTGAGGTGAGCACTCAGGGCCTGGAAGGGGAAGAAAAGGGCAAACAAAATTTGAATGATATTCTGATAAGGTTGGTATCTTCTGAGTGCTTATGTCTGCTAAGAGGGTGGCAACTGTGTCTTGTTGATCCTTGTTTCTATCCCAGTCCAGTGCTTGGTAGATCTATGTGCTTAATGAGTGTTTGAAAAATGAATTAATACATTATCTCATTTGAATGTCACAAAAACCTTGTGAGGAGATAAGACTTTATTGCAGACATTGTTGTTTGCCTACTAGGGTCAGAACAATTCCTGCTTCATTTTCCTCTTTCCAGTACATGGGAGACTACACTTTCAGTTGGGTAGGGCCACTCACTGGTTCTGTCCAAAGAAATATGAGTGAAAGTGACCTCTCCAGCTTCTTCCTCTGCTGCTGGAGTAAACCTGAGGCTTTGTGCTGATAGGATGGATCCTCTGTGAATCTGATCCTGAGTCACTCTGTGCAAAAAGAAAGAGCCCTTCACTGACTTGTGCTGGGCATGTAGTGTGGGCAAGAGATAAGTTTCTATTGGGTTAAACCGTCACGTATGTTATACTCCAGCATGGCCTAGCCTGTGCAAACTAACACACTTACCCAACAGCAACTTGGCCCTCTTCATTTTACATGCACAGAACTTCAAATTTTGCCAGCTCTTCTCTGGATGGCCATAGGCTCCAGGGGAGCTCAGGCCTCTCCCAGCCTCAGGTGTGAAATGTGGGTGGTCTCAGACAATCAGGGTAATCTCGATCCACTCAGCCAGTGATGATTTTAGGGGTAGGCGTGTAAGCTGGTTCTGGCCAAGATGACACCTGGGGAATTCTGCTGGGGGACCCTTTGGGGAAATTTTTTCTTACTCATAGACCAGAAGACAGGAATGCTTCCTTTTTGTGCCCAGGAGCATTAGGTTGGGAGGGAATAAGGTTTGGAGCTGCTACAACTGTCCTGTGGCCATAAGAGGAGATGCCAACACATAGAAGGTGACAGACTAGGAAAGACAACATTCTCTTCAGACTTGTTGAGTGTTCTGTTCCTTATACCTCAGAACATCCAAACAGATTATCTCCACTTTATCAATGAGGAAAACGAAGTTCAGAGAGTATAAATGACCTGCCCAAAGCCTGTTGGCTTGTAAGTAAAAATCAGGTCTTCTAACTTGGAGTTTTCTTCTCTTTGCATTGTTCTAGGGACAGCAAGAGTTTTCTCCCATCTCTGAACAACTGTTTGGGGGTGCCTGCTTGGAGACTTGTGTTGGGAAGGGTTGTAAGACCACATCCAAAAAGAAAGAGGGTTTTGGTTGATTACCGAGTTCATGCGGGTGAGGTAGGGCAGTGGTGCACTTTTCCTCATGACTGTAGTATGCCACGTTATTTCTGGATTATCTTGACTGTGGGAGGGATGGTGTAATAGTTATCTACTACTGAGTAACAAATTTAGCAGCTTAAGAAAAACAGGCATTTACTATCTCACAGTCTCTGTGGGATGTGGAAATAGAGATTGGATTAGCTGAGTGCTTCTGTCTCAAAATTGGTTTTGTGGTGGCAATGAATTTGGGGCTGGGGCTGCGTCCTTTTCTGTATCCTCAGCTGGAGGAAGGATCAGCTTCCATGCCCACTTGTGCGGTTATTGGTGGGATTCTGTTCCTCATGGGCTCTAGGACAAAGGGCCTCGGTGTTTCATTGACTGTTCCTTAGGTTCTTGCCACCTGGGCCTCATCATGGGACAACTTATCCTGTGGCAGCTGCTTTCCTTAGTGTGAGCCAGCAGGTGAGAGAAGGCATCCGGAAGAGAAGCCACAGCCTTTCTGCTGCCCAACTTCAGAAGGGCCATCCCATCACTTGTATAGTATTCTACCTCAGACAAGGAACACATGAAAAAAACATGTAGTTACTTCTCCTGTTACCATTTCTGTCATTGTCATGGTTGGCTATTTTGCCTCAAAAATTGTGATTTCTTTTCTTGAAGCCCCGTCTCTTTCTGTGCATTGAGCAATAGTATGAGGGCCTGCCTAGTGTCCCCTTTCCATGTCAAGGGCTTAAGCATGGAATAATGGTATTATTGCTTATTATAATTAGTAATTTTAGTTAGGCCGGGCACGGTGGTTCATGCCTGTAATCCCAGAACTTTGGGAGGCCGAGGCGGGTGGATCATGAGGTCAGGAGATCGAGACCATCCTGGCAAACACTGTGAAACCCCGTCTCTATTAAAGATTCAAAAAAAAAAAAAATAAATTAGCCGGGCATGGTGGCAGGCACCTGTAGTCCCAGCTACTTGGGAGGCTGAGGCAGGAGAATGGCATGAACCCGGGGGCAGAGCTTGCAGTGAGCTGAGATGGTACCACTGCACTCCAGCCCGGGCAACAGAGCGAGACTCCATCTTAAAAAAAAAAAGAAAAAAGTAATTTTGGTTAATAATAACCAATCTTAGAAAAGAGTACCACAAGACAGTGAGTGCCAGTGGCGTTGGCATGTTCCCTCTCGCTCCTGTCTAATCCCGGTCACATCACATGTGTGCCTGTTTTGAAATCGAGCATGACCAGTGCTTCCTTTGCTGACTCTCTGGCCTCCTTCCCATGCAGGACATGGCTGGAGGCTGGGTTTCAATCTTTTCTGCCTCTGGGAATTTGCCTGTAGTGAGAGGGCACAAGAAGGGAAAGGAGAAAGGAAGCCATCTGTGAGGGCAAGGTCCATTCTTTAACGTCCAGTGCTTCCTTAGGCACCAGGCACACTGTTTGGGGAGAGAAAGAAACTCTTTCAGGGACTCCGGATAAGAAAAAGAAGGAAGTAGAATGGGTTAATGTTAATCAAAGGGGCTGAACAATTGTGGGGCTTTTACTAGCATATCAGGGTGGATAAGACGAGGGGAAGAAAACTGGACTTTCAATAAAGGGAGGCAGATTAAATTACTCATGACAGGAAAATGAGCAAGAAATGCTTTCACATTGTTATTTAATAAGAAAAATGTGTAATTAACTGATAAAAATAGTTTCTGCAAGAAGCAGGCAGTTAAATAGTTTATAAAGCCAGCCAGGCCCAATCCTCAGCATCCCTGACTGTTAGCAATCAGAATGCTTTTTATATGGTGTCTTTCTTTGGAAACGCACAAACCATCTCACCACAGACATTACCTCATTTGCTTCACAGCCTAATGAATGCTTTATGGCTGAGAAATGGTGGAGGAAGCGAGTGAGACTGAAGAGATGAAGAAACTGAGGCACACAGAGAAAGACCCGGACGTGGCATTCCCAGCAGTACTCAGGTTTTCTCCTTTCTAACCTCCTGCCCTTTAATTGTGCTTTAGGCATTGGCTAATGAATTTAAATGAAACAATTGCTCGTGTCTTCCAAAAGCTGCATAGAGGAACCTGGGCTGTGTATCATGGCCGATATGATACTAGTCTTCCAAACGGGAGGTGGGGGTGGGAAGAGATCCTGGCATTTGCCATCTGGTAAGCCTGTCTTTAATCCTCAGTAAAGTAATGGAATGGAGATGAGGAAAAAAATGTGTAAGAATCAAGAGCATAATGCCACCATGAGCAAGCAGCTGTCTGGATTTTTAAAGAGCAAATTCCATGAGACAAATTTAATTGCATTTTTTAATAGAATTAAAAAAAAAAAAAGCATCCACAACATTAGTGGGTGAAGGAAATGAAATGGATGCATCCAGAAATCTCACTTGAAAGATGAATTCAACGGGGCTGGTTCTGAGCTGTCTCCTGTATTGAAAGCCGGCTGGAAGGCCACGTGAGCAGCCGGTGGGCGGCCGTGGAGTGACTGGGAGCTGGTGGCCAGCGGCGTGCTTCTGGCAAGCTCTGAGATGGGCCGGCGTCTACAGAGCATCATTATTAATGACTTGCAGGAGGTGATGAGCAGAACATTAATTAAACGTGCACATGTGGCCAAGTGGGAAATTGGCGGTGAAAACACCAGAGAGGCAGGCACATAATACCCAGGTACTTGTTTTTCAGCTTTTGTGATCTGGCCTGTGAGACTTGACTTTGCCTCCCCTGCTCTCTCCCTGCTGTCTTGGGCTTGAACCAGATTTTTGCACGGTACCACAGGGGATGTGGCAGAGGAGGTGCCCTTTAGAGCAGGCTCACAAATACCCTTGCCAAACACCAGGATGTGTACAAGTTGCACCTCTAGCCTGATGTGCTGAGAAAGGAAGCCTGCAAAAATTAGTATTGATATTAGTGGAGTAATGAAGCAGCTGCAAAGCTGGTTCACAAATGTCTCGCCCTGTTTTGTGGCATGTTTACATCTGCAAAAGGGAGAAGAAGCAAGAGAGGTAGGGAAGCAGAGGCACCTCCTCTGAATCATCGTTAGGGGAGTCTGGTGGTCTACCTCATCTTTCTCAGAGAAACCTGGATTGTTTGACTTCTGAATACATCCAGGCATTTGGAAATTAGGTGGCTGGCCCCAAATCCTAAAAAATACCATGCTGTTGAAGCGAAGGCTGAGCATTACATAGTTTTCACATTCAGTCAACATTTAGTTCTCTTCTTAAGAGATCATCCCTAATAACTCCATTAGTTTGGCTGGTCGCTTTGTCACAACTGGGTCTTGGCACTGTCCCTATTGGAACTTACATTTATTTGAAAATTAATCTGCTGCCAAGGTAAAAAGAATAGCTCCAGGAGAATGCAAGCTCCTTGCTCTGCAATATCAAGTACTGTGTGTTCCAAGATGGTAGATTATCTTTTGTATTTTATTTAATTTGAGAGCCATTCACCAAACTCTGTATAAACAAGGAGAAGTCTGTAATGGGGAAGGTGACACCAACCAAACTTATGCCCTTTTGAAATTGTACTGTGGCCAAGCAAATGTTTAGGAAGAAGGATAAAAACACCACCCCCACCATGGCACCAACAACAATAACACAATAATAATGTATTTTCCAGCATTCACTGATTGCTATAAGGCAACTGTTCATACACCTGTTCAGACAAGAATACTATGGAGGTAAGTATTATCATTGTTCCTGTTTTACAAATCAAAAAATTGATCATAATTGAGACAAAAGCTTCTAGAGTGCAGTGTAAACATCAGAGATCGAAGCCTGAGTCTCAAGCCCATTGCTCCAGCATTGTGTCTGTCACTCAACCTTGAACCAAGGTTACTTGGGTGGGAGATTTGATGCCTAGAATAATGGGTCTAGAGCCCAGGACCAGATAGTGAAAGGCCACTCTTTAATTATTTGTTTAACATTTCTTTAGAGAAGTTGAGGTTGACTTGAGGGATGCGCAGAGATGATGGGATGGTGGTAGCTCTCTGTCTGCTTTCTACTCTTACAAACAAGTAATCTCTGGTCCCAGACTTGCAACATCTATCCAGGATGGCAAAAGTGCTGAGTTGCCTGGATCTACTCTCCTGAGAATGTACTTCAGTGACCCTCTGCTCTTACTTAAGCATGCCTCCTTTTGAGTCTCACTTCCCACCTCTGAGAGTCTATCAAGCCATTCATTCCAATGATACATTGCATGTTGCCTTAGAGGACTTCTGATGTATTCAATTTTCTCCATATTATTTTACTTCCAGTAATTTTATTTGAGGTCTAAGTGTTAATTTAGCACCCTTTATAGATTGATGCCCAAGTCACTACCTTGCTGGCCCTGCCAGAGCCACATCCACTAAGTCTTTGAGTGGGATGGCAGGAAGTAGGTATTATAGGATTGCACTGTGTGAACAAACAACTTTAGATCAGGGCAAAGAATCTCTCAGTGATGACAGTCACTTTTGGCCTTAAAGCTGATATTGGATATTTTAGACACTATACCAAGGGAAGGCAATCAGAGATTTTTGTCCCCAGTCCCCAGTTACAGATTGTATTTTGCAGTAATATCCCCATCCTACACGTCTTCTAAAGTGTGACTTTGCACTTTGCTATTTGAGAGGAACCTAATATCCCTCCTTTGAATCTGGGTTGACCTTATGACTTGTGTAGACTCAATAGAATGAAGTGGAAGTGATACCACGTGACCTCCAAGATTAGGTCAGAGAAGGCCATAAAGCTTCCCACAGATTCTCTCAAGACACTTTTTCTAGGAGAAGTCAATGTCATGCAACTAGTTCAACTGCCCTGAGACCACCATGCAGGAGAGGCCAGGATGGAATGTAGTGGTGAGATCTCGGCTCACTGCAGCCTCGACCTCCCGGGTTCAAGTGATTCTTCCACCTCGGCCTCCCAAGTAGCTGGGACTACAGGCATACGCCACCATGCCTGGCTAATTTTTGTATTTCTAGTAGAGACGAGGTTTTGCCATGTTGGCCAGGCTGATCTTGAACTCCTGACCTCAGTGATCCACCTGCCTCAGCCTCCCAAAATGCTGGTATTACAGGCATGAGCCACCATACCCGTCCCAATAAGTATTTATTGAATAAATAAATGGTTTTCTTTTTTGTTTTTCGGTGGGGCATAGCTGATGTTTTAGCTTCTGCTGAATTTTGTGACTGTACATCCCACTGTGAGTATGTAGTGGGGTGAGGTGGAAGCATGGAGAGCAAGGGTGGCTGTGGCTGCCTGGAGAATTGTAAAAGGCCAGGCCCTCACGTGGGCAAACCATGGCATTTTTCTGGACCTTGATTTTCTCATTGGCAAAGTAAAAGTTGGAGTGAGATGATCTTCTGTGTCCCTCCAGTTCTGTATGTGACCATCTAAAGTGTTATATAGAAACAGAGATATATTATTCAATGTGGAATCTGGGAAACTGGTAGCAAGAATGCCGAGTAAAATCATACAGTAGGATTTTTAATCCAAATATTATTTATCCAACACTAATCAAAAATGCAATGAAAGGATTTTAAAAAATAAAGAGCAAACTGAGAAACTGCCAGACTATAAAACAAGCGCTTTTCCTCTCTAGCTCTTATAGACTCATTCTACCATCTGGGGGATTTACAGGTGTTAAAATTGCCCCTGAAAGGAGCTTTTTTATTTCCTGGGGTGATGGAAATATATTGATAATTACGGGCGGAAATGAAGTTTTTTAATAAAACAATTAAAAGGGCTTAGTGTTTAAATGAAGGAGAAAGTAATTTTCCTTTATTTTATCTATCATTAAACTGATATTACAAGCTATTATAAGAGTTTAGTCAAGGCTGATTTTCAAATATAATCTACACTTACGTGGATAGTCAGAGAAGAGGTGGGAAAAGCTCAGTTCCTGTGCGCGCGCGCGTGCACACACACACACACACACACCCCTCAGGGGTTTGTTAATTTAAAAATTATGAACACTCAAATGGTGACCAAGGAGTGGCAGAACGTGGAATTAGTGGCATATGGGGAACTAAAGGAGCAATCTCTGTTTCCTGTGAGGAGGCTATTCTTGATTTAGTGAGAATGCTGTACAATATTTCCTTTTTTTTTTTTTTTAGTTGTAAGTGCATGACTTAATTTGTAAGTACCAATATGTGACATCTGAATACATCTGAGCAGATTTGAGACTACTGTCAGAGGCGTCCTGGGCCTGTCACATGACTCTTGATTGCACCATTCTCTTCCCAACTCTGTGCCCAGGGGCATCACATTGGTAGTTTGAAATTGGCCAGGGTGATAGTATTGACATCATGGAAATCAGCAAATGATACAAATCAGGGATCTGGTTGTGATTTAACTATAATTGTTAGTATATATTTATCAACATGTCACTGATCACAGTGAAATAAAACTTACAATAAAATTAATGGGACGTAATATGTTTGTTATTGTTTGCAATGATAATTCAACTTGAATGATTCATATCCATTTGTATGCAGAACCAGCTGCCCTTTACTGAGCCCCTACTATGTGTCAGACCCTGTACTTGTTATAGATTATCTCTAGTGCTCAAAAGAGCCCTGAGAGGCCGGTGTTATTGTCTACATTTGATAGGTAAAGAAACAGAGACTCAAACTGAAAGCAAAAAAACTGCCTGTGGCCACACAGCTAGCTAATTATTCAATCAGAACTAGAACCCAACACTCCCCACCTGCATTGAGTGAACACAATGTTGCTGAGATCAGCTCATGAGGTTGCAGGGAGGGGATGATGCTGAGGGAAACTAAAAACCATCAATGCTTCTTGCAAGACTCAAGGATCTCAAAGTTTGTAGGTTGAGCTTCGCCTAATTTCGTCAGTGGGGCCTGCGTGAGCAGAGTGTCAGATAAGATGCCAGCATCCTAGGAGGCCTAGATTCCCAGCCACACTGATAGCGAGTGGTTGTGTTTCCACAGTGCTGAGAAATAGTTCTGCTGGCTTAGCTCTGGTGAAAGATTTTCTTGCTGCCCTTGCCTTGATGTCTTTTTCAGAGGGATTTTCCTGAACCCCCAAAGACTGGTGTTTCCTCTCCTTGAACTCTCTCTCTTCCTCTTCCCTTCCTTATTTGGCCATCTGTGCAGCCCGTGTCTTAATCTACCTGTTCAGTCCCTGCTTGTTCTCCCTCCCTCTTACCTAACTTCATGTTTGCTCCCAGTGACATCTCAGCAGAACGCCCCCTCTTCCCGTGTTCTGAACAGTCCCAGGGTTTTCCAGGGTAACAAGATAGTGAAAATTTTATAATAATTGACAACAGAGTTTCTTTAAGGGAAAAGAGTCTTTGGCTCCAAGAGATGCCTGATGGGTGCTTGGGGAGAGGAGCCTGGACTGGTACCCAGGCCCCTGGGGCAAAGGCAGCTGCTGGGCACGATAAGTGGATGAATGGAATCCAGAAGTGAAGAGAGGAAGTGGAGGGAGAGAGCAGAAACCTGCCTGGGGTGGTTCAGTAAAGTTTATAAAACTGAGCAAGAGTTGGGTGAAGGATTTTTTCATTTGATTGCAGAAAATGAAAAAAGTACCAGATTCCACACTGGAATTGATAGGTGTGCGACAAAGGTAGTTGGTTCAGAAATTGGAGCTAAAAACCTTCAGAAGAGGCCCCTTGGAAGTAGCAGCAATCTGGAGGAGAGCTTTAGGTTTCCAAAGGCCACAGAATGGGTGGGAGGTACGTTCTGGTCAATTTTCTTCATACCCACAAAGAGCTGGGGAACCTCTGGCTGGCATCTGTGTTACCCTCAACACTGCAGCTTCTCCAAACTAACCCAGCCTGCTCTGGTCTTGACTGGCTCAAATATTCTCTTGCTCCTTCTCCCCATGTGTCTACTTGGGCCGTGTGTGTAGGCGTAGGAGAACCAGCTGGTAATATGAGGATGCTGGTTAGGAAAGATGGAGCACCAGGCAGTGGAAGAGAGACAGGGTCCAAGAAAAGGGAGAATCAGTAGAGGAAGCAGAAGCTCCATTTCATAGCCCTCCCTCTGTCATATGAAAGAAAGCAAAACAAATATATGTCCCAAGCCAAAACTGACACAAAAACTGATCGCCTCCACCAAAAATACCGTCACCACAACAAGAAAACCCCACTTTCCAGTGATAAAGTAAAGGGAGAACAGGCAACCACAGCAAAGTGTGGGTAACCTCGTTGCACGTGGCACGAACAGTGAGCTAAGATGGAGTGTTAGGCCAAGACAGCAGAAGGTGGCCACAGGGATATTTCATGCCTTATTCAGTGTTCACAGGTACACACTAGTGAGAACCCATGTCTTAAATTCTGTCCCTGAGTGTGAAGTTGAAGCAGAAAGCCCATTAAAAAGGACCTTTAAGAGTGCTGTGGAGAGTTGATAAAGGTGTGAGAATCCTGCAATGACTGACATCACAAAGAGAGAAATTGAGATCCCCTTTCAAGTTCTGGCTGAGGGTTTTGAACTGGAATAGCTGGTTTTAAACACTGACATTATGAATGCTTGGGATATGAGTAAAACACCTCAAATTCTTCAACCAGCCAATTGTGAATAGAGGAATAGTCCCACTTTTTAATAGCTTGTCTTAGTCACTGAAGGTGATTTCCTAAACCCCAGAAAATTGTTACAAACCATCAGACTGTGGGTGCCATAGCTCTCAGTCAGTAAAATAGCCCCACGTGGTGGGAAAACATTCCAGTCTCTCCAAAATGGGAATAAAGGCATTCAACAAAATTACTCCGACTTTAAAAACTCAGTACCATTTCTCACTTTGCGTTAGTGTAGTAACAAATTCTCATGGAGGTAATTCTCAAGTATGCAATTGTATGAACTTGCCTTCTGAATGGAAAGATTGGAATTTAGGCAGCTGACCCCTGGTGTGGTGTTTATGATCAGATCCAAGAGAGGGCTGTTTGCCTGTCATGTCCCAGTCAGTACCACCCTGCCCAGCATCTATGTTTGCTAAGGGTGTGTATATACAGCAAGATCTGAATCAATGAAAACATATCCCACGTCTTTACGGAGTGACCCGGAAAGAACGGCATTTATACTGACCGAGAATACAGTTCAGAGAAATTCAAGGAGATTTATTGAGCTGCCATTTACTAGCTGTAAAATTGGGGTTGTGACAGTCTCTACCTCACAGAGTTGTTGGGAGAATCAAATATGATCACTGTCATAAAACTTTAGGCTAGATCCTGACACTCAGCCAAGTATACAGTATGCACATAGGAAATGGTACTAGAACTTCTGTTAATATGCGATGGGAAGTTTCTATGGTGTGGAAAATTTTTAAATGAATGAAACACAGTCCTTTCTTTAAGAATCTCACTGAAGAGGGAGTAGAAGAAGACAGGTCAGTGGATAATTATGATATACAGACCATAGTAAATGCAATGTATAATAATAGGAGTAAATATTGAGTATTGCTTTAGGAGACATGTCAGTGCTCCGACATAGGGAATCATTAAGGGTGAAAGGGCCACATACTTGCGTGAAGGCTGTGAATGTGAAAGACTAGGTCCTAGCAAGGCCAGCATTGCCATTCTGCTGTCCTAATGATGGATGGGGATTCGTGAGCAATTGAATTGAGCCACTGCCATTACTATTGATTGTTGGGATAGACTTCTCCATCAGGGCCAGTAGGCCACAGTGTGGGTCAGTGGCCAGACTGACATAGGTTTATGACCTTTCATAGGTTTCCCATGTGTCTCACCACACACCCATCTGCCTGGGGCCTAGGACCAAGCTGGTGGTAAAGGACTTGAGAAAATGAGGCTTGAATTAAGTGACCTCAGATCTAAACCAAATGTGGCTGGAGCCTCTTTCTTATTTTGAGAAGGATTTTTTGTTGTTGTTGTTATCAGAGTTTTGGAAGCAGTTTAATGAAGGGCGTAGATGTGGAAATGAGATGCATGTAGGTTTCAATAGTAACTCCTATTGCCTTGCTCTTTGACCCTAAGAAAGTTCCTTATTCACTTTGAATCTCAGTTCATTGTCTACCAAACAGGGCAAATGAGATCTACCTTATCAGGATTTTGGGGTTTTGTTGTTCATAACAGCTTCTTTGGGATGTAATTTACATACCATAACATTTCACCCTTTTAAAGTGATTTCAGTCAGTGATTTTTTTAGTATATTCACAGTCATGCAACCGTCACCACTATCTAATTCCAGAATATTTTCATCACCCCCATAAGAAACCCATACCCATTAATAGTCACTCTCCATTCCTCCTTTCCCCTATCCCTCCCAGCCACTTATTTCAGTTTCTCTGGATTTGTCTATGCTAGACATTTCATGTAAAAGAAACCATACAGTATGTGGTTTTCTGTGACTGGCTTCTTTTACTTAACACAATGTTTTTAAGATTCATCCAATCTTTTGCATGTATCAGTATTTCATTCCCTTTTATTGCTGAGTAATATTTCATTGTATAAGTATACCATATTTTATTTATCTGTTAATCAGTGTATGGACATTTAGTTTTTTTTGACAATTATGGATAATGCTGCCATGAACATTTGTATACAAGCTTTTGTATTGAGTATCTGTCTTCATACCTCTTGGGTATATGCCTAAAAATGGAATTGCTAGAACTTAAGGTAAGTCTATGTTTAACTTTTTGAGGACCTATCTAATTATTTTCCAAAAGAGTTACACCATTTACAGTCCCACCAACAATAAATAAAAGTTTTAATTTCTTCACATCCTTGACAAAATTTGTTATTTTCTGTCATTTTGATTTTAGTCATCTTGGTGTGAAGTGGTATCACATAATGATTTTTATTTGCATTTCTCTAACAACTAATGATATTGAAGATCTTTTGCTTGCTTATTGGTCATTTGTATATTTTCTTTGGAGAAATGTCTATTGAAATTCTTTGCTGATTTTTAATTGGGTTGTTTTTTATTGTTGAGTTATAAGAATTTTTTATATTCTGGATACAATTTCCTTATCAAATATACGATTTGCAAATATTTCCTCCTATTTTATAGGTTCTTTTCACTTTCTTAATGGTGTTCTCTGTTGCACAAAATTTTAAAATTTTGGTGAAGTTCAATTTTTCCATTTTTTTCTTTTGTAGCTTGTACTTTTTGTGCCCTGTATAAGAAACCATTGCTTAACCCAAGATTATAAAGATTATAAAGGATTAAAGTCCTACATTTTTCTCTAAGAGTTTTATAGTTTGGCTCTTACATTTAGGTCTGTAATCCATTTTGAATTTTTGTATATGGTGTGAGGAAGGGGCCTACCTTTATTATTTTGTATGTATATGGATATGTCATTGTCCTGGCATCATTTGTTAAAAAAGACTATTCTTTCCCTATTTAGTTATCTTGGTGTCCTTCATTAGGTTTGTAGTAATACATGACATGATCTATGTAAATTTCCTGGTATATGATAAGTTGCAATACATAGTAACTATTATTTTATTACAGTCAGCTTAAGATCTATTTAAGGTTCACAAGCAATAATAGCAATAGCAGGAGCTAACATTTTATTGAGTACTGCCTATGCACCTGGCACTTCCCGTCAACAAACTCAATCATGAGATCAGTACTATTTTAATCTCTTTTATTCAGATGAGGAAATATGAACTTAGAGTGGCCAAAGAACTGATTCAAAGTCACACAAGTAGCAAGCCACAAAGTGGACAATTTTGTTCAGACAGTACTTGGTTGTGATGGAAATGAATCTCATGAGATATGAGTAAGAGGCTTGTTAGAATGAGAGAAACAGAATGACGTGTCGAGTGACTAACATAGTCAACATGACTACTGCTAACAAGCAGAAGAAGGTGGCTAACAGCTAGATCATGTGGGTTTGAATCTTGGCTCAGCCACTTACAAGCTGTACAACCTTGGGCAGCTCAATTTCTTCAATATATAATGGGGATACTTGGACTTCTTTTTGCATGGGCTTGCTGTGAGGCATCAGTGAGTTAATATGGGTAAAGCACTTAGAACAGTTCCTGGTACATAGAAAGTGCTTAAAAATTGTCAACTGTGACACTGATGGAGAGCTCTAAATCTGAGCCCAAGCTTGTGTTCCAGAATTTGTTCTACTCAGGGCTGGCTCCATAGGTGTACAACCTATGCAACTGTATAGGACTCTGTGCTCAGAAGGGCCTTGGACTTGGTTTAATGTTCTGTTGTTAACATCTTGAACTTCTTAATTATTTTTGAACAAGGGGTTATTTTCATTTTGCACTGGGGCCCACAAATTATGCAGCCAGTCCTGGGCAGGGCATAGGGCTGACTGGACGAGTTCCCTCCTCCTAGTGATGCCTAGCACAGCTCACGCAGGGTGTCTCTTCACACACACTGTAGAACCTCCTTGGCTGCTCTGAGCTCCAGTGGATCTCAACAGAGAGGACAGTGCTGTTAGGTTTAAGTTTCAAGACATCGAAGCCCACGCACACCCACTTGACATTCCTGATTTATTACCTAAAAGTAAATGCAATGCGTCGTGGGCCCCGAATCCTGCCTCTATTATTGGACTGAAAACCTCCATTGACTTCAGCTGGCAGCCGGCACCACTAATTGAGGACAGAGTTTGGCCCCGCGGGTTTTATATAGAACATTTTTCTTTATTTCTTGTTTTCATGGTTGTGTGTTGTGGGCTGGGGATTATTTTTATGTTTTTCCACTTCCTGATTAGTTTTAGGACTTGTTTATTTGGAGACTGCTTTAATAAATTTGCACAGCAGGGTGAGTTAGTAACAGGGTTGGTGTATTTAACCAGGAACTGCCTTCATTTCAGTTTGGTGTTTGGTGTTTAACTTCAGGGCATAGTCACTTTGTTTCAGTACCAAACTTCTGCCAAAGATCACCTATCCTTGATCTACGCACACCTTGGTGGTTTAACGTAAGGGCAGAGCTCTGCTGCCCCGAAGCCCTGTGCAGCTCATCACCAACCACAGTGCACCCCCGTTGCACTTTTAAAGTGTACTTGAGTTCAGATTATATTTTCTTATCTGCTTACCCCTCTAGGCTGTGGAGCCCGCAGGGCAGGGTCTTTGTCATTGGTGGAGTTTCTGCCCTTCATACAGCTCCTGTTACAAAACCTTCCATTTGAGAAATATTTCCTGAGCATCTATTGTGTGCCAAATGCAGATGTAGATGTGGCACAAGCAAAACAAATAGTCTCTGTTCTCAAGGGGCTTACATTCTATGGGTGAAACACAGGTACAGATAGGCAAAGGATTGTAGCAATAACTGTAGAGTCAGATTGTTATTAAAAATAAAAGTAAGTAATAGAATACAGAGATACAATGGTTTGTGGTGTGTGTGTGTGTGTGGTGGTGGTGAAGGAAGGGCTCCCAGAGGAGATGACTGCTGAGTGGAGACCTGAGGCAAGAGGGAACCAGACATATGCAAATTGGCACTGCGGGCCCAGGGCGCAGCTGATGCAAAGGCCCCAGAGCGACGCAGGCTTGGCTTTGAGGAGCAGAAGGGAGGCACAAACACAGTGAATGTGAGGAGAGTGTTCAGAGATGATCCTGGCCCTGGTGAGGAATTAGGTTTATTCCAAGGGCAATGAAAACCTCAGGGAGAAATGCTGCATTTTGAAAGAGCACTACGGCTGCTTTGTGGAAAAGGAGCTGTAGGTGGGGTGGGCAAGTTTGGGAGCAGGAAGACCAGGAAGGGGCTTTTGTGGTAATCTGTTGAACTGACTGGATTATTTCCAGAAAGAAACTAGGGCTTTCCTTGCTGAGGCTGGTAGTAGAAAGAGGAAGTGGGGTAGCAGATCAGGGTTCATAGCGTGTGGCTGAGAGCCAGGGTGACATTCCTCTGGACGTTCTTCTGGACTGAATCCTTGCATCATCTACATTTAAAATGAACCTCAGAAGCCCTGGCCCTGTGATGCTGATGCCATTGAGGTTGAATTCTCAGGGAGCGAAGAAAGGGCCTGGCTGAGAACAGAGAGGGAGGAGTCCCACATCAAGGGATGACTTCACTAAGGAGGGAAACTGGAGAGAGGTGGGCATTTCCAGGCAGAACAACAGCGTGGCAGAGAGTGAGGGAGCCGATTGCTGGAGTGATAGCTGGTTTAATAGAGGGTGCGTTGCGGCGCTATCAGCAGTGTGGAGTGGGATGGCGAGGCTGCATGCTGGAACTTATTTCAAGAGGCTATTGTAAAAGTCTCTGAGCCAGTTAATTACCAGTTTTTGTTATGTCAGGAACTCCTTGAGTTAAAGCAGAAAGAAACCATTCACAAGTATGTTCCAGTTCTGTAGTTTAATGGGACATGTAAAAAAAATAAAAAACTGATAAAATGATTTAGTTCATGGAAGGATTGAAAACCATCACAAGAAAAGCTGAAATTACATATTGTGTTCCATCTCCTCCTACAGAAGTCATTGAAATGGCTGCAGACTTAATTGGACTAATGACCCATTGCTGTTATGCATAAAACTCTGGTGTTCACAGAGAATTGGCAAAGCTGTGGAAACGGTCCACAAATATGAACCCAGGTGAGCACAAAGACCCAGACAGGCTTTCTGAAGCACATGTCCAAAGGTAAAAAGGGAAAAAAAAATGGAAGCAACATGTACACACAGCTGGGAAACCTTCTATTACCAGGTTCCAATCTAACTTGTGGCCCAAGACCTGACTGGAACACAAATGAAAAAAAAATCCATATTTTCAACCTAAGACAAATTTTTGAAGGGTTGGGAGGTGCAGGTTCAGGATTAAGGGGAAGAGGAGGATTTTTTAAATGTGTATAACCTAAATTTATCAGGTAACAAGTGTAATTGTATAAAATGAACACTTGAGATAAGAGGAGGCAGACTGTGAATATCTTCTTCATGTCTAGTTTTATTTCTTGCTCACCTATTCTGGTTAACTCATGTCTCTGTTTGGGAATGCATCAAGTCCCAAAAGTAGATCTCTGGAATTGTGGTTGGAGAAGACACATATTCATGGAATTTGCCTCCAGATTTTACTCACTGAAGTCAATGGATTTAGCTTCTGGCCGTGGTTCTGGCACTTACAGGGCTGTGATATTGGACTGTTTCTACTATCTTCTCATCTATCCAATAGAGACAACAATGTCCCCTCCCCATGGATGGGCCCAGTATTAGGTGATGGGTGGCCCTGGAAGGATATGGAGGGTGCTGAGTAGGTTGCCTGCTGGAGGCCCTTGTGGGAACAGCTCAGCAGTCTGAGGCCACCTCTGCCAGCTCTCACAGAGCTCCTGGAGCAGCCCCTTTCGGCCAGCAGGCATGGTCTTGCCCCTGCCTGAGAGAGTTGGATTCTTAGCAAAATATCCTTTATATTTTAATCTTGGTGGTTATGTGAAAGAAAAACTGATAGGGGCTAAAGAGGAACAAGTGGATTTTAAATTAGCTTCCCAAAGAAGAGTTGGGTCTTGCTTTATTTTGTTGTTATGAAGCAGAGCGTCTTCTCTGAGGAGCCATCTTGGGGCCTGGGGAAGGTCTTTGCAATTTGCAGTGAAAGGGTGAAAATGCCATTAAGAACTAGGTCTTCCAGGGATTAAGCAGAATGTTAGCGACAACTGCAGATGATACTGAATGTGTCTACCTTGGTGAAATGGAGAAGCAGCCCATAGGGTCCAGTTGAGGAGGACTGGTGGTAGAAGAGGGCACGGGACTCAATGGGAGAAAAGACAAAAGAGAAAGATGTGCCTGGGCAGAGGAGACTGAAGGCTAAGATGCAGAACTGTGAAAGCACTGTGCAGCCTGTAGGGCCACTTCAGGTTGATGCCAGTCACCATGAGGCTCACCTTGTCTGCATGATTTGGTGATCTGACTGCAGAAGCATGCTTGGAGGGGCCACTTGCTCAGCCCTTGACCAGGAACTTAACTGAAAAAGTAGCAACTTAGTGATCACTGCAAATTCTAAAGAGAAAGAAAATGAGTTGAAATGCTTCACCAGGGAATGTAGAACTCTTGCTACAAATTTGACGCATGTGGTAGCCTGAATAATGGTCCCCAGAGACATTAATTTCTAATCTCTGGAAACTTATATGGTAAAAGATGCTTTGCAGATGTGTTTAAGTCAGGGAACTTGAGATGGGGGAGATTATCTTGACTGATCAGGTAGGTTCTGAAATCACGATTGTGGCAGAGAGAGATTTGGCTACAGAAGAGGAAGAAGGCCATGTGATGACGATACAGGGGAAAAAGGTGATCCGTTACTATACAAGAATAAGTTTGTGTTGTTTTAAGCCACCAAGTTGGTGGTAATTTGTTACAACAGTCAGAGGAAACTAATATAAAATAATGTGTGACTTTGGCCTCACTAAGCCTCAGTCCCCGCAACTGTAGAATAGAGGTATTACTACTAATCCTTTCCCTCTCATGGATTTGCTCTGAGGTTCAAATGAAACAATTTATGGGAGTGCTTGTTATTAATTATAATGCAGTATATACATGTGAGTTAACAATGTTCTTGAAGGACACTCATTACGATGGCAGCTCTTTTTAACAATATGAATCCTGAGCAATGAGGGGACCAGTGAAAGTTAGAGGTGCTCCAGGATAGGGCAGATGACAGGGATGGTGGAGGGAGAGGAGAAAGAGATGGGAAGAGGGTAGACATTAGGGCTGAGGTACAGTCTTGCCACAGGATGCCCAGGGACCAAGCCTGGCTGAGGGGAAGGTTTCCCAAGGTTTAACCTGGCACAGCCGCCAGGCTATGGCTTCAGATGTCTCCAGAGGAGTTCACCAGTCTCCAGGAGCCCAAGATTCTGTGTTGCTTGGAAAAAAAAGGGCAAAAAGGAATCAGTGGTCAGGGAGATATTTTCTTAATTGGGGGCAGGGACAGGCAAAACTTCCTTGATTAAAAGAGGCATCTTGAACTTCTGGTCCCCAGAATTGTCAGAAAATGACTTTGTTCCCTTAAAAAAAAAAAAAAAAAGGAAAAGAAAAAGAAAAGAAACAACAACAACAAAAAGAATTGCTGCTAGAGCACATTTAAAGACATTGCAGAGCTGACCTGGGATACTGAGGTAGTTTCTTCCTTTTCTTTTTTTTTTTAATTTAATTTAAAGTTTCAGGATACATGTGCAGGGCATGCAGGTTTGTTACACAGGTAAATGTGTGCCAGGATGGTTCACTGCATCTATCAACCCATCACCTAGGTATTAAGCCCAGCATGCATTAGCTATTTACCCTGATGCTCTCCCTCCCCAACCCCCTCACAGGCCCTGGTGTGTGATGTTCCCCTCCCTGTGTCCATGTGTTCTCATTACTCAGCTCCCACTTATGAGTGAGAGCGTGCAGTGTTTGGTTTTCTATCCCTGTGTTAGTTTTTAACTACTTCAGTTTTTAGGGGTCCTTGTCTATCCAAGACTTACGCCTAACATTAATGATTGTGTTTATTATAACATAAACTCAGAGGGTAATTCCACCGGATATCTTGAAGTCACCCTATTACTATATGGCTTGTCAGTAACTTAAGTGAAATATGATGTTTCCTCTATTTATAGTTTAAACCCAGCCAATACCCAGGAAGGTTTCATAACAGCTAGAATAACTAAAATATCATGTGTAAGGCCTTGATTTCCCTTAGGATACTTTGTAGCTCTTCACATTATATTCTCCAACAATCCTGTAAAGTAGGTGGTTCATACTTTCACTCTCATTTTCTCTAATAAGCGAGTAGTAGGGCTTTATAGGATGTTTGCTTTAACGAATGGCTGAGTTCTTCAGGTCCTCTGTGTCCCAGTTAGCACTGTGACTTGGCTATCTGACATGTAGGGTCATTGTCATCCTTGCATTTCGTGTACGATCACAGGTCCCTTTCAGTAACCACTTTCTCAAATGGGCAATAATCCAATCCAAAAATGATCATGGTTTCACTGTGTCTTAAATGAGCAGGTTCTCATCTAAATTAAGGTTATCTATGGCAACAGAGAAAAAGGCAGGCACCACAGGCACAGAACAAAGTGATGGATGAATGAAGTGAGGGATTGGTTTTCCAGGGTTTGTCAGTTGTCTTGACAACAGTGTTTTACAGATGTGTGCATACTGATCTGCATGATTTAAAGCAATGAAGTCATTTTTGTATTTTCTCTTTTCGTTTTGCATTTCCAGGAAAGGTTCTGTCAGTAGGCTCAGCTTATAGCCATAGGGGATTAACTATCAGATAAAGTTTCACTACTGTCTGGACTTGCTTCTGAGCTGCTTCAGAGAGAATGAGGTCCACACTTGCTGGCTCCATTTCTTCACCTCTCCTTCACGCCTCACTCCACCAGCTGCTCCTGAATCCACTAATGAAGTGTTAATTGCCAAATCGGATAGACAATGTTTGGTCCTTACCTGATTTGACCTTTCTGAGGACTCTGACTCTGCCCGCCATGCATTTCCTTCTTCAGACTGTTTCTCTGTTGACTACCAGGACAGTGATGTGCATTTTTGCCTATTCACCTCCTCCCTGCTGGGCCTCCCCTCTCTCCAACGTTGTCCTCCCAGGGCTCTGAACTCAGCCCTTCTCTCTCCTCCCTCTGTACTCTCTCTCTGCAACTCACAAGCACAACAAGGTTTCAAACACCTGGGACCCATGAATCTTTACCTCTAGCATGGCTTGCCCAGATGGGTTTCTCCACTCTCTGACCCCACCTCAGTCACTTACTCCTGTGCCCTTTCATTACCAACTCTGGCAGCTATTCTATACTCTCAAGTTACTGCCCCACTCTTGGTCCCCAGCTCCTATCTTTCCAGCTCATTCTTTTTTTTTTTTTTTTTTTTTTTTGGGATGGAGTCTTGCTCTGTCGCCAGGCTGAAGTGCAGTGGCACGATCTTGGCTCACTGAAACCTCCTCCTCCCAGGTTCTAGTGATTCCCCTGCTTCAGCCTCCTGAGTAGCTGGGACTATGGGTGTGCACCACCATGCCTGGCTAATTTTTTTATATTTTAGTAGAGACAGGGTTTCACCATGTTGGCCAGGTTGGTCTCAATCTCCTGACCTTGTGATCCGCCTGCCTCGGCCTCCCAAAGTGCTGGGATTACAAGCATGAGTCACTGCACCCAGCCTCCAGCTCATTCTCTTTAGCACCTGTGCTGAATGATGCTCTTGGCCACGAAGATCATACTCGATTGGTATTTCCACTTTTTCCCTGTCGCTCACCCCTTTGGTGTCCCCATTCTTCCTGAGCTTAAATCTCAGGCTCAATCCTCATAATCACATCCTGCTATATCTTGTTGACCCTCCTTGCCCCTTTCTCATTTCCTTAAACTTATTTAGTGAAACCACAATCTTGGTTAAATCCAACTCGCTTCCTCCTGCATCCGTGCAGCTGAATATGACCAGAGAAAAACACAGCCACACTGACTGGTCTCACTTTAAATTCATGGCTGTGAACTGTTAAGTAGGTCCTTAATGCTGCCAGGCAATCATTCGGTTAGTTCCTGGTCCTTTCATTCTCCCAGTTAACTAATTTCCTCCCCCCATACCCACTCTCAGTTAATGACCCTGCTTCCTACTTCACTGAGAAAACTGAAGCAAGCAGAAGAGAAAGTCCACAGACTCCTGCCCTACTTTCCCCTACCTACCACCATCTGTACCCACAGACTCCACCTTGCAGCCTGTTTCTACAGATGATCTGTCTGTGCTCCCTTCTAAAGCCAGTTCGTCTGCCTGTGCAATATGCCATGCCTCCCTCTTCTACTCAAGGATATTGCTACAGCACTGTATTAGTCAGGGTTCTCTAGAGGGACAGAACTAATAGCATATATATGTGTGTATATATATATACACTCACACACACATATATACACATATATACATATATACATATGTGTATATATATATAGGAGTTTATTAACTATTAACTTACACGATCACAAGGTCCCACAATACATTTTCTGCAAGCTGAGGAGCAAGGAGAGCCAGTCTGAGTCCCAAAACTAAAGAACTTGGGGTCCGATGTTTTAGGGCAGGAAGCATCCAGCACAGGAGAAAGATGTAGGCTGGGAGGCTAGGCCCATCTCTCTTTTTCACGTTTTTCTGCCTGCTTTATATTTGCTGGCAGCTTATTAGATTGTGCCCACCAGATTAAGGGTGGATCTGCCTTCTCCAGCCCCCTGACTCAAATGTGAATCTCCTTTGGCAACATCCTCACAGGCACACCCAGGATCATACTTTGTATGCTTCAATCCAATCACATTGACACGCAGTATTAACCATCACAAGCACCTCTCCCTTCCTTCTGATATTTGCAATGTCTTATTGTCTACTGCCGCGTTGCTGTCACCTCGGCTCCCTTGCACTCAGAGTAAAAGCCAAATTCCTTACAGTGGCCTATATGGCCCTTCACAATCCAACTGCCCCATCGGCTCTCTCTCACCTCACCTCCTGATTCTCTCTCCTTGCTCCCTTCCCTTCAGACTCCCTGGCCTCCTTGTTGGTCCTCCAACCTTAGGACTTTTCTTTTTTTTTTCTGTCTGAGATGCTCTTCTCTGAGGTATCTGCTTGTCTGACTCCCTTACCTCCTTTCAGTCTTTGTTCAAATCTCACTTGTCATTGCGGCCTGCCTTGGCTACCCCAGTTAGAACTGCAACACCTCCTCCCCCAACTCCTGACCCCCTTACCTCCTTTACTGTTTTTTAGTTTATCATCTGCCTTATTATATAGTTAGCTTGTTTATTATGTTTATTGCTGCTTGCGTCTCTGCATTAGCATGTAGGCTCCTTAAGGGCAGGTATCTTTGATTTGCCCACTGATGTATTCTAGACATCTAAAACAGTCCTTGGCATAGAATAGGAGCTTGAGAAACCTTTGTTGAATGAGTGAGTATCTGCTGGTCCTATCCATGTGAACGCTTTTTTAGTTCTCTTCTCTTCTAATCCTTCTGGCCTGATTTCCTACAATATCTGCTCATATAATGGATAGCGTGCCATTTCTCACATATCATACAGCCCTTCCTCCCCATCGCTCTATGGAGTTAACTTAGGTTCCAGTCACACAGACCTTCTGGCCATTTCCTGCACGTGCCATGCTCTTTTGCACTCCAGATTTCTGCCCTTGTTCCCTTTCCCTGGAGTGCTCTCCACTCCTTTGTCTGATGTGGACTTCTACTGAGGAGTCAGCCCAAATAACTTTTCTTTTGTGAGCACTTTCTGGAAGTTTCAGGCCCTACCCTGGGTATTAGAGGAGCGTGTGTGTAACTTTATTACAGGGGAAGAGACTGTCTTCCTCCTCTCTGTGGTGCCAGCACCTTTGCAGTGCTTGGTACTATGTGAATGAGTGCGTGCTTGGTTCATCAGTAGAACTAACTAATGATAGAGTCGGTGGCTACTAACCAGCAAAGATTGTAGGCATAGCTCCTGCTCACGTTTGTCAGACCACGTCTGGCTCCTGACATTTGCAACCCTTTTCTCCCTCTCCTGAGGCCCCTCCAGCAGCATCTGCTGACTTGTACCTGTGCTTCCACCACCAGGGTCGAGGAACATTGTTGACCATGGCAGAAGTGGCAGAAGAAACTCCTTTCCATCAGCTTTGAGTCAAAATAATGCCAGCTCTATCTCTTGTGTCCTGAAAATTGGCTCTTTACCATTTTTTTTTTTAAATGAAAGACCTAGTTTTCACCTTGGGCTCTATTTTACCTGCTCAGAAACAATTGTAGAATAAATCAATACAGTGCATTTCTGTTCACGTTGTATTGGCTGGATCTAGTCATAACAGTCCATCTGATTGCAGGAGAGATTGTCAAATGTAGTTTAGCTGTATGTTCGGGAATAAGGAGGAGAAAGGGGATAGTAGGGGTACTAGGGTCCCCTCCACACTGTTTTATGGTAACTGTTAATATTTTCCCAAGGAATAGATATTTCATTAATAGCTAGGGTATGGCTTTAATTGCTGTCTGGTTTACTCACGTCATAAACTAGGATGGAGCTCATGGAAGAACAAAGATTAGTTTTGACCTATAAGCTTAAACCCAAGCCCTTTCCTCTACTCCCATGTATGCCTGTTTAGTCTTCTGGGTAATACTATGCTAGTGGCTAAAGGAGAAATGAATTATAAAACCTCTTTACTATACCTGCTAGTTCTTTCAGGGATAGGGACTACTTGCAAGCATTAAGGGACCAAATCCTGTCTAATTGCAACCATCATAATACTGAAAAGACAGAGGAGAGGAGAAAAAAGCTGTATTAATATTAATGTGGAATATTGCAGTTGCAGGTGATAGAGGATTAGTTCATAACTTTATTTTAAAAAAAGATATTAATTTGCTTAAGTACCTGGGAAGTTCATGAGAGACAGCCAGCTTCAGGAACAGTTGGATCTAGTGCTTCAAATAAGGTTTCTCTCTCTTTCTAGCTCTATCTCTCATCTCTATGCCTCTGCGCAGCTTAATCTTCAAGTAGTTTCTCTTCATGAATAGGTAAGATGACTGCTGGCAGCCCCAAATCATTGTATGTCTCATGGACTCTGGTAAAATACCAGGAAAGGCTGATTATTCTGATTGAGTTGTAAGCCCATTTCTGCACCTGTCACCATGGCTAGAGGGGTGGAGAAGTCTATCAACTAGGCGTAAGGCAATGCAAAGGTCCTTCTGTGTATTTCGGGGAGCACAGCTTGTGGGTATGTGAGTCCTACTTGAACTGAAGAGATTGTGCCATGTTGTTATAGAATGGGTAACTGACAAAAAGAAGGGAAAATAAAAAATAAATGTCCACAATAGAAGCAATCTGAAACAACCAGACTGTGGAATAGAGAGCTTTTGCCCTTTTTGTTACACAAATAAGCTCAATGGATGGTCATTTATAAATCCTGTACTTGAAGCTTCCCAACCACCTGGTCTTCTCATTTTCACTAGCACTAGGGTTCCTCGTGGAACTCAGGTGCCTGTGTTCAGTGCCATGATCACACTGATTGTTGATCGGTGGGTGAGTTAAATTCCACATCCTGAGCTTTCTTCATCTGCCATATCCCATTGCTGATTGCAGGTCAGGTTTAATTGTGTCCTGAATGTGGACAAAACCAGGGTTGGTACCTCTGTTTTTGGTGTAAGGGTGAGCTTGATTTTTGAGTATGTTAGTACATAAGTGTTTCATCTAAGATGATGTATGAGGATTATGAGTACTTTTTTGTTGTTTAAGAATATGGTTTCTTTTGCTTGAATTAGGCCTTCAATGTAAAAATATTAATATTTTACACATTTTTGTCTGATGATAAATACATGTTTATTAAAGAAAATCCAGAAAATACAAAAGAACATAAAAAAGAAAAAAACTACAATTTCTCATCCCAGTGAGAATAATATTAAAATTGTGGTTGATTTTTAAATGCACGGTGTGTGTGTGTATGTATAACTAATTATAAAATTAAAACCATAGGATATATATATATATATATACCTCATTTAAACCTGTTCTTAATATAGCATGTAATATTTTCATTCATTAAATAATCTTCTAAAGCACAATTTTTAATGGGTGCAGAGTTCATAATATATAAGTGTTGATAAATGTATTTAATTCTCTTTTGGACATTTAGGTCATTTACGATTTTGTATTATAAATAATACTGTAATATGCATCTTTCATTTTTCAAATCTTTGAATGTGATTTTAGATAAATTCCTGCACACTGACTCCTGAATTGTTCTAGGATTTTTATACATATTTAAGTTCATGTCAGAGAAATTGTACTGCTTTACACTTCTCGCAAGTATGAATCAGCATATACATTTCCCTCACCTTTTCCCACAGTAGTAACATTTAAAACTTGATAGTTTGATAAGGGAAAAATAGTAACTGGCTTTTGTTTTAATTTATATACTTTGATTTCTGGTGAGTTTGCCTATTTTTTACATTTATTATCCATTTGTGTTTCTTCTGCTAGATGTCTACTTATAGAAGACTGGGCTTATGTTTTTTTGGTATGTTCATCTTTTTCATTTTGAACAACCTTTTGGTGATAGACATACTGGCCTGAGAGTCAGAATTACTGGGTTCCGCAGTTTCCTTATCCATAAAATGGGGATAATGTCAGGTGGATCCATAGTCTGTTCTAGCAGGTCTAAGTAGTCAAACATTAGCCTTTTCAGAAAGTTCAACCTGTACTTATTTTAATTCTCTCACAGGGAGTTTAAGAGACTCAAATGAGCTGAGTGCGCAAATGCTTTATAAGCAACGAGAGCAAATCAAAGTAAGGAATTCACTATTTCATCCATAGTTATCTAGACACAGACATTTTACTTTCAATATCTCACTTATTTCTCACCACATATTCTTTTCCCCAGTTAGCAGGGGAGGAGAATAAGGCTCTGCCAGTTTAAGCCACACAGCTTATGAGGAGCAGAACCGGATGCTAGCCTGGGATGGCTGACCTCCTGTCCCACCATCTTTCCACTGTGGGATTCTGCTTCCCTCCAAGTCCTTTAAAAGGTGGATGAATTTACTTCCTCCCATGCATAATCTACTTCAGTTGTGCACCCAGTAATAGACATTAACCAAAGCTGTGCAGACATAGTCTGGATCAGTATGGTGACCAACCAAGTCTCATTAGCAACATAAAGAGCATTATTGAGTAGTATTTATTTTCTTTGGAAATGATTATTTTTCAGAAACATGCAATTCTGGGTTCTGGGAAAGGGGAATCATGGCCATCTTGGGTAACTGCTTAAGTCATCCTCATTTACAGTTGCTTACGTTATGATGAGGCAGATTCACAACTCTTAAAATGCAAGTTGGGAGAATGAAACTTTTAGCATTCTGAAATTTCCAAAGAGGTATCATGTTCTTCATCGTCCCTTTGCTCTCCATTCTGGGCATGTGAGAATAAACAAAATCCCTGGCAGAATAATATTTCCAGAAATATGAGGAAAAACTTAATTTCTTTCATTTTACATCCAGATGTTTTCCAGCAGGAAAGAAAATCTCCATAGAATGCAAGGTTCGCAAACAAATAAAACTTCCAAAAGAATCCTCCTTTTAGCAGATCACATTGTATTACTTGCAAACTAGCTGGTGAATAAAGGAAGCTTTGAAGTTTGCATAGTCAATCAAAAATGTTTTTTAGAGATAAACGACACATTATCAACAAGTTTTTTTTTTGGTATATCCTATGTTAGTTAATCTTTATATACAGTGTTTTAATACTCAAAGCAACATTTGGAATTTATGAACAAGACCCTGGACCAGGCAGCGTGGAGATGCCAGAATGAACAAGTCTTGGTCATTGACCTAGGTGGCCTTCCAATTTAGGAAAGGGGTTAAATCTAAGGCAAGAAACTTGTAATAAATGTTAGTACATGACAAATTTTATAAAAGAGAAACAAACAAAGTTCCATGGGAGAATATGGTGGGAAGAGATCATTTCTGCCTGGAGAGATCATGGCAGACTCCAAGGAGGAGGTGGCGTATGGGATGGAAGGCTTTGGTCAGGCTGGGAGTGGGTAGAGGATTCCAGACAAAGGACACAGTAGAAGCAAAATCATGGGGTTGTCACAGCATGGGGGCAGGGAAGTCGGATAGGAGTGGTATCTGGCTGGCTGGTAGGTGGATGGGAGAGTGGCAGCACCAGGAAAGTGAGCACTGTGGTGCTGCCATCAACTTGCTCCTTGCCACACTGCTAGTCCTTGGCACAAAGCCTTTCTCAGGAGGCTCAAGGATATTGATGAACTCAATAAATGAACAAATGAAAGAACAAGACCCAATGAACAATTAAGGAGCAAAAGCCTTCATGTTGGTGGCAGCACATTCTTCTGTCTAACTCACTGTCTGGGTACATTGGTATATTTACCTCTTACTACAGTAGAAGTACCCTCTTCAGTCTAGGGTTGGTTATGTGGAAAAAAAATTAGTTGAAGAGGTGAACCATGGAAAAGTATGGATTTCCACCTTAAATGTTTTTAATTTATCTTAAATAAATGAACTCTAATTCACTATCTCTATTATTTTTATTATTACATAGGGCTAAGACTTTTCCTTTGTGTAAGCACCCACTGAAGGAAGCTCCTGCACCTCATTTTGAATAAACCACACCTGTAACTCAATAGCTATGATTTTACGATTTCTGGCTTAGGTTCTTCTAATGCAGGAGGCAAACATAAATAAATCTATAAAGCAATCTGAACGCAGAACCATTTTGGGCTTTTACTGTTTTGCCCCAATCCTGTGCAGTTGTCTTTCTCACACACCATTAGGCAATATTTGTTGTTGTTGTTGTTGTTTTTGTTTTTTTTTTTAGCAATAGCCTTTACAAATTCTTTTCAAATCATTCCACTTAGTTTTCATGCAAACACTCTTTTTTTTTCCTGAACTCATATTTCATCAGGTTACATAATATTGATCAAAATTATGTAATTATGATAACAAGGATTTTGGAATAAGGAATCTGAGAACCATCACAACTACCTCTTGATCAGAGCATAATTGAGACCGTCAGAGCACAAACACACAGGCTAAGTAGAGAGACCTCTTCTCTTAGACAGTTGCATGTGCCAAGGGCCTCAGCTGTGTGTCCTCCAGAGAGCTGGTTAATCCTGAGTTTAGAGAGCTTCTAGTGTTCCAGTAACACCTTTTATCACAGTACACTGAAACCTCGGCCAAAGCAGAGGCAGGTCATGCAAACCGGACATAAAGCTGGTCTACCCTAGAGTACATCTGGGGTACCTTGCCTTAGAAATGCCAAGGGGATGCTCCTGTAACACTTTTACTATCATGGGGTCCCATGGGGGTCCCCTCCAGCCGACTTCAGGAATGAAGCTCCAGGGTGTGTAATTGTTTTAGCATAAATCAATTCAAAGTGGGGAAGAAGGCTCTTGGGGATCATGGAACAGTGCTTGGCATGTTGCTAATACGTATTAAATAGCTCCAGATAAAAATGGACATGGCTTTCTGCTACAGTAGGCAGATTGCTTGACTCTCTGGGAGTTGCGTACTTGGAAGAGAAAAATGAAGGTTTCCAAGACTCTGGCTGGTGTCCTAGCAGACACAGATGAGGACTGTCCTAGCAGTCCTCACAGGCTGGTTCCCTGTGGGAAGGGAGGAAAGCCAGGTCCATCTGAGCATCTCAGGCCAATGCCCGGAGCCCTGACCCTGCAGAAAGCATGCAGAGTGACCTCATGGGGAGAAGATGGGTAGGGGTCAGAAGCCAGCAGTGCTGTCCTTTCTTATGCTTAACCGGCCACGTAACCTAAAGAAAATTCCTTGATCCTTGAAAGTCTACTTTCTCTTCTTTTTCTGTAAAATGAGGGTAAACCGAAAGCATTTGTGAAAGTCAAAAGCTAAGAGTCATGCACTGTTCAAGACACTACAAGGCCATGGGGTTTCTTAAAACGTAAATCACTCAGTTCATTCAGGGGCAAGAGACATGCCCCCATCTGTCTCCTCAGCCTCCCTTCACATAGAGGAACTGAGGATGATCCGCCTGATGCCTGTCACACCATCCATCCACCCACCGTGGCTAATCAGTGTTTCTGCCCTTGAAGATAATCCCACCCCTCAAGATTAGCCTTGGGATATGAAGATCATTGCCTGGAAGAATATGGTGAGTCAGGGAATTGAAATAACCAAGATTTTTTCCCCCTTATCTTCTGACTACACTGAGGATTTTAGATTCTTTTCACCAAACACCCTCAGTCTTCTATGAATACCCACCACCCCAGTCCTCCTAAAACCTCTTACCACAGAGCAGATGTTTAGAGCCACCCACCAGGGAATAAGCCTGGCCTTTCTGTGCATCAGGCTAACCTACCATGAAGTCAGACAGCAGAGCAGGCAAAATGGGGACCCAGGTCAGCCAGTGCAAAGCTCCCTCCAGGAACCCCAGGCTTTGCGATCTCCTGGAACCTTCCTGTGCGCCTCTGTTATGGGATGAGGAGTCCAACAAGCTTATAATTGAGTCAGCTGGTGTAACAGCCCTTTGCGGTGTGCAAAATGCCACCACCACCAGTAAAACAAGCAAAGGAAGAGCAAAACCTCCGTAACTAAAGAAATGATTTCTTTCCAAGTGGATGGTGTTTAAATCTGATAAGGAACAAGTAAACCTGTGGTTCTTCCTGGTTTATAGTGACTCAGGCCCAGAATAAGGTTTAGAATGTGTTTCTGGAAGTGGTATAAAGGAAGACTTTCTTTAAGGCCACCTTTGAGACCTGGGCAAGTAGAGGAGGGGTAGGAACTGGAGACCCAGGCCAGTGGATGGAGCTCTGAGGGCTGGCAGGGATGGAAGCCTGGGGTAGCAGGCACCGAGTGGCACTGCCATCTGGCTTTGGTTGCTGGGCTTTGGAAAGTAAGTTGGTGTTCTGAAGGCAAGGCAGGAGGGATCCCAGTGCCAGGGAACAGAGTAAATGAGAACTTGTCTCTAAGCCACGGATTCTGGAATTTCCCATAATTAACATTCCAGCTGAATATTCAAAAGGCCCGGGCTTTTGGTAGGCCTGTAAATTAAAATAGAATAAAGTATTTAGGGTCTACTTATGAGGGGTAATGGTCTGGGAAACCATGACGTTTGTTATTTGTGAAATGTGACTCAGTTTTTGCATCTGTAAAGTGGCAATAGATTCAGAAATCTTTAAAATATTAGTCCTGAGAGGGATCTTAGAGATAATTTAACTCTTTTTATTTTAGAGAAAAGGATCCTGAAGCCGGAGAGATTTGCTACTCTAATGGTATTAATATTAATAATGGTGTTGACTATGCTGAGTGTCTGAAGTGTGTAAGTTCATTTAATCCTCACAAGTTCTTTCTGAATAGTTATTACTATTATCCCTACTTTACAGATGAGAAAACTGAGACTTAATAAGGTTGTGCATCTTGCCCAAGGCCATACAGCTCATAATGGGCATAACTGGAACTTGAGACCAAGTCAGCTGGATTCTAGATTCTGAGTCTTAGAGAAGTAACTCACAGCAGCTCATATAAAAAGTGTTCTTCACTTTAGGAGGCCAAGGCAGGCAGATCACTTGAAGTCAGGAGTTTGAGACCAGCCTGGCCAACATGGTGAAACCCTGTCTCTACTAAAAATGCAAAAAAAAAATTAGCCAGGCTTGGTGGCGTGCACCTGTAATCCCAGCTACTCGGGAGGCTGAGGCAGAAGAATTGCGTGAGCCTGGGAGACAGAAGTTGCAGTGAGCTGAGATTCGCCACTGCACTCCAGCCTGGGTGACAGAACAAGACTCTGTCTCAAAAACAAAAACAAAAACAAGAGAATATCTTTTATATCTCAAGGGTCCAGAGAGAACCATAAAGGTGTGAGGTGTGAGAAAATAATGGGGCTTCTCCGCAGTCTATACTGCCTTGTCTGGAGGGAATAGTAATAACCGACAGGAAGCTGACTGTGTGTCGGATATGGTGTTAAGTTCTATACCTGGATTATGTTAATCATTTAATCCTCACTTCAACCTGTGAAATGCAAATTATTCTGGCACATGTTAAAGATGGTGAGGCAGACATTATTCACGGGGATCGTGGCCATAGGTATTGGGATCACTGCAACGGGGGCTTGCAGAAGAGGGGAGAGAGTAGACCTAACTCTTCCCCGGACAAGGACAAGTGGTTTATAAGCATGGAGTAGGGTGGGGGTCAGTGGATAGAAAATTACTAAGAGTGAACGTTGAGAATAAGGGGATTTCTGGGTAAACCAACTTGATGGGATCATTGTTGGAGGCAGACCAGGGTGATGGGGCAGTTTTTTTGACAGGGTTTTGCTCTTGTTACCTAGGCTGGAGTGCAATGGCTCGATC
The DNA here is from genome assembly GCF_009764315.1 of Trachypithecus francoisi. Classification (NCBI taxonomy): domain Eukaryota; kingdom Metazoa; phylum Chordata; class Mammalia; order Primates; family Cercopithecidae; genus Trachypithecus; species Trachypithecus francoisi. Next base: position 49,174,657 of record NW_022681457.1, read on the forward strand.
TGGGCTCACTACAACCTCTGCCTCCCGGGTTCAAGCGATTCTCCTGACTCAGTTTCCCGAGTAGCGGGATTACAGGCGCCCGCCACCATGCCTGGCTAATTTTCATAATTTTAGTAGGGACAGTTCACCATGTTGGCTGGGCTGGTCTCAAACTCCTGACCTCAGGTGATCTGCCCACCTCAGCTTCCCAAAGTGCTGGGATTACAGGAATGAGCCACTGGGCCTGGCCAAGGATTTTTGTTAGTAGGATTCTTGTTCAAAATGGATTCTACAAAGACAGAGAGGGAAGCCCCAGTTCAGGCCCAGTCAAGCTGAGGACTGAGAGGAGCCTGACTAAAGTTTCAATCAAAGGAGAGAGTCTTTGTCAAACTCTATGAGATGAGCAATATTATACCCATTTTATAGATTAGTGAACTGAGTCACAAAGATGAGTCAAGGTCACACGGTAAATGATGGAACCAGGATTTAAACCTATGGAGTAGGATTTGAACCTCTGTGCTATACATATATCTAACACGCCTGTTTTTGACATGCGCTTCCACACAACTACCATATAATGACAATTTATGTGTAATGTGATGGCCTTGGTCATTAAAGACAGATTAAACATAACACCATGTCTTTGTTGGGAGATTTATTCCATTGTATTCAAGTATTTTGGGGATCGGTCATCCATCTAGTATCCAGATAACATTTCCAGATTAATATCTCAATTCCTGGCCATTCACCCAGAAGGAGCTATTTGCTTAGGTTGAAGGGATTGACCTGGCTACAGCTCACCCTTGTCCTGCCCTTTCCTCTTCAGAATTGGAAGGGAATCCTGCCCTGCTGTTAGGCGCTGCTTTCTCCCTTTGATTGGTTACATTGGAAGTCATTTTGCAAATGAGACAAGCATTAAGTTTTGTGAAATGGTGGCGTCCATTGGTGGTGAAAGGGGTAGAATGAAATCACTTAAAGTAGAAGCTCTTTTCCAAATGATTTCATGTCTCATATCTAAATTATTCATTTGAGAAATTAATCAGTTTGGATTTTAAGAGTTACTGTTGGGTGATGATTTTCTTCTTCTTTTGCCTCTGATGGATAATTTGAGGGAATCAGCTTTTATATTAAGAAGATAAAACATGAGTTTGCAAAGTTGCCATCTGATCTTATTGCCTGGTGGGCCGCCTAGGAAAAGGAGTCTCTGATGAATATTGGATCCTGAGGTGCATAAGGGCAGGAGCTACATATAGACAATTCCCTTTGTCTGCTATTTAATGCAAAGCCTTGCACAACTGGGCACCACACATTTGCCACTAATGATATGTGGGAGTTGGAGAGTTACCCCCATTCTTCGCTCTAAACATCTCTCTTGGCTTTCTTTGTCCCACTGCCTGCCTGAATCTGGCCCTGAGCAGGATGGCCACCCCACAGGACATAAGGTATGGGTTTGGAAAATTGAGAAAATGATCTGTGTTAGCTGGCTTCTGTGTTCCATGTGCATTTTATTGGAGCCTGTCTGAAGATAGTGCCTTGCTTTTGGAATGAGACCTGCTGAGTCATGCCAGGCTTTTCCTCTTTCACAGTAATGCCTTATCTCTGAGCATGAAATTGACCCAATGTTTGTCTATCTGGTCACTACCATGGTTCCCAAGCCCATAAACATTCCCTAATCTTTTTCTTCACTACGGATGCAGTTTTTCTACTCATTTTCAATGCTTTAAGAAACTCACTCTTTCATTCTGTATTACTAACCCATGGCTCCTTCCTGTTCCTTCTTCACTTTAGTATTTTCTTTTTCTGAGAGGAGATCTTGGGTGAAAGTTATTATAGCTATAATTTATTAAATGTCTTCTGTGTGTCTGGGTCTGTGCTTAGAACTAATAATTATTTGTAACAATTGTCATCACTGTACACTTACTATGTGTCCAGCAGGGCTAAGTGCTTTGCAGACATAGATTCATTTAAGTCTTATAACAAGCTTATGACACGAATACTATTAATAAACCCATTTACAGATGTGGAGACTGAAGATTAGTGAAATTAATTAACTTGCCCAAGGTTACTAAGCTAGTAAATGGCAGTCTTGAATCAGGCAGTCCAACTCCCAAGCCCATACTCTTAATCACTACAATATATTGCCCTTCTTTTAAGCCTGTGGCCTTTCCTATTGTTCACAGGTATCCTGCAAGGGCAGTGTATTGCTGTACAGACCTAATAAGATCCATGCTGTGACCTCAGGCTTGTCTGCCTCCAAAGCCCATGCTTTTTCCACTCTCCAAATTGCCTTTGAGGAAGATAGACTCTGAGTTGCCCACTATCACCTCACCAGTTGTTCCTTTCTTAGGCACAGAGAGAATGATGTAGGATTAACTACATCACATATGATACCCAAAGAAATCCATTGGTTTACTCCAGTGGCTTACCAATGTCTTTATCATCCTTTCTTCAAATTTTACATGGTACAAGAGATCGAGACAAAGCTACTCTGGTTGAATTCACAATAGGGGACCTGTGCCCTCCTGTGCTCCTGCTCTACCTCCCATGAACCATGGTTTCTGCAGTTCCTCCATCAAACCCTGAAGGACACCAGAAAGCACAGCTGTAATATCAGTTAACCTCATCCTAAGTCAGGAACACATACCAACCATCACTAAGTGGATAGTTGTTTATTCTATTCCATTTTTGCATTTATCAAGATAACATTATTCCAAGACATCTATGGTTAAAAATAACAACAACAACAACAGCAACAACAACAACGTTTTGTCCTTATTCCAGTCAAAAATATATTTTCTAAGCCCATTTTCCTATAATTACATTAAAAGAAACATATTGGTCAGATCAAGTCAATAAACACTTGTTTAGTGCCTGCCAGCCCTGGGGAAACAAATCTCAGTATGACATGGTAACTTCTAAGTTATGAGATGATGATGATGATGATGATGATGATTATTCTCAGTTTTCTGAATGGCTTAAGCCCAGGCAATTAGGTTCTCTCTAAGATTATAGCAAAACAATCATGTATTGGATTTCCCTTCCCACAGAAACTCCAACATCCAAGCCATAGACATATCATGAAGGCAGGTCACACTATGATTTCACCTAAGCCATTAGAGTCAGTCATGGCTTACTTTCTTCCTATAGACAGCCCAGGGCACATGCTAGCCATGGACTTTAGCTGCTGACACCCAGGTATGAAACTAAAATGAATGATAGACAACTCATAGCAAGATGTAGCGTACCGTGAAGCCAAATCTAAAAAGTTTTCTGGGTGTATCTGTTATCTTTATCCCTGAATTATCAGACCAGTGTTTTCAATTTTGATCTTCGTATTTAATGGAAGGAAAATCTGATTCCTCTGGAGTAAGAAAGGTGAAAAAGATGACATAGATGTATGTCTTTTAGGTTATGAGTATGGAATGGTGGCAAAGAATACTATGTGTCCACCAAGTCCTATCCCTTTGTCTTTTGGGCACTAACCTAGACTACACCTCCAAGCCTTTTTTGTGGCTAGGTGGCATCGTGTCATTGAGTTCTGGCCAATAGATGTTGCCAGAAGCAATGTGTACCATTTCCAGGTCTGGCCCATAAAATCACCTTATGCAACCCTCCATGGTCTCTCCTCTTGTATTCACTGGTTGAGTGGAGAGGACTCTGTAGATTTGGAGGATAGTGGACCCAGAGGAGAGAAAGAGTGCAGATCTCTAAATGAGCAACGAGTTTGTAGAGTGAGACCTGCACTGCCAAGACAATCCTAAGTCAAAAGGACAAAGCTGGAGGCGTCACGCTACCTGACTTCAAACTATACTACAAGGCTACAGTAACCAAAACAGCATGGTACTGGTACCACAACAGAGATATAGACCAATGGAACAGAACAGAGTCCTCAGAAATAATACCACACATCTACAGCCATCTGATCTTTGACAAACCTGAGAGAAACAAGAAATGGGGAAAGGATTCCCTATTTAATAAATGGTGCTGGGAAAATTGGCTAGCCATAAGTAGAAAGCTGAAACTGGATCCTTTCCTTACCCCTTATACGAAAATTAATTCAAGATGGATTAGAGACTTAAATGTTAGACCTAATACCATAAAAACCCTAGAAGAAAATCTAGGTAGTACCATTCAGGACATAGGCATGGGCAAGGACTTCATGTCTAAAACACCAAAAGCAACAGCAGCAAAAGCAAAAATTGACACATGGGATCTAATTAAACTAAAGAGCTTTTGCACAGCTAAAGAAACTACCATCAGAGTGAACAGGCAACCTACAGAATGGGAAAAAATTTTTGCAACCTACTCATCTGACAAAGGGCTAATATCCAGAATCTACAAAGAACTCAAACAAATATACAAGAAAAAAACAAACAACCCCATCAAAAAGTGGGGAAAGGATATGAACAGACATTTCTCAAAAGAAGACATCCATACAGCCAACAGACACATGAAAAAATGCTCATCATCACTCGCCATCAGAGAAATGCAAATCAAAACCACAATGAGATACCATCTCACACCAGTTAGAATGGCAATCATTAAGAAGTCAGGAAACAACAGGTGTTGGAGAGGATGTGGAGAAATAGGAACACTTTTACACTGTTGGTGGGATTGTAAACTAGTTCAACCATTATGGAAAACAGTATGGCGATTCCTCAAGGATCTAGAACTAGATGTACCATATGACCCAGCCATCCCACTACTGGGTATATACCCAAAGGATTATAAATTACTCTACTACAAAGACACATGCACACGTATGTTTATTGCGGCACTATTCACAATAGCAAAGACTTGGAATCAACCCAAATGTCCATCTGTGACAGACTGGATTAAGAAAATGTGGCACATATACACCATGGAATACTATGCAGCCATCAAAAAGGATGAGTTTGCGTCCTTTGTAGGGACATGGATGCAGCTGGAAACCATCATTCTTAGCAAACTATCACAAGAAGAGAAAACCAAACACCGCATGTTCTCACTCCTAGGTGGGAACTGAACAATGAGATCACTTGGACTCGGGAAGGGGAACATCACACACTGGGGCCTATCATGGGGAGGGGGGAGGAGGGAGGGATTGCATTGGGGAGTTATACATGATATAAACGTCATGCACATGTACCCTAGAACTTAAAGTATAAAAAAAAAAAAAAAAAGAAATAAGCAATAACCCTTTTTTTTGTGTAAAGCTGTTGAGATTTGAGGAATGCTAATTACAGAATTTAGCTTACCTAACTAATACAGAGGCATAGTAAATAAGAGCCTAAGTATTAGAATTAGACAACTCTGGGTTCTATAAAAACTTTTCCACTTACCAGCTGGGTGACCTTGCACAAATTACTTAACCTCTCAGAGTTTCAACATCATTTGTAAAATGGGAATATAATAACACTTACCTCATAGGATGGTGGGAGAACTCTATGGAAACATATGTGTATAATGTCTGTTACATAGCAGGTGTAGCAAGATTACAAATTCACTCACACAATCCAATTGCGCAAAGAAAATGTACTTCCTTTATTTCTCTATAACTGATTGAATTTTCTTCAAGATTCTCCAGCCCTGGGGTAGCAGGGAAACAAATGTGAACTTTAAATGAGTCAATTAACAATATGTCAGTCTCCTTTTGTTTTAAAATAGTTCCTTTCAGGTAACTGCTCAGGCTTTCAGAATCCTCACCCTCAAGAGAGTCAATGGGTGAATTTACTCTGTAGCCCCAGAGGTGGCCCCAGAGGTCTTTGTGCAGGCCTCTGGCTGCTCTCAGAGTCCTCACTGGTCCTGCTGGGTTGTGTCCTTTCCCTGTACTGTTAGTGCTTGCCTATGTGGCAGCTGCTGCTGGAAACTTGAGAGCTCTTCTTTCCTCAGCTTGGGAAGGGCTTGGTGGGATTCTCTTTTGAGGCAGCTGGTGCTATGTATCCTTCTGAGGCCTGGCTGTGATTACCACTTGCTTTCTGGCCTCGGCTGCCCTTGGCCACAGGGTCATTTTGCTCCCCCATAGTGACCACTCTGGTGAGTTGACTGTTCAGCAAGTCAGTTACTTTCTCGTTTCTTCTAAAGAGCATCCAGGAATTTCTGGATATTTTCCATACAAGGAGGGAGACCCCAGCAAACCAACTCAGGTCTGCTTTCAGCCTAGTCATGACTTTTCTCTGATATGGCCACCACTTGTTGCATGTGGGGGTGGGGACAGTATCCTGCAAGGAAATCTCTTCTCAGAGACTCAGAGAAGGACAAGGGCCTCTTTGCTTTTGGTTTTGTGGCAGACAGGCTCTAAGGTGATTCCTTATGATCCTCACATCCTGGTGCACATACCCTTGTATAATCCCCTCCTCTTGAGTTGTGGGGGTGGGACCTGTGATTGCTTCTAACCAATAAAATGTAAAAAATGGATACGGCATCACTCTGGTGATTATGTTACCTTATATAAAAAAATTCATCTTGCTAGTTGACTTGCAAGAGACTTTGCTTGCTGACTTGGTAGAGTGGCCGTGTAGGGAAACCCAATGTGGTGAGGAACTGTAGGTGGCCCCTAGGAACTGTGGGTGGCCTCTAGGACCTGAAGGTAGCCACCAGCCAGTATGAAGCCAGGATCCCAAGTTTTACAACCACAAGGAAATGAAAACTACCAATAACCTGAGTGAGCTTGGAGATGGATTCTTCTCCAGTCATGCCTCCAGATGAGAATGCAGCCCAGCTGCCATCTTGATTGTAGTCTTGTGTGACCCTAAGTGGAGGATCCAGCTAATCCTGATCCATGGAAACTGTAAGATAATAAATGTCCATTATTTTAAGCTGCTAAATTTGTGGTTTAAATAACAAGCTGCTAACTTGTTATGCAGCAATGAACTTTGGCTGAGAGAGAGATGGAGGCATGCGTATCTATTATTTCCCCTCCTCCAGCCGTTTTACACTTCTGACAAACTGCTGGGGGGTAGAAGAGCACACTTGCATTTTCCTCCTTCAGTCTGGTGGGAGGACCTCTCCTGCTGTCCCCAGTCACACACACATCATAACTTACTCCCGATGCCCAAAGTAGCATTTACTCACTCTACTTTCTTTGGGCTCAAGATGTGGAGTGGCTGCTGTGAGACATAATTTAGAAGAAGAGGTAATAAATACACAAATAATTAATATTTTAAGAATACTATCCCCATTACAAGGATCATTATATTCAGTTTCTGTATTAGTCCATTTTCATAGTGCTATACAGAACTACCTGAGACTGGGTAATTTATAAGAAAAACAGATTTAATTGACTTACAGTTCCACATGGCTGGGGAGGCCTCAGGAATCTTACAGTCATGGCAGAAGGTGAAGGGCAAGCAAGGCATATCTTACACGGCAGCAGAAGAGAGAGAGAGAATGAGGCGGGGAACTGCCAAACACTTTTAAACCATCAGATCTCATGAGAACTCACTCATTATCACCACAAAAGCATGGGGAAAACCACCTCCATGACCCAATCACCTCACACCAGGTCGCTCCCTTGACTTGTGGGGATTACAGTTCGAGATGAGATTTGGGTGGGGACATAGAGCCAAACCATATCAGTTTCCTTCCCTTTAGATTCAGTTGGTTGAACCTCATTGTTTTCCCAGATCAGGAAGTTACACAAACCGTTTTTAACTCTAATTTTCTCTTTAGTTTTTCCCTATTTCAAACTACTCCTGGCATAGGAAAGGCCATTAGGGCTGGGTGGCCCACCTCCTTAGAGACATAAATAGGGCTTGCAATAAATGCTTGGGGAGTCTGGTTTCCCATGGGATGCTGATCCAGATAAGTAGCTATCCTGTTAGGGTCAATGGAATACAGTCACAGATTATTAGAGCTGGAAGGAGAGCTATAAAGTCCAAATACTATCATTTTTTAGAAAAGGAAGTCAAGGCCCAGGGAGGTAAAATGACTTGCAAAAAGTCACCATGTTGGTTATTCCAAAGCTGGAACGAATATCTGAACATTCCAATTCACAGACCATGCACTAGTTATCTTAAGATATCATGTACAAACTGCAAATCAATATGTAGCAGAAAATTCTTTAATGAGGCACGTTTTGCCAGAGTGGATTATTTTTTAGATTCACTTTATTGAAACCTCTTCCTTTGCAAGAATTAAGTTTTTATCCTTTTCTGCTGATAAAAGAAAACCTTTCCAGGTAAAGCCAAAGAATAGCATCTTTCCTCTGACCTGCTAAATGGTAATAACAGCTGTTAGGAATATGCCCCATCAGGCCCCAGGGAGTGAGGTATGGGGCATTTACAAACTTTGGGTTGCATTTGGAATTGTCTGAATCTGGGCAGCCTGCTGACCTCGGTTGGAGACAGACCTTTTAACTGTGCTTTTATGTATCATCGCTTCTTCTCTCTCTCTCTCTGTGTGTGTGTGTGTGTGTGTATAATATATATATATATATTTTTTTTTTTTTTAAAGAAGGGGAGCTAGTCTTTACTTTTTCCCCTTTCTAGCCTTTCAAGACAAAGCACTTGAAATATGAATATGATCTTTGTGGAAATGAGTGAGATTAAAAAAATTCTTCTATCATTTTGCAGAGATTTTTGTACCCCTGGAATTAGAAAATAGTTTGGGTCATAGAGAATGACCTTTTTAATGCATGTTGTTATTTTATTCCTAATTGTCATAAGCAAGCTTCCTGCAGATGAGTAGCTTGAGACACTGCCATTGCTCTTTCGTGTTACTGTTTCTCAGTCCTAACAGTCAGTTTACAATGTCAAGCATGGCACCACATTTCAGTTTTGTGAGAAACGCTGTAGTGTAGTGGGGAAGAACTCTAGCGATGGAGTCAAATGGACCTGAGTTCAGAATCTGTACTTTGGGGCAACTTACTTGACATCTTTGAGTCTGAGTTTCCTCATACATAAAGTGGAGAGATTAATAGTGCTTACCTGATATGGATACTGCATACGTTAAATGAGATAAGAATATGGCATAGCTAACACAGGCCTGGCACATAGTGGGTGTTGTCATAACATGCAGGACACTGTATTAGAATTACTGTACATGTTCACAATCCCAGCCAGACTGAAAACTCCATCAGAGCAGAAACTATGTCTGTCTTGGTGTAATCCCAACTCTCAGTTTACCGCGTACTGTATCATAGGTGTTTATACTTTTGAGAATTAATGAATAAACAAATGATCAAAAATTGATAATTATTACTAATGTTCCCCTTAACTTGAGTGGCACACCAGCAGATCACTCAGACTAGCCGAGTCATTTCGGCAATACCCTGTTGCCTAAATGCATTCAAACTTGCTCATACAGAGATGCAGGTACCAGCTGCTTCCAGGCTTCCTACCTTTGACATATTTAGTTCAGGTTTAGGAATTTGGAAAGGCATTTCTTCATAATCTGGCATTGACTGGAGCTTACAGAAAATTCTCACGGTCTGAAGTTTAAAAACCAATATCTGAAGAAGAACTAGAAAGGGCAAGTGTTAAAATAATCTGGTTAGAAAAACAAAGTTTCTTCTAACTTAGTTCTTAAAATTCAAAACCTGATGTGAACCCCTTATGAGTTCAATAATTACCAAGGAAACTGAGGCTTTTAATGTTCCTGTTCCATTATAGATAATTTCCTTCTCATAGGAGACCTCTAACAGCAGTCAAGATGGAAATAAAAATATTCTGAGGAGAGAGAGTGGAAGAAATAAAAAAGGAACATAATATGGAGGAAAGATAGATCCCTAGGAGATGGAGAGTTTTGTAAACAAGTTTTCTCTACACAAAGATTGCATTTGCCTTTGCATCTCCAGGGCCCAGCACAGAGCTTGGACATGTGAGCTGCGCCACCCATATTTGTTGGGTGAAAGGTGCCTATGAGATGGTGTGGCAGAGAAGGAAAATGAGCTGGAGTGGAAGAAACCAGAGTCAGGGAAGCCAACATGCCAGAGTCTATATTGCTTGGCTAAGGAGCAGAAAAAGGAAGACAAATGCTTGGAAGGAAAGAGGGAAGGACAAAAAGCTGGACTGCGAAGTTCTGCTTTCATTTTTTTTTTGTTTTTGTTTCTTTATTTAAGAAAAGCAACAAGGGGTCCAGGCACAGTGGCTCACGCCTGTAATCCCAGCACTTTGGGAGGCTGAGAGGGGCAGATCACCTGAGGCCAGGAGTTCGAGACCAGCCTGGCCAACACGGTGAAACCCCGTCAGTACTGAAAATACAAAGATTAGCCGGGTGTGGTGGTGCACAACTGTAGTCTCAGCTACTCAGGAGGCTGAGGCAGGAGAATCACTTGAACCCAGAAGGTGGAGGTTGCAGTGCACCAAGATCACGCCACTGCACTCCAGCCTTGGCAACAGAGCAAGACTCCAAAAAAAAAAAAAAAAGAAAGAAAAGGAGAAAGAAAAAAAGAAAGAAAGAAGGAAGGAAGGAAAGAAGGAAGGAAGGAAGGAAAAGCAACAAGGGAGAAATGTCAAGAGCAGAGAGTGCTAGTAGGAAGTGAAGGCAAATGTGGAAGATAAGAATTAATTCTTTGTTTCTCTCTTCTCTCTGAGAATGTTAGACCTCTGATCTAATTCTCCACTGCTTCCTTCTCTTTGCAACTGTTTTTATTATTTTCTCCCATTAAACCATAAGCAACTTGAGGGCAGACAATCAGTTTTACTCCTTTTATATCCACCACTGAACCTAAATGGGTGCCTGGTTCATTTGATGCTTAATGAATTAAATTGGCAAGAACAGATGATACCTGTCAATGGATGTATCTATATAAAGAAATTCCACTTTTCCATGACAGTGGGACAATCAATTCTTTCTCTTCTCTCTGTCTCATGGGATATACACAAGAAACAGAAAATTGAAAATTATAGGGAATTTTTTTTACAGTTCCACACATGATGTTGCTGGAATTCACTGGAATTTAATCAAAATAATATACTACAACATATGTCAACTCTACTTCTGTGGTTGTTAAAGGAAAAGTATATCTCCAAATGAGACAAAGGGCAGTTGGAAATAGGCACAGTGTTTTATTATCATCTACTAGTTCTCATCTCAGATTAAGTCACTCCATGGTGTTGGGTAATCTACTTTCTTCCAGCTATGAAGTCTAATCTATTACAGGTCATTCAATGTTAGAAATAGGTAAAGTCATATCCAGGGATATGGCTGGAACATTAAAAAAATACAATACACAGGAGGTGAGCTGGAATAGGAGGATATGGAAAGAAAAATAAAAAAGGGCACATGGAGGACAGAAACAAAAGAAGCCAAAAAGGATCCTTCAGTGGAGAATAATAGAGCTTCATTTCTATTTCCTTTGATATTTATGATCGATCAAGCCTACACTTCTTCATACTGAGGAAGGAAGATGTGACTTAAAACAATAAAAGTTGCAAGTTGGCCTTTGAGTAATGGGAAAAGTATATCACATAATTCTATGTGAGAACGGCGTTCTTAGTTTTTTTCTGGGTCCATAGAATCCCTTTAATAATCTGAAGAAAGCTAATGAATCTTTCCCCTGCAAAATGCACAAACATCTAAAATTTGGCTTGTGATTTTATTTTGAAGGCTCACAGACTCCTGCAGCCCCTCAATTAATTCTGTGCAAGACTACTTCTGGTAGATAAGTTTTCTGTATTCCTTACATCTTATACTGGAATTGAGCTTTCAGTTGCCATTTACCCCAGAGCAGATGAGATACAAGTGCTCCCGTCTGTGGGTAGGGGTTATCTACTGTCTATGTTCTACATTTTTGGTGCAAGCAGTTGGCCTTCCAGAAATGGGAATAGCTATAAATAGCAAATGTTTGGCTGAGACAATCTGAAGCAGTTTTCTCCAAATGCTCTATGGACAACATGAATGAAGGAACCAAACCAAACACAAATAGTTTACATAAGTCTGTCAAGGGCAATGTGGGGGTTAGTGGTAAAGGAAGGGGATGAAGAGGACACGCATGAGTGTTTGATGCCTCAGAGCCAACATGTGGCAATGTTACTGTGTGATGTGGCACATCTGTTTGCAAGCTGTATATGCTTCAGAATTGAGCAAATAGGTGTAGCAAAAGGTCAAGAATAGCAAATAGAATCCATCTTCCTTACCAGTTCCAGTAGACTGTATTGCAGTCTGCTATATCAATGTCCCCCAGTGAATCAGCTCTCCTGGTATTGATACCATTGTGTAACCACCTCCCCTTGAAGCTGGGCTGTTCCTCTGATTTGCTTTAACCAGTAGAAGGTGGAAGAAGTGAGTTGTGCCAGTTCTGGCCTAAACCTTAAGAAGCCCTGGAAGTCTGCTTTCTGCTCTTGGGAGCCCTGAGCTGCCACAGAAGAAATCTATTTTCTGTGCTACAGCGACCATGTGGAGAGGCCATGTGGAGAGGGAGGGAACTTAGGACTGAAGTTCCAGCCACCAATGAGAACTGAGGATCCAGACACAGGACCGCAGGCAAGTCATTCCAGCCACTACCTAGCGCTTTGAGCCATCTCACCTGAAGCACCATCAGACATGTAAGTGAAGAAGCCATTTTGGATGATGTAGTCCCAGCAGAAGACTTGAGGAGAAAAGATGAGCCATCTCTGCTGCACTCCATCCAATTCCTGACCCACAGAGTTGTGAGAAACAATAAACATGGTTGTTATTTTAAGCTACTAAGTTTAATTTTTATATATAAGTTCCAGAGTTCATGTGCAGGATATGCAGGTTTGTTACACAGGTAAATGTGTGCCATGGTGGTTTGTTGCACCTGTCAGCGCATCACCTAGGTATTAAGCCCAGCATGCGTTACCTATTTATCCAGATGCTCTCCCTCCCTCTCCCTTCCAACAGGCCCCAGTGTGTATTGTTGTCCTCCCTATGTCCATGCGTTCTCATAGTTTAGCTCCCACTAAAGTGAGAACATGCTATGTTTGGTTTTCTGTTGCTGTGTTAGTTTGCTGAGGATAATGGCTTCCAGCTCCATCCATGTCCCTGCAAAGGACATGATCTAATTCTTTTTATGGCTGCATAGTATTCTATGCTATGTATATACTACAGTTTCTTTATCTAATCTATCATTGATGGACATTTGGGTTGATTCCATATCTTTGCTATTGTGAATAGTGCTGCAATAATCATATGTGTGCATGCATCTTTGTAGTAGAATGATTTATATTCCTTTGGGTATATATCCAGTAATGGGATTGCTGGGTTAAGTACTATTTCTGGTTCTAGATCTTAGAGGAATCACCATACTGTCTTCCACAATGGTTGAATTAATTTACATCCCCACCAACAGAGTAACCTTACCAGCATCAATTGTTTCTTGACTTTGTAATAATTGACATTCTGACTGATGTGAGATGGTATCTCATTGTGGTTTTGATTTGCATTTCTCTAATGATCAGTGATGTTAAGTTTTTTTTTGTATGTTTCTTGGCTGCACGAATGTCTTCTTTTGAGAAGTGTCGTTCATGTCCTTTGCCCACTTTTTAATGGGGTTGTTTGTTTGTTTGTTTTGTAAATTTGTTTAAGTTCTCTGTAGATTCTGGATATTAGACCTTTTTCAGATAGATAGATTGCAAGAATTTTCTCCTACTCTGTAGGTTGCCTGTTTGCTCTGATGATAGTTTCTTTTGCTGTGCAGAAGCTCTTTAGTTTAATTAGATCTCATTAGTCTATTTTAGCTTTGTTGCAATTGCTTTTGGCAATTTTGTAATAAAATCTTTTCCCGTGCCTATGTCCTGAATGGTATTGCCTAGATTTTCTTCTAGGGTTTTTATAGTTTTGGGTTTTACATTTAAGTCTTTAATCTGTCTTGAGTTAAGTTTTGTATAAGTTGTAAGGAAGGAGTCCAGTTCCAATTTTCTGCATATAGCTAGCCAGTTCTTCCAGCATCATTTATTAAATAGGGAATCCTTTCTCCATTGCTTGTTTTGTGTCCGGTTTGTCGAGGATCAGATGGTTGTACATGTACGGTCTTGTTTCTGAGTTCTCTATTCTGTTCCATTGGTCTATGTGTCTGTTTTTGTACCAGTACCATGATGTTTTGGTTATCGTAGCCTTGCAGTATAGTTTGGAGTCCAGTAGTATGATGCCTCCTTAAGCTACTAAGTTTTTAATAATAATGGACTACTAAAACAGTAACTTTTACCTAGAAGTGGGGCACTGCTGTAATAAAAACCTAAACCTGTGGCACTGGTTTTGGGACCAGGCAATGTGTGAAATTTGGAAGGTTTTTTGAGGAGATTGTTCACAGAGACTAAAATGACTGTAGGAAAATTGTGTTGGCGGCTGGAGAAAAGGTGATTCTAATTTTGAAATTGTTGTAATTGGCAATGCAATAATATAAAATATATGTCTAATGAACTTGTGGATTTTCCTGAGATTATCAGGCAGAATGTTGAAAGGGCATGTGATAGCTTTTAATTGTGCCTGATAAAGTAGAGAGATAAAAAAAGAGATGAATGAAAGAAGGGACTGTTCAGTTTTCAAGAAGATCAAGAAGCAACATTCTTAATCCAGGTTTTGCTGAGTTACAAAGTAAAACAGTTCTCATTCTTGGCCTCCCCAGCCTACAAAATATTCTCAAAGTAAATAAAAACCTGGGGGCAGAGATTAATTCCATGTCACTGCTAGGAAAACATGGCCTTGGCGGTCTAGATCAGATCAAGGTTTTGGCTGTAACACCTGTTGTGGAAACCTCAATAAGATTTAAGTTTCAGTCTTATCAATCCTCCGAGATAGACAGTAGGATTTTAAGACTCTTGGAGGACTGTTTCCTATACTCCCTCTGCTAGAAAAACATGGTTTCTAAGAGTATAATAGCATTTGTTTTCATAGCACCCTTATTTTCAGCCAAAGGTAGAAAGGGGCTTATTTTTGAAAGATTTATGAGTGTGAAATGTTTTTAATGGATTGCAGTATACTTTTATATATAGTAAGCCTACAAAATTAAATGAATTATTTCAGCTTGGATTAAAAGGAACAGACAAAATGAAAAGACATCTCTGAGGACCTAACTTCCTATGGTTAAGAAGGTTGAAAAAGCTACTTAGTTGTAATCATAAAGCATTTCTAATGAAAAAGAATGATTCACAGAGGGTGAAGTCAAGAGCTCAGAGGGCAGGTCCAAGAGCCATTGCTGTAACAAAAGCCATTCTGCTCTCAGGGGGCAAAACTGAGCGTTACTCCAGGAACACTCCCTGACTTTGGAATTGGAGGATTTCAAAATTGCAATGGACCAGTGCTTTTATATGTCTTTTATACCCCTCTTCCATTTATGAATGGAAATGTCTATTGCAATTATTCTGTTTCTCACTGTTGTGCATTGCATGTGTGGGGAGTACAGAAGTTATCGTTTTAGTTCAGTCCTTGCACTTGAAAAACCGTACCTGAGTAGCTGCACAAATGGGGCCACACATTAAGAGTACCATTTATAATTATGCCTGAGATTTAGCTCATAAGAATTTAGACTTTGAGCTAGTGCTAAAAGGATGAGGCTTTTAGGGGATTTTGGGTAGGAGAGAGAGCGTATATTTTGCCCTTGAGAAGAATGTGAATTTCTCTAGTCAGAGAGCAGATTGTGGTAGCTCTCAAAAGTTGTCTCTTAACAATTCCTCTCCTCAGTATGCACAAACTGCTCTTCACATCAAGAGATGGAGATTATTTCTCTTCCTCTTGAATGTGGACTGCATTTGTGACTGACTTTCATCAGAAGAATGTGGTGGAAGTGAAGTCTGGGACTGGCAGCTTCCACTTTCTTTCCCTTGAAGTCTAGCCATCATGCTGTGATACGCCCAAGTGATATAGGGAGACCAGGTGGAGAAGAACTGAGGCTCTCCAGTGGACAGCTCAGACTAAGCTCCCAGCCAAAAGCCAGCATCAACTATTAGCCATGTGAGTGAACCATCTTGGACACTCTAGCCTAACTGAACCCCCCAGATATCTGCAGCCCAGGTGTCATTACACGGTGTAGAAAAACCATCTAGCTGATTCCAGTCAACCCCTTGGATTGTAAGAGATAATAAAATGGTTGGTATGGCACATGTTATACATATGTAACAAACCTGCACGTTGTGCACATGTACCCTAGAACTTAAAGTACATTAAAAAATAAAAAATAAAAAAATAAAATGGTTGGTTTAAGTCACTATATTTTTGGGCTTTGTTTTGCCACACAGATAAGTCAAACAGGTTGGTGGTGGCTTCTTGGAACACTGTATTGAGAAAGATTTTTAGGCAATACCCAGGATTAGTGGGAAATGGGCTATGACTGATTACCAATCTCTTTATAGAGGCAAGAAGGGAGAGTAGAGTCCTATATAAAATGGTAACAGAATAACAAAATTACAATTTATGCTATCTCAGTAGAGCTCAGGAGTAGCTGTTGGCAGTTTCTTGTAAGAAAGTTGTGATTTAGAATAAAAATAATTAAAGATCCTGGCTTTTGATTAGCACTAAACTCTTCTATGTTCCAACGTTTGAATTTGTTAATTTCTGAAGAACTTTTAACCCAGGAGAACAGACAGAAACTCTGTGAAAGTTAAACCAAGTGAGACCTCAAGGATAACCACTAGGATTCATCCATTCCTGTTTTCTCCCTTCTCTCTTTCCTTCCAAACTCAGGGCTGCAAACAGTTTTGGAAGGTCCCTGGAACAGTAAGCATCCCTGTAGACTAGTCTATATTTTCCTGCAGATGTCTAAGCCCAAGTCCTGCAAATGTGTAATACAGAGGTGCTAAATATGTCTGTGAAAATGAAAACCCCACTTGCCCACTCACTCACTCATTTTAATTTATGTACAGTTGTGTTTTGTGCAGTATTTTCTGTGCCAAATATCTCTCTAAGGACTGGGGAAAGGGAAATAAACATGGCATAGGTTCTAAGAAAAGCATGGTCTCTATCTTCAGGAAGCTCATGTTCTAGTGTGGGAAACAGAAAACTAAACCAATCTGGAATTACGACAGGATAAGATCAATACAGCAACAACAGACATACACATTATAAGAGTAACTGGCATTTATTGTGTACTTATCTCAATCTTTTAACATTTTAAATTAGTTTTAATTATTTTTATGACAGCTTCATTGAAATATAATTCACATACCATAAAATTCACCCCTTTAGATCCTTGAGGAATCGCCATACTGTTTTCCATAATGGTTGAACTAGTTTACAATCCCACCAACAGTGTAAAAGTGTTCCTATTTCTCCACATCCTCTCCAACACCTGTTGTTTCCTGACTTCTTAATGATTGCCATTCTAACTGGTGTGAGATGGTATCTCATTGTGGTTTTGATTTGCATTTCTCTGATGGCCAGTGATGATGAGCATTTTTTCATGTGTCTGTTGGTGGTATGGATGTCTTCTTTTGAGAAATGTCTGTTCATATCCTTTCCCCACTTTTTGATGGGGTTGTTTGTTTTTTTCTTGTATATTTGTTTGAGTTCTTTGTAGATTCTGGATATTAGCCCTTTGTCAGATGAGTAGGTTGCAAAAATTTCCTCCCATTCTGTAGGTTGCCTGTTCACTCTGATGGTAGTTTCTTTAGCTGTGCAAAAGCTCTTTAGTTTAATTAGATCTCATGTGTCAATTTTTGCTTTTGCTGCCGTTGCTTTTGGTGTTTTAGACATGAAGTCCTTGCCCATGCCTATGTCCTGAATGGTACTACCTAGATTTTCTTCTAGGGTTTTTATGGTATTAGGTCTAACATTTAAGTCTCTAGATGTACCATATGACCCAGCCATCCCACTACTGGGTATATACTCAAAGGATTATAAATTACTCTACTACAAAGACACATGCACACGTATGTTTATTGCGGCACTATTCACAATAGCAAAGACTTGGCATCAACCCAAATGTCCATCTGTGACAGACTGGATTAAGAAAATGTGGCACATATACACCATGGAATACTATGCAGCCATCAAAAAGGATGAGTTTGCGTCCTTTGTAGGGACATGGATGCAGCTGGAAACCATCATTCTTAGCAAACTATCACAAGAAGAGAAAACCAAACACCGCATGTTCTCACTTATAGGTGGGAACTGAACAATGAGATCACTTGGACTCGGGAAGGGGAACATCACACACTGGGGCCTATCATGGGGAGGGGGGAGGAGGGAGGGATTGCATTGGGGAGTTATACATGATATAAACGTCATGCACATGTACCCTAGAACTTAAAGTATAATAAAAAAAAAAAATTCACCCCTTTAATATGTATAATTCAGTGTTTTTAGTGTACTCACAGAGGTGGGCAACCATCACCACTATTTAATTCCAGAACATTTTCATCACCTATCTATCAGCAGTCACTCCCTATTTCTCCTATCTTCCTATACTTGACAGTCACCAGTCTACTTTCTGTCTTTATGGATTTGCCTATTTGAAACATTTCATGTAAATGGAATCATTCATGTCTGTGTCTGATTTATTTTACTTAGCTTGTTTTCAAGATTCATCCATGTTGTAACATGTATTGGTACTTATAATATTCCATTGTATGGATATACCATGTTTTGGTTCTTTGTCCACTGATGGGCATTTTAGTGGTTTTTGGTTACATGAATAAGTTCTTTAGTGGTGCTGAGATTTTAGTGCACTCATCACCAGAATAGGTGTATACTATACCCAATAAGTAGTCTTTTATCCCTCACCCACTGCCCAGCCTTCCCTCCTGAGACCCCAAACTCCATTACGTCATTCTTGTGCCTTTTCATCCTCATAGCTTAGCTTCAACTTAGAAGTGAGAACATATGATATTTGATTTTCCATTCCTGAGTTACTTAGAATAATAGCCTCCAGCTCCACCCACGTTGCTGCAAAAGGCATTATTTCCTTACTTTTTATGGCTGAGTAGTATTCCGTGGTAGATATATACCACATTTTCTTTATCCACTCGTTGGTTAATGGGCACCTAGGTTGGTTCCATATCTTTGCAATTGCTAATTGTGTTGCTATACACACGCCTGTGCATGTGTCTTTTTCATATAATGACTTGTGTTCCTGTGTGTAGATATCCAGTAGTGGGATTGCTGGACTGAATGGTAGTTCTACTTTTAGTTCCTTAAAGACCTCCATACTGTTTTCCATAGTGGTTCTGCTAGTTTACATTCCCACCAGCAGTGTAAAAGTATTCCCTTTTCAGCATATTTATGCCGACACAGGTTGTTTTCTGTTTTTTTTTTTTTTTTTTTTTTGAGATGGAGTTTCGCTTTTGTTGCCCAGGCTGGAGTGCACTGGCACGTTCTTGGCTCACTGCAACTTCTATCTCCCAAGTTCAAGAGATTCTCTTACCTCAGCCTCCCTTATAGCTGGGAGTACAGGTACCTGCCACCATGCCCGGCTAATTTTTGACTTTTTAATTATGGCCATTCTTGCAAGAAAAAGTGGTATCTCATTGTGATTATAATTTGCATTGCCCTAATAATTAGTGATGTTGAACAATTTTGCCTATGTTTGTTGGCCATTTGTATATCTTCTTTTGACAATTATTTATTCATGTCCTTTGCTCACTTTTTGATAGAATTATTTGTTTTTTTTTCTTGCTGATTTGTTTGAATTCCTTGTAGATTTTGGATATTAATCCTTTGTCAGTTGCATAGGTTATGAATATTTTCTCCCACTCTGTGGGTTTTCTGTTTACTCTGCTGATTATTTCTTTTGCTGCCAGGACCATTTATTGAATAGGGGATCCTTTCCCTTACTGGGTGTGAAGTGGTATTTCCTTGTGGTTTTGACTTGCATTTTCCTAATACTAATAATGTTGAACATCCTTTCATGTGCTATTAGCCATCTGTGGGTTTTTTTGGGGGAGGGGGGAACAATTGTCTATTCTAAGCCTTTGCCTATTTCTTAATTGTTTTTTTAAATTGTTGAATTGTAAGTGTTCTTTGTATATGCTGAATACAAATCCCTTATTAGATACATAATTTGCAAATATTACTTCGATTTTGTTTTTCACTTTGATGGGGTCCTTTGAAGCACAAAATTCTTTAATTTTGATGAAGTCCAATTTAACTATTTCTTGTTTTGTCACTAGTGCTTTTTATGTCATGTCTAAGAAATCATTGTCCAATCCAAGGTTGTCACTGTTTATGCCTATGTCTTCTTTTAAAAGTTTATAGTTTAGCTCTTACATTTAGGCCTATGACTCACTTTAAGTTAATTTTTGTATATAATGTGAAGTAGGGATCTAAGTTCTTTCTTTTCAAAGCAGGTTGATATTTAGTTGTCCCAGCATGCTTTGTTGAATTGTCTTAGTATTCTTATAGAAAATCAATTGACCATAAAAAAAGGTAAGGTTTTATTTCTGGACTCTCAATTCTAGTCCATTGACCTATATGTCTATCCTAATGCCAGTGCCTTAGCCTTTACAAGAACCATGTGAGGAAGGTTAGTATCTAGTAGTTTAAAGGCTCAGGAAGTTTGAGCATGTTCTTCAAGATCATATAATTAGTACACAGTAAAGCTGAGACTAGAAATTTGGATTTTCTATTGTCAGAGCCCAGACTAGAAAGTTAATACTCTGCAGTCACAGGAGGGAATTGCTATGGCATGGGCTTGTAATTAGATGGAGAATGCCAGGATGGAAGAAATTTGGATTCAGGGAAGATGTCACCCGTGGGGATATAAGAATATAAAAGGCAAAACCAAGACCCAGGGGAAAATGGGAGTGGAAGGAGGCCAAGACACCATAATTAATTAGCGCCCTTAAAAGTTCAGAGGAAGCCAGGGAAGGTTTTCAAGAGGAACTCACCTTTTGACAATGTCAGGGAAGTTCTGTAGAGGTTTGCTAGGTGTGTGAGTGTTGGGTAAGATAGAAGAAATTCTGGGTAGAGGAAATAGCATGCATGACAAACTAATGGTACTGAAGAATGTAGCATAGCCAGGGAATGGCAAGAACCCAGGTGAAAACCATGGGGAGCTTCAGGAACTAGTTGGAGATGAGACTGGAAAAGTAATTCGAAGATAGACTGTGAAGGTCCTTGAATATATTGCCAGAGTTTGGTTTTTCTCTTGTGATCAACTGGGAACAATTGTAGAGTTTATACAAGGGAGTTATGTCTTCAGATAACTGGTAGTAGAGAACAGGATAGACTAGAGGAGGAAACAGAGGCAGTAAAACTGGGCTGGGAGCTACTGCAGGAGAGATGATGAGGAGAGTAGGAATGGAGAGGAAAAGGCAGTTCTTTGGAAAGCATGATTGATAAGACTTGATGACTGATTTGTTATGGGAAGGGGAGGGAGAGCGAGAGGGAAAGGGATAGAGACAGAGAGCAGAGGAAGAGGAGCAGGAGGAAGAGGAGGGTGAGGAGGACGCAGCAGTGGTGACTGCTGCTGGTGACAGGGAGGGAAGTGGGGAGGGAGAGAAAAGAAGAGAGAAGGAAAGAAAGGATATAAACATTTCCTGAAGGCCTAGTATGTGATAGCTCTGTTAGCATATTTATATTTTTAGGTGAGAAAACATACTGAGAGAAGCTAAAAAAAATTATTCACAATCACAGAACTGATAGTCGGTGGTTGAAACAAATTTCAAATCCAGTCTTGTTAGACTCCAAATCCCCTGCTCTTTCCTCCACAGCGTGTTGTCAAAGACAAAGTTCAGCTTTGGTACAGGCAAGAGAGTGAGTACTGATACCACTTAGAAAGAAAAGGAAGAGAAGTGAACCACTGTGCCCTTTTTCTTTAACAGGAAAAGGGCACAGAGGGTCACTTGGGGGCACATACTGTTTGAGGCAGCTATAGGACCTCTAATAACTGACAGGTGGTTAGAAATACAGAATCAAAGTTCAGGAGAGGCACAAAGGCTTCTGCTCTAGAACTCCCTTCTTTCTTACTCCTGAAATGTTGGATGATGCTACAGGAAACAGATGAGTTTGCCCAGGGAACCATGTGGAGTATGAACAGAAGGAAGGCAAGAAAGGAACTCATCAAACAGATCAAAGATGAGAGATGGGAGGGCCCAGAACATCTTTCCTGGTGGCTCTTGTCCACTGGACACCTGGCTTTTCCCCTCAGAGAGTTGGCTTCCAGCCATGCTTGAGTGAGAACAGTGAGGGCCCTTGCCTTCCTGTAGTGAGTACTCAATAAATGATCACTGTCATTGTCACGTAATAACATGGCTATCATGATCATGGACAGAGCAAAAATAAGTGACTATTTTTCAAGAGTCTATTTGGTGTAGACCTCTCTAGAGGCAGAACTGTGGAATAAAATTATTTCCAGTGGTCCCTCCCAGTGCCTTGGCTCCATAATTCTCCCACTTTAATATGTGACTGGTAATTAATAACTATCTTGAAATTTTGATTTCTGGCACAGAGTCTATCATTATACTTCCAAATTTTATTGAGAAAATATTTGAAGCCAAAGAGAGGCTTTCATTTTGTTGACTTTAAAAGAAGCATTATTCATATTCATCTAAAATATATTCATTTATCACTTGTTCACATAAACAACTCTCTGCTAGGTACAATGGTGAAGCCATGTAACTGCAAAATCTCTGTCCCCAGGCTGTCTGTAAACTAGATAAGGGGGACATGAGCATACCTGTAGAGGTAAATATCAATGGAGGTGGTAATTGATCAAAATCAACTTTTTTGAGAGTTATTTCAAAGCAATTTATGGATAAGTCTTGGACAATATAGATTACAGAAACATAGAGGTGAGAAAGAGAGATAGACATTGAAAGCGAGAGCAAGAAAGAGAAGAATGAGAAGGAATAAGGGAAGGGAATAAGCTTGAAGCTAGCCTTGAGATTGAGTAGGATTTGAACAGTCAGAGATGAGGCTAATTCCAGGAGGGAGAGAAGGTCTGAGTGGAAAAGAGAAGGTAAAGATAGTCCAGGTGTGTTGTAAGAAGGGGAGCCAGTTAGCCTGAGGGAGGCAAGGAACTGTCCAGATACACATCCTTGGAATCTAAGGTAGAAAGAGGAAGGGAGGGTTACGGGTCACAGACTATAAATGTGTCTTCACAACCCCCCACTTGCACCAGGCTCATCCTAGACTTCTCATGGTCATCCCGAGGAGGCCATCAGCTGTCCCTTACAAAGTGGATATTACAGGAAACTCAGTCCCATGCCATCCTCTTGAGATGTGTATTTTGAAAGAAACGTGGTTACCAACTTCTCTCAGGCATTGGACAAAACCATTCACTGAGTGCATATTGGTGACTAGTGCAGTTCTGTCCACTTCCCAGAACTTTTACTATTACTGGAATGCCTCCTCTTCACTCCCTTTCCCAGGTCATGAAGCCTGCCAGAATGCTGCCATGGTAAGAAACTGAGGCAAGGTTCTGAGGACAACCAATGATTGAGAGGCTGTTTGATTTCTCCTTCCTATAGCTTCTAATCTGGTTCCTCAGTCATTTGTGTCCTCTGCTTATTTGGGATGCAAACCCTCATATTAGGGCCTGGGATGCACTCACAGCTTTGTGTAGCACCTGGATGGCCAAAGATAGGGCCTAGGGAAAGGTTTCTTAGACACCAAATAACATGTAGATGATTTATACATAAATGAGTCAGAAATATGGAATTAAGTTTTTGCTGAGATGCACATGAATTAAGGAGAAAAGTGTTTGAGGCAATTGAAAAAGAAATGTCATGAAACTTAAAGCATATGGAAAATAATACAAGACGTTGGAGAAATCTCTAAAGGGATGGGGTTTGGTCTAACAAGTCCTTGGAGCCCCTCCCCATTTCACAAAAAATCTCATGATTTAAAGGAATTAACTTGACTTTAGAGACTGGCTGAAAAGGGTCTATGGCTCCAGCTTTGACTGGCTCATCCCCAGTCTAATTGTTCATATTTTAATTTTTTTTTTTTACCTTGTTCTGTGGTTCATGTCTAAATACTCGAAGATGTTTATATTGCATACATTCGGCTCTAATTGGCCCTTAAAAGAAGGTGTTGATTAGAATCTGCTCAACATCAACAGCTAGCTCACACAACATTCTGTAATTACTGTTTATTAATTTAGTTCAAGTGGCATAGTTGAAAGCCCTGTTCAGATGGGAGAAGTAAATTGTCACTGGTATTGAATATGTAAATTATGTGCATTGTAAATTTCCATGAGAAATGTTTAAAGTTAAATGCTGTGCGCATAAACCCTTCCGGTTTTATCTAACCCAGTCTTTGGAGTCGAATCAGGTCTTCATTCAGAAAGCACACGGCAGAGCAACCTGTGGGGACTATGCCATTGCCCCAGGGTGGTACATCTTACCTAGAGTTTGTAAAATGAGATTCTGTAATCAAGTTTTGTTGTGTGTGTTCCCTTTTTTTATGAAACAAGGCAACGCTAAGCTAATGTGCCCTCTTTATCCTCGTTCACAAAACCCTTCTGTGGAGGTCCCCAGCAGATTTTCTAAGGATGTTTGGCAATCTAGCCAATTCCCCTCTTTCCCTGAGGAAGCTTCTAGATGCTATTGGTTGGCATGCTGAAAACAACAGGACTTGAAGACAGCTTTTCTTCAGCAAATAGGTGAAATAAGTTACTGTGAATGTGTGGGGCTTTTTCTTCCCCCAGAGCATTAAAGAAGATGGCAGGAGCTGGGACATACTCTCTAGTTGGGCTTGTTTCCTGAAGCCCAAACACTCTGATCTCAGGAAGCTGTATTAAAGGCTCTGCGGCTCTTCCCAGGAGAGGGTGTGGCTTAATCTGGTTGGGATAACCTTATTATACCAAAGATTGTTTTGGATTCTTGCTGTATTAAGGTTGAATTAAGTGAAATTTTTCTTTAAACATCAACCAAAACATTTTTCTTTTTTCTGTCTTAATGGTGCTTTGGGCAAGTTACTTAATTGATCTATTCCTTGGATTCCTTACCTATAAAATGGAAAAAATAGTAGTACCAGTTTCATGAATTGAATGCAAAGATTAAGTGAAATAATACCTGTAAGGTAATTAAAAGACAGCTTGCCCATAGTTTAGGGACAATACATGTTAACTATTATTTGTCCCTGTAAAATTTTACACGATTACAACGGAATCCCAGAATGCTTTTGTACGTGATTGTAAGACTTCCTTTTGTAGAAATTTCTGATTATTTGGGAGAATCTCAAAAATACAACTATCCAAAAAGATACTTTTAAAAAATTAGGGATGAAAACCAAAGGTTTTTGTAGGTGTGAAAATTTAATTATTTTAGTCTTTCTTAAGGTTGAAAAGAGTAGTTGAGGCAAAAAGTGCATCTGGCTCCTCTGCCACTGAAGCCCACACGTGCCCATTTAGCGGGCTTTCTGTCTTTGTATAAGTTTTTCAGCCCAGATGTTGGATGTTTTCAATTTTGCAGAATCTGACTATAAATGAACTGAAAAAAAAATGGCCCAACTGTTACTGGGACTAATTATGATGGTTCCAAGGAGAATGTGCATACTTTCACTTTTTCTTTATGAAGTCTTTCTGAAGAAAGACTTTTGATTGAAATAACCCATTTGGATGATAGCTAACATTTTCAAAAGTAATAATAATACAACTTCAGATCCATAGAGAGGAAGGAACGGGAACACGAAGCGCTTTACAGATGCCATCTCATTCATCGGCATTACCCTCCTGTGTGGCAGGTGGCAAACATTATTCTTCCTGTTTTACAGATGCAGAAACTGAGGCACTGAGAAATAAAAGCATGAGGCATAAAAGTTCCAGAGCAAGTCAGTGACAGAAACAGGAAGCCTAGAGCCTTGTGGTCTGGTTAGGTGCTATCCACTGAGGACAATCTGGCTAGGAGCCATCCACTGAAAACACTGCTGCCAGTGAGTTCCCCTCATCCAGGAGAGCCTGCCTTTGTCGACCAGATGTTTCAGCTCAGTTGTCTGTTTATTCCTGTAAAGTAAACCCCATTTTCCTATTAATTTCTATTGAAAAATCAGCGATACGGGCTCCCAGATTCTTCCCACACGTAGAGCTGAACATTTTTGACATGGGAGAACTGAATGTGGTTGCCCAGGTTCCGGCTGTTTTTTGACCTCTCCACTTCCCACCTTACTCCCACCCTGGTAGTGTTTTGAGAAGTTGGGAAAAAACCTGGTTCGTAGTGGAGAGGGCATGGGCAGTGCTTTCTCACCTTTGGTGCTCACTCTGGACAGTATTTCTTCAGGTCAGGAGGGGTTCTGTCTAGTCGGAGGCCCCCAGAGCAGATTCTTAGTACCCCTGGGATTTGGCTTTGCATCTTGCTTGGGTGATTCTAAGCTCTATTCTCATAGATTGCAAATAAGTGACACCATTTTCACATGGTTTAATTTCTTGAAGTATTTTGTTTATTAATCTAACTGCCCACTAATGTCTTCTTCGCATGTTAGGTACAGACATGGGAGCTGAGAAGGTGGGAGGAGGTAAATAGGGAGATAAACAGGGAGTCCCTGCCCTCAAGGAGGTAGGAGCTTTCTGGGGGAGACAGAAGCAAACCAACATCTATCATGCAGGGCCACTTGTAACTAGGTAATGATTGGTAACAGGGGCACCTATCTAACCCTGTCTTCTGGGAGTTCTCAGGGGAAGTTTTGAAGAATGACTAGGAATTAGCCAGGTGACCAGGAGTTGGTATGTCACTCTAGGCAGAGGCTACAGTGTGTGCAAAGGTATGGAAACTTGCAAAATCTTGCCCTCCGGGAAGCAGCGAACAGCGAGAAGTACTGCACGGCTCTTGTGCACATCGCACACCGACGCTGACTGGATGTGGAGGTCAGGGTGGGTGGAAGCCAGGCTTGGAAGTCACTTTAGTGCTAAGAAACATTTGAGTGTTTCCCTGAAGGCCACAGGGCATCTTTGAAAGCTGCTGTGATGGGGCTTTGCACATGCCCAAGAGTAAGGCTTCCGATTCTACAGAGCCAACTGTTTCCCTACTTTGCTAATGGAATAAATCTGTGGTGTATGTACGTGTTTATTAGTCAACGTTCTCCAGAGAAACAGCACCAACAGGAGATTTATTTATTTGTCTATTTATTGACTGATTAATTTTAGGGAATTGACTAACAAGATTAGGGAGGCTGGCAAATCCAAAATCTTCAGGGAGGGCTGGCAGACAGAAACTGGGAGAGGAGCCAGTGCTGCAGTTCAGGTCCAGAGGCCATCTATTGGCAGCAAGCTGGGGGATGGGTTGGGGGCAGTGTGTATGCCAATCTTCTAGCTGGGGGATGGGTTGGGGGCAGCGTGTGTGCCAATCTTCTGTTCTATTCAGGCCCTCAAGTGATTGAATAAGGAACACCTACAGCATGGAGGACAATCTGCTTTACTCAAAGTCTACCAGTTTAAATGATAATCTCCTCCAAAAACATCCATAATAATGTTTTACACATATCTGGGCACCATGGCCAGTCAAGTTGATACATAAGGTTAGCTATCACAAACGGAATATATATATTCACATGGGTGTAGTATTCCTACACCTGTATGCTTCCCATAGGACTTCATTTATTCTTTAAAAATTCCTAATTGAGTGCCTACTTTGAGTCAACCCTTAGAGACCTACGAGCGAGCAAGACAGTATCGCTGACCTCATGGAGCTTTCTATGGGAGCAGGGGTTGGCAAATTATGGCCCATGCCATATCTGGCCCACAGCTTATTTTTGTCAACAAGGATTTATTGCGGCACAACTCTGTCCATTTATTTATGCATTGTTTACAGCTGCTTAGGTGCCACAATGGCAGAGTTTAGTAGTTACAACTGACCTTATGGTCTGCAAATCCTAAAATATTTACTATCTGGGTCTTTATGGCATTCATAGAAAAAGCTTGATGATCCTCATGTTGGAGGGTATGAATATTAAGAAAGTAAATACATAGATCTATAATATGATGTCAATTAGTCATAAGTGCTTTGAAGAAAAGTGAAACAGAACAAAAGGATAAAATAATGGGGGTGCTTTTTTTCGACACAGTGGTTAGGAAGGGCCTCTCTGTAAAAATGATATTTGAGCAGGGACCTCTGTAAAAATGATAAAAGACAGGCAGCCATGAGAATACCTGGGGGATGTGAGTCCCAGGCAGAGAAATCTGAAAGTTGCTGGCATGCTTGATAATCTAAAGGCTAAGAAATATCAGGGTCGATCACCTGCAATTTGTTCTCTCATGTGATGTGTGCAGGAAGGCCTTTGTTTCACTAAAGTTGGCTGAGAGTTTGCATTCTTGAAAAGTACAGTCTGAGTGTTTTGGTTCTGAGCATTAGAACTCCAATCTTCATGATTTCCCCATTGGATTACCAACGCCCATATGGGATCAAATGCCTCCGTTGTCACTCTCTCTCCTCCACAGATCTCCACCGTTGCAGAGTCCAAAAATGCAAATTCCTCAGCCTGGCATTGTAAATCTGCCTGACCCTTCTAACATGATATCCTGGTTTGTTACCCTGCAATTCTCCCATACTGTCCCCTGCTCCTCCCATACCAAGCACCTCTGTTTCTCTTTTCTTCATGTTCCATTCACCTTCCCCTCCCCAACCAGAGCCACTGCTCATACTGCCTCCTCCTCCTGAGATGCTCTCACCTCCAGCTGTTTTGCTCTGTCTCTCTCTCCTTTTCTTCCTCTCTTCCTCCTTCTATTCTCCATACCCATAAGTCCCCTCCCACTCACTGCTTGTTTGAATTTCCATTACAGCATTGACTTCAGTTTCTCCAATCCTGGCTCATGTACCTGTGTCTCTCTTCTAGTCAACTATGAGGCCTGACAGTAGAAATGCAAGGAGAGCAAAGTAGCTTTTCTGTGCAGAAGGAATGAGGTCAAATAAATTACCATTACTCGATATCTTACTAGGGACTTGTTTGTGCCAAGTACTCTGCAAGGGCCCTGAGGAAATAGCCATGAATCAGACATAATCTTGACCTTTAGGGAGCTCAGAGTATAATGGGGGAGAAAACATGTGCAGAAATGCTGACGGTACAATACAGATGCTTATACAGTGCCTCAGAAACAGAGATAGTATGTGGCTAGCTCTGCCCACATGAATCAGTGGGTGCTTTATTGAAGAGGTGATGTTTCAGTAAGGTCTAGGCAGAAGAAAAGAGGGGGAATCCTAATAAGAAGAAACAGCACATGTAACAGCAGAAAGCTGAAAAAGAGTCGTGCTTACCTGAGACTTGGGGAGAAAGTTGTAAATAGTGAAGCCTAGAGAGGGAGACAGTGGGAATGGTAGGAAATGGGGCAGTAAAAATAGACTCTTGATGTGGGTGAGCAAGCAAGAAAGCAAACTTTATTTTTATATTGGCATCTTCCTCACTTAACTTAGTCCCTTTAACAGGGTTGTAAATACTCGCTAGTTTCTTGACTTGAACTGAGCAAATTAAATACATTTCTCTATATATCTTGAGACCCTTTCAAACAAGGTACAACCATAATTTTTGTAATGTGATACACATCACATGTAATGAGTGTGTCAGATACATACTGCTATAGTCTGAATGTTTGGGTCCCCCTATAATTCATATGTTGGCACTTAAACCCCAATATGATAGTATTAAGAGGTGGGGTACTCATGATGTGATTAGATTATAAGGGCTCTGCCCCCATCAATAGGATTAGTGCACTTACAAAAGAGGCTTGGGAAAGCCCTTTTCACCTTCTGCCAGGTAAGGACACAAAGAAGGGGCCATCTGTGAGTAACGGGCTATCACCAGACACCAGATCTGTTGGCATCTTGATCTTGGACTTCCCAGCCTCTGGAACTGTGAGCAATAAATTTCTGTTGTTTATAAATTACCCAATCTAAGGTATTTTGTTATAGCAGTCCAAACAGACTAAAATGTATACATTTCATTACATCATATATTACATGATTTTCTTGAGCTCAAGGAAGAGCCAGGCATGTCTCAATCTCCTAATTCTAGCTCTGTGGTTTCCTCTGTGAGACCAATGCATTTACTATGCATAAAAATTTTTTCTCATTAAAGTAAGAATTGTGCCCCATGCTTCAGCAATGAGATATGTTGAAGCCAGCAGACCTACCTGGCATTTTACTTTTATAGAACTCTTGCTAGATAGTAATAGAGTCAGGACAAACGGCTGTGACAAGATTTCCTTCAGAGGAGACTGAAGAAATAGTGACACCAATGATCATTTAGTGTCAATATTTAATTACTAAATGAGGTGAGCATGATCTAATAGCAATTTGATTTCCTTCTCAAATAGCCCAAACCAGACAAGGCTGACCACGTGTTCTTACCAGGAAGCTAACACCATCTTAAAGATGAATTTTTTCTCTACTAAGTCAATGAGGAGTGAAGCAAATATTTTCTACTTGGGTCTTCACATGATAAAAGCTTAACAGCTTTGAAGGAGCTATTACAGGCAAATGCCTGAAAGAAATAACCATTTTGAAAGGTCTATAATTATGTACTTCTGTAATAGTGTGTAAGGGGATCACAGTTCCCATCAAGAGTTATTGAGTAAATAGTGAGTTCTTAAGTCAGTAACTACTTATTTACATCATAGTAATGGCAGTCAAGGAACCATCGCAAGCTACTGAGAAGATCTTATTCATCCATGTAGTAGGGTACATAAGGCACTGAGGTCTGTTCTCTACTTAGACATGAAAAAACATTGTGGCAACTGGGAGCAAAGGTGAGGTACCATCTTGCCATTGAGCCAGGGGATGCTAATGAGTTCCAAAGGTCCCTGCAAATGATTTAGGTTCAAAGTGACTGGAATGGCACTGCCTGGAGGACATCTGCCTTTGACCTTCCAGCCTCCATTATCCTTCCTTTTGATAAAAGGTTCTTTTCCTTCTTTTTGGATTCACCCTTCCTAAATTCTTTGTGACTCAGGTAGGGCTGTCAAACAAATGGTCAGGCTGCCCGATCAGCAAGAGTTCCAAGAAGCACTCTTAAGATCCTTTTGGGGATTTCATATAATTTCTGGGAAATAGACATGATTTTTTTTTGTAGGATCCCTGGTAAAATGTTCTTGGTAAAAGTGTAAGCTTGGAGCTGCTGTGTCTTTCTTTACCACCCAATAGAAAAATCTTGCCTGAAACGAAAACCAACACAGAGTAAAACAGAGAAAAGAGATGGTGGGAAAGACATAGATTTCTGACCACATTGTTTGAGCACCTGAGTGACTGATGCCTGAAGCTAGACCATGCCTTGAACTTCTCAGTTACAGGGCCAGTAGAATTCTGTTTTGTATTTATGTGCTTAGAATTGGGTTTTATGTTGCCATCACTGTTGGACTCTCCAGTGTGGAGTACCCTATTTGTGATTTTTATTTTCTTCTCTACTGCCTATGTAATTCGTGAGAATTCCATGAGTATGTCTGTATGTAATCCATGAGTATGTCTATATGTCTATCAGAAGACGTTGATTTCTGTGTTGGGACATGACCCCAGCTGCTTGACATCTGTCAATAATCCCAGTAACGTTAAAATTATAGAAGAAGTTGAAACTAAAGGGTTGGCTTTATCTGGCTAATGCCTCCTCCATTGGCAGAATAGCAGGAGTTGTCTGACTGTATCTGAATAACAATCCCAGGAAAGAAATATCCCTGCTCATGGTTTCCCCCTTTCATCCTTTCGTTTTTTTCTTTGTCAAATAAGTTTCTATCTTCTTAACTTTAAACCTGATGATTAGCATGAGACAATGCTGCATTACGGAACATTTTGCTTAAACATTTAATATTTTAACACTTATAAAAAAGAAAAAGCAGTGTTGGGAATGATGCACTGTTGAGCCTGTGATTATGGCTGAGAGCGACCACTCACCACTCAGAGTGAAGTCATTGTCAATCCTCTCTGCAAAGGCTAAGCCTCTAAGAGGATGACAAAATACAATGTTAATTGGCATAAGTCTTCATTATAGCTAAAAAGAAGCTTTTATGATGGAATGAATGAAAATGCAGGATGTTGACAAAGCCCCAAAGAAGTGTTCAAATGAATGAGTGACTGCAAAATCTCTAGGAAATGAAATTGCACCAAATTTGGCCTAGTTTTTCAGTAGCTAAAGGCGTAGAGTTAAAAATTCAAGAACTAGACTGCAGTCTTTTCAGAAATATGGTTGCTTGGGTGCCCCTGGGGTCTCAGAGTTAGGGTTCAAGTATCTAATTGTTGGTTCTGAGCTTTGCTCAGAATGTTATGCTTTCATTTTGTTTGGAATTTGTTTTATGGTTTCTCAGCAACTACCATCATTTCTGCATCTGGAACAGGTCAAGAATGGATATACATCTCTTAGTCTTGCTCCAGATGTTGAAAATCTTAATTGGTGGAGTGGCAAGGTAGCTGAGAGTGGCTGTTTCTATAAGGGGAATCAACATTTTTCTTTAGTTGGAGTTCTTTTTTAACGTTGTGTCCAAGTAACGGATGGTCAAAATCTAGAGGAAAGGATAGCAGATGACATGAGTAAAGAAATAAATTTTTTAATAAAAGATGCCCAGAGGGAAGGTAGATGAGGAGGGGGACCAGCCAAAGATATGCAAGGGCAAGTTGGAGACGAAAAGTTCACGAATGTTGTTTCTATCTATACGAGACTCAGCAGATTCCCATAGGATGCACTTGTCCGTCACTTCAAGCACTTTCAAGGACTATTTCACGAGCCTTTCATGGGTATGCCTCCATTGTTCTTTTTTGTATAAGAGTACTGTACAATCATTCTCCATATCTTTTTAAAAATATTCTTTCAGTAGGAAACTTAGGCCTACATTTAGGTGGTTTTACAAGCATATCCCCAACTTTAAAATTTTCACTTGTATTTGGGAGTCTTAAATCATCTGGGCATGAAATCAGATAGGTAGTATATTGCGGAATAGGGTATAAGGAAAGAGTGTATTTATATAGAGTTGATTCTGATTCTTCTTTACTTACAAAGCTTAATTTCTATCAAAATAGCAGAATGAGAAAACCTGAGACATTTTCAGTGACTTCTGTCCCAGTAGCAGTAGAAATGGGGTAAACTTCTCCCAGGGGATATTGTATAGCAGTTCCAACTTCCATGAATATAATTACTGTGCTGCATAGAATACGTTCTATCCTCTTAGAATGTATTCATAATGCTAAGATTCAGACCATTCAGAACTTTAAAGTTCCTACCATGAATATGAGGACTTGATTTATATATTTTCTAGAAAAGCAAGGAAGATGATAGTTAACCTAAACCAATTCCTTGGTCATTTAACCTTGGACATCCTAAATCCCTTCTACATTTTCATGAAGAATGTATTTTCCATTTGATAGCTTAATTAATGGTATTGTTGTGTCTTGCATAATGATCATTATAATTCCATGGCCAGGGGAATGAAAGCATCCAGCCAATATACTTATTTTGGCTATCAGTTTTATTAGGGTAAAGTATAGAAATGTTATCTGAGTTTCTAATGGACCTGCTCCTGTTCCTCAAGGGGTTATCACTAACTATCAGAGAGATCCTAATCTTTAAGACTATGGGATGTAGAGTAATTAGGCTTCAATGTTTTCAGGAGTGTGTGTGGGTTTTTTTTTTCTCCCCTGGGTGAAAAAAAAATGCCTCTTTCCAGATGTAAAACTGAAGTATCTGTTGCTTCTGATGTTGCTGTCAGAGGCCATTTGGGAAGCAAAGTATCAAACACAATGGCCCCTTTGAATTCCTTTGCAAGAGGCAGAACATTCCCAGCCTCAAGATTCCGGTCCTTCTTGCCTTGGTGTGGGGAAAAAAGCAAATCCCTCCAACTCGAAGAAAGAGTCTTCCTCTCCCCACCTTGTGCCCCTGACCTCTGAACCCAACCTAGTTCTGCTATTTCTTAGGAAATGGTTCACCTCAGAAGTGTGGCATTTGAAGGTGAAAGAGGGAGAGATTAGAGGAATTCGAGACTGTTTTCACAATTCCAGTTGGGAAGTTGGAGAAAATTTCGGTGACATTTAAACCGCCAGTTACTTTTTTAGATGTTCATTTCTAAAGGAAAACTAAATAAGTGCAGTCAGTCAATGACTCTGGCCAAAATCTGTGCATGCATAGGCTCATTAAGAGTGTTTCTTCCCTTAACTGAAAAGCTCTGAGTACTGACCTTGAATGGAAGCACCGTGGAGAATCAAGCATAACAGTTTCTCATTTCGGTCTCAAATGTACTTGAGCATTTTTTTTTTAAATAAGGAATCACACATTTGGGACCGAAAAAAAGGAAAAAGAGAAAATGAAGTACTGAGTCATTGTTGTCCTTTTCTTGGATATTGGTTTTCCTTAAAAAAAAAAAAAAAATCAGAAATGAGGTGGATTGATTGCTGAAGTTTTAGGCCAGCACAGTTTTGAAAGCAACCCTGTTGCTATTTGCACTTAACGAAGAGGCTAGGCAGATCACAAATAAGAAATGTTTATGACGCTTTCTTCTCCTCTTCCGTGCTCTGATCCTCCTTAGAATAAAATGTAACTTAGAACACATATAGATCAGATCAGGGAAAACGTGGATGTGCACAGTAGGTTGGAATTTTTCTGGTGGGTTTTTTGTTTTGTTGTTGTTGTTGATTTGTTTTTCTACTAGCTGTTTTGGGGTTGGGGGAAGGGGTTGTGCATTTTCAAGATGGAATTACTCACCAGGCCCCTTTTTTGCATTATCTTTGAAATTAGATTCTTTTCAATTACTCAGAAGCAGATTATCCAGTTTGCAGATTATCTGGGTATTTTATTTCTTCCCTTTCCTCTCTTTTGTTTGCCAGGTTTTTTGACAATTTGCTTACTCTGCTGACATCCACAAAATTGACCATAAAAGGAGGAAGGAAACATCCAATCAGTTTTGCTTGTTAATTGCACCAGTACAACTTATTCAGAAAGAAACTAAAATATAGACCAAACTGGAGCTTGAAGATTATCTGTGAATCAAATCTACCCATACTTTCTCTAAGCCTCATTTGTACAGATAATCGAGGGTTGGCAGAACTTCAGAGAAGTATCTCTTAAGGGAGATCAAACACTTCTCAAAACCCAACTCCCTCTGAAATGGCAAATTTTTTCATTCCCATGGGAAAGTCATTGCTTAGAGAAGCAAGTAGACAGAGGTGCCGAGAGAAAGGGAATTCCTCTGGTCTGATCTACCTTTGATGGGACAGGCTCAATAAAGTCTGGCTAAGTTGGCGATTTGTTCTAGGCCCAGACATGGACATAAACGTGTGAGCGCGCATGTGCACGTGCCCGTGTGTAATATTCAAATCCACCTCAAGGCAAGATGCCAGGAGTGGGTATGGAGGTCAGTGCCTGTGAGCTGTGCGTTTCTTAATAATGAGAGCCCTCCCCATCATGGGGCCCTTGCTCTCCGCCCCTTTGGGTTCAGGGGCTGCTCTTCCAACTCTGACCACCCAGTGGTGTGAAACTAATGATTAACCCTTTGGCACCAGCACTGGAGGGTTTTCTCCACTAATTGGTAATGCAAAACCCATTAGTGATTGTTGTGGGGATATTCCGAGTCCAGATGTCAGAAGGCTAATGAAAAATTAAGTATTGTATTTTGCTGGAGGGGATTAAAAATTTTAGGAGGGGTGATGATGTCTTTTTCTTCTTTCTGCCAGCAACCGAGATTGAACATCAAGCTATTGTCCTCCATGAGCTTGTTGGGCTTTATCTGGAAGGGCAGAAAAGTTTTGCCACCAAATCCATACAAATACCATCTAGAACTATCCTTCACAGTTCAGAATTGGAGATGGTTCCCAGGGGCCATGTAAGAACTGAATTTAATTGCCCAATAATTGCAGGCATTTTGCCTGCAAATATATTTGTTAATTGAAAAAATATATATATTTTTGCTATATTTAGGCTCCTGGAAATGGATAAGAGGGAAATTTATTGGAGAACTTTATTTGGACTCGAGGACCTATTTGTGCAAGTCTATTCCTTATTAATAGGTCTTTGTTTTTGCTGTAAGCCACAGACAGGGATTTTGAGAAACATACTCATTTTCTTCTAAGTTGTATCAGCATAGTAATCTCTCTTGGCTAAAAACCAGCTTCCATTTGCATGCTTAATAAAAATATAACACTAATATCATATTCAAAACTATTTTTTCCTTTTAGCTGAAGTCTTCAAAATAACCTGGTTCCTTATATCTACCATAAATGCTGTTTATCCTGGGTTGAAGTCTTTAAAATAGGGAGAGAATGCTAAAACAGCTTGATTACTCTTTCCTTCCTCTATCAGTCACAAACCATCTCTCTTAATTATGGTGTAAGGACATTTACATAACCAGGGAGAGGGTCCTTTAACTACATTTCTATTATGCTTGGCACTTGTGTGAAAGGATATTATATTCATGTGCATTAGAGATTGCTTATAAAAGATCAAGACAATAATAGCCGATCAGACGATAAAGGTCTCTTTTCTCCTCCCAGACAGGCTGTCTCTGACAGAAGAATACAGTTCATCAAAAGTGTCTGCAGGTTGTCAAACTCAGGGAGGTTTGGGGACCCTCTGAGGCTGTCATGGTCAACAAGAAGATTTTCTGTCGGGCTTTTCCATCACTCACCCTGAGGAAATAATCACTCACTACATTGTGCATGTTCTCATGATAGAGTTCTCCATTTGAGAGAAAAGAGCCATTTTATCAAAGGACAATATAGCCCTTCTCTGGGTCCACGTAATTTCCATTATCAGACCATAATAAATCATATTTATGTTCCCAGTTAATAAGACTGATTACAACGCAGGTTCCAGACGTGGGAAAAGCAAAGCAGGTGAAAAGATGTTTTAATGAAAATATGATAAGAAAACAGCTTCTTGTGAACATTCTGTGCTATTATTTGTAATGATTACAGACAATTTTTGATGCATCTTGTTTAGCAATGGTTTAAGCCACATAATTTGGCTCACTGGTAGATAAGTAAAAATGATAAGAAAAAATCATGAAATCTTCTTATGTTGTCTAGAATCATTATGTACATAACAAGGGCAAAATGGGTTTAATGTATATGCTGGGGATGGAGGGGAAATAGGCTTCTCAGAAAAGCATGGCTTGGGTATTACTTGAAATGATTTAGAAATTTTCTCCTCATCTTGCTTATTAAAGGTGTGTGCTCGGGGGTGCTAAGCATTAATTTCATCTTTGTAAATGAATCTACAACTCTACTTCTTTTATCCAATCTCAAAGTTTTTTTTTTTTTTTCTTGCTTTCTTTTTTTCCCTTCTTGGAGCTCAGTACAAAGAGACAAAGAGATATATATTTCCTACTCAATGTTTGTGCACACTTGCCATTAGTGCTAATGGGAATTAAGTGCCTGCTTGGGAGGAAAACAGATCCCAAAGTTTAATATCGAAAGGTACCTTATTAAGAAGGTCTGGACATTTTTAGCTTCAGTGAGTTCAATTACATTAAAGTACCAACTTTCTAAATTAGTACCAAAAAAAAAGAAAAAATCAGATAAAATATTGAAATAGTTTCAGTCTTTAACTGTATAAAACAGAAGAGCATCTGAAGGCTGAGGACTCGGGGTGTGCAGTATGGCTTGTTTGTTCATGTTAATTTATCAGTTTGATAGTGTAACACATAACAATTTCAGGTTAGCACCCAGCACTTGGAGTAATTATTTCCACTGTTCGTTTGTGGTTTTGATGAGAATTTTGTTGTCCTTGGCTTTCGGTTTCTAAAAAGGTAAATGAAGCTTCTTGGAGTCCATGTTTTTCTGAGAGTGGCATTCTGAAATTTTAGATTAGCACAATTCAGATTCAGCAAGGCATTGGGGTATTTTATTTATTTTAGATGGGGAGTGCAGGGATGGTTGGTATCTTTCTCATGTATACAGGTAGGCCTCACAGTGTGCACCTATGAGGGATTCCTTAAGAATCTGCCCGTGGAATAACCATTGTCATGAACTGAAGAAGAGAATATTCTCCATAATACAATTGTCATGGCTGTACTGCTAGAAAGGCACAGGGATTGCATTACAAACCCTTCTTGCCAAAAGAAAACACCATTCAATATTTCCCAGACAATTTTGCTCAGAGATTCTTGGAATTCTACTTTTTCTAAGGCAGTTTGCGCTAAAGTTAAATATTGGGAGAGTGGATGAGATTCAGTTCCCTCCTCCTAAATCATTGCTTTCTTTGTTGGCAATTTCTCTTTGTTCTATTTTAACATGAATAGAACAGGGGAAGGGCGATTGGCCCCACGTCATTCACATTGTCTGTTTTCCATGGAAGTAACTGTGAAGACTTCTACTGCATCTTCCTTTGATTTTAAGCTTGCGCTCCATTTTTCTTTTCATAGGTTGACCAAAAAATATTGCCTGCAAGAGAATTCCTTAATGCCACCATATATCTAATATCTATAAGGCGTTTTGTTTTAGCGTTACCGGACTTAACCACAAAAGTCTACCCTGATCAGTGCACTGAAATCAGTCTACCCTGATCAGTGCACTGAAATCACTCATGACAGGGAAGACACCAACTCCCCAAAGCAGTGGTAGATTAGGGGGAAAATGATTAGAAGCTTTGTTGTTGTGAAGCCATCTCATGTTGGACCCTACACTGAGCCAAATGTGTTTTACTTGTCACACTCCATTAGCATGTGTGAAACAGTTGGGAAAATGGCCATATGATTAGACAGAAGGAAACCCGAATTCTTCATATTGGGACTTGTTACCACTGAATAATGTCTTTGCAAGAGGGATTGGTTTAGATTTTGTTAATTTCTTGTGTGATGAAAAATAAATGGCATTCATGCATAGACTCTACAAAGGTTGACCACAAGCAGTCCCTCTAAATCTCCTCTGTGTTAAACATTTATAAAAGAAGATGTGTTGAAATCCTCAATTTTACTGGCAAAAACTGTCACTGATATTAGACTCCTAAAATGTGATCCCTCAACACCTCCTCACCATGGGTACAAGGAGATTACATTTGCCCAGTGCCTGAGCATCTTTGTATGGCTAAGAAAAAGCAGAGGACTGGTGTCAGATGAGGACTTGCCTCTGGAGTATTTCTTACCTGAACAAAATCCAAATTTGTGTAGATATTTTATGCTAAAAAATTGTTGTTGTTGCTTTGTTTGCTTTGAGAGAGAATGTCAGTGGAAAGATGACTTTAAGGATGAGAAGATAAGAAAGACTTGGATACAAAGGAAATTCCAGTAATGCTTAAAACACCATGACCTCAGCACTGTAAGGAAAGGACAGAGTAGGCGGTATTTTCCTCTTGGGGCCAATCTGTTGAAAACTCACATAGAATGAAAGAAAATCTATTATGGGAAAGAAAGATAGCTTTCTTGAATACTGCCTGTATAATTACATATGTATGAGTGTTACAATTCCTGAGAATGAAATCTCGTTCCACATATGATTGGGGAATTATTAAATGTTGACTATTAAATATTTTAGTTAGTTTCACACTGTGTTTATTTCTCCAGAATGATGAATATGCAGATTTAAAATTGAATTTCTTCGTCCCAAGAAAATGATGAAGCCAAGTCCTTGACAATGTCTAGCTTTTACAGATGGGCCCTCAGACAGGGTGACTCACCACAGCAGGCAGCCCATGTGTCAAGAAAAACCACACCACCTCCCACCTCCGTGAGGGAGGACCACTTAGATTGGGAAACTGCCCTAATTCTGATGATGGTCCCTGGGTACTTGTGCAAAACTATGGCCTGATTTAGTTACTGTGGGTAACAGTTACCCAGCCCAAAACCCAAGCACAGGCAGCAAACATATTACTTCTAATAGCAGGAAAGGGCAAGGACAAACAAAAGGGCACAGGAAAGAGGCTTCCGCCCCGGACAGACCAGCGTGGTGGGCGGTAATTAGCACAAAACACCCACTCTGTGTTTTTCTTGAGCCTGTTCAGCTTGTCTGGCCCCCAAAGCTTCATAGTTGGTCCAAGAATTCAATGCAGTCCTCCCTTGTGACTACACAGAATGTGTTTGCAGTGTTGAAGGCCAGCCCAGGACTAATTTTGAAAAGTAAATCTGGGAAACAGCTTAATTTCATTTCCCTAGAGATTTTTCTGGGACAAAGTTAGAAGGGAAGACAAGTTGAACAAAATAGCAGTTAGAGGCAGAGGCTACTTTGAGCAAAAGTCTCCTACACTCTTCTTGCTGTACTATGTAGGAAGTTTAATGGGTTTTCAGTAAATGGTGGTAGTTTTTGATGCTACACTGCAGTGTTTGACAACCCGTGTGATGCTGGTATGCACTGCAGGATCTTTAATTAAAGTGGTCTCTTAAACACTCAGAAGAAAGTCATACTTAAATGTACACAAGTGACTTGTGCTTCGTAATTCTACACAAAGCACCTACTATGTGTCAGGTCTTGTGACCCATAGACTAGACATCCTAGTCCTGGGCTCTTGCTGTTACTATACCATACACTGCTCTCTTGGTAGAACTGACAGAGCTAGTGACCCAAAGTCAAAGCTGTTGACTTTGTAGGTCTCAAGTTAAAAACAGCAATTTTGGCAGAAACTCTAAAATAGGAATATAAGTGAAAGATGTACTTAACTTACCAAGATGAGTCAGTATAGAGTGGTATATACTGTAAGAGCATGTGCTTTGAAATGACATATTCTGGTTCAAACCCTGACTCTACTGTTTTCCAGTTAGTTACTTAATCACTCGCAACTTCAATTTATTAATCTGTAAAATGGGTATAATAATACTTATTTTCTTAGCATTGTTGTGAGGATTAAATGCATGCGAACAGTTGGCACAGTTAAAGCCAGATTAAGAGCTGGCCATCATGGCAGCTGTCTGAGGGTCTATGGGTCTGTGCTGAAGGGAGACCAAATAGCCCAGAAATAAATGATAAACATGGTGCCAGTTACTCAGGTGTCTACACGTCATCCTGGCGAAATGGAATTGGCTCTGTCCTGCCAGAATAGACAGTCGCCTTGGAATAGAGAAAAAAACCATCCTGATTGGCCAGTGTGGCTGAGTTGCATGGGACACATGCAGGTCCTGCCACCACCCAGCCTGAAGCTGGAAGTCACAGCAAGCTGAAAATCTAAAACCAAATGATGCTGAACGTATGTATGTCTGTATTCTGGAGAATTATGCTATTATCTAAATTAGAATCCTGATACCAGCCTTCCCAAACGGTTGTCTGCTTTAAAGAATCATAACAGAAAACAAGAACAAAAACATGGGAAACATTCTGTCAACATGAAAGTCAGAGAAATTAGATTTTTAAGCAAAATTCGAACAAGATTTTACAACTCTATATTAGAGTTGTAGTTCTGTTATCTTTATGCTTTGAAAAGAACACTATTCAGTTGTGAGAGTGAAATAAGTGGAATGGAAGGCAATTTTAATTAAGTTAAAATGTTTCAGTACATGAAATAAGTCTCTTATTTTGAACATCAAGATCGATGAATATGAATTATATTAACAGAAAATCAGTTTCTCTTACTCTCCGCAAACGACTGTTGGTCAATAGGATATCGGTTTGTAGTGACACCAAAAGTTGAGTCAACCCAAGCTGCCCATATTCTGTCTGGCCCTGAGCGCAGTGCCTGCCACACAGTGACTGTCAATAAGCATTTGCTATTAGAGTATAAGCATTTGCAGTTACAGCAAATTTTAAAGGGTCTGAGTATGAATTCCTGAGAAAATGTGAGTAAGCGACTTCAGGATTTCAAACCTGTGACACAAAAACAAAGGAAGAAATAGCTGTTTTAAATGTGATTCTTGGAACTTCTTGGCTGGTGTGGCCCCTGCCTCTCCCATCCTTCTTTCCTCTACTCCTTTCCCCTTTATATTCTTCCTCGTTTGCTCCTGTCTCTCTTTGTGCTCTTCTACACAGGCCAAACACTTGACTCCTTGTATGGTGCAGGCCTCAGGTGTGCCAGCTTTCTTCTCCCTTCTATTCTCCTCTCCTCCCCTTCTCCCACCTTCCACAAAGTATAACTGTGATGGGTAATATTAAGCATCAACTTGATTGGGTTGAAGGATGCAAAGTATCGTTCCTGGGTGTGTCTGTGAGGGTGTTGCCAAATGAGATGACCATTTGAGACAGTGGACTGGGAGAGGCAGACCCACCCTCAGCGTAGATGGGAACCATCAAATCAACTGCCAGCGAGGCTAGGATAAAGCAGGCAGAAGGTGGGAGATGACGATTTCCTGAGTCTTCTGGCCTTCATCCTTCTCCCGTGCTGGATGCTTCCTGCCCTTGAGCATCAGGCTCCCAAGATTGTGGCTTTTGGAGTCTTGGACTTACAACAATGGCTCTTGGGCCTTCGGCCACAGACTGAAGGCTATACTGTCGGCTTCCCTGCTTTTAAGGTTTTGGAATTGGGACTGAGCCACTGCTGACTTTCTTGCTCCTCAGCTTGCAGAAGCCCTATTGTGGGACTTTACCTTGTGATTTTGTGAGTCACTTCTCCTTAATAAACTCCCCTTCATGTACACACCTATCCTATTAGTTCTGTCCCTCTAGAGAACCCTAATACAATACTACTCACTACCCTGTTGAATAGTGAATGACTCAAGAGAATGATCTTTCTTCTCTGAATCTCTGCATGAGACCTCTTGATGACGGTTTTATCTGGCTGTTCATGTAAGTGAAGTGAGGGTTGGTGGTAGAACGGTAGTGACCTGGTGTCAGGAGGAGAGGGCTCTAGACCCACGCCTGCCTTAGCCAGCCAGGCCTTAGCAAAATGTGGTGATTAAATGCATATAAAAGGCAGATCTGGGTGTTGAAATCTCCAGGAGCAACACAAGGAAGCTGGACTATATCTGTAGTGCTCAAACATTTAAAGGAGTAAAAACCTTTTTTACAAACACTATTTTTTTTGTGATATTCCACTATACAGAACAGATGTAGCGTGAGACATTCTGGAAGAAGAACCAGGAGCTCAGAACTCATCAGCTCAACCTATTATGATCTATTCTCCCCACCACTCCAACTCCCCTCCCCCAGCTCTTTTTTGACCTCCCAGGAACTTTCAGGGAAATATCTGTGGACTAGATGATCTCCCTGATCTACTTCTGATCCCAAGTAACTTCAGTAGTGGGTAAGCTCCTTGAGGCAGGTATTGAAACTTACTTTTTCCAACTCCTGTTCCCACCCCATCCCCTTAATGCTCAACAAAATATTGGACATATATAAGCAGTTCATATCTATTTACTCTACTCAACTTCCTGGTGCATTGAAAATAATTAGGGAAGTATTACTATATGCTTGTAGTTACACAGATTTAGCCTATTTATGCCAGTATTTTAGGGCCAGTTTAAGGTTTTAATTGTGAAATGATAAAAAAAAACTGGGTGCAATTTCCTATTAATGATACCTTTCAGTCCCAAGTGTTCTGGGCACTGAATTAGTAGATATCTGTTGGGGTGGCTCTTGGTTCAGAGTTCCCCCATCTCTGGGACTGACACCAACAAGGGTTGCCATGGCTTTTTCCAAGCAGTGCAACCCTATCTCCTCCCCAAACCCTGCCTGTGGTTTATTTGTCTATGGATGGACACCCATCGAAAATAGACCAATCAGAATCTTTCCCTGGGGTTTTCTGAATTGGAACCAAGAGAAGATTTTCTCTCTCCCTCTGATGGCAGCAGCCCCTGCCTGCTGGATTCAGGGGCTTTCTGATCTGTGTTCCCCACCACACGAAGGCAGTCTGTGGAAGAGAACGAAGCCTCCCTCTGAGAGGAATGACAGAGGGTCATGGTGGTGTTTAAGCTTCACTTTCAAGTTGCTTCTGGGTCCCTGCTCTTATTCCTCATTATGGTCCAGTATCTTTCTAAATCCCAGTGTGGCCTAAACCAGTTTGAATCAAATTTCCGTCACTTACAACCAAGAGAATCCAGACTAATGTAAGAGTCTTGCCTTCTTTGTGTTTCTTATCTGATTTCATATTCAGTTTATTCTCCATGATGTTAGTATTGAGATGTCCACACCTTCTGAGCCTCTACCTGATACTCATATGGTTATCCATGGCCAGGCTGGCCACAAGAAGATCCTTGAAGACCTAGACTAGTTGCGGGTGACTGTTTTCTACAAGACAGGTTGGAGCTTCTCCTTTGTGTTGGCATCGTGTCCTCTAGTTGCCTCTTATAATATTTGTGAACAGCATGGTGCTCATCTGTCTGCTTTCTCTCCTAAGCTGTTTCCGAACTTCTCTGAGGACAGGGACAGTGTCTTATCAATCTCTGTGAACAATTTCTAGAAATTTCATCGATTTCTGATTGATTACCTGTGCCAAACACAACACTTGGGACATTGTAGGCACTCAATTTTATTTTTTGTTTATAGCAAAATGTCTTGCCAGATATTACAGTCAGCTTCTCCTTGCTTTTCTTCATTGAGGGGTCACACCCTCAATTACTGGAAATCACTGAGAGTAGCACCACCTCCCTCAAAGGGTAGGGGAGTCTCTCTTAGATGGCTAAAATGTCTTTGAATCACTGAAGGTAGTTTCTCTCCAAAGGGTGGGTATAAGATGCCCTAGAGGTATGGAACTCAGCCTATCATAGGGAAAGCAAGTAGCTTCAACATCTAGAAAAGGGGGCAGAGTACTTTGGATGTGTAAGCTTTATGAGGAAAAAAAAGCAAAGCAACCGAACTGCAAAGGTAGAGCCCTGGGAAGGAGGGGAGAAGGTGGCTTTGGATCCCAGAGGTAGTAGACAGAGGAACCAACACCAGCTCAGTACCTCTGTGCCTAGTGAGTACCCGAGGATGCCAGTGGGAAGAGCTGGGCGTTGGAAGCTGCATGGTGGGAGGAGAGAAGTGGGATATTCTTGGCCGCAGCCAGCACTGAGGAAATGGCACCGTCCTTTCTTGGTGAAGACTGCCAGGCCTGTGCAGAGATTTGGACGTGTGAGGCAGTTTTCCCCAGGGAATCACTTTCACATGACAGATGATGCAGCACTGCCACTCAATTGAAACACTGTATTGCACAAGAAGCCAAGCGACAATGGTGGACTGAACAGGCTTCTGTATTTTTCCTGATATGATACACGAGGCTGAAGGACCTCCTGAACAATTGTTCAGGGAGCAGGACAGTGTCCGAGAAATGCTGGAGCACCCTACTAATAACGAGCCTCCAGCAATGATTTAGGAACTGTAAAAGTGCCATGACCAGATTCTG
This sequence comes from Trachypithecus francoisi, assembly GCF_009764315.1. Classification (NCBI taxonomy): domain Eukaryota; kingdom Metazoa; phylum Chordata; class Mammalia; order Primates; family Cercopithecidae; genus Trachypithecus; species Trachypithecus francoisi. The sequence continues at coordinate 49,219,522 of NW_022681457.1, forward strand.
TATTCCATTTTTGAAAGACAGATAATACTGCCTACACGTGGTGTTTGAGTCCACTCTGATGGACTGTATCACAAAACTTCAGTATGTCAAAAGGCCCCTGCTGATCTGTTACAACATAGGAATGGCAGACGTTTACATAGGGTTCGTGTCTCACAGCAGTCCTGTGAAGATAAGCAGGGCAGTTAGCACTATCTCCATTTTCAAGGTGAAGAAATTATTGCTCAGAGAGATGGGGTGACTCATTATTGTTCAAAGCACAGTTAATGGTAGGGCACTTTCCACTATGCAGAGGTTTCTCCTTCACCAGGCAGTTAACAGACATCCCCCCAGCCCACTTCTTTCTTCTATGGAATTTGGAGAACTGGGAGGCAGTGTGGAGGGGTGGAGAGAGCACTTGGCCCGTTGTCAAGCCATCTAGCTTCTGGTTCTACCCATCAGCTGGCTGGGTGGCAGGACGCAAATTCTTTCTATGGGACCTTTAGGCTTTCTTTTAATCATCTTGAGAGAGAAGTCAAATGGCCTTGAAAGTCCTCTCTAGCATGAACATCTCTTGGATTTGAAGGTGCAAGGAGAAAGAAATGGCTTCTAGATGGGGTGGGGTTATCCTCCAATTTCAAGTCTCCCTTTATTTTTAATAATAAACTTAGTCTTGGGATGGTTTTAGATTTACAGAATTATTGAAAGGATAGTACAAAAGTTTCCCATATATCCGTTGCCAAACTTCCCATATGAATACCTAATATTAGTACAGCACATTTGTCACTATTAATAAACCAGTATCCAGGGCCAGGTACAGTGGCTCACGCCTGTCATCCCAGCACTTTGGGAGGCTGAGGCAGGTGGATCACCTGAGGTCAGGAGTTCGAGACCAGCCTGACCAACATGGCAAAACCCTGTCTCTATTAAAAATACAAAATTAGGCCGGGCGTGGTGGCTCAAGCCTGTAATCCCAGCACTTTGGGAGGCCGAGACGGGCAGATCACGAGGTCAGGAGATAGAGACCATTCTGGCTAATCCGGTGAAACCCCGTCTCTACTAAAAAAAATACCCCCCCCCAAAAAAAAAAACCAGCAAAAAAAGTACAAAATCAGCTGGGCTTGGTGGCACATGCCTGTAACCCCAGCTACTTGGGAGGCTGAGGCAGGAGAATCGCTTGAACCCGGGAGGCAAAAGTTGCAGTGAGCCGAGATGGCGCCATTGCACTCCAGTCTGGGCAGCAAGAGTGAAACTCTGTCTCAAAATAATAATAATAATATTAATAAATCAGTATCTAGTATTGATACATTCTTATTAACTAAAGTCCATGCTTTATTCTGTTTTCTACAATTTTTCCCTAATGTCCTTTGTTGTTGTTCCAGGATCGCATCCAAGATGCCACATAACATTTATTAGTCAGGTCTCCTTAGAGTACTCTTGGCTGCGATGGTTTCTCAGACTTTCCGTGTTTTTGATGACCTTGACAGTTGTGAGGAATACCGACTGGTCAGGTATTTTGTAAAATGACCCTCAACTGGGATTTGTCTGATGTTTTTCTCATGATTAGACTGAAGTAATGTGTTTTGGGGAAGAGGACCACAGAGGTAAATGCCATTATAACCATATTATATCAAGGGTACATACTATCAACATGATTTATCACTGTTGATATTAACCTTGATTACCTGGCTTCAGGTAGTATTTGTAAGGTTTCTCCACTGTAAAGTTTCATTTTTTTTTTCCTCCTTTTCCAAACTGTAGTTTTGGAAGAAAGTCACTACATGTAGCCCACACTTAAAAGTGGAGAATTGGCCTGGTGCAGTGGCTCACGCCTATAATCCCAGCACTTTGGGAGGCCGAGGCGGGCGGATCATGAGGTCAGGAGATCGAGACCATCCTGGCTAACACGGTGAAACCTCATTTCTACTAAAAATACAAAAATTAGCTGGGCATAGTGTATGGTGGCTGGTGCCTATAGTCCCAGCTGCTCGGGAGGCTGAGGCAGGAGAATGGCGTAAGTAAACCCGGAGCTTGCAGTGAGCGGAGATCACACCACTGCACTCCAGCCTGGGCGACAGAGAGAGACTCCGTATCAAAAAAAAAAAAAAAAAAGCGGGGAATTATGCTCCCTCTCTTTAAGGGTAGAGTATGTAAATAAATTACAGTGTTTGGAATTTTTCCGCATAGGAGATTTGTCTATTCTCTATTTACTTAGGCAATCATTTATTTATATCAGCTGGACTCATAGATGTTTGTTTTACACTTTGGGTTATAATCCAATACTACTTCAGTTTATTTTGATGCTCCTTTCTTTTATGACCACTTTCTAGTTTTTAGCAGAATATGTGGCTGTCATAAATAAGAATACATTTCCCAAAGTCCCTTGCAGCTAGGGTGACCATGTGATTAAATTCTAGCCAATGGGATGTGAGCAAGGGTCATATGTACAACTTCTTTCTTTTCTTCTTACGTGTTTGCTGAAATGTAGGATTGAAGCTAGAACTGGAGTAGTCATGGTGGAAAAGAAGATGACCTTAGGAATGGAAGCCACAGATGGTGCACTAAGATAAGGACTTGGTCCCTGACCCTGTGGAGCTCCATTGAAACCCTGGATGTTGTGACTGTATTTTACGTGAGACAGAAAAAAAATTCTACCTTGTGTAAGCTTCATCGTCTTGAGTTTTCTGCTACTCCCAGAAGAACCTAGTCCTAACACAGTGTGCATAGGGCATGTGTTTTCTTGCAAGTGTGTATATATGAGTAAGGAATGACTCCAAGGAATGACATTGATTTTTTTAAAAAGAAAGGCCGGGCGCGGTGGCTCACGCCTGTAACCCCGGCACTTTGGGAGGCCGAGGTGGGTGGATCACCTGAGGTCAGGAGTTTGAGACCAGCCTGGCCAACATGGTGAAACCCCGTCTCTACTAAAAATAAACAAAAAATTAGCTGGGCATGGTGGTGGGCACCTGTAATCCCAGCTACTTGGGAGGCTGAGGCAGGAGAATCACTTGAACCCGGGAGGTGGAGGTTGAAGTGTGCGGAGACCGCACCACTGCACTCCAGCCTGGGCAACAAGAGCGAGACTCCATCTCAAAAAAAAAAAAGAAAGAAAGAAAGAAAGAAAATATACCAGAATCTTCTGGCTAGCTTTAGAGAAGGGTTTTTTTTAATGTGTGTGTTATATTATTATCATTAAAATGTTTGTAAAGATGCAGCCATGGATAGTAGGATGTTGTTTGCTAGCTGTTTGATTCTCTGACTTCCTCTAAAATTGGTTCTTTTATACAAATATAAGGCAAGTTCCACCCATTATCCTTTCAGTAAGCCCTGAAGACATTTGAAATCTCTTGGCAGATAATGCGATGTTCTACTTAGTTATTTAAATTGAATGAGTCTTTTGCTGTAGGAAGAGCAGAAGAGATTTTTTTTTGAGAAAGATTTAGTTAGAATAGTGTGCTCGTATTCCCTGACGTGAGGTTAAATTTGTGCATGTAAGGTCGCTATGGACTTTGGGCAAGGAAGAATTGTATTAGTCCTCAAAGCAGAGTGCTGCTGTGGGCTAAATTGTGTCTCCCTCAAAATTACTATGTTGGCCAGGCATGGTGGCTCATGTCTGTAATCCCAACATTTTGGGAGGCCGAGGTGGGTGGATCACCTGAGGTCAGGAGGTCCCGACCGGCCTGGCCAACATGGTGAAACCACGTCTTCACTAAAATACAAAACTTAGCCAGGTGTGGTGCCATGCACCTATAATCCCAGCTACTGGAGAGGTTGAGGCAGGAGAATTGCTTGAACCAAGGAGGCAGAGGTTGCAGTGAGCAGAGACATCGTGCCATTGCACTCTAGTCTGGGCGACAGAGACACTGTCTCAAAAAAAACAAAACAAAACAAAAAAACCCGATGTTGAAGTCCTAACCTCTAATACTTCAGAATGTAATTGTATATAGAAAGGTCTTTAACAAGGTAATGAAGAGAATATGAGGTCATTAGGCTGGGCCCTAAACCAATATTACTAGTGTCCTTATAAGAAGAGGAAGTTAGGACCCTGCTAATGGGTAGCATAGGAGTGATTAGCATTGTTGGAAGAGGAATTGGGTGTGAGCTCTATAGCAACAATGAGATTTATCTTTGCATCTCCAGTGCCTAGCAAGGAGCTGTAGGAATGAATAAATGAATGCTTGAAAGAAAACCAGAATGACAGAGGTTATCACAACACCAAGTGTCCAGGAGTCCTTCCCAGCCTCATCTTCCTGAGGTTTTCTTGAATAGTTGAGAGTTTGGGAATGAAAAGCGGAGGGGAGGATATCAAAGACAAAAGAAGAGAATTAGCAAAGGCACATGACTATAAAGTAACCTGATATAACTCTATGTTTTAGAACTCTGCTGTCTAATAGAGTAACCACTAATCACTCGTGGCTATTGACATTTACATTAACTAAGATTTAAAATTCAGTTCCTTAGTTATACTGGCCGCATTCGGGTGACCAGTGGCCACACAGAGCTAGTGGCTGCCAAATAGGAACAGATGCAGCCCATTTCCACCATTACAGAAAGATCTGCTGGACAGTATGCTTTCAGGGTGAGGTACGAAGGGCAGTAGAAGCTGGAAAAGTGGGTGGGGTCGGATCAAAAAGACTTCTTGCAGCATGCTTGGGAGCTCAGACTTGATCCAGAAATTGATGGGGAGCTGTTGAAAGGTTTTTAAAATTATAATAAAATGCATTCATAAAATTTACTGTTTTAACCTTTTTTTAAGTGTAAATTCAGTGGCATTAAATACATTCACATTGTCGTGGAAACATTGCAACTATCTGTTTCCAGAACGTTTCCATCATCACAAAATGAAACTCTGTAGATCACAAAATGAAACTCTGTAGATCTCAAATGATAACTTTCCACTCCCCTCTCCCCCAGCGCCTGGTAACCACTCTTCTACATTCTTTCTCAGTGAATTTGACTATTCTATGGACCATATAAAAGGGGAATCATGTAATACTTGTCCTGGCTTATTTCACTTAGCATAATGTTCCAAGAGTCATTCATGTTGTAGCATGGATCCGATTTTTCTTCCTTTTTAAGGCTGAATAATATATACACCATATTTTGCTTATCCATTCATCCACTGATGAACATCTGCGTTGCTCCCACCTTTTGGATATTGTGATATTGTGGATCAGTGAAGTACAGGGGTGGTGGACATGTACTATACACCTGAACCATCAATATTGCGTCCTCTGGGCCACAGTGATTGACTCAGAGGCTAACACGTAAGTCAAGATGGACCATATTAGAATCACTTTGGTACGATATTGGAACGCTTGAGAACAGCGTTCTCTCTGCTGAGGTTGCTAAGCAGCTAGAATTTACACCTGGAGCTGTTAGTCACCATCTCGTCACTACAAGGCGAGCCTTCCTGAGAATAAACCAACACTAAACCCATAGGACAGCAGAATGAAAGTTAAAGATAGATGGACTCCTGTCTTCATCTGAACACCTGGGTCTACTTTCCAAGTTACAAGAACTAATACATTTTCTCTTTTGCATATGTCAGTTTGAAATTAGTTTCTGACACTAGCAATCAAGAGTCCTGAAAAACACAGACTGATATATAAAGATTTGCATTTTTAAAAGATACATTAATGATTCTGGGAAGAGAAGATTTGAGAAGGCAAATCTGGAAGCAGAGATCCGGTTAGGAAGCTATTACAATAGACAGACACAGGGATGGCTGTGATATCAAGTGGGACAGTGCCAGCAGGGGCAGGGAGAAGGGGATGGGGTCTAATACATATTTAGGAAATAGGAGATTCAGAACTGTGTGGCTGATTGGGCTGGGCACTCAAGAAGTAGCAAAATGATCCCATCTTTCTGGCCTGGAGGTCTGGGGTTGGTGATGCCATTGACTAAGATAAGCAATATGTAGGGAGGCGTAGTTTGATTGAAAGATGAACTATTCTGAACATGTTGAGTTTGAGGTGCCTGTGGGATGCCCAAATCGAGATGTTTAGCAGAAATTTGCGTAAATGAGTCAGAAGATCAGATGAAAGATCAGAGCTGGAGATGAGGGTCTGAGAGGTGTTATCTGGCCTTTAGAGCCATGGGGATGAATTAGACAACTCCGAGCAAGTCTGCAGAGTAGAAGAGCAGAGACAGATGGGAACCTATGACACTGGTGTTCAACGAAACTGTTTTTTGATGAAAGAAGAGTCCGCCTAAGAGATAAGAAGGAACAGGCAGAGAGTTCAGAGGAGGCAGGGAATGTTACAAGGAAGCAGTGTTCAACCCTGTCAAAAGCAATGGTGAGGCCATTCAAGTGAGGCTGGACAGGGCACCTCAGAGGTCGCTAAGTAGGTGCCAGGCGAGAAGCAGTTTTTGCTCATCCTTGCCTTGGGGAGGTAGTGCAGTGCCATGAAGTCAGACTCCACCTCTGCCCTGTAGTACTGGAGAGATGTTCAGCAAGTCTCTCCACCTCTCTGAGTCTCAGTCTCCAAATCTATAAAATTCAGATTGTATCCCATTTATGTAAGATTGTTGTGAGTCTTCATTCACTAAGATATTAATAAAGCTCTAATCCAGAGCTTGACACATCACAGGCATTCAATGCATCCCAGCCTCTTTCGTTTCCATTCCTTTCATATCAGGGATGTCCAATGACCACATTTCTGTTCATTCTTTTGAGTTTGAGAAGAGGGAGGGCCACCTTGAAGTGTCTGGGCAGGGGCTAGATCTTAAGTCAGCCTCCTACTCCTATAAAAGTTAAAACTAAGGGCAGCATGAGGGGTCAGTAAGCAGCAAGGAGGCATAGGGGAGACAGAACAGGGGTGTAAGGAATTTTGCTGATTAAGGATTGGAGTCCTGGGGTGGGTGAATGATCTGTGACTCTGAGAGGATGGGCTGAGTAAAGCAGAGACCTGAGGGCTGGGGATGGAGCCAGTGCTGCCAACCAGTGGGCCACCAGTGGCCTGTAGGTATGGACCCCTATTCAAGGTAGAGGGCCATTCAGGAAGGCAGCACCCTGGCAGGTAAATTGTGGAGCTGAAAGGGACGATTTGACCATAATAAGGAGGATTTCAAGGGCAGGAGATTCTCCTTAGCAGGAAGTTTTTCCTATGCTCTTTTCTATTTTCATAGGAGATATAAGCCTGAACAGGTGGACTTGGGACTTGGAGTAATTCACACACATACACACACACACACACACACACACACATGCACACACACAGTGTGAGTAACCCACATTATCATCCACATAACATGCAGCCTAAAGCCGGAGTTACCTTCCTTGTGTGCTCATGGAGGTTCCATTGGAAAAGCCTAGCTCAGTCCTACCTCACAGAAAGGGCAGAAGCAATACAAGTTTACTCAGATTTTGTTAATATTTTTATTCCAATAACCTCTAAATACTATCCTATAAAATGTAAATTTTTTTTTTCTGTCATCTGTTACTTATGATAAATATTATAACAACAATAAAGGAATCTTAAAAATGATCTAATTTCACATTTTATGCCAAAATGCGGCCAGGAAGAAAGGTCCAGTGACTGTGGTGTCTGAAAATGTGTATTTTCAATTCGTGAGCGCTGGTGGCCTCAGAAGGACTGACTTAGTTGGTCAGGCTTAAAGAGACTCTTTGCAGAAGGTGGGATAATGGATGAAGTTTTTTTTTTTCTTTTTGAGGATCTGAATTTTAAAAGATGTTATTCAAAGGTTATAGAACATATATTTTTGTTCAATGAGTTGTGTAAATGGGTTCAGTCAATCAATATGATCATTTATATTAAAATCATGTTATTTCATTGGTTTCACACCAGCCCCTGAGAGGTCTGAAGAGTGAGGAATCTCTTCTTCATGCACCAGAGACACAAACAACTAAGAGAAAGGTGGGAGGGGAAGTGAAGAACAGCCATTCCAGAGAAGGACTGGGGAATGATGGTTATGATGTCATAGAATCTGCGAGAGACAGCACAAGGTAGCTTCCTAGAGTCCCGTGTGCTCTGTGGTACAGCAACCCAGGAATTCAGGGTTCAAAGGCAGCCCCTCAAATGAGCATGTGCTTTGCAGGGTTTTTAAAGTTTTTTAGTATTTTTATTTTTTTGCATGCATGTTGTCTTTTAAGGATCTGGCTGTGATCTTTCTGCATATATCTCAAGGAGAGCTCATAAAGAGCTCAAGAGACCAGGAAGGCTAGAGATCTCCCCGCAGTGTCTTGCCTGAAGCAGCTGGATGTTAAGCTCTAACTTTGTCTTTCTTACAGAGTTATACCTTGTCTAACCATATAAAAATATCAAGAGGCACAGAATTTTATCACTTTTTTGTTTTGACAACCTAAGAACTCATTGCTGTGACAATTGTGCTCTGAATTAAGTGTTTAATCGGAGTACCAGCAGATGGCGCCATTTGTCATTTATTGACGCTACTACCTACGGCTAAAGCATGGGGCTTCTTGCCTCTTTAATTTGTCTAGTATTGTAAGTAAAGTGTTTTCTACTGTTTATTATGCATGAGCCAAAATTCCATGAATGTGTAACATTTTCTCTTGTATTTCCTTTTTTATAACATCATTTAAATTCCTTATTAATAATTTAAAAATGTTCTGGATTTTAATCACTTTTCTCATCACTAAAATATCTGATGAAGAGATGTTTGTTCCCCTCCTGAAGGTGAGACAGAGGAAACCATCCACAAGAAAGAAAGAAGAGAATCTCACTTTTAAACCTTGCTCTTCGCCCCTCTCATGTCACCCCATCTTTTCAGTGTAATTGAATAGTATTTATTTAATTAATAACAATATCTGTCTAGTGCAGGTTTCAGAAATCTAAGGCCAGAATAGGCTGCCATTATTAAAACAAGTTTTTTTTATATCCAAGTTTAATTATGGTGGTGTGTGTTTGATAGCTTGTTACTGTAAATAAAAGAGATAAAGGCAGCCCTTCACTGGAGTAGCTCGAGAGCTGTGAAATATGTACCTAATTAAAACTATTGGTGTAAGAGGCTAATAAAGTACATGTGCCTACTAGATGTCTTATTCTAATGAATCTCGGCTAATTTGCTTTGACTGATGAATTTCGGTGTTAGTGGTAGGGGCTGAATAATTATGAAATTTATCACAAGATACAAGGACTCATTAAGGATTACTCAGGTTGAGTTAGAGGAATGTTTTCTTTGTCAAGAACACAGGCCTTGACCAACATAATTATGGCAATGCCAAAGAGTAGCCAGATTCCTATCCAAACCCCAGCGAATGTTCAAGGCCAGAAGGGGCACACATTTATGAATGGGGGGTGGGCTTGTGAGGTGGGGAGGGTGGACAGGACACTGTGTGTCAACTCTGCAAGAGACACCTGTGTGGTACTTATGCCTGAATTTTAAATCAAAGCATTCAGCACGCACAGACCTCACGGATGACTCTAATGACAATGACTCACTTCTCACCCTCTTATTGAAAACACTTCCCTGCTCTTCATGAAGAAAAATGGACGAGGCTAGCATTTATTTAGCAAGGACACTACTGTAGGAAACCAAATTCAACTCCCAATTCTTTTCTTCTGCTCATAAGTTTTGGCTCTCTGAGTCTTCAGACTTACAAAGTAATCTGATTTCATTAACTCCTGGTGGCAGACTCCAAAACTGGGGCCATGACTGGAGTCCATTCACATAATCACTGTCACGCAATCCCTTGCAGAATGCCCTAAAGGTAACAAATATCTGTTTATCTTTAAACAGAAATTTTAATTGTTAGAATGCGTGCTGCTGGCAACGCAGAGGAACAGTATCTTCCCAAGACAAACTGGACACTCTGCTCCTCACTGTTCAGGACCCAGAGCTGAAGGGGAGGACACATCTAGACACCTTTCCCAGAACAACTGGACACGGAAGCAGGAGCCGGCAGGCAGGACCCCCTCTCCGAGGACAGGAATGAATGAATGAGTGAATTAAGAACCACTGTGAGCCTGGCTGGTTTCAGTTCCTTCATCTGGGGACAAGGCAGGGACCGTGGTGGGGGTGGGGGTGCAGAGAGACAGCAATGCCCCAGCAAGTGACACTTGATGACACCCCAGCTGGAAGTCTTGTCAAACAAATGGAGAGTTATTTACCCCACTACCACCAGAGACGGCTGTTCCCAGGGCTGAAATCAAGGGGGATGCCACAAGGTCTCACCGGGGGGGTTCGTGACCCTGACCTCAGGGCAATTACAGTGAGAGATTTCCCTTCTTGTTCACATATTGGCATTAGTGTGAGCAAAGAACTTTAAACTCTGTGACATCAAACCAGATATAGAGAGATAGAAAAATGTGTGTTCATATATACACAACGTACACACACACATAAATACGTTTCTAAATGTGATTTACAACTAAAACAACTAGAAATTCAATTCGTAGATGTCTTACCACTAAAGCTTTCAAAGCAGTTAACCCTCTGCTTTGTTTTTCTTTCCAAAAATAACTTTGAAGCAAACCTTTCCAGTTCACTTTCCTTTGAAGAGAAATGTCAGGCACAACATTAAGTGAAAGCTCAGCTTTTATGCCAAAGACCAACACTACTGGATAACTTGTTGAATTTTACAATTCTTACTGTCTTTGTCTTCTAACTCAAAAAGGCACCCCTTATTCAGAAAAGACAATACCTCTGCGATTCGGGACAAGGCAAAGGGCGATGAGGGCTTTGGGGTTTCCCCTTCTCTTATCCCCCCTTCCTCCTGACCCTTTTCCCTAAAATAAGTACTACTAATAATAAATACTAAATGCTTACCATGTACCAGGCAGATGCTTTTCCACCAGTTATGTAATTCTCACAATAAACCTAAGAGGTAGGAGCTATGACTATTTCTTTCATTTTGCAGAATAAATTAATTTTGCACGCTGGTTCAGAGAGCAGAGGGATTTTGTGCCAGCCAGCCAGTAAGCAGTAGAGTTAGCCTCCACTCTGGGTCCGTCCGACTGTCTGTCTAACCTCTATGCAACACGGTCTTCTGATCAAAATAGGCTCTGCGTTACCTTGAGAATCTTCTAGAGGTTCACCACTGTTTTGACTTTTTTACCACTTAAAAAGGACTCATAGATCCAATACAAATTAATGCTAGATCTGTGGGTTCAAATGAAGGCACATAATTAGATCTGTGTGGAAGGCTTTGCTCAAGGGGTTGTGGGCGGGCGGGAGACTGGCACCAAACTGAAAACTGAACCTGGGCGTCAACACTGGCGGGCCACTTGCACATTTGTTTTCCTTCTGCCTCGGATCTGTTGTCTGTATATTGGGGTTGGCTGAATAGTACAGATGTCAAAGGGTTGAGATGCTACATTGAGGGGCCTGCTATAAATCCCCAAACAGACCTACCTGCCTCCTAAAACTCGCCTCTTCCCAAGGCATGATTTATATACACTGCCCTGTCTTTTACGGTTTCCTGAGTTAGTGGTTTCAGACTAAAATTTGTGTGTTATAAGCCTCAGCATGCATGATTTCTTAGGTTTTTAATTAGAAAATGTAGTTTTGACTTAATAAATTATGTGTGAGGTAAATTTATCATAATACAACCTTATTAATCCCCTACAATTAAGAATTTACAGTTCTTTTGCTGAACTTTTTGCTGGATTTCCCATAAGGACACTTGCACAACCGATTGTGAAGAAAGTTTTTAGCCCATAACTAGCAAGCCGACACGGTAGCAGTGAGAATATGATTTAGAAAATCACGGGCGCAGTGGCTCAAGCCTGTAATCCCAGCACTTTGGGAGGCCGAGGCGGGCGGATCACGAGGTCAGGAGATCGAGACCCTCCTGGCTAACACGGTGAAACCCCGTCTCTACTAAAAAAAAAAAAAAAAAAAAAAAATACAAAAAAAGAAAATCACTTCCCATGTGGAACCAGACTTCCCATTTTTGCCAACAGTGTCTCGTTGAGGCCTTACAACAACTCTGTGAGATGGGCACTACTATTTCTGTTTTATAGATGAGGAAACTGAGGCTCAGACCTTGATGTAAGCTGACCAAGGTCACGCAGCCACTAAGGGACAGAGCCAAGGTTTGAACAAGGCCATCCAGCTCTAAAATGCATGCTGTAAGCCTCTTTAGATAATAAACACATAAAGCGCTTACCATGCTCCTAGCACCATCCTATGAGAATATATATTTATTACTATCTATTTAGTTCATTTATTCTCACAGCAATGCTAGGAGGGGCTGAGGGGGTTGCTATTTATTACTCCCCTTTTATAGATGAGCAAACTGAGGCATAGGAAGACGACACAGCGCACTCACTGTTCCACAGTTGTTAAGGGGTAGAAGTGAAGTGTGTGCCCAGCGGGCTGCAGAGTCCCTGCTCATAGCCCCACCTGACACTGTCTCATTCTCTCCATGTTTCCATCTCCCCACCCCATCCCATGCCCCACTCTGAGAACTTCAGCCACAGAACATTTACACCCCTTCTCTTCTCTAAACCCACCCTGTACTTTCCCATCATGGGCCCTTGGCTACCTCTGTTCTCGTGGGCTGTGTGGGTCTCTTGGGTTCTGAAGGCAGATAGGCTTGGGTTTGGCTCTTGCCTGGGCTGGTCCTCAGCTATCTCCATTTGCAAAGTGGGGCAAATTCCCTCTTCACAGTGCTATGTTGGTTTTCTGGTGTGATACACATCAAAAGCTGGTTACGTATTAAGTACTCAGAGAGTGGCAATATTCATCTGTTCTCATGCTGCTAATAAAGACATACCCGAGAATGGGTAATTTATAAAGGAAAGAGTTTTAATGGACTCATAGTTCCACATGACTGGGGTGGCCTCACAATGATGGTGGAAGATGAAGGAAGAGCAACGGGATGTCTTACATGGCAGCAGGCAGGACAGAGCATGTGCAGGGCAACTCCTCTTTATAAAACCATCAGATCTTGGCTGAGCGTGGTGGCTGTAATCCCAGCACTTTCGGAGGCTGAGGTGGGTGGATTGTTTGAGGTCAGGAGTTTGAGACCAGCCTGGCCAATATGGCAAAACCCCATCTCTACTAAAAATGCAAAAATTATCTGGGCATGGCGATGGATGCCTGTAGTCCCAGTTACTCGAGAGGCTGAGGCACAAGAATCATTAGAACTCAGGAAGTGGAGATTGCAGTGAGCCAAGATTGTGCCATTGTACTCCACTCTGGGCTAGAGAATGAGACTCTGTCTCAAAAATAAAATAAAATAAAATAAAATAAAATAAAATAAAATAAAATCATAAGATCTTGTAAGACTTATTCACTCTCATGAGAACAACATGGGAAAGACCTGCCCCCATGATTCAATTATCTCCCACTGGGTCCATCCCACGACATGTGGGAATTATGGGAGCAATAATTCACAATGAGATTTGGGTAGGGACACAGCCAAACCATATTACAAGGCTTCCACATTTTTTATTTTCAAAGCCCAGTTCAGGTCTCTTCCTCTGTAAATTCCTTCTGTGGACAGTATAGTCAGCCGACCTCTGAGCCCCCCCAGTCCTCTGTGTATATCTCTATTTAGCACTAATCACCACTTGCTTTGTATCATGGTTACTGCTGTGTGTGTCTGTCTCTCCCACTAGAATCTAAGGTTTTTAGGGTCAGAGACCATGCCTTATTCATGTTCGTGTCTCCAGATGCAAGACCAGGACCTTACGCATTCAAGCTCTTAAACATTTTTTGGTGAATTGAATTGAAAAAAGTGTGTTGGAATTGTGGGCTCCATTAATTATGTGCTACACACTCCAGGTAGATCTCTCTCAGGAAGGCTGGGGGTCACTCCCACTCTGGCGTTTAGAAACAGAGCCAGGCCACTTCCTATGTCATCTGTTCCTATCCTGTATTTCCCACTGCTCAAGCCACCAACAGTCTTCCTGACTGAAACTTTCTTTTCTCGGTGTGTTTCAATTGCTGCAGCATGTCCTGAGAAGTCCCTGGGGTGGGACATGCGAGTTTCGTGAGTGACTGGAATAGCCTTCTGCTATTATGTGAGTGTTTGGGTCTCCCCAAAATTCAAACACTGAAACATAAATCTCAACGTGATGGTATTAGGAGTTGGGGCCTTTGGGGGATGATTAGGTCACGAGGACAGAGCCTTGTGAATGGGATCAGTGCCTTTATAAAAGAGGCTCTAGAGAGTTCCCTTGCTGCTTCTACTGCATGAGGACACATCTAGAGCCGGGCCCTCACCAGAACTGAATCTGTAGGTGCACTGATCTTGGACTTCCCAGTCTCCAGAATGGTGAGAAATAAATTCCTGTTGTTTATAAGACACTAGTGTACGGTATTTTGTTTCAGCAACTCAAAGAGACTAAGATGCCCTCTGTCATTGATTGGATTGGTGGCAGATGTAGCAGACTTGCTCCTCTCCCAAGTCTCCTTCAAATGACCTTTCCTGAGGCCAAAAATTCTGACCTGCAATTTTGAATTAAAAGCATTGGTTTCTAAAGTGTTCTAAACAAATGGGGGCATGGGATACACTGTCAAAAGCTCTATACTTGGTGTTATGTCACACCCCGTGGCATAACTTGTTGGCAGTTTCATAGCAGAGAACCAGGCCCAGAAGGATGGGGGCCTGGAGCTAGCATCCTCTGACCTGGGGTCTAGGTGTTGCGGTGAGTGGGGAGAGGATTTTGTCAGCAAAGATGGCCGGGACATGGATAAGGCGGATGAAACTGAGACTCCAGGGCAGGACATAGGGAATGGAAGACAGAGAAGAGGGGTGGTGAGGAAGAACATCCCTGGGAGCCCTCTGCTTCCTTACTGTGCTGAGAGTAAACTTGGCTGAGGCCCCTCCTGGATTTCCAGCTGGTGGCTGAAGGTCACCCTGCAAAAGAAGGTGCTTAATTCCCAAGTTGTTGCATTAAGGAGCAAAGAGGGAGCGAGGCAGTATACTCTGGCCATTAAAAGCTCTGACTCTGGGATCTCACAGACTCAGGTTTTGATTCTGGATCTGCTAGGAACTAGCTTGGTGACTTGGGACAGTCACTTAACTCCTCTGTCTCTCACTTTCCTCATCTATAAAATGGGGACATAAATAATAATGCCTCAGGAGGTTCCAGGGAGGATTAAACTTGGCTGAGATCTTCCATGGTAAGCACTCAATAAAAGGCAGCTAGTCTTACTAAGGGAGGCAGCTCCCGCTACTCTCACCATCTGTGCCTGGGTTCCACTGCAGACAGGACCAGACCAGCTGGAGAGGCAGTGATGGCAGCAGGCAAGCTAAAACTCAGGCCTGCAGAATTCTCCAATGTTAGTCCCAGGAGGATTGGATTCGAAGTGTTAAGTGATTTGGGCTTCCTTTTTAAGAGCAGAAAATAGGCCTAAAAAGATCATATAGTTAACAGGAGGAAATAGGCCTAGGCGGATCTTGTGGCTTGACATAGCCATATAGAGATGGCCACATAGCTGAGGAAGTGTCAGAGCTGAGCTTCCAGCCTGGGCCTTGCGGCTCACAGCCAGTGGACTGTAAGTCTGAGGCAAGGCCCTGGAAGCAGCAGGGTTGTGGGCCATTTCCAAGCCCATAGTAATCATCATCCTCACACCAAAAGCCTCAAAATTCTGTGCCCCATAGAAGGGGGTGACTTTCAGATGGCAGATTGCTTGCAGGTTGGCTCTTTTAGGTAAGGACAATTCCTAGGCACTTACTCAGTGAACCTGGTCCATTTTTCTTCTTTCCAGTCCTCTTCTCCTTATGGGGATGTTTTCATTGTTTTCTTTTCAGGCTGGGCTTAGCCCTGGCCTCTCTGCTCCAGGCTGGTGGGTTTTCCCTTCCCCCATCCTCCTCTGCCCTCCCTGGTTTCTATCAGGAATAGGCAGTGATTGAAATTATTGATTCAATCAGTTTATCCTCCTGCCGAGATGCATCTTGGCTGGATCACTAATCCCGGGGCCAAGCCTTAGCACAGTCCACTGGCTTCCCTTGCTCAGTGCCAGGGGCAATTGGAGCTGCAGAATCTCCTGGGGTATCATCAATGAAGACCGGAGGATTTGACTGGTAATGGGCTCCCGGTTCTCAATCTGGCAGCTGCAACTGAATCCAGGGAAATAGAGACACGTCCAGCTTCTCTGAAAGCCCACCAGCTTGGTCCATTGCAAACGAGGCTGACTTTCAAGTTCCTAGTTACAGTTCCCACTCACTGTTACAATAAATCTCTCTGAGGGTATTCCTTCCTATAGCATGGAATAATTTGGAATCACCAGAATGAAGACGTTGCTGTTTCTCAAGTGATAATAAAAGCATCATCGTGGGGGCAATTTTGGCAGCCAAGTTACTGGACTTACTATAAATGCCTTCTTATTTTACTAGGTCTCTTCAGTTTCCTTGCCCGCCCTCATTTATTTCACAGGGATTCTGTGTAGCTGAAGTAATGTGCACGAATATTGCGTAACATTCTGTGGAAGGATACAATATTGTAGAAATAATTTAATTGATGACCTGTAATGAAAAGAGCGCTGGGTAAGTAGCCTGGGTTGCAGTTTCTCTCTATATTTTTACATTGCCAGGGATAGTGCTGTTGACATGAATAGGCCAGTATTGATTTCATTTAAAATTTTCAGCATCTGAATGATGTGAGCAGTGATCTGTGGGAAGATACTGTGGAGTTGTCGGCATAGCCCCTGCTAACAAAATACCATTTAAAAAGGATTTTTCTATTAGCATTCACAAAGAGAAGAGAGAATAAAAAGGGTTATGAGAATGTTAAAATTTTCACTGACCAAAGAAATATGAAGTCACCATCTTCATTTTACTCTTAATTAATTGAGTTATTGGACCTTATATAAGCCTCTGTTAAATTCCTAAAAGAAAGCAGGCCGGGGCCTTCAGGTGTTGTATAGAATACTTCGTTTTCTAAAGGGAGAGACTTCAATCACCCCATGCGAAAGTCCCTGACGGCAGTCAGACTCCCCCAAGAAATGGATTTCAAATGCGGCAGCAACTCCTTAATGCTGCCCTGCTAATGAGTTCCAATTCAGTGGTTATGAGTTACTATCATTTAACAACAGTAGCACAAATTAGATTTTCAAACTTTCAGAGATGCAGTTTCTCAGGACGCCTGAGTCTACCAGTCAGATCATAGAAGGTTGAGGGGAGACAGATGCTGGGCAGGTGGCCCGAAGAGTGATTTTTAAAAGGCAACCCTGTGGTAAACTGGGGACACTGATTGGGTTCCATTTCTGGGTAGTGGGGGTTTGAGGTTCTCAGTTTGCCCAAGAGATAGGTTTGTTGTGAAAGTATGGACCAAGGCAGAGGTTGCAGTGACCCGAGATTGCGCCACTGCACTCCAGCCTGGAGACAGAGCAAGACTCCGTCTCAAAAAAAAAAAAAAAAAAAAAGAAAGTATGGACCAAGTGGAAGTCGGCAGATCCTGTCTTTATCCTTTTGTTGGCCTGGAGGTTAAGGAGAGGTGGAAGGACAAGGCTGGCTGTGAGCAGCCATCTAAGTCCCTGGAGTGGCAAAAAGCCACCTTTTGAGCATCTTCTGCCTTCCTGCCTTTCTAATGATGAGCTTCAACTCAGGTATGGCAAAGACATTTGAAGGGAAAACTCAGGGAAGGAGCTTTCCAGAATCACTGGTAACGAGTGTGATAGAAGAGCTATCTGAATGCAGTTTTGCCCTAGCTATGGATTCTTCTAGAAAGCTGTCCTCAGTTGGGCTGCTTTGGGCTGTAGGACTCTCCTGCCTGCCTTGCCAAACAGAGTGGGGATCTTCAAGCTTGAATGAGGAGGCCCATGAAGGAGACCTGGACCAGTGCACACCAGGAGATGAAAGGGGCCTTGCTGGTTGTTATCCTGAGGGGAATGCACTAGCCCTGGTTTCAGTTCTGGCAGCAACACAGGGGGAAACGCACAGGAGGGATGAAGATGAAAAGGAAGGCACAGCATGGATGCTAGTCTTCATCACCAGAACAACTGGAAGTCATGAAAATGTCTTAAACCCACAGAGACACATCATTCTAAAATACACCCCTATGTGTCTGATAAAAGCAGTGCCAATATTTTTACTGACATTCTAAGAAAATAACTTAGACTGATATGTATGAATGATATATAGAAAACCTATATATCATTTTTGTGGAACTCAATAAAGCTATTGTCATTTTGAATAGAAAAAACAATTTGAAAACTTAAGAAAAAAAACTGCATTGGTTAGCCAGGAGTGGTGGCTCACGTGTGAAATTTCAGCACTTTGGGATGCTGAGGTGGGTGCATCACCTGAGGTCAGGAGTTCGAGAGCACTTTGACCAGCATGGTGAAACTCCATCTCTACTAAAATACAAAAATTAGCTGGGTGTGGTGGTGCATGCCTGTAATCTCAGCTTGGGAGACTGTAATCTCACTTGGGAGGCTGAGGCAGGAGAATCGCTGGAATCCAGGAGGCAGAGGTTGCAGTGAGCCGAGATGGCACCACTGCACTCCAGCCTGGTGACAATAGCAAAACTCTGTCTCAAAAAAAAAAAAAAAGCAAAAACAAAAAATGGCATTGGGGGGGCGGAGCAAGATGGCCGAATAGGAACAGCTCCAGTCTCCAACTCCCAGCGCGAGTAACACAGAAGACCGGTGATTTCTGCATTTTCAACTGAGGTACTGGGGTCATCTCTCTAGGGAGTGCCGGACAATCGGTGCTGGTCAGCTGCTGCAGCCTGACCAGCGTGAGCTGAAGCAGGGCGAGGCATCGCCTCACCTGGAAGCGCAAGGGGGAAGGAAATCCGTTTTCCTAGCCAGGGGAACTGAGACACATAACACCTGGAAAATCGCGTAACTCCCACCCCAATACTGCGCTTTAAGGAAACAGGCACACCAGGAGAATATATCCCACACCTGGCCGGGAGGGTCCCACGCCCACGGAGCCTCCCTCACTGCTAACACAGCCGTCTGCGGCGATCTATCCGCAAGGCAGCAGCGAGGCTGGGGGAGGGGCGCCCGCCATTGCTGAGGCTTAAGTAGGTAAACAAAGCCGCTGGGAAGCTCGAACTGGGTGGAGCTCACAGCAGCTCAAGGAAACCTGCCTGTCTCTGTAGACTCCACCTCTGGGGACAGCCCACAGCTGAGGTCCAATAGGGAAAGCAGCGGGGGCGGTGCAGAGGCGAACGACTCTGTCTGACAGCTTTGGGGAGAGCCGTGGATCTCCCAACGCGGAGGTTGAGATCCGAGAACGGACAGACTGCCTGCTCAGGTGGGTCCCTGACCCCTGAGTAGCCTAGCTGGGAGACATCCCCCACTAGGGGCAGTCTGACACCCCACACCTCACAGGGTGGAGTCATCCCTGAGAGGAAACTTCCAAAGGAAGAATCAGACAGGTACAATCGCTGCTCAGCAATATTCTATCTTTGGCAACCTCTGCTGCTGATACCCAGGCAAACAGGGTCTGGAGTGGACCTCAAGCAATCTCCAACAGACCAACAGACAGTCCTTCTGACTGTCAGACGGAAAACTATCAAACAGGAAGGACACCTATACCAAAACCCCATCAGTACGTCACCATCATCAAAGACCAGAGACAGATAAAACCACAAAGATGGGGAAAAAGCAGGGCAGAAAAGCTGGAAATTCAAAAAATAAGAGCGCATCTCCCCCTGCAAAGGAGCGCAGCCCATCGCCAGCAACGGATCAAAGCTGGTCAGAGAATGACTTTGACGAGATGAGAGAAGAAGGCTTCAGTCCATCAAACTTCTCAGAGCTAAAGGAGGAATTACGTACCCAGCGCAAAGAAACTAAAAATCTTGAAAAAAAAGTGGAAGAATTGACAGCTAGACTAATTAATGCAGAGAAGATCATAAACGAAATGACAGAGATGAAAACCATGACACGAGAAATACGTGACAAATGCACAAGCTTCAGTAACCGACTCGATCAACTGGAAGAAAGAGTATCAGCGATTGAGGATCAAATGAATGAAATGAAGCAAGAAGAGAAACCAAAAGAAAAAAGAAGAAAAAGAAATGAACAAAGTCTGCAAGAAGTATGGGATTATGTAAAAAGACCAAATCTACGTCTGATTGGGGTGCCTGAAAGTGAGGGGGAAAATGGAACCAAGTTGGAAAACACTCTTCAGGATATCATCCAGGAGAACTTCCCCAACCTAGTAGGGCAGGCCAACATTCAAATTCAGGAAATACAAAGAACGCCACAAAGATACTCCTCCAGAAGAGCAACTCCAAGACACATAATTGCCAGATTCACCAAAGTTGAAATGAAGGAAAAAATCTTAAGGGCAGCCAGAGAGAAAGGTCGGGTTACCCACAAAGGGAAGCCCATCAGACTAACAGCAGATCTCTCGGCAGAAACTCTACAAGCCAGAAGAGAGTGGGGGCCAATATTCAACGTTCTTAAAGAAAAGAATTTTCAACCCAGAATTTCATATCCAGCCAAACTAAGTTTCATCAGTGAAGGAGAAATAAAATCCTTTACAGATAAGCAAATGCTTAGAGATTTTGTCACCACCAGGCCTGCCTTACAAGAGACCCTGAAGGAAGCCCTAAACATGGAAAGGAACAACCGGTACCAGCCATTGCAAAAACATGCCAAAATGTAAAGACCATCGAGGCTAGGAAGAAACTGCATCAACTAATGAGCAAAATAACCAGTTAATATCATAATGACAGGATCAAGTTCACACATAACAATATTAACCTAAATGTAAATGGACTAAATGCTCCAATTAAAAGACACAGACTGGCAAACTGGATAAAGAGTCAAGACCCATCAGTCTGCTGTATTCAGGAGACCCATCTCACATGCAGAGACATACATAGGCTCAAAATAAAGGGATGGAGAAAGATCTACCAAGCAAATGGAGAACAAAAAAAAGCAGGGGTTGCAATCCTAGTCTCTGATAAAACAGACTTTAAACCATCAAAGATCAAAAGAGACAAGAAGGCCATTACATAATGGTAAAGGGATCAATTCAACAGGAAGAGCTAACTCTCCTAAATATATATGCACCCAATACAGGAGCACCCAGATTCATAAAGCAAGTCCTTAGAGAGCTACAAAGAGACTTAGACTCCCATACAATAATAATGGGAGATTTCAACACTCCACTGTCAACATTAGACAGATCAACGAGACAGAAAGTTAACAAGGATATCCAGGAATTGAACTCATCTCTGCACCAAGCGGACCTAATAGACATCTATAGAACTCTCCACCCCAAATCAACAGAATATACATTCTTCTCAGCACCACATCGCACTTATTCCAAAATTGACCACATAATTGGAAGTAAAGCACTCCTCAGCAAATGTACAAGAACAGAAATTATAACAAACTGTCTCTCAGACCACAGTGCAATCAAACTAGAACTCAGGACTAAGAAACTCAATCAAAACCGCTCAACTACATGGAAACTGAATAACCTGCTCCTGAATGACTACTGGGTACATAACGAAATGAAAGCAGAAATAAAGATGTTCTTTGAAACCAATGAGAACAAAGATACAACATACCAGAATCTCTGGGACACATTTAAAGCAGTGTGTAGAGGGAAATTTATAGCACTAAATGCCCACAAGAGAAAGCAGGAAAGATCTAAAATTGACACTTTAACATCACAATTAAAAGAACTAGAGAGGCAAGAGCAAACACATTCAAAAGCTAGCAGAAGGCAAGAAATAACTAAGATCAGAGCAGAACTGAAGGAGATAGAGTCACAAAAAACCCTCCAAAAAATCAATGAATCCAGGAGTTGGTTTTTTGAAAAGATCAACAAAATTGACAGACCGCTAGCAAGACTAATAAAGAAGAAAAGAGAGAGGAATCAAATAGACGCAATAAAAAATGATAAAGGGGATATCACCACCGACCCCACAGAAATACAAACAACCATCAGAGAATACTATAAATGCCTCTACGCAAATCGACTAGAAAATCTAGAAGAAATGGATAATTTCCTGGACACTTACACTCTCCCAAGACTGAACCAGGAAGAAGTTGAATCCCTGAATAGACCAATAACAGGCTCTGAAATTGAGGCAACAATTAATAGCCTACCCACGAAAAAAAGTCCAGGACCAGATGGATTCACAGCTGAATTCTACCAGAGGTACAAGGAGGAGCTGGTACCATTCCTTCTGAAACTATTCCAATCAATAGAAAAAGAGGGAATCCTCCCTAACTCATTTTATGAGGCCAACATCATCCTGATACCAAAGCCTGGCAGAGACACAACAAAAAAAGAGAATTTTAGACCAATATCCCTGATGAACATCGATGCAAAAATTCTCAATAAAATACTGGCAAACCGGATTCAGCAGCACATCAAAAAGCTTATCCACCATGATCAAGTGGGCTTCATCCCTGGGATGCAAGGCTGGTTCAACATTCGCAAATCAATAAATGTAATCCAGCATATAAACAGAACCAAAGACAAGAACCACATGATTATCTCAATAGATGCAGAAAAGGCTTTTGACAAAATTCAACAGCCCTTTATGCTAAAAACGCTCAATAAATTCGGTATTGATGGAACGTACCTCAAAATAATAAGAGCTATTTACGACAAACCCACAGCTAATATCATACTGAATGGGCAAAAACTGGAAAAATTCCCTTTGAAAACTGGCACAAGACAGGGATGCCCTCTCTCACCACTCCTATTCAACATAGTGTTGGAAGTTCTGGCTAGGGCAATCAGGCAAGAGAAAGAAATCAAGGGTATCCAGTTAGGAAAAGAAGAAGTCAAATTGTCCCTGTTTGCAGATGACATGATTGTATATTTAGAAAAACCCATCGTCTCAGCCCAAAATCTCCTTAAGCTGATAAGCAACTTCAGCAAAGTCTCAGGATACAAAATTAATGTGCAAAAATCACAAGCATTCTTATACACCAGTAACAGACAAGCAGAGAGCCAAGTCAGGAATGAACTTCCATTCACAATTGCTTCAAAGAGAATAAAATACCTAGGAATCCAGCTTACAAGGGATGTAAAGGACCTCTTCAAGGAGAACTACAAACCACTGCTCAGTGAAATCAAAGAGGACACAAACAAATGGAAGAACATACCATGCTCATGGATAGGAAGAATCAATATCGTGAAAATGGCCATACTGCCCAAGGTTATTTATAGATTCAATGCCATCCCCATCAAGCTACCAATGAGTTTCTTCACAGAATTGGAAAAAACTGCTTTAAAGTTCATATGGAACCAAAAAAGAGCCCGCATTGCCAAGACAATCCTAAGTCAAAAGGACAAAGCTGGAGGCGTCACGCTACCTGACTTCAAACTATACTACAAGGCTACAGTAACCAAAACAGCATGGTACTGGTACCACAACAGAGAAATAGACCAGTGGAACAGAACAGAGTCCTCAGAAATAATACCACACATCTACAGCCATCTGATCTTTGACAAACCTGACAAAAACAAGAAATGGGGAAAGGATTCCCTATTTAATAAATGGTGCTGGGAAAATTGGCTAGCCACAAGTAGAAAGCTGAAACTGGATCCTTTCCTTACCCCTTATACGAAAATTAATTCAAGATGGATTAGAGACTTAAATGTTAGACCTAATACCATAAAAACCCTAGAAGAAAATCTAGGTAGTACCATTCAGGACATAGGCATGGGCAAGGACTTCATGTCTAAAACACCAAAAGCAACGGCAGCAAAAGCCAAAATTGACAAATGGGATCTCATTAAACTAAAGAGCTTTTGCACAGCAAAAGAAACTACCATCAGAGTGAACAGGCAACCTACAGAATGGGAGAAAAATTTTGCAACCTACTCATCTGACAAAGGGCTAATATCCAGAATCTACAAAGAACTCAAACAAATATACAAGAAAAAAACAAACAACCCCATCAAAAAGTGGGGAAAGGATATGAACAGACATTTCTCAAAAGAAGACATCCATACAGCCAACAGACACATGAAAAAATGCTCGTCATCACTCGCCATCAGAGAAATGCAAATCAAAACCACAATGAGATACCATCTCACACCAGTTAGAATGGCAATCATTAAGAAGTCAGGAAACAATAGATGTTGGAGAGGATGTGGAGAAATAGGAACACTTTTACACTGTTGGTGGGATTGTAAACTAGTTCAACCATTATGGAAAACAGTATGGCGATTCCTCAAGGATCTAGAACTAGATGTACCATATGACCCAGCCATCCCACTACTGGGTATATACCCAAAGGATTATAAATTACTCTACTACAAAGACACATGCACACGTATGTTTATTGCGGCACTATTCACAATAGCAAAGACTTGGAATCAACCCAAATGTCCATCTGTGACAGACTGGATTCAGAAAATGTGGCACATATACACCATGGAATACTATGCAGCCATCAAAAAGGATGAGTTTGCGTCCTTTGTAGGGACATGGATGCAGCTGGAAACCATCATTCTTAGCAAACTATCACAAGAAGAGAAACCAAACACCGCATGTTCTCACTCATAGGTGGGAACTGAACAATGAGATCACTTGGACTCGGGAAGGGGAACATCACACACTGGGGCCTATCATGGGGAGGGGGGAGGAGGGAGGGATTGCATTGGGGAGTTATACATGATATAAACGTTATGCACATGTACCCTAGAACTTAAAGTATAATAAAAAAAATAAAAAAAATAAAAAAAAATGGCATTGGCTTCACATCACTGAAAAAGACTTCCAGAGGGGCTATTCTAATGCTGACAGGTGCTGGCCAGGCATGTGCCTGGGATACTTCTGTCAGACTGTTGCCTGTCCTAGTTTTGATTGTCCTCCCATCTGAGTCACAGAATGCGCAACAAAGCAAAAACTCCACCATAAGTGCCTCCTCGGGAAGTTTTCCTCCAAACTTGCATGACAAGCTCACACTCTGGAACCAACCCACCCTATCTAATCATGGCTTACTACCTGTGCTCAAGAGTCACCTCCCACAACCTGCCACTGAGCCTGATGGTCCCACAGTCAGGGGCACATTGGCTCTGGAAAGTCTCCTGAGAGAGCCAGTAGGTCATGATTTAATGCTGGGGTCACCGTGGGATGATATTGTGTGATATTACGTTCAGGGACCCAGGAATCCTGAAATCCTTTCTGATGAGCCACTGTTACTCTGAGGAGGGAGGGAAAATGAGGGGGAACAAGAAATGAATGGACATTATACTTAAATTAGCCAGAGTTTTGGCCTTCAATCCCAATGCAGAGAAATCTGGAATGCTGGGCTGGACCGCATGGAAGGTGGACCCCCTCTGATGTGTCTCTCTCTGGGTACCCTTAGATGGCAGCAGGCTCGAATGTTTGGTCTCTTTTCTTTCTCTGCACCCACGCACCTGTTTTGGAGTTCACTGTTAGGATGCTAGAAAAGGCTGATCCACTGTACAGCAGACAAGAACAAGGAACCAGAGAGACAGAGCAAGTTTGCTCGCAGTGCCTAGCAGGGATCTGGCTCACCTTGTCCTGCGGGAAGCCCAGTGGGAAGTAGGGAGGACATTTAAGGAGAGGAAGAAGTTGAGGAAAAGGCAAAGCGTAGCTGCCTCACACATATGCCACACCTTGCCACAGCGCTGAAGAGAGCAAGATTTCACCGAAATGACTGAATTTTCAGCCCCTTGAAACCAGAAGAATGAGATCCTGTATCCTATATTTGACTAACCAACCTGATACCCCGTCCTTGAATCCACATGTTGTCCCATAGTCCAGTTTGCACGTGAGGCACAAACAGTTTATCAATGTGTCCTAAAGGTGGGACACTATATTTAAGGTGATTTGGGGTGTTCCATGGACACAGTTATTAAAATATATTGCTTTGTTTAGTAAGAAAGTTATTCCATTTAAAGCACTTTCAATCTTTCATATTAATTCTAGGGGACTATCTCGGTTGGTGTTATGTGTCTTTAACACTTTTAAAATAATTTAGTTTCTTTTTCTTTAACAGATAGGCCTCATCCTCAGAGCTCTCAAGCAGCTGCAGTATGTAGCAATAATTTAAAAACATGTTTTTATTTTTATTTTTAAATAAATTTCATTAATTTAAGTGAAACAGATAAGATAATTGTCCTCTTATGTTAATAATAATAGCCAAAAGCTATGTATGCTTACCACGGGCCAGGAACTATTTTAAGTGTTTAATGTATATTAACCCCTTTAGTCCTCAACACAACCCTATAAGATAGGTCTATTATTATTCCTATTTTACAGATGCAGAAGCTGTCACTAATTTTCAAAATCTCCATTTTTGAAAAATATTTTTTAAAAGTTTCCATATTATAAATATAACACATATTTTATTAGAGAAAAGCACTAAATATAGTTAATGAAAAAGAAGGACCATCATTAATATCTTGGTCTATAAGCTTTCTAAGCTTTTTTATATATACAGGTTGAATATCCCTTATCTGAAATGCTTGGAACCAGAAGTGTTTCAGATTTCCAATTTTTTTGGATTTTGGAATATTTTCATTATAGCTACCTATAATGATGATGGTTCAGTATCCCAAATTTGAAAATCCAAAGTCCAAAATACTCTCATGGGCATTTCCTTTGAGCATCATGCTGGCACTCAAAAAGTTTTGGATTTTGGAGCATTTCAGGTTTTGGATTTTCAAATTTAAAATGCTCAACATACACATATATACATATATGTGCAAATATTTTACTTTTAAAAATGAAAATGAGATCATATTAAATATATGGGGTTATTTTTGGTTTTGTTTGTTTTAAGGAGACAGCGTCTCATTCTGTTGCTCAGGCTGGAGTGCAGTGGCTCAATCTCAGCTCAGTGCAGCCTCAACCTCCTGAGCTCAAGCAATCCTCTTGCCTCAGCCTCTCAAGTAGCTGAGACTACAGGTGCTCACCACCACACCCAGCTAATTTTTTTTACTTTCTGTAAAGACAAGGTCTCACTCTGTTGCTCAGGTTGGTCTTAAACTCCTGGATTCAAGCGCTTCTCCCACCTCGGCCTCCCAAAGTGCTGGGATGACATGTGTTTACCACCACGCTCAGCCAAACATAGGATTTTGAAACTTCCTATTTCACTTAAATCTACTCTACTTTCCCTCACCTTAGTCCATGTCTCTTTCTAAGAGGCAAGCTTGCTTGTTTCTAATTGGGAAACATTGAAGTTTCAATGGCAGACTCTAGCTTCCCTTGTTCTGAAGATTGTAAAGGAAGGGTCTTATGACAGCTGTCAAGAGCCATTAGTGTAACAAGATATCAGTCCAAAGTCAGGGGAAAAACTCTTTTTTCTATAGGGAGTTTGATCCCTTTGTATATTTGGGGACTCATCAAAGGGGAGTTTTGAGATAGTCTTGTTTTCCACATAAAACTCAGAAAATTGCTTGATTTAAAATGCAACTTCTGTCTCCTCTTTTCACTTGTCATTTCTAAAACATTTTTAAAAAGTGTTAAAACTAATGGAGTAACAAACTGCCATGCAGTAATAATATTTTAGGTAAATGAAAATGCATCCTGGTAGAGAAACAAAGACATAGTTAGCGTCAATGGAAATGGAAGAGAAGGGTAGATGTTGCTTCCGGTCTCAATCAATCTGATCTTATTTAATTTAACCAATTAAGCAATTTTGAATTTTGTAATTGTTCTAATGGGGAACCAGTGGAGACATTATGTTATTCCAAGCATGTTTTGTTATGATAACACGGGCCTTTAAAGATTTTTTATGTCTTTTATTTTGAAAGTTTTTCACGTATTTGAAGTCTTGCCTGGTGGCCAAACCCTAGTGTTCTGTGACTCTGTGGAAATGGGCTCACCTCCTGCTCCTGGTATCCCATTCCCTCTGGCTTTAATTAATACCATACAATAAAACTCCTACTCTCCAGCCAAACCACCATCGGCTGTAATCTTGTCAGTTCTTATAAGCCAAAGAGAAACACATGCTTTTTCTTGTTATTGTTTAATCATCTGCATCAGCTATTTAATTTCCAGAGGAACCTCATCTTGCTGTTATGTGTTCCCCTTTCCTCCTTTCTGTTTATTTATTTGCTTTTTATGTTTTTTTCCAAAGAAAACCATAGGTAACAAGTTTTGTGAATTTAATCCTGGTGGTTTTAATGGCAGATGCCTCAGTTCCTGGCTATCTGCTCTTTCTAAATTACAGCACAATAAGGATGAAGAATTTAAAAAGCTAACCTAGCATAACAGAGAGGGGCTTTAATTTTAACTAGAGCAACAGCTGAGAACCAACACGTTGTCAACCATTCTCAGTCATATGTAGCAGGTTGCATTGCTTCAAAGTATTAGGGTTGGGCTGGGCCTGGTGGCTCACACCTGTAATTCCAGCACTTTGGTAGGCTGAGGTGGGAGGATCACTTGAAGCCAGGAGTTGGAGGCCAACATAGGCAACGTAGCAAGACTCTGTCACTAAAAAAAATTTTTTTAAATTAACCAGGCATGGTACTGTTCACCTGTAGTTCCAAATACTTGGGAGGCTGAGGCAGAAGGATTGCGTGACCCCAGGAATTCAAGGTTGCAGTGAGCTGCGATCACGCCGCTGCACTCCAGCCTGGGTGACAGAGTGAGATCCCAACTAAAAAAAACAAAAAAAAGCATCAGGATTGTATTATAATGCTATCATTGTTCTTGAAGTGTGCAAAAAATTGCAAGTCACAGACTATTAAGTTTGGCGATAGCCTCTGTTTAAGGACTGAAGCAAGCATACTTACATACAAATACCTCTACTCATGGACCACATTTGTACCTACCTGCCCCATTCCCTTTCTTAAAATGGCTCAGAACACCCTTGTCCTTGTAGAATACTCAAACATGTGTACAAATCATCCCCATCACCATCACCATACCCATCACCTAAGTCCTGTTCATTTCACTGACACCACCAGGAGCATCCTCCAAATGCAAAGCTTATGTCCTGTCTATGTTACTGATATTGCAATCGTGTGTCATTTCTTAGTGCCCTGCAAACATTTTTGGTACTTTAGTGTTTGGGTTTGGTTTCTTTCTATCTTTCTTTTCATCTTACTAAATACAAACTCTATGTTCTGTGATAAAGGAATGGAAAGGAACCGTGTACTTCTCTCCAGTGTACTTCTCTGGAGCTGGTAGAAACAAACTTGCTGTTGAAAATCTTTAACTCTAAATTCCCTGGCTTTCCTGTGAAAGGAATTTCACCTCTAATGCAGCATTAATGGGGTTTTGCATTGAAATGCCTTTTGGGGTTTGATTTGCCTTTTAGAGACGCTGGTGTTTGACTGCATGTTCAAACACAGCATGTATTCTTATGAGCGATGTGAGATTCAAATAAACACAACGAGTGTGTTCATTTTGATGACCTCCCCATCACACATTCAAATAAACACAAATGTTCTCAAATGTATAAAAGCAGCTGTGTTTATGTCAGCGTGCAAAGCACCAGATATATACATTCAGATTCACTCATCTATCTGGAACCATGTACCTCCGCTCATCGTTAAAATTTAGTGGAAAATCATGCATGGGGCATGTGTAATGTGCAATTTTCAACCGTACACACATCTCTAAACAAATTTTCTTCAAGCATGTTACTGACATTTGTTCTAATTGGGGATGAAGACGGGAGAAACTTTGAAGTTTTTGAAAACAAAACAAAGCATAATGCAAGTTGCTACCAGAGGGCATAGCGTGTCTAAAGTATTCTAGCAGCACAAGTAAGAGTCACCTTCCCTGATATTCAGAACAATTTTCTTTGCCTTTCTTTTCTTTTTTTCTTCTTCCCTTCCCTTACTTTTCTTTCCTTTCCTGTCTTGCTCCCTTCTTTCTTTTGTTTAAGCAAAACTAAGAAAAGTTCTTCCTTCCCCCTCCACTTTTCCTCCTTGTCTTTCTTCTTTTGTTCCTTCCTAGCAAAGTCATGTAACATGCCAGCTCAAGAGTTAGGCTTTTTTTTTTTTTTTTTTTCTTGTTTGCTTTAAATATCATAAATGTGAGACATGACAAATCTTTTTTTCAGAACCTCAGCTGGAACAGCTCAAGCATTAATGCCGGGTTAAGCTGCACTTTCTGCGTAAGAACCAACTTTGGCTTTGTATGTGAGACTGAAACAACACTTCCATCTTGCATTGCTTCAAGTATCAGTACAGTTTGCAGGTCTCCAGGAAAATCCCCAGGCTCCACTTTGCTGCCAAATAGTCCTAAAAAGAATAAAAGTAACATCTAAAGTTGATTGAGATCTACCTGTGAGCCAGGGACTATTCTAAACATGTTGAATGTTTTATCTCATTTAATTCTCAGCCACCCTCTGAGAGGGGGACTCTTGCTATCCTCATGTTACACACGAGGAAGTACAAAGAGGTACTTTCCTCAAGGTCACAGCACCAGTAGGTGATGGGGCCTAATGGACATGCAAGTTTCAGACCTCTTGGTTTTTTAAAGAATCTATAAATCTAAATATTCACAAATGTTATCCCGATTTTTAAATGTTAGCAAAAAATTTAAACTTTTAAGAAACCCTGTCTGCTGAACAAAACACATTTAGTGCCTGGATTAAATTCTTGGGTTGCCAGTTTGCCTCCTCTGATTTAGGGGATACTGTCTCCAATTTTTCAGTGCTACAAAAACCTACTATTAAGAACTAGTTCGATGAGTAGAAAGAAAGTAGAATTTGGAGGCAGATAACTCATATTCACATATGAACTCTATCAATTCCTAATTAAATGACCTTGAACAAGTAACTTCTATTCTCTGAGTTTTAGTTTCCTCATCTGCAAAACAAAGATAATTCCTGCCTTAGGAGAGGTATTATAGGATTCATGCAGTTCTCATAGTTCTTACATAATATTTCCATTAAAGCATTTTGTAAACTCTGAGTTTGATACAGTTAGAAACTATGGTTGTGATTATCATCTCCCTACATCTGAGTATGAATGGAAAGACATGCACGTTTATGGAATGTGAGGCATTGGGCCAGCACGTTGACCTGCAAAGTTCACCAACAGTGGCTTTAACCCTTTTATAGATGAGAATTCTGTGACTCAGAGAGATTCAGGACATTTACAAAGGGTGCAAAACTAGTAAGAAGTGAAGCTGAAATTCACAGAGGTTTGTTTAATTCCAAAACCCATGGGTCTCTCTACCCCAACTTCTTGACAGTACCTAATATATTAAGCTTCTATCAGTCATTACAATTTTAGTGGGAACCAGTTTATAAGACTTGTCAAAGGATCAGCTTAGGATCCTGCTAGAATAAAGCTTGAGGTCGGTAACTAGGGACCAGGAAAGGAAGACGCACACAATCCAGGGAACAGAGGCAAGCACAGAGCTGGACTGGTGTGGACGTTCCTTCATGCCGGGCTTGGGGATGTTAGATGCCTAAAAAGAGAAAGGAGAGAGTCCCGGCATTCCCCTCCCTTTCCTCTCAAGAGCAAGTCACCTGGCAGTGGGGCGGCCAAGCTGTGTCCTGCCTGCTGCTGTGCATTCAGCTGCTCTGGAGAGGCCTGTGATGCTGAGACCACATTGGGAAGTCAGTCCAATTGTGCCATTTGCTACTATAAAGATTACTTGGGGCTGGGCATGGTGGCTCACACCTATTATCCCAGCACTTTGGAAGGCCGAGGAGGGCGGATTGCCTGAGCTCTGGAGTTTTAGACCAGTCTAGGCAACATGGCAGAACCCCATCTCTACTAAAAATACAATGAGCCAGGTGTGGTGGTGCGGGCCTGTAATCCCAGCTACTCAGGAGACTGAGGCAGGAGAATCACTCGAACTTGGGAGGAGGAGGTTTCAGTGAACCAAGATTGTGCCACTGCACTCCAGCCTGGGTGACAGAGCAAGACCCTGTTTCCCCCAACCAAAAAAAAAGCTTACTGGGCCCCAGATAAAAGTCATTTTTGCATATACTTGCTTCTTCAGTCTGGGGGTGATCCTTGGGTCCCTTCTGTCTTATCCCTTCGGGTTATATCTTAGTTGGATCGGCACTCAGGCAAGAAGAGAGGTGCTGTCTCATGGTCCCCTTAGATCCCAGCACGAGCTTGAGGGGATGAACTTCAGGGTCTCCTGCGTAGTCCACTTTTCAGGCCATCTTTAAATGAGTGTAAAATTTCCCCTTTATTTGAGGAATTTTCGAACTAAAAATGTTTCCATTTCTTAAGTACAAGCCCAGGAGTCTATGGCAACCTGGGAAAAATGATCTGGCTCTTTGTAAATGTCTTTTGGCTGTAGTGAGTCTCCTTTAGGGTAGGACCTTTACAATGTGGGGGATCTTTTTATGGAGTTCAATGACCTGTGGGGGAGGGGTGGCTTCTTTTCAGCTAATTTATGTTAAAGCTCTAGTTCTAATTCTCTTTCAGTCATTAAAAAGGAAAGAAATTTAACATGGCGGGTGTAACAAATATCCAGCCCCATGGAATTGTAGAATGGATGGTTTCCCCAGCGGATTCAACAGTGGTAACGATAACAATAATCAATACAAATTAGGGACATGCTTCTGTTTTAATGCACTTAGTAACCAGATCTCTTGTCCTCAAATAAGTCTAAAGGAGAACTGTATTCTCCTAACCAACCAGAGTGCTATTGTGAAGGAGGTGTATATGTGTGTGCATACGCGCGCGCGCGTGTGTGTGTGTTCCTTTTTCTCCTAGGGATTCTATAGCTTCCTTCATTCTTCACCTCTCTCATATTACAGAAAGAAGGTAATTTTTCCTGGCCATTTACTAAAGCTCATTAAAGACTGGAGAGAACAAACAATGCTACTCCTCAGAGACTACCATTCAAAGTCACTCTACAATTCTCTGTTCTAATACTTGAGACAAATTAATTATTCCTTAGTGAAAAGTATATAATTCCTATTCTTCATTTTTGGGGGGTGGGGAATAATAATGGGACGTTTATATCTGAGTGAAAAGCTGTCTGTGCTGAAGGGAAATGAGAAAAAATGTGTGTTCCGAGCAGAGTAAAAGCAATTATTCTAATAATAATTCTAAGAATATTAATGTCTTTTTAAAGTAGATTGCCTTCAAATAAACACAGAGGTTGAAGCAATGGGAGGCTGGTTTATTTATTAATCATTCCAAATGTGCATTCTTCTAAATGAACAACTGCACGATCAACTTTGCTGGCACATATTAAATTTAGTTAAACAGCAACTTGCAAATGTCTCAAAACTTTTGTAACCAGAGACTAATTTGTTTAACACTTTAAAATGTTATACTGATGTAAAGTCCCACATATTAAACTTCAAAGGGAAAAGCTCTTGAGAGTTCCTCATTTTTAAGACTACATGCTGGAAATGAGATGGAGACAAGGCTCATTCTCCATTCTCTTGTTTTGTTTTGTTTTTAAATACAAGGCAGTCTCTGGGCCCTGGCCCTCATCCTCGGCACTGTGTTTGGTCATCTGCAGAACAGCAAGCATCTAACTGTGGGGACTGTAAGGCGATGGTTTAGAAAGGTCTAGTGTTTCCCTTTCATCTCTATTAATTAATCCTGGCTCCGTTTGCCCAGAGTACGTTGCTGTTGACATCACCTTTTCCTTACACTTTAAAGAGTCCCGAGAGAGACCGGCTGCAGAACAAAACTGGACAAAGAGTACATTTGGTAACCATTTTATTTCTCAATTACCAACCTAAACGTATGGAAAAGATTTGCTCGCTATCCGATTTACACAACAATTATGCTTCAAAAGTTTAGAAATAAATAACTTTTTTCTTGGACTCATTAGTTCGTCTACCAATTGTAATTGGTGTCAACTAACGAGTTTGCTCCATGGCTTGCCCTTAATTACTGATAAAAGCTAAATTGCAACTCTAGCCAATCAGAAACTAGTTTATTCATGAGAGTATAGTATTCTTTTAAAAGCTCTGTTTGTCCTAATAAGTGGTTTTGTGTTTGGCTGAAACCTTCCATAAGCCCCCTTAACATAAGCAAAGGACTCTTAATAACTATATACAGTGAAGGAATATCATTACTGCCCCCATTCAAACAGATGAAACAAAGGGAACGTTTTATACATTTCAAATGTACACATCATGAATTTAGCAGACTCTGAAATCTTATCCATCTGGCGGGAAATAGATATTAGTACCCATAAGACTGATACGGAGAATTTGTTTCCTCTCTCAATGTCTATGTTTCTTTCAAGGTCTCCGTAGCCTTCTGAAACAGGCGGTAAGGAACAAGAGAAACCCAATAGAGGCATGAGGCATGTTAAATCCTAATGGTATAAACAAGACTTGGCCAAGGCCAAAATCCCACATTAAAAATAATAGGCATTCTGGAAACAAGAGTGTTAAGAGATAGCATGTGGTGGAATCATGTCGCCAGGGAGGCCTTGCTACTGGGAGAGCCTAATTGCAGAAACATCATCCTGAGGACAGCCCTCTTTGCTGTCGTTGTTGTTTTCAGAAAACAAAATAAACCTCTTCAGTATTATCAGAAATTCTGAAGATTGGTTCTTTATAATAATTAGGATGCTTTTGGCTGCAATGATCAGAAAACTCAGTTAAAAGTGTCTAGACTGTAATCCCAGCACTTTCGGAAGCCGAGGTGGACGGATCACCTTAGATTAGGAGCTCGAGACCAGCCTGGCCAACATGGTGAAACCACCATCTCTACTAAAAATACAAAAATTAAGCAGACGTGGTGACACGTGCCTGTAATCCTAGCTAATCGGGACTCTGAGGCAGGAGAATCCCTTGAACTTGGGAGGCGGAAGTTGCAGCGAGCCGAGATTGCGCCCCTGCACTCCAGCCTGGGCGACAGAGTGAGACTTAGTCTTCAAAAATAAATTAAAATAAAAAATAAAAGTGGCTAGAATAATAGGGGTGTTTATTTCCTCAGTAACGAGAAGTTAGAAATCCCAAGTTTCCAGTTGGATTAATTCAGGCCCCCACCAACATTATTAAAGACACAGGTTCTTACTATCTTTTTACTCCCTTTGTCTCAAGGCCTTGGTGACTCCCTTCATGGTCACCAGATAACAGGAGGTCCAGGCATGTGGTCCTCACATAACACCATCAAAAGGCATAAGAGGTGGGATCATTTCTTTCCCCACTTTTCTGGTTTGTTTCGATAACGAGCAAGGACACCTTTCCTGGAAATACCGGCAGCTGACCTTTCACATCTTACTGGTCAAAAGGAAGTCACATGCCTACTCCTAAACCAATCACTGGCAAGGAGTGCTCCAGTCTTCGACCAATCATGATTCACCTCTGTAGTCTGTGAAGCGTTTTAGGTTCTGGTAAACCACTTGGCACCTTGGTAACTGAACAAAACCAAGCTTCCACTAGAAAGGAGAAAGGGGATGGTTGTGAATGATTTGCTGGAAAGATAAACAACAACGCCTGTCACACTTGAGATTGCTGTTCCAAGTAACCTATCTCGGTGACCTCCAGTCAAAAGTGAAGGGTCAATGTTAAGTATGAAGTCAGAAGACAAAGTTGAGCAGGAGGTTCAGTCTTTTGTGGCTCTCATACCTGTTCTCTTGACCAATCACCCGTCAATAAAGGGAATCATGTCCTGAAATTGGAAGGAGTTGTAGCCAGCAATTGATGAGGTGGGAAGAGTGCAACCTGGGGCCCAGGGTAGGCTCTGCCCCTAGCTTGCTAGGTGATTGCTACTGAGTCCTGGACCTCTGCACTTCCCTGACTTCATTGTGAAATGAAGGGGTTGGGTCAGAGAAACCTTAATGTCTCTTCTCACCTTGGAATCTGATAGATTTTCCACTTTTCTCACTGCCGTCTGGTAGTCTCCTTTGTCTCCTTACTTTGCAGCTGATACAAACAGCATGCCAAAATTCTCTTCTTGCCTTTAGCTGTTTCTTTATCCTTTAACTCTTTCTTCTTAGACTGGATTTTAAAAGCCCAGAGGACATGACCCCTCTGTGTTTTGCAGTATCTTATGTTCATTGAACTATCATTGATTGAGGGCCTACTCGGTGCTGTACACTGTGTGAAGGGCTTTGCTCAGACAAAGTGGGCCGTCTGTCATTATTTTCTTATTCATTTTGCTCCAGCAGCTTTTGGTGTCTTCAGATTTTCATACAAGAGGCAACGTAGCATTCCTAAGGTGCAGGTAATACATGTGTAGCTTATTATTATTATGAGGATGAGGCGAGGCCCAGTCTCACAGGATCACATTTGCTGTGAATAAGGCAGTACTCCCTGCTTCCCAGCGCCACCCACTCATTTCATCCGCACAGTTTCCATATCTGGCAGCAGAGTTAGAGGAAGTAAGAGAGACTAGTTCCCATAACCTGTCTTAGTCTTTGAGACAAATGACAATGTAATGCTAACTTTAAGGAACTTGTCAAGGCAAGTAAGGGTGATTTTACCAGAGAACGGAGAAGTAGACACTAAGAGATCCAAATTTTAAGGTAAACATGGAGAATTCTCTTGGATGCCTTTTAAAAAATAATCTCTAGCATCATTTTTTAAACACTTGGTCAGTAATAACTTTGTAGCTTTCATGCATGTGACCAAAAAGTAAACATATTTTTACTCTTCCAAGCTGACAAGCAGGTGGCTCTAGAATTTTAGAGGGAAAAAAAAAATCCATGCCGTTGATTCCTTTCTTTCTTTTTTTTTTTTTTTCACTTGACAGCATCTTTATTATAGTTTTAGAAGTATTCGGTGTGTTGAATTTCTTGAAGATGGGAGTGATTATTTTGCAATTAATAGTATACAAATGCCTGACAAGCAGTTCATCACCAGATCAATGGCAACAGAGAAAAGAGCACCAGATCACTTTACTACATGTGCCCAATGTAGTACCAGCCCTAAGTGTGATGAGGTCTGGAATTTTTATGTCACAATAAAAAGTATTGTGGCAGACAATACTTTTGTAACTGTGGTTAGGCTGTTTATTATCTAACCATCATCCCTGCCCCCACTTCTCTGCTAATCAATACCTGATTTTTTCAAGGCAGAGATCAGTTCATTCAAGAAAAGGTGTTTTTCTCCTTAGCTGGCCCAGGGATTCAATCAGGATTGGCGTAGGGCTGAGCATATGATCTTGTTCTAGCCAATGAGACATAAAGGGGAAAGGAAGTCCAATGGGTACTTCCCTTCCAAATAAAGCTCCTCTCCCAAATCAATGACCTATTTTCAATCGTCACCTTAGCCTCTTAGCAGCATTTGCAGATTTGACCAGTGTTCTTACAACATTTTCTTCATGTGTCCTCTGGTTTTCCTCCAACTTTGTTACCTCCTCTTTTTCAAATACTGGACTTGCTCTTCCTCCTCTTCATGACCTTTAAAGTTGGGTAGCCCAGGGCTCAATCATTGGCCTTTTATAGTCTTATTCATGGTTGTTATACCTTTTATATATTAACAATTTCCAGATTTATTTCTATAGCACAGACCTCTCCCATGAGTTCCAGACCTACATATCTAATTGGCTTCTCAACTTCACTACATGGATGTTAAATGGGGATCTCAATCTTATTATGCTTAGGACCAAAACAGAATCTTGATTTAGCCCATAATCCTTTCTCGGGCCTCCCATTCAGAAAAGGACAGCTCTCATTCATCTGCTTATCCCAGAAAATGAAGTCATCCTTGATTTTGTTCTTTCCCTTTAGTTCTCCACAAAGGGCACTGACATGTGCTCTTAACATTACCTTCAAAGTACATTTGGTATCTTACACCTCCCACCACTTCCACCATTTGTCCTGGTCCACATCAACTTCATCTCTCATGTGGAATACTGTAGTCATCTCTTTATTAGCTTTTCACTTCCACTTTTGCTTCCTGTGTCAGAATTAATTTCAACTCTCTGCAAAAAATTTAAAAAGTTTTAAGCAAGATATGTTTATTTCTCCCTCATATGTTTGGAAGCAACTATTGCAGTGTTGGTTTGACAACTTCATAGTATTGCCGGGGACTTGCCTTTCACCAGTGCTTCCATCTTTCATCTGTCTGCTCCATCATCTTAGTACAAGGTTTCATCCTAGTACAAACTTCCATCCTCAAGGCCATCTCATGGTGAAGCTTTAGTGATTAGGTCCACATTTCAGGCCCAAAGAAGGAAGTGACAGAAGAGGAGAATTGAATGAGCTCTCTTTAAACACATTCCTAGAAGTCCTATCCACACTTTCTCTTACATAGACTTTATTGGCTGAAATGTAGTCACATGATCTATTGAGCTGCAAGGGAAGTTTAGGAAATGCAGTCCTTTATTCCGGGTGCCAATATACACAGTTTAAATTGGGGTTCTATTTCTAAGGAAAGACGAATCCTGTGGTAAGCTTGTAGTAATTTCTGCCACATATTCATCTAATCAATTCTTCCCCAAGGGCCAGTTAACTTTTTAAAAAATTAAATCAGATTATGGCACAACCCCACTTAACACCCTCCAATGGCTTCCCAATATGCTCAGATTAAAATCTAAAGGCTCTGTTTCTCTCTTCAGTATCTTCTGTTACACTGTGTCCCTCTCACTCCATTCTAGCAGCATGAGCTAACACTAAGCACGCCATACTGATTTCCACCCGAGAGCCTTTGCATTTGCTGTTTTTGTTGCCTGAATGCATTTCTGTCAAATCTTGGCACAATTTGGCATCTCACTTCATTCAGGTACAGCCTTGCCCTGTTCCTGATTTCACTTTTTAAAACAATGATTGTAGAGCTATTATCACAATTCTGTGGAGCCTAGAAAAATCTTACTTATGGAGTATCTGCCCAAATCATATCAAACATATTCCACAATAATATAATTTGACAGTGCCTATATAAGAAGCAAAATATATTGCAATTGTCAAGTTAATCCACTACCATTTGTAGACATTTAGTTGGATATTTACTAACTTCCATTTCAGAGTTTTGCTTTTGTATTCTTGAGCTTATATAAGCACACAGCATTGTGCCATGGGGCATACTGAGTACAACTTCCCTTGACTATAAATTTAACCCCAACTAACGCACTGAAATTGTTCTGGCTATAGAAACTTCCTTGGTTTTAGATCTTAATGAAAGATTATTAATAAGTGTCTCATAGCTTATGTTACTTCTACTATGACAGTCCAATGATGGAACAATGGTTTTAGAGCAGTGGTCTCAATCTTGGCACTTTTAACGTTTGGGCAGAGAAGGTTGGGTGCAGTGGCTCCCACCTGAATCCCAGCACTTTGGGAGGCTGAGGCGGGTGGATCACCTGAGGTTAGGAGTTCGAGACCAGCCTGGCCCACATGGTGAAATCTTGTCTCAACTAAAAATATAAAGTAATTAGCTGGGCGTGGTGGCAGGCACCTGTAATTCCAGCTACTCAGGAGGCCGAGGCAGGAGAATTGCTTGAACCTGGGAATTGAAGGCTGCAGTGAGGCGAGATCATCACTGCACTCTAGCCTGAACAGAGTGAGACTCCATCTCAAAAAACAAAAAAATTGGGGCAGAATAATTCTTTGTCGTGGGGGGCTTTCTTGTGCCTTGCAGGATGTTTAGCAGCATCCCCGGCCTCTACCCACTGATGATAGCAGCAACTCCCTGTTTCACCAGTGTGACAACCAAAAGTGTCTCCATACATTGCCAAATGTCCATTGGGGGGCAAAAACCATCCCCAGTTGAGAACCACAGGTTTAGAAGCTAAAGTTGCACAGACTAATTTATTAGCATGTAGGAGTGGACCGTGGAAGGTTTCTTCAATCTAGTAAGCTTTGCCAAATTCCAAGTTTTGCACCTCAGCTTTGACACTATTCTTGGACAATCATTAACGTTTGTGATTTGAGTTTCCTCAGTGTTAAAATGGAGGCAATGGCAATGATGCCTATTGTATTAGGTAGTTATTGTGATTAAATGAATTGCTCTATGGAAAAAACCTAGCTTAGTGTCTGGTATTCCTTGGAAGGTTCAATATTTGTTATTTCTCCCTTCTGAGTTAAAATAGAAATATCTGAGTGAAAAACAATATTGTGGCTATTTCTGACATAAACTCAGAATGTGAGAAGAGGAAT
The DNA here is from genome assembly GCF_009764315.1 of Trachypithecus francoisi. Taxonomy (NCBI): domain Eukaryota; kingdom Metazoa; phylum Chordata; class Mammalia; order Primates; family Cercopithecidae; genus Trachypithecus; species Trachypithecus francoisi. The sequence goes on from NW_022681457.1 coordinate 49,259,289, forward strand.
TCTGTGGGGTGAGAGATGGGGGGAGGTGCCTGCCCAGCTTCTCAGAAACAGAAGGGAAGGTATAGCTGCCATGAAACACGGACACACCAAAGATTGTCAAAGGCGCATGAACTCAATTGTAAATTGTGAAATAGAAACCATGGTTCTATCTGCCCCAGATATTCAAAATATATCCAGAATCTGATCATTTCTTACTTTCCCTTCTGCTATCACTGTGGTTCCAGTCACCATCATCTCTTGCTCAATTTCTGCAAGAACCTCCTAATGGTGGTCTTTCTGCTTCTTCCTGACTGCTTTGTTGTTTGTTCTCACCCAGCAGCCAGGATGAAGTGTAAATCAGACCATATCTCTTTTCTGCTCAAAATCCTCCAATAACATCCAGGTAAAAGCCCAAGCCCCACATCTGTCCCAATCTAAACTCTGATCTCATCTACTACACCCTGGGCAATCTGGTCTCCTACCTGCTTCTGAAACATACCAAACACATCTTCCTTAGGGCATTTGCAACGTTGGTGCTTCTATCTGGAATTCTCTTTCCCTTAGGAGCATGGCTCCTTTACTTCCTTATGTCTCTGGGCAAATATTGTCTTGTCATTGAAGCCTCTCCTGACTCACCTACACAAAATTGTGCTCCACCATCAAGAGCCTTTCCACTTGGCCCCACCACTCCCTATCATTCTTACCCCGCTTCCTTTTCTTCCTAGCATGTTCCACCTTCTAACATACAAGAATTTATAAATGCCATAAGGGAAGGGACTTTGTTTTCTTCGCTGCTGTATCTCTACCACCTTGAACATTGGTTGGCACATAGTGGGTGTTCAATAAATGTTTTTTGAATGGATGAATGAACTGAGGATAGCACAATTTTAATTGAGGTAAAAATAACAAAGAAAACCAGGAGTCCATTTGTGCATGTCAACTAACACAAATCCTACAATACCCTGAACCTGCCAGACTGGTTTTCCCACTGCCCTCCTGAACATGTGTATAACAACTCTGAAATGTGTAACATATTCCCCCACCTCCTTTGCCCCTGCAAATAGTTATGGACACTTATAATCTTAAGAGATAGGAAATATGGTGCTTATGATAAGGTGACAAGTAAGAAATTAATGAGTCTTATTCTGGCTGGTCTATATAGGTCTAAACCACCCAGGTATGGGGCATGTAGGGAGCCAGTTGGATTCTTGGGTCTAGAATTTGCTCAGATGGCCCCATGTGCTGCAGATATCTGTTTCTCATACTTATTATGGAGTCTGATGTGGCCTAAAACTCCTATTTTTTTGATGACCTGCTTTGGATGTGATTGTCTGATGGGCTCTCTGCTCCTCCTCATACCTGACTCTAGCATTCACCCTCTGACCACATACAATTTGGCTGATATTCATAACTTTAAAAAAAAAGTCCACTATCTATTTTCCTGTAGAGAACGACCTCTTTCCCTCTATAGATTCTGGGAGGGAGGAGACTTCCAGGCTTTGTTCCAACTGTAGACGCTCTAAGAGGGTTGCTCTTCTTCTTGAGGGTCAGGTACATGACAGAGCGTCCAATAGGAGGCTCTTTTTAGGGATTCTGCAACTTGACTAGGTGGCCCAGGGAAGAACAGTAACAGTTGAAGGTCATTTGTCTAGGCAACACCATACTAACCACCCCATTTCTGCTAGGAGACCACTGTTGAAATTCCTACTTCATAACTTTTTATTGCACCTCTGGTTCTTGCTTTTTCTCAGACTGATCCTCAGGCCTCGTGTTAATTCTAAGAACCCCTGATATCTTTTAATATATTCCCTCATGTATGAGTTAGCTATTGGTATTTCTTGCTTATAACCGAGATCCTAACTGTTACATACCCTGATGATAGTGAGGACACTCCAGCTTTTTGTCCTAGGCTCTGCTAGAGAGGGAGATTGGACAAAAGTGAGCAAATGGAAGAATTCATAGTAGAGAGAAATTGGTGTCAACAAAATATCTCATTTGGCTTTTTCTCACAGCATTTCTTAGCTTTCTACTGCTGCATAACAAATGATCATAAATGTAGTGGTTTAAAACAACACCCATTTGTTATCTCAGAGCCTCTGTAGGCTGCTGTTCATGTATGGTGCAGATGGGTTCTCTGTTCAGGGTCTCACCAGGCTGAAATCTAGGAGTCAGCTTGGATTGCCATCTCATCTGAGGCTTGTTCTCATTCCAGGATCACCGGTTGTTGGCAGGATGCATGTCCTTACGGCAGTAGGACTGAGGTCTCCAATTCCTTGCCAGCTTTTGGACAGGGACTGCTCTCAGTTCCTAGAGGCTGCATGCGGGTCCTTGCTTGCTGTGTGGCCTCCCCATAGAGCCTCTCACATATGGCAGTCTGCCCCTTGCAGGACAACAGGAGAGCATCTTCTGCAGCTCTGAATCTCCTTCTTGCCTTCTATCTCTTATTTTTCATTTTATTTTTTACTTTATTTTTTGAGATGGAGTCTCGCTGTATCGCCCAGTCTGGAGTGCAGTGGCGCCATCTCGGCTCACTGCAAGCTCCGCCTTCAGGGTTCAGGCCATTCTCTTGCCTCAGCCTCCCAAGTAGCTGGGACTACAGGCGCCCGCCACCTTGCCCGGCTTTTTTGTGTTTTTAGTAGAGATGGGGTTTCACCGTGTTAGCCAGGATGGTCTCGATCTCCTGACTTCGTGATCCGCCCTCCTTGGCCTCCCAAAGTGCTGGGATTACAGGCGTGAGCCACCGTGCCTGGCCCATGCCTTCTATCTCTAGACCCTCTAGCACAAGGGCTCACCTGATTAAGGCAGGCCCACCCACACTCAAGGAGAAGGTGTTATGAAGGGCACACACACCCGAGGAGGGGAATCTTGGGGGTATATCTTAGAATTTTGACTACCACAGCATTCCTGTGAGAATGCCATTTGGAGAAGTCTATTACTTAGCCCCAGATTATCATTATGTATTCAAAGAAAGTAAATCCAGGACAGTTGGCTACAGTGGCTAACATCCATGGACAGAGCTTTTGTCATATAGGCCATTCCTGGGGCTTGCTGGAGAGCAATGTATTTGGGTGCCAATGTGGGGGTTTATTAGTGTTTCTAGAACAACTGATGACACTGCTAAGTAGACTCTTGCCTTTCGTTTGTTCGGTCAAGGACAAATTTATTTGTGCGTTTTTGGTATTTTTTTCTTTAAATTACACAGCCTTTAGAAGCTGTCTTCTGATTGGAAGAATCACACAACAGTCTCCTCTAGACACAAAGTATCGCTCTCCAGTAATGGGGATATAGCCAGGGTCATTGCCATCCCACACCCATCAGGGAAAGGGGTCATTCTCCATCAGCCATTTGGTAAAATTAAAACATAGTTATTATAACACAACAGTGTCATAGGATTCATGACACCTGCTTTAAAAATAAATCTCCTGGCTTTGTCTTTCCCTTTATTTTCAATAAATGCTCCAGTATTATTGCCACTGCATTAATCTAGCAGCAGGAAACCATTATCCTATGACAACAGTCTCTCCCATTAACATTATCTTTTAATTTTAAGATTGTTTAGATGACTGCTAGAAGCTACTAAATTAAGATAAAATGAAAAACGAATTATTTTCTTTAAGCCAAGTGTTCAGTCAAGTTACCCGCCTCCAATCTTGACTGCTCTGGCAAAAGAGACACCATTATTTTCATCGGATTACTAAATACTATTGGGTATAAGAAAACATTTCTAGAAATCTAGATATGTTTTAAATGTCATCTAGGAAATAACCATTACATTTTAAATTATTATTTATATTGCTTGCTATATTACATAGTATATATTAAGAGTTGAAAATACTGGTTGTTTTTCTAGAAAGCAATTGTTGTAGTAAATAAAACAATAATGAAATCACAATGATGAAAACTCAGTAAGGAAATAAAAGGAACATTTGTCTAGTAGAGTTTACCCTGAGAAATAATTGAATTTGGAGAAACCCAGCAAAAATGAGACAGGAGGAAAATAAACCTAAAACTAAAAGAGAGTTGTGATTGGTGGTGATTGTTATTTAATGTTCTGGCAAATGAACTTTAAAGTGACAGTTATATCACATTAAATGATATCTGTACCTTTTATATCAAATATATTATAAACTTTTTCCCAAATAATAACGAACTTGCCTACTATTCATTAATTCAAAAAAATTTCTTTTATTCTATCAGCTGTATTACAACACTTGAAGAGACTTTTTAAAATCTTTCAGTATTTGTTCTGCTCCACCTCCATCTGTTCCAATGATCTTAAGACTTTCTTTCCAAAAGGCAGACGCTGGTATAACTACAAATGAAGACTATGTCTAAATCATTATTAGAATAGTGATGTTATGCATTCAATAGTTGAGATCTGTGATTCCTCCCTCTCAGGAGTAAACCACACAGATGAAAATTAATAGAAACTGAGTGACTGTCTTAATAGAAATCATACTAGAAAAAAGAGAAATGCTTAAATTGTGGATTCCCCCATATTGTTAATGGAGTTCAAGTAGGCCATCAATATGTGTCCTATTTACTGATAGGTGCAAAATAGGTGGTGGGAGATCAATCAAAACCCCCTTCCATAAATTACCATGACTTCTAGAAATTATCAAAACTTCACTGGAGTGTCATGCGTAGTCTTCCCAGCAATGAGTTATAGTCAATAATTCATTCCCTGACTGAGCTGATAACAGGCAGATATTCTAATAATGTGCTAGGATTTACTACTGGACACAAGCAGTAAGTAGGAATTTCAATGAAATGTTAAATGTTATCTCAGTGGAGAAAAGCAATAAAAAGAGGACAGAGACAGGCATCTGGGGACAATGCTTGGGTGTTTTAATGCTGTAATTAGAACAAACATGTATGAAGGTAGTGTTGTTTAAGTTTTCATTCTTTTTTGAGGCAAATTGTTTCCAGAGTATTGTTCTGTAATGACTTCTCCTGGCCTTATTGTCAGAGAGTATAGCAGATGGCATTGAAAAAAAATGCTGAGAAGAAAGTCTATTTTATTCTTCAGTTATTTCTCCAAATTTGAAAATGCCTTCTCTTGAATGTTTTCCTTTTAAACGAAACTTCCAAAAAAATTATTATCTTAGACTAAAGGTCTTAAATATATTTTCAGTGATTTCTTATCACAGAGAAATTGACAAATTTGCTTTCTCTGTCAGAATGTTTTGAAGCTAGAAAAGAAGTGGTGATTCATCAAAAACAATTTTATTATGAAATTTGATTTATGTTGAGAAATATAAATGATGACGTTATAATGCGTACCTCTGTGTGGAGGGAACACATTTTAGTCAATTGAGTTATTCAATTTTATTATTTAAAAAAATCCATATCTGGTTGTTCTTTTTATTCTAAAAAATTTATGGTGCTGTACAGAGAAGAAATGTGTGCTTTCCAAGTCCAAAGACAGCTATGGATTGTACTTCCCTAATTCCAACAGTCATTCATTACAGTTGGATGAATAAATATTTTCATATTTTCATCAACTTTTTTTTGGTGAACAAATAGAAACCAATGTTGTACTTTAAAATATATCTTAATACAAATCCATACAGAGAAAAAGCTTAATTACATCAATACTAGAATTAGAACTGACACTAACAAAGGAAGTTATGGTTTCGGGCCCTTGAAATTTCTGAATTAGTAGCCTTTCTTTGACCAAGAAGAGTTAGTGGGAACATAAGGGAGAATGAATTACATCTTAATGCCTTAGTTTCTCTATCACTAAGTGCTCATTTCCATCATCTTGGAGAGAAACAGTAATTAATTTTAAACAGAATTGCTGTCTTCCACTGGATTTATAATTTTAATATATATTCTTAGTAATAACCACCTCACATATATACAAGTGGCCCAGTCATCTATACACCCTCTTTTGTAACTATTACTAAATTAAATCTATCCATGCAAAGACTTAACTTGACTTTAATAAGCAGTGCCTATTGACCCACTAGACCGTTTAAAAGACCTTAATGAACATATAATACACTCACACATATAGTCTGATAATTTATCTGTAATGATAGATGCAGAATATCACTATGCTTGAATATTGTTGACAGAATTTAGGCTTAGAAATAGGTAGTATGAGTAAGCCAAACAATTTTTTCTATAGTATCATTGCCATGAAACAGATTCATATATCAAGATTTGCTGGGCTGAGCATGATGGCTCACACCTGTCATTCCAGCACTGTGAGAGGCTGAGGCGGGAGGATCCCTAGCGGCCAGGAGTTCAAGACTGGCCTGGGCAACCAGTGAGACCCCTGTCTCTACAAAAAAAATTAGCTGGGCGTGGTGGCATGCACCTGTAGCTCCAGCTACCGGGGTAGGGGTGGGGGGGGTGAGGAGGTAGGAGGATAGCTTGAGCTCAAAGTTTGAAGCTGCAGTGAGCCTTTAGCCTGGGTGACCCATCCAAGACCTTATCTCAAAGAAAAAAAAATTGCTGATAGTTCTGAGGCAAATTTGGGGGACTTGTAATATTCTGTTGCTACGCTAATAAACTTTTATGAAGACAATGAGTAATTTCATGACATCATTTTAAAGTAGCCTTGCTACATCAGGCAAAATGCTGGGTCACAGAGGTGTTTTCTTCTTTCTTATTATCGTTTTCACCTTTCCATCAACTCTAGGAGTTTCAAATACCTTAATCAAATAGAATAATTAAAATCAAAATATACATCTTAAATTATATTTCCAATCACAACAATGTCAATGCTGTTTCCTTTTCCTCAGTGATCTGTTATTTTCTTGCCATAAAATCAGCTTCTTTTTTTTTTTTTTGAGACGGAGTCTCGCTCTGTCACCCGGGCTGGAGTGCAGTGGCCGGATCTCAGCTCACTGCAAGCTCCGCCTCCGGGTTTACGCCATTCTCCTGCCTCAGCCTCCGGAGTAGCTGGGACTACAGGCACCAGCCACCTCGCCGGGCTAGCTTTTTGTATTTTTTAGTAGAGACAGGGTTTCCCCGTGTTAGCCAGGATGGTCTCGAACTCCTGACCTCGTGATCCGCCCGTCTCGGCCTCCCAAAGTGCTGGGATTACAGGCTTGAGCCACCGCGCCCGGCCAAAATCAACTTCTTTACTATGCTTGTTTATTACCTTAAAAAGAGTAGTTAGGGTAGAACTTCCTAAGTACTGATTAACATAATTTGGTAGGATACTTACCAAACGTAGTTATCTGGATTGCTTTAACAAAAAACAAACAACAGTATTCTAATAAGGCAACTATTAGAAACACTTATCACATGAAACATTTAGTGAGATATTTATAAATAATTTTGAGAAAGATGAAAAAGGCAGTCAGTAAATTCAAAGTATTATTAAATATTATCAACATTTTAAAGCCAAGATATGGCTCTGTGAAATATAGGCTTTTCAAAATGTTGAATTCTACGTAAACTCTTCTTCTTATCATTATCTTGCAACAGAGCCTTACTCCCATTGCCCAGGTTAGAGTGCTGTGGCACAGTCATGGCTCACTGCAGCCTCAACTTCCAGGGCTCAGGTGATCCTCCCACCTCAGCATCCCCAGCAGCTGGGACTACAGGTACCTGTCACCACACCCAGCTAAATTTTTGTATTTTTAGTAGAGGTGGAGTTTTGCCATGGTGCCCAGGATGGTCTTGAACTCAAGGGATTCACCTGCCTCGGACCCCAAAGTGCAGGGATTACAGGCATGGGCCACTGAGCCTGTAAACTCCTATTCTTAAATGAAGCAGCAGGTCCCTGACTCTACTTACTGTACCATACACCCCACTGCTCAGCTGACAACGCTACCACAGAAAACTGGCCCAGGACCTAACCTGCTCTTCCTTGGGTTTTGTCTGTTGGTAACTACTGTTCCCTTTTCTCTCCACACCTTTTACACTCTGGAATTGCTGTCCTAGACTCAAGCTTTTTGTATTCACATTGGAGGAAACTTTCAGTATCAAGGGATCTCTGTGATGACAGCAATAAAGTTGAGCAGATTTTTAAAAAATTTCCTTCCTAAAAAGACATTCTTCAAAAACGGTTTTGCATTGATTTTAAAAGGACAGAATATTTTTTCCTGAGAAAGAGCTGGGGCATGTTGTCTTAGAGGTCATATTAGCATCAAATAGTCTAGACTTTCTCCAGACATTAAAGGCTGCATAGGTCTGTGTAGAACCTCTGGCTGTCCATGGGAGATTCTTAGAGAACTGTCACTTGGAGAAAAGAATGATTATGATTGGAGGACATAAACGAGAAAGGAAGCTATGAACAAATAATCCTGGGGCAAGTGGAGAAAATGACGGCTTGATCTAGGAGCAGTATGGTTCCCACATTTAATTAGGATTCAAGAAAGAAACAATTTACGTTTATCTTTCTTTTCCAAAGCCCCCTACTCTTATATCTCATTGCAGATGAGTAGGATGAATGATGAATGTGTGATATCAGCAGAGGTTTCTTCAACTGTGGGGCACAATATAACATTATTTTGAGTTAGGCAATTTTACTTTATACCAGGAATATTACTTCATGCACTGTTTTAAATATTTGTTTGAAGAATACTCGAATACAGAATTTCTTTACCCATAATGAATTTGTGTGTGTTTACACGGTTTTTGTGTTTCGCATCAGTGGAAATAAAAGATTGACATTGCTACCCACTCAACCAGGCACTTTCAGACCACAGATAAGGATGAGAAAGGACTGCTAAACGCAAAGAATGCAGAAATAGAGACTACCCATAGGTGGCGCTGTGGTTAAAGTACACCTGAATTTTGATTACAGTGACTGTATTTACTCCCTACCTCTCAGAAGAGACTGTTAGCCATTATCGCTTTTGTATTTCTATAAACACACATCAGCAAATAAAGCTCTCTGGTAATACACTCCCATCCACTCCAATCTACCAGGACATGTTTAAAGACCTCACTCCGCACAGAATTAGAGCTGAAGCACTAAAACCACCTTCTAAAACGTAGGCCTTGTAGCCTAGAGCTCTGTTATTCAAAGTTTTATCCATCTCACTCTCCTTCCTTCCACAAATACTACCGGGATCCTTTGGATAATCACTCAGTGATAGCTGAACATGTGTCTGGTTAAATTTCTAACATTCCCTTCAGGAATTAAGATTTTGTTTTAGTGCATATTCTTCAGGAAAAACACTGAAAAGTACCACAATTCATTATACATCTATGCATATGTGTCCTATCTAAGAAAATCACTTTAAAAAAGAAAAAATAAAGACCATTTGGCTTAATTCTCTCATTCGTGGATGAGAAAATTAAGGCTCAGAGAAGGAAATTTACTTGCACATGACAAATCATAACTTAACTGTAGTCCACTAAGATCTTGTGTCATCTCGCTTTATTATAAATTATTCAAAAAGTGAAAATGAACAAGGGGATTCAAATGTATTATTTGTTTATGGGGTTCCTCTCCTTATCTGGTTTAACTGAGTTTTCTTGACTAACCTTCAAGCAGCATTACATCTTTTCTAAGTTGGTCCTCTTTAATCATGCCCACCTGCAGCTGTTTTCTGTGTAGGACATGTTAATTACTATTATAGTTTTAATGACTTTTTTTAAAAAAGTTTTTTATATGTGCACAAGGTGAATTGATTTTAACAGTGCAATTTTAAATACAAATCAATAAAATGAATTCATTTAGTTTTAAGACGCTAGAATTAAAAAATGACTATTTGAATTGGTATTTAAAATGCCCTCTACCTGATTGTATGGTCAATAATTATTCTTTCTTATGTAGCCTTATTAATTTTGATGGTTTGAAAGACAGAAATCCCCCAAATAGACACTATAGATGTTCAACATCTGCATTGTCTAGCCAGATTCTCCTTCAGGTTCCTTTCCTCAATCTAGCAGTAATATGAAAACTTGCCCCACAAGGCTGGTTTTACTTAATGATACTTAGCAGAAGGGCTTTGCACTTTCATGATAATTTCCACCAGAAAAATCTCTCTGGAACTTACTAACAATAATCAGGCCTAATATTAGCCTCAGTTTGGAGATTTATTAAACTTATTTGGCAGAGTAGATAAAGTCGAATGCCTAGGTATGCAAGCATCTAGGCTGTGCTTCGGCCTTGGAAAAACTCTCAGGCCAGCACCCCAAAAGCATTCCTCAAAACTTGATTTATACTAGAAGTGACATTTCTTACTCTCTAGAGGCTGTGAGATTGCAAATCTCGCAATTACTTCCATTGCTTTTGGGGGCTGTGAGAATTTCCGCCTCTCATCCTCCACAGTGAGGAGGGTAGTCGGGCAAGGTTTTCTCCCTGAAGTTTTCGTCAACTTTGAAAATAAGGACTGTGCTCCCTACATCACCAGCAATTGACAAGGATCCAAGAAATGCCTGCTAGGCACTTTCATACTCGGGTAAATGGGGGATGAGGGAGGCTAAGGAGGCAGTATTTAGCTAGCAACTATTATTTCCTTTATGTTTCTACCTTGTTAACTAAGCTTCCACTACGGTTCATAAATCTCCAATATCGTGAATTAAAGAAACAACAACAAAAATCCTCTTCTGTGCGCGTGAGGGGATAGAAGTTCACTGCCCTAAGATGCAGGACTTATCTTCCCAAACAGGAAGAGACCCATTTCTGAGAAAGATGATAAGTTTCCTAAGGGTCTCCTCTCAGATTGAGGGGATGGCAGTCCCCGAGGAGCGAGCGGGCGCGGGTCCTCAGGGTCCCCGTGCGCAGAGAAGGTAGGTGAGGCCCCCCCGCCCCACCGGGTCTCGGCTCCGGATCCCGGGTCGCGAAGGTCAGCCCAAGCGGGTCCCCGGCGCCAGGCGCCTGGGTCACTTCTCCCCCCCTGATTCGGGCCCTTCCCTTCTCCTCTGTCGGCCCGCTCCGCCGCCTCGCTCTCTCCCCCGCCCCCCGAGTCTAGTTTCAGTCATCCCTTTGTCCTTCCCCGGATTGGCAGGTTTTATTATTCCGCCTGAACAATCCGGCCGCCCAGTGGCTGAGGGTCGCTGACGTCGGAGGCAGAGCCGGGGAGTAGTTGGGATTTTGCTCTGTCAGTAACACATGTGTAAGAGCCGCGGAGGGAGCGAGCGAGCCGGCTAGAGGCCAGCGCCGCCGCCGCCGCCGCCGCCGCCGCCTCCGCCTCCGCCTCCGCGCCGGGCAGCAGCAGCCCAGGCAACAGCCCCGGCAGCGACGTAGGCTCCAGCGCGCCGGGCCCGGCCGGCCGCAGCTCCCGACTCCTGGGCGCGCCTGTCTGCCGGCCTCCGCACCGTCCGCCGCCGCTCCCGGGGCTTCTGTGTCTGCGGCTGCTCCCGGGCGGAGGTGCAGGGAGCTCAGTCGAGCCGCCGCTGCCAGCCCCGAGCGAGCGAGCGAGCTAGCGAGCGCGCGGGAGGGAGGAAGGCGGCGTCGGAGGAGGAGGAGCGGGAGGAGCGCGAGGAGCGCGGGCGGGGGCGGGGGAATATACAAAGTGAAGCCACATTGCCAAACTTGCAGCAGCGATTGCAGCAGTTGCTGCCGCTGCACCGCGCCTGAAGCCGCGTCGCGCGGGCCGAGGGCTCCTGCAGCTGCTCGCGCGCAGCCGGAGGCGGAGGAGAAGGACGAAGACTGAGACTGACACTTCTGCTCCCGGCCGCCTGCCACTTACGCGGGGGCCCCCCAACCCGCCCCAGAGCAACGCGATTTAGAAAAAAAAAAAGCCGCCCTTAGCCCCCTCCTCCCCTTTCCTGCTTCTGCGAGAACTCCCTCCCTCCCTCCAGCTCCGCCAGCCCAGGCGCCCCTTCCCTGGAAGCCGAGCGGCTTCGCTCGCATTTCACCGCCGCCGCCTCTTGCAATATTGCAATATAGGGGAAAAGCAGGTAAGGGGGCGGCTGGGGAGCCGCGGGCCGGGAGGTGGGAGAGAGAGGGAGGGGGCCGATTCGGGCTAGGGCTGTTTTCTTTGGCTTCCTTCCCGTTACCGTCCCAAATTGCAAGTAAACAATACGTCGCCTTAGATAAAGCGCGAGTCTGAAACTACCGAGGCCGGCCTGCGAGCTAGCGCGGAGGGCAGCCCCGGGCCGCCAGCTTTGTAGCGGTTCCTGCTTACAAAAGGGCTTTTCTTGGAAACGGGGCTGGTGGGGACCGTAGAGGGGGTGGGGATATCTCTAGTTCATAAGGGAAAGGCAAGGGGTGCTTAGATGAGGTTTTAAGTATGAGAAGTAGTGTGTTTGGGGGGGTGGGGGTGGGGATAGTCACGATACCCCCCTTCTAGTAAACACTATTTTTGAAACAGTGGCAGGAAGGGTCTAAGTGAGCAGGATTCGGTATTGCTGGTTCTTTTAAAAAAATTCCTCTTGGTTTATAAGCCTTTTGTTACAATCCAGGAGAAGTACGGTGAATCACCTAATTAAAATCAAGACATGAATTAACATCCATTTTTGTGCTACAAATTGCCAGCGTTACGTTTGTCCCTCCCTTGGTCTCCATTAAAAAACACCAGAGACGTTGTTAAAGGGGGGCAGATTTTGCCTCTAGCTGCCAGTTCTGCTTTCTATTTCACTGACTATCCCAGGACCTAAATTGCTTGGCTGTGTAATTACTAGAGTATAAGCCTATTTAACTTAAAAGCTTTCTTTTTTTTTTTTTTCTCCAACTCTAAATGAAACTTGATGAGGGCCCGTCCTTAGTTATCAGGGGAGTCAGTTTCTGGTCAGTCCTCTTGATTCATCTCTTTTAGATTTAATCAGCATTAAGGTATTGCTTGTCCTTAAGAGCTTTAGCTAATGGGGTTACTGGATGCTTTTCTCAGTGTAATGTTTCCTTTTCAAAAAAAAAAATACATATATATTTACCTCTCACTAAAGATGGGGGCGGGGAAGAGCTTGGAATCTCCTCCCTGTCTCCTTTTAAAAAGGAATTCGGAGCGATTAAAACGTTGGGGGAACAGTTTAAAGACCTAGGGCAGGAAATGCAGATTCATTTGGGTTAGGGCTGAAATTGTAACAAAAAGCAATTCCTCGAGTAAATGCATCAGATAAATCAATTTACATAAAGGTATGATGCATTCGGATAAATGCAATGCTAATGGGTTTTAGAGTGGTCCTGTTTCCAAAGTCTCAGGGTTTTGTTACAGCTTAATTGGTGCAGTTCTTATTCTGGTTTATTGTGCGGTCACTGGACACACGTTCCGGGACTCTTTCGGAGGAAATGTGTTTAAAATCGGCCTATTTAAGGAACCCGAGTCCCTGTTTCGTTCGTTTCTTCCTCGTTTTTTTTACAGCAGCCAAGTTGGGCCGGGGACAGGCAAAGTTCGCCTTCTTCTGAGGTATCAGCTGAATGTCTTGAGCAGATAGCCGGGAGCCTCAGGGGGAGCCCACACTCTCAGCTTACAGAGGACAAAGACAAAACAGGCTGCTTAATTGGCAGTAAATAACTTGATCTTTTTATAGAATAAGTGACTAGAGGAACACTAGGACTTTATTGGACTCGGAATTGAAGGCAACAAATTATAATCGGTTTAGGCTAAGCTTTATAAATTGATTCCTATATTATATCCCAGTTGCATCTCTTGTGGCATTCATTAGAGTGGGGAATTCTTTTTTAAAGCAGTTTTTGGTGACAGCAGAACGGGCTCGAATTTAACTTGTGCATCCCTTAATGCTGCCTTCTCGCACGTTATCTGTAACGCCCCCCCCCCCCCCCCCCCCGCTTTGGAGGAACAAAGCTTTAGCATTTAAATTGCTGATCAAGGGCAGATTAGTGAGACCAAAGTGGAGAGTGTTTGTATAGGAAGTTAACAGGCATCCTAAAGTTCAATGATCTATTATTCTTGCCTGTGTCCTGAAAACCCAGAGAAAACACTCATTGATCTTCAAAATGAAATGAGATTTGGAACAATAATGGGAGATGGCGGTCACCACAATGGCATGTGAAAGGTGCTGCTTAAAATACGAAAAACCAGTTTCGCAACTTTACATACTGCACCCCCCCTGCCGTCACCTTGCCTTCCCTCCCACCACCACGCTCTCCATCTTCTGTCTGCCGGTCCCTCCCTCCTTCCCTTTCGGAAAACCGAACTATTTCCAACTTGTGAACTGCTGCTGCACTTCCCAGGGCAGAGCCCGGGAGGGAACGAGGCTCCGGCGGGGCCGTCGCCTCCCCACTCCCCTCGAGTCTGTCCCGGGGCCCGGCGAGGGCTGGGGAGGGGCCGGGCCAGGCGGTGGGTGGGTTTGACCCTCATTTGCTGCAGGCGGGCGGCGGAGGAGGGGGGCAGTGGGCGGAGGCGGGGGCTGGGAGGAGGCGCCGCGAGGGGTGGAGCGCGCCGCGGAGCCTGCTCTCGGAGTTTTGACAGTACCGGAGCTGAAATTGTCAGCGGCGGCAAGCGCAGGAAAGTTGAGAGGAGCTCGTGGCCTCAGAACAAAGCTTGAGAAAAGTAAACAGGCGGCTGCTGCCGGCGAACCTCCCTCCTTCCCTCTCCCCCTCAGCCTCCTTCCCGCCCTTGCCCTGCTGTTTCCTTCCAGCAGCTCCGGGGGGAGGAGGGGAATGGGCTTGCTCTCTCTCCGGCGATTACTAACTTTTGCATCGCCCCTGTTTTGTCTTTCTCTCCCTGTCCCCTTCCCGCCCTCTGCAGACCATGGTGAATCCGGGCAGCAGCTCGCAGCCGCCCCCGGTGACGGCCGGCTCCCTCTCCTGGAAGCGGTGCGCAGGCTGCGGGGGCAAGATTGCGGACCGCTTTCTGCTCTATGCCATGGACAGCTACTGGCACAGCCGGTGCCTCAAGTGCTCCTGCTGCCAGGCGCAGCTGGGCGACATCGGCACGTCCTGTTACACCAAAAGCGGCATGATCCTTTGCAGAAATGACTACATTAGGTAAGACTTCGCTGCCTTTCCTGGAGATGGGCGAGCAGAGCAATGGCAAGGCCAAAGGTTAACAGGGTTGTGAGGAAAGGAGCAGGCACCTATGGCAATACATTGCAGCCTTCACCTCAAAAATCTTTTAGTTGGCGGAATTTAAAGGATTCAGGAAGCATGTTGTTAGTCTTCCAATATCTGATGGCAAATTAATGGCAAATGCCATACTAAGTAAAGACCATCTGGTGGGACTGGGTCATTAGATGCGCAAAGGTTGAGCACCCTCCGGTCCCAGAGTTTAAGTGGCCAGCCTCTACTGGACTACAGGCTAAGAGCAAACATCTCAAGTGGGAGTTAAGGTGCGTTCTTAAAACAAGGTGGGAACTCACAGAGGAACTCGGAGACAAAGGTTGACTTAAAAATACAAGTGTAGTTAGTGAGAAATGATTTGTCTGTAGTGATGGCTTATTACGATATTTACATGAGCATTTTTAAACTTTTTTGAGTGGAAAGCTGTGATTCATTCTTTGTGCTCCTTGAGAAAAATACTAATTATCCATCAGTTTAAAGACTTGTAATTCTTCTCATAGAGAAAAAAAGCCCCAAGAAATAAAACCTAGTGATAATGTTTCTCTTCATACTGTTACTCGGAGGCTTGCAATAATTCAGTTAGTGTGTGGTTTGCGATGTAGAGTTTGCAGTTTTTTTCAGTTGAAGTATGTTCAGGTTTTGGGTTTTTTGTTGTCGTTTGTATCACTGCCCTTGATCCCCAAAAGAGATTTAGAAAAAGAGGCTATAGAATTATACTAATCTTGCATTTTAAAGCAATGTATAGGAACATTCATATGTCCATGTAAGCAGTCTTTTCCAACAAGTTGCAGTGCAATTAATGGAAAGAATTCAGGAGGTCAGGTGCCTATAGGATCTTTTCAGGTGAACTCAAGCTACTTAAACTCATTAATTTGAAAGGAGGCATTTGAAGGATTACACATTTAATTTGAGTAAATGGTTTGATAGACTGATGCACATGAATGCTTCTAGGAGGTGTTCTGTTTCAACATCCAGTAATTAAAAAAAAAAAAAAACCCACACGCACACAGTTGATACTAGAAAACCGCACACTTTTAAGAAGAATTTCATCCTTTGTAAATTTGTCCTAAACCTTTGTCTTTGAAGTGATTAGTAGAAAATTTTCTTCTTTCTTCAGCGTGGGTAAATCAGTGGATGAGATACTTTGTTCAAAGTTTAGCTCCATAGTGATTCGCCTTATTCTGTGCCTAACATTGCAGAAGATCCCAGTGCAGTTCAGAGCTGAGTGTGGATACGTTTACCCCAGTGATATCATTAGTTGTAAGATGATGGAGTAAAATGACATTTAGTTATTTTGATAATGCAACCTGTGTCCACTCTGCTGGCATCCTCGATCAGTCAAGTAAAAGAAATACAGGAAGGGAGAGGGCTTTTATTTTTAAATTAAGATGGCAGCATTAATTTCACTAAGTGTTCTTTTAGAGGTAAATGTTGGAAAATCAGCGGGAACATGGGTGTAATGCTTTCTGGTCCTCCTTCCAAGTAATGCCATGAGCTTTGACAGTATTGTAATTAAATAGAAAGCAAAACTGTGGTAAGAAAGGAGTGTGGCTTGAAGTGGAAAAATTGACAGTGCTGTTAAGATTCCGTGAATGGTACAGAATCATCTCTTCTCCAAGTGCCTTCAAAAAAAAAAAAAAAAAAAAAAAACAAAACAAAACAAAACCCAAAAAACCCCTCGCTTCTGATTACAACTAATTAAAAAGAAGATGGGTCCACTTGTATTCCCCCAGGACAAGTTTAGGCAAGTGGCTTCCTGGGAATTGTGTCCATTCTTTTCTCTATTCTTGGGGCCAAATGTAAATGGCCTTTTGGTGTTTTCCTGTGCCCTAATGGAGCAATGGAGGATGTTGTGCCCAGCCCTGAGCCTTAATTAATCGGATCTATGTTCTCACTTCCTTTTTTCCCTCTGAATCTGGAAACTGGAGCCAGGCTCGCCCTTGAACTACATGCTACCCCGAGAACCTTAGATCTTTCTAGGAGAGATGAGTTCTAGCTCAGTACCAAATTGATGGCCTCATAGTTTGCTCAGGGTTCACCAGCAGCTGTGAGCCCCACTTCCCCTCCAATTTAAGAGATTACTGAAGTCTTCCTTCAGTGTTCCCCCTCAGCCCATCAAGATGCCCAGAGGGTGGGAAGGTGGGGAGATGCCGACGTTCCTGTTCTTCTCAGCTACCCGCTCCCCAGTGTCCCTCAAGTCCACTTGTTGGAGGAGCTTTCAATGCCGCAGGGACCGCTGCAGAAGAGTGGAGTAATCTGCTCGCCCGCCGCCAGGTGCAGGGGACCCCTTGGTCCGACTGAGACCACGTAGCGATTTACTGAGGGGCTTTTAAACTGTCTTGACTTTGAGGTTGTGGTTTTTTGAAAACAACCAAGGTCTTGCTGAAAAGCTGCGGGAGAGCTGGGAAAGGCCTGCGGGAAAGGCCGGCCTGAGCGCGGAGGAGGGGGCTGCAAGAGGAGGGGGCGCTTTCACCAGTCCCCTCCCCCTCCGCGGCCAAGTGTCGGTGGGCAGAGCTGGGCTTCTGCCTCCTCACCCTCCAAGATTTCAGATAAAGCGGCTGCCTTGCTGCAGCGAATCCGCACAATTAAAAGCTTTAATTAGTGGCTCCTCCATTTTCTTAGTTCTGATGGGCTTTATCTAATGAGATCTGGTCTCTGGCTTAGATCTGCTCCGAATGACGTGTCCGCAATGAATGAGAGCTGCGTCGCAAACAAAACATTTAATTAACAAAATTGGCCTCTAAGAGAGGGAGGGAAAGAATGAAGGGGGGGTTGTAGAGCGGAGGGGGAGGGTGAATCTTAAAGGGACCAACGCCTGCCTGGCCCCCCATCTTACAAAAGTGGGGGAACCTTGGGACTGCCCCCTCCCCCATCCCCGGCTCCCGACCCCTCAGCTCCACCCAAGCGCCCCAAGTAGCTTCGGAAACTCCGTTTCTCTTCCTCGAACCCTCTTTCCTCCACCCCCAACCTCGGGCCCCAAGACGGGCGCGGAAAGTGCAGCAAGAGGAGGAAGTTCGGAGACCGCCGGGTGGGGCTCCAGGTCCTGGGAGGGCGAGGAAACAAGCCGGAAGCCCGGGTGGCGGTCGTCGGCGGGCCCTTGCTCGGTCAGCGGCCCGCACCCGGGCCGGCGCCGCCCGAGGCCGCACCCAGAGCGCCCAGCCGGCGGGCGGTCTCGGGCCCGCGAGGGGGCGAGCGCAGGGCGGGAGCCCGGCGAGCGGGTCGCGCTTTCTTTCCCCGGGCTGGGCTCGGGCGGTTCACGTGGCGCCCGCAGCCGCAGTGAGCCCGGAGCGGTCGGGGGCGGTGGCCTGGGGCTAGGGTGGGGAGAATTGGTAGTTGGTGGTGGAGGGTGTGTTTGGGGAGGGGGTGGTGTTAGGAATGGAGGCGCCGCCAGACAGCGAGTTCATTTCCCTGGTAATCAACAGCAAGCTGCTATATTCAGAGAATGCTGTCCCTTTAATTGAACAGGCTAGGTAATTAAATGGCACTTTTCCAATAGGACGTGCTAGGTAAATCTAATAGTTGGTTATTTAATATCACTTTGAAGTCTGCCCACTCAAGCACAATGACAGCACAGGAGCATGTGAACTATTAGCTAGGAAAAAAAAAAAAAAAACCCAGGATCTCAAAAATTAATTAAATCGCATGCAATTTAGGGGGAACGTTTATCTTGATTTGTCATAACAGAATTAATTCAAGGCCTCCAATTCACTTGGGGGCAGATCTGTTACTCTGAATTAACCAAGCGTAATTTGGCTGATTTTTTTTTTTCCTCCCTCCCCTCTCTAATGCAGCAGTTGCGATTATGCACAGCCCCCCTCTTAAGTATCAATAGCTTCTGGTGCTTTTAAGGTGCCTGGTCTCTAGTTATTCCGAAGTACCTTTAATGGACTTGGCTCCAGGCGTAATTTCTGGGTTGCATTTCTTTGTTACATTTAATATAGCTAGTGCAGAATTTAGATTAAATATAGGAACCTGCTGGAAAACCAATTGCTTCTGGATCAGTAGCTGTGGATGTGCTTTTTTTTCCTCAGATAGGTTGCTGATATTTACTTGCAGGTACAAATGTATACCTTTCAGCCACACTCTTAGAAACGTACCTCTCCTTGCCCAAAAGCAGTTTAGAAAAACACAGCCAGGTAGCGTTTCATATTGCGCGTATTTTGCTTGAAGTAATAATGGAGTTGAAAATAAGCCCACCTATTGGTCATTGAAGTTACTGAAAGATGCTAAGCATTGATAGTAAACTAAAAATACGATTTGCCCTCCATCTCTTAATGCCAGCAAGGAGAGCTGGAGCTGAGCGGGCAAACAGGAATAAAACTACAGGGTGTTGTTCAAATAGGAGCAAAGCACCTTTAAAGGCAGTTGGTTTGGTGGGATTTCTTACCATCTTTTCCATTTTCCCTATATAAGGAACCTCTTGATGTTTGTGATTGATTGCATTGCCCAAATGCTGAAATATTAACGACCTTCTTGGACTGAGGACCCAAAGAAAGGAAACTGAAACCGATTCTGTCATCACAATTAAAGACTCCCCTGGCTTTAATTAGCCTGACCTGGGGTATATCTCCCCGTTGCTTGAGTTAAAGAGAAAAGAGCCCATTATAGTCCAGTCTGAGACCGATAGCTACTTAATTGAGCACCTAAAGCCTCGAGCCTTTTAAATCAAACACTGTCCTGGACAGTCCCCCTGGTTAGATAATTAACTCTCCAGCGCACAGAAACGTTGTAAAAACACACACACACACACACACACACACACACAACTTTTCAGAGAAAGGGTGGAATTCTAATGGTAGCCTTCCTCTCTGGTAAAAGGGGATTAGAATGTGTATAGACATGTAAGTTGTTCTGCTCTGAGGCAGCCTTAAAGCTGTAGGCATGGAAAGATCTTAAACTCCACTGATACTTTGTTCAGTAGCACATCAGTCCTGGGTAGATCTTGGTCATTTCAAACTTTGTAACTGTAATTTTTGGCACTTTAGGAATCCCACCATTTTGTGGCTGATTGTTCTCTGAAAGGTTATGATAGCAGCCCT